>NC_133972.1:40278802-40912135 GCF_047716275.1 Strix uralensis | reverse complement strand
ACAGATTACACAGACTCTTACTGTCAAAAGAGTATAACTTGAGAAAGAGCTGATGTATGCAGTTAGTTTCCTTTCCTTTTAGGTTCTGATTAAGTGCTTGTTAGTGTTGATAGGAATTCTCTCATTCATTTTCACAGAACTTGACTTCCACATTAAGAGAGAGTTCTGAAATTTGGTCTGACCATTACAAAAAGAGTATCTGAAATGGTGGCGGTTTTTGAATCTAGAACTGGAATCTCACCCTTAGTCATATACAGTGGAGTAGTGACTGTGAGGTAGGAGCTTTGCAAAAATTTGAGGTCTCTGAGTTATGTGCCAAGCATCTGCTGAACTCCAGTCTTTACATCATGATGAGATACTGGTTAAGAGAGAAACTCAGAGACCAAACACCCACCAAATCTCACTGTTTATATAAAATTAATACACATATTTTTAGCCTGGAAATTAAACTGAGTCTCAAGTCTTACAACTTACTATTTTTACTCCACACTTCCTTGGTGGATGGTTGTTTCAGTTCAGCATCTGAAATCTTTTGGCACAGTATAAATAACCTCTCTAGTGAGCTGTCATTAGACATATTGGTTTTACTCCCCCTCTATACCTGGTTGGTATAAAATAACACCATCAATCCTGTAAAAGGGACCTCTTGTTTTCCTCCTCCAGCCCGGTTACCACCGCTGTCTCTCCATAAGTCATGAATACTCCCAGCACAGCAGGAACACATTAATGATTTATTTTTTCTAGGGAATACCTTTTTACAAATGATTTTGTTACCTTGCTGGGTACTCTCACTGCAGGACATTGTTGCTAATAGATCCCCTCGAGCATTTGCAGTGTACATTCCTCATTTAACTGGATCCCAGGTGCCATGCATGTTAAATACCTCATCTATAATCTCTTTAAGCATGAGATTTCTGTCACAATCTCTTTTGTTGGCTAGGCATTTCTTGCAGCAACAGTAAAAACAGCTCAAGACTTTTCTAAAATTCATGGGAGAAGTTGCTAGTTGTAGTTATTCACAGTTGCATGTAGTGATGGGCTCGTGTTTAGGGAGCACATCAGTTCCAGCACCCCTTATCTCTGCCACTCTGTATGATTTCTCAGTTTTCTGAAATCCTGGATCACTTCAGACTCTCTTATTTTCTTATATGCCTCTCAAACTGTTGCAAAAGAAGTTTGGACACATTAAAATCCAAGTGACTTTTACCATAGACTGTAGTGGGTGGGGACAGGACTGAGTGCCAAGATTGAATTCTTTTAAAAATCCTACTTTCCATGCCTTCTGCATGATTTTGTTAATAGATCCCTACTAACAGACAGAGGAAGTACTTAGTTACATGAGAGAAAGGTTTCAGAGATAAAAGGACAAAGAAAAGGGTGGAATGGATGGTAGGTCTTGCACTGACACAGTCCTGCAAGGTTGGGGTGTGCTGGACTATGCAACATGGAGACTGTCTCTGTGGTGTGGATGCGAAAGACTGAAAAATAGTGAGGTATCATTTGGGTTGGGAATGAAGAACAGATTTGCCAGGAGGAGTGGCTCTGTGTCATAGGAGGGGAAGCTGATGCCTGTCTAGTAGACTTAGAAGTTGTTCTACCTTTTGTTGGTTATATAGAAGATATGAAGAGAGTATCTAACCGGTGGTAAAGTGGCATGTAGCATGTATATGGAGTAAGTATATGGAGCATGCAAACCTCTTGGATTGCATCTCATATGGATTGCAAACCTAAAGGACAGTAATGTTGTGAAAGACCTGTACTTCATGTCATCATCTTTTAATAAATACATATAGAGCAAATTTTATTTGGAGACACTTGAGGACCTACTTCGTAATTTTTCCTGGCGTATTTCTTTATTGTCCATTTTCTTTCATGCTTTTGCACATACTCCTTTGTAATTGTAGCTGATGCTTGTGTGTGATTATTCAGTCATGAAGAACCAAGTTCTACTATTTTTTTAATGTACATACTTCCAAATTAAGATTTTACTAAATCTAAATAAAAGTGTTGGAACATGGGTCTGCATTGTTGGATATGTGTGATGCTTTGCACCTTTTATTCCTCTTTTTTATTCCTCTAATCAGAAAATATAAGATTAATTCAAAACAGTTATGGGAGGGAGGGATGTGGAAACAAAGAAATACAGATTAACACTATATTGGCACTATTTATAAACAGAAACTGAATGATAGGCCTTCTGTTTTTCCAAGTAAATGTTAATTCAGCTCAGTGACCTATTGTAGTGTTTAAACTATGGTAACACATCTGTTCATATATGGAGAATAACACATAAAGTACCATATTTCATTTACAGTATAAACATGAAATATTATAAAGAAGTCTCCTCAGCTTTGCAGTTGCCACTGAGAAACTGCTTCCAAAGTTGTCTGGACATTTTAGTCTATTTCTGAAGTCCTTACACTCTTAGAAGTTTTGCCTTGCAAAGGGACAGGAAAAAAACAAAAATTGAATGGATTGTGGAAATATGGAAAGCTGCCTAGGAGGAAGTCTTTTTGTTTGCATGCATAATTTAGAGTTTTTACACATTCCTTTAGAACATATCTGTAGGGTATATGGCAGATGGGCCTCATATGTCCTGCTGAGCATTTTCTCTCACTTACCACTCTGAGTGAGCAGATAACATAGGCAGCAATGGCCAGCAAGGGAATGCACTGCTGCTCAGCCAGGCAGCTTGCAATGGGGCAGCCACAGCTGATGGCAGAGCAGCTGAGAGTCAGCCACAGCTCTGTCTCTGAATGCTGCATGACACGCAGACTTCAGGGCTAGGTGGTCTCTGCAGATGAAGAGGTAATGGGCAGCTGGGTTGCTGCTTCAGGGAAGGGACGTAGGGGCCATTTTATTTTGTTGAAAAGGAAGATAGGTGACAAGGTGGCAAGCAGGTACTGAAGTAAGGATGGTGGCCAGAGACATGGGAAGGAAACCCCACCAAATTACTGCATCAGGTCACTGCTGATCTGTGGGCTTTTCTGACTCCAGAATAGTAGCTTATTAAGGCCTGTTACTCAATAATTGCTTGTCTGAGTCAGGAACACCTAAACTAGAATAATTTCCTTGATGGTTGTATTTCTGTAGCATTTATTGTCCAGCTTTCTTTTCCAACAGACATTATTTTCCTGTAGTTACTTAATGTGCAATATATTTACTTCATACATGCTAATATGTAGTTTCCAAAATGCAACATAATCATGACCATCACAAACTGTAACCACAGAGAAAGTATAATGTCTATGCACCATCTTTACAAACAATAAGCTACACTGTGGAGCAAGATGTGTCACCGACTGTAGCAGCGGTGGGAATCACAGTCATTCAGAAGCTGTAGTAAGTCATGAAACACATTTGCAGCCTTCCTCCTCCCGAGGTAAGCAAAATACCACTGGCCTCTTCTCAAGTGTGCTCATCAGCAAGAGTGCAGCAGCACCTGCCTCTGCACCTTCTCTGTCACCACTGAGGAAAGAAAATACACATTTTTTCCTCTTACTGGGACCCAAGGTCTTAGTAGGTTGAACAGATATACTGGTTTCCTCCTAGAGTCACAGCACCTAACCTTTAAATCTTTGTTATTTTGGTACTAATCTGTAAATTTTCTAAAGTTTCTGCAATATTTATCAGTTCTCCCATATTTAAGAAAACCTGATCTACAGATTGCATATATTATCTACAAATTGAAGAGTTTTGATAGTCACTCAGGTATATAGCACAGCTTGGCTCCTCAGCTCCAACAGTTTAGTTGGAAGAATTGTACTGAAATAAGATGCAGAATAAATTTCTTTTCTGAGATGCCAACACACTGGCTTTATTGAAGACATTTCTGCAATTCTGCACTTATTTACTCTATATAAGTAATATCTAATCTTTATTTAGTGAAAACGGCCATTGACACCAATGGCAGGAAGGAACTTGTTAGAGTAAGAATGTTTGGTTTGGATTAAGGTGGTTTTTTCCTTTTGTATAACCTCTCTCCCAAAGAAAAGGTTCATTGAATGAATAGTGTTTGCTGGGACTAAAGTCATTCTTTTTGGTTGAAGACGAAAGAATGAGGGATTAACAAAGCAGATGGACCCCATGGTTCTCAGATAATGGGTCTGTTTTACCAAAACACTTTACAAGAGGAGTCTACATCCTGTTAGACAGACAGTGTTTGTTCCACTGAACCAGGCTCATCCAATGCAAAATATAAACATTTGAAATGGAAATGAATTTTTTAACATTTTTTTGAATATTTAATAAAAACCAGCCCCTTGAAACTCCAACAATCTCTATCCCTCATCACTTCAGTATTAGTTTCATGTTTAATTTAGTGTGATGCCAGCAGGAGAGCAAACTTTTGGCTGGGAATATCTCTATTTCCATCAAAACCACTTCCCTTTCTTAATGGAATACAGGTAGAAGATATAGGCTAAACTGCTGGAAATCAGTGGAGTAACACAGAGGTAACCCTGGAATACCGCTGAATGCTGTTAGAGTGCTGACTGTGGAGCTGTGCCTGAAATGCCTAAAAGCAAAAGAGACATGTTGACTCTTCTGCATGGGAGAAATGCACTGATCTTAGAGACACTGAGAAACACTGAAAATGGGACTTTGTCTGAAAGACCTTATGATACTAGGGATTAGGTCCAAGCCTGCATTTTCTGACAATGTTTATGTGAACACTCACTTGAAAGCACCTAGTCCTTGCCCTGGACCTGGCACTACTTTTTGTCCAGTGACATACATATAATCCACATATTCATCAAATAAAAAGAAAAGTGCAAGAATGTCTTCATCTCTTCCTGTGGACACATGCTAAATGAAAGTGGAAGCTGCTACTCAATTTTAAAGAGAACCATGTCATAGAAGATTATTAAGCACATGGGAGAGTATCCAGCAGATAAAGCCCACGAGTATCTTAGGTATAATGTTCTGTGTTTCTGGACTCTGATGATGTGATTTGGATGCCCAACTGTTCATTTCCAAACGGACTGAGAAAATGCTGACATAAGTTTGCAGGCTTATTGCTGTTTGAATTTTCTTGCGCACCTAGAAGTATGTGGCGATTGAAGCTGAGCACGGGGTTCTTGTGATTGACGTTCTGCTCTTAGCTCCAGATGTTCCTGCAGGAATGGAGTTTTTATGGGATAACAACTGTTTAAAATATTTGAAAAAACACTAGGGATGAATTAGTAGTTATTATAATGAGAGAGAGGTTATCAGTAAGAAACACAAAAATCTGCACCTGTAGCACAGGTTTCAATATAGGCATAAATGAGCTGGAAATAAAAAAGAATAGGAAGATGACAATTTGCTGAGGATCCAAATAATGCAGGGTAGTTCAAAATTAAATGGACCATGAAGAAGTATAGTGAATGGCTGAGTGGTAAACTGGCAGATGAAATCTTGCTTTGATAAATGCAAACAATGAACAAGGGACAAGGCAATAATCCTAACTGTGTATGAAGGGCTCTGACTAGTTATTGCCACCCAGAAAAGAGAACATGTTATTGTAGATGGTTCTCTGAAAACATACTTTTAATGCTCAGCTGCAGTCACAAAGTATTGGGGTCACCATTAGCCGGGGTCCTTATTTCTCCGTGCAGGAACAGAAACGACGCAACACCAATGTGATGATCAGGTCGTCCATCTTAACTTTTATTCCAATCCTGGTTACATTTATATTCTACTAAGTTCCGTACACGCACTCATCTATCTTCTAATAGGCTACAGGTCATCTACACGTGCTGTTCACGCGCCTCTACAAGCATTTGCATTGGTTAATTGCAATTAGCACGTAAAGCCCAAAACTTGCCAAAACTCCCTTATCTCATACCCTATTTTGCTCAGACTTGTGTGCTTTTGCTGACCACAGGTGTTTCTCACTTATCTGCTATCTTGTGTGTTTTTGCCAGCCTTATTTTGCTGGCCTTGTCTTCGTCCTTGCATTCTTCTGTCTGCACTAACTTTCTCCCAGCGCGGCCCAGACTCCTACAACAAATTAGCAAGATTTACTGGAAAAGGAACAGAATACATTACTATAAGCCTGCATGAGTCTGTGGGGTGCCTACATGTTTTAGTCTGTGTTCATTCATGTACAGTGAAGGGTGGTGAAGACACTCACGGTAGGGTATGGCTTCCGGGTCAGGGGGGAGTCCCTGTGAAGCTAGGACTCTTCTGCTTGGAGAAAAAGTGACTAAAGTGAGAATATGATAGGGATTTATCAAACTTGAGTGGGATGAAGAAAACAAATAGGAAACAAAAATATTTCTCATAAAACAAGGACTAGAGAGCATTTGGTCAAATAATGAAGTTTCCAATTTTTAAAAAAAAAGGTCTTTTTTCAAACTGCATAATTAAAAGGAATGTTTGGCATACCAAATGTTTCAATAGTTCAAAAAATGGAGTTTATAAATTCATCAAAGAAAGCTATCTGAGGACCATTAAAGATAGAGATTTGAAAGACATCTGCAGCACCCAATGACTGCCAAAAGTAGGAAGATATACCAAGGAAAGTGGCAGTTTAGATTCATCCTATTCTTTCCCTTTTTTTTTTTTTTTTTTAAATACAATTTATTATTCCTGCTAGGAACAAGAGTTTTCTGCATATATCCCTAATTTTGATGAAAACTCACTGTAGTCTTAACTTCAATGAATGCTTCTAATTACATTATCTGACCAAGACATTCTGTGTCCCAACTGCTTTTATATAAAGTGTAAGCAGTTATACCCTGACTTTGGGCACCTTATGACAATAAGGTGTATAAGACAGTCAGACACTACAAAGGGAAACACCAAAGAGGGAGGGAGGGAGCAAGCGAGCTACCCCATATGGCTACTGTTATGGTTTTATGCTAATAGGGATCCAGGCTTTGCCTGAGATATCTTTGGTGAGAAAGTGCAGATTTTAATCTCAATGACATTTGATAGTAGATGTCTTACTGAGGCATTAGAAATGTCCATGTGTTGAAATATTAGAGAGAACTGAAAATGAGTGAGTCCAGTTCTGGAAACCCTGCAGTGACATTAGTGTGATACTCTGCTCAATCTAGTTATTTGTGCTGATAAGTCAGGCACCTGTGCTCCCTCTACAATGTGCCATTTACCCTTAAAAGCAAACAGCTGCTTTCATCTTGAAAACTAAATTTAAAATTCCCAGTTCTTTCTCAGACTTGCTACATGAATTAGTGTTAGTCTGATCTGTATTTTATTTACTTTTTATACAGGAGGATATTAAATTTTTTAAGGCAACTTACCTTACAGCAAACACAAAAATTCTCTAACAGAAAATTATAAGCAGTGTAAAATAATTTTATTAACCCTTTGCTTTAACAGGCAGTAAGAAAACAAGGAAGTTCTTGAGACCTATTAATCACAGAATCACAGAATCATTCAGGTTGGAAAAGACCCTTGGGATCATCGAGTCCAACCATCAGCCCTACTCTACAAAGTTCTCCCCTACACCATATCCCCCAGCATCTCATCTAAACGACCCTTAAACACATCCAGGGATGGTGACTCCACCACCTCCCTGGGCAGCCTATTCCACTGTCTGACCACTCCTTCTGTGAAAAATTTTTTCCTACTGTCCAGTCTAAACCTCCCCTGTTGGAGTTTAAAGCTGTTCCCCCTTGTTCTGTCACTAATCACCTGTGAGAAGAGACCAGCACCAACCTCTCTACAATGTCCTTTCAGGTAGCTGTAGAGAGTGATGAGGTCTCCCCTCAGCCTTCTCTTCTTCAAAGCAAACAGTCTGTAACAGGTCAAATCAGTGTGACTTCTCCATGTGTTAAAATATATGCATGGCTAAATTTTGTAAACAAAGTTGGAAAAATAGCCATTACAAAAAGCAAAGTATACTGTTACACTACATAATTAAGATAGAATTAGGGATGTATCAAAGACAATTTTTCAGTAAATTATTAATTCTGTTTTAAAAAACTAAATATAACTATTTTATATCTTAAACCATATTTTTCTTGGCATACTATCTGTCTGCAACTTTGTCAACAAATCAAAAAGTGGCCTCAGGAAGTTGAAAAAGCAAATCACAGATACATCATTATCATCACAAACTGAGTTCATTTTCACAGGTGTTCCAGGTCAGAACAGGCAGGGGTGTTGGTTACTGAGAACTAATTTTTGAAGTGCCCTTTGCCATGGAGCTGCAAAAAGCTTCCTGATGTTCACAATGCTTAGTTATGTGGATTTCAACTATGTACACAGAAATGCAAGAACAGGAACTATTTAGCTGTGAACTGAAGTCAGTTGTGAACCAGTGACCTGTCATAAATCTTTTAACAAAGTTAATTAATTTTAAGGTCTTTGACACAGGGAAGCTTTGACTATTCCAGTGGTCATGATACACCTAGAAAACTTCCTAACTTTGAAAGGGGGATGGATAGTTGATCTATTTCAATTTTTTCAAATAAATTTACATAATATAAAAGCCTGTAGTGAATTTAAAAGTAACATAAAGATTGTATTGTGATTGCCAGCTTGATTATTATATCTTTCAGGACTTGGGTTTTGGCACAGAACTGAAGGGCACAATTCTACCCAGCTGTATGCATGTAACTTGCCATATGAGTATTCAACTGAAATACATTCTGTGTGAAATTCTGGATTTATTAGTCAATAGAATGAAAGCTGCAAGACCTGTGTAAAAGGAAACAAGGTGTGCTCTTTTTTAGAGTAATCCTATTAATTCCTGGCATAGTAAACCATAATTTCATGACGTCTTGACTTAAGAAGTTCCTGTCTATTCAGTTGTGTCAAGACAGCTGTTTGCAGGATCTGATAGACTATCTTGTTTGATTCCTGTCTATCACTGGATAACCATGTGGGAAGCATGTGTGACTTAGATGGGACACAACGTCTTAAGCCTTGGACCAGAAATAAACTGGTTTTGCTTAAGCACAAATCTGTAAAGAGCTTCAGTTACCTATCCCATGTTCTTTTTACTGCACTTGCATGCCTGGCTGGGACAGACACATCAGAAAGAGCACAGGGGAAGTTGTGCCCTCTAGTGAGGCTGAGTAATAGGCATAGGAAAAAGATGACTCCAATGACTCATATGGAGAAATGGTCTCCATAAGAGGACCCACAACTCTGTCTCCCAGGACAGTGACATTCACTGAGTGATGGAGTCAGCTCGCTACTTTTTCATTCTCTAATTCCTGGTTCTTCCATTCCTGATTTCTCAGTGGTCCAGCTTCACTAGGAGAAGTAACAAAGAGCTCTCCTGCTGCCTTCTCATGAAGCACTTCTCTAAGATTATGAACTATGGCTTCATCTCTGCCCTTCTTCCTTCCCTGCCAAATGAAGAGGGTGCATAACAAGTTCTTTGGTGGATGTTGCATTTGGTCTTGATGTGCAAGTCAGCACCACATCTGCAATTGCACTTGTGTCTTAAGAGATGAACCTGGCACAGAGCCAGGTGTGAAAGAAATGAATTAAACAAGCTAAAGGGCGCTAACCTTTCTAGAGACTTAAGGACAGTTTTACAATCCTCTTCACATATCTCTGCATCCCAATGAAATATGTTTCCAGACCTGCGCATTCTGCACCATACATGGGGTGGGGAAGTGAGAGAATACTCTTACCCCAAAGTGAAGTAACATTTGTTTTAATCTGTTGACTTTTGTCAGTTTTCTGAGAGGTCAGAATTACATTCTGAGACCTAGACACAAAAGCTGGAAAGTGGGCAGAAAGCAAGTATTTTACTAGCAACAAACAAACAGAGATGGGAAGTGATTACAAGGCCTTTTTGGAGCCTCTCTTGAAATGGCAGCAGCTGATTTGGAAACTCAGTCCACCTGTAGTTTGTTTTTCGGTATCTACAGATGAGGAAAAACATCACTTGTTCCCTGTAAGGAAAATGCCAGCAGTAACTCTAGGTGGCAGCTGGAGGCAGTGATACCATGCAGAGCAAAGCTCTTTCAGTCAGGCTGTCTGAAGTAGATCCTCAGGAATACTACAATGACCAAACAGTAAAAGGAATTTTCTGAGGTGGAAATACATTCTGTCTATCTGACCATCCTTAAATTCAATCAATATCAGTCATGTCAGCAAATGAATTTATTGTCAGTATGAGTTATGCATATTAAGAGACAAAAAAGATTTTCCTGTGACTTTATCCTGGCCTTTCTGGGGTATCTGAATTTTTACAGGGTGGTGTCATGATGGCAGCCAATTTAGGAAGCACATTTCTTATGAATGTTTATAATATTTCTATGCCCTCCTAAATTATCATCCAAAAGGAAACTGGACCTTTCTGCACCCTTCAGATCTGTGATATATAGCCTACCTCTGTATTATCTTCCATAAAACTACTAATGTCTAACTCTCTGGTGTCTCTACGGTTCTTCAGTGTCAGTTCCCTCTGATTATGCAATGCATGTTTCCTCTGAGAAAGTAAACACCATTATTCTTGGGAAAGTGAACTAAAAATAAAAATGAGGCTTTCAGGTATTAATATTCATTCTGGCAACACTTATTCACATGGCCACATTCACAGGTTTTTTTAGCCATCTCTCTCTGCAGGTGTATGGCGCAGATGAAGAGTAGTTCATCCATTTGAAGAAGCCTCAGCACAGAAGCCCATAAAAGAGCACTTTAACTTTTGCTAGCACTACTATCTTTTACTTTATGACAGTGACTGTTTCCACTTCATTTCAAGAAGGAAGCATCTAGCTCTTTTTCTTCAAAGCTCTGACAATAGCTTATCTGTCTGTACATTCAGCTGTCCTGATTCAAAGCAATTTGAACTCAGAGAGGCTTTGGGCAGCCTTCTCTGCAGTACCAATCACGGTTAGAGAAGTTCTGCCTCTAAAGCCTGCCATGAATTTGCTGGTGATTGTTGATATGTAGTGACTTCATCCTTTGCTAGTTTTACCACCTATTTTTTCAAGATGCAGCAAGGGGAAATATGCCAGAAGATCTGCTAACCGGGCAACATCATTTGAAGCCTCCCAGAACAGGAATAGCTTGTCTTTTACAGTAAGGGATATTTGTAGCTGATCTCTTGCTTAAAGAACAGCAGCTCAAATTATGTCTAGTGAGGGATATAGAACCAGATAAGCCTTGCCTGCCAGATAACACATCGCAGTCTGAATTTAGGATTTAGCCTCTGTGGTTTCACTCCTAAGCTTTCACGGAACTCTGCTGCACTGGCCTGGCTTTTTAACATCTAACCCTCTACATCAGCCCTTATTAAAGGGAGTTTGTCTGTCAGCCAATGGTATAAGATCTAAACCTTCTTGCTACAAAGAACCTTGATTTTTATTTGGTCTCTGTTAGCATGAGCATATTTCACCACTTGGTTTGCAGTGGAAGATTTTAACTTTACTTTTTGAACTATAAATATGCAGTATTGTGAGTGTCAAAGATGATGTCCTGTTTTATTTTTGTTTAAATAGCTTTTATGAAATTGTAGAAATAAAGATGCTCACTGGATAGCTCTTCCTTCTGAATTTTTCACTATCTTTTGGCCAAGACAACTGAGAGTCAAGCCCTGATGTATGTCATGGAACTTGCATTAGAAGAGTTACATTTGGAACCAGAGCACTTACACAGATACCACGTACAGAATGCTGTTATCAGATTTGGCACACCAAATACTGGGCACTGTTGGGTTTTAATCATGTACCACTCAGGTTTATGTTTTAGGGCAAGAAACTTGATTCAGTAAGACTTTTACCTGTGTAATTAAACTTACATTTGTTCAGGGAATGTCTTAAATACATGTTTACATTTCATCAAGCAATGGGGTTGACATCTACTTTCTCAAATTAGTGACTAATTGCTGAATGAGCCTTAGATAAAACAGTGGATAGTAACAAAGTCTGTTTGAGCGTGTTGCTGTTATAATCAAATTACAGATCACTCTAACAGGTGGCACCTGCTTTCAATGAGAACCATGCAACTAATGTGGACATTTGAAAGAGCTCAGTTTTGTGTACAAAGAGGTATGTACCAGCTCCACGTGACATCAACGTTGTTGAGATGATACAAGAAAGGTTCAGAATTGAACAGTTTCAGACAGAGAACAAAGTTCATTTGGGAGAATTGTAGAATCTGGGATTTTCTTTGAAAAAGTGTGTTGAATAGAACAAAGTACAAATGAGTCATAAAGAACAGCTTCCTGAAACTGGCTTTCCCTTCCTGAATTTGCAAGAGTCCTTGTACAGGGGGCAATAAAGACATACACTCAGGAGCAATTCAGTAAACAAAGCTGTACATCTAATTTCTCAACATTCAGCTTAGCCAGGAAAAAAGGTGCCCAATCTCTGCAGAGCCACCAACAGATGCTACACCATCCTACCAGCTCTGTCATGGGAGAGGATAAAGTAAAAGGAAAAAAAAAAACCAAGTCTAAAACTGAGATAGAAGGAGAAAGAAAAATATAATGAACAGAGAAACAGGTCAAAATTTGTATTTCAGCAAAGGATGGTAGAGGCTGTCTGTTTTCATGGTTCTGTCACAAGGGAACTCCAATACAAAGGTCTAGTCCAAAGTGTGAGGGTGCCTACACCAAACATTCTTTTCACAAAAAAAAAAGATTGTGAATATAAGGCAGAGAGATATTTAAGAGAACAAGAAGAATATTTGAGTGTTGTTAGATAAGTATTTTCTTTGAAAATTTATTTTATTGCTAAATAAATAAAAGCCAGGCTTCTTCATGCACCAATCTACAATCAATCTTACTCATTATTGTTTTCCATTTATTTTGGGGGGATAAGCACATTTAATAATGAAAGAAAATTCCATCCACCTTCATGTGAATATGTCATAAGTTCTACAATGTGACACATTATTGTAATATAGTGGATGAATTAATTATTTCATTTTATAAATGAATCAGTGATTTAGAGCTGTGCATATACACGATCTATTGAATTTATACTACACCTTTGGAAGCAGTGTATATTTATTAGCACCTTTGTAGTAATGCAAATTATACTTGATTTGGCTTCTGAAACACTGAACAAAGAATCTTGGGAATTCAGAATTTTTAACTCCTTATTGTACAGTTTACAATTGAAAGTGTTAGAAAATGATTAGTCAATTTACCTGAAAGAATCCTGGTTGATTGAAATAATATCCAGTCTCTAGTCGTAGAACTTTGTATTTGGACTATAAAGCATTCAGAATTGCAGATCTTCATTACAAAGACAGTGTTCATTTGGCTGTTTCATAAAACTATGCTTAGCTAAAGGAATGTAATAGCTTACAGTTATTCAGCAGAGCCAATATAATTATTCTCATCTCTTAGAGAAATATGGGGATTACTGGAAAATTAATTTGAAAGGGGAAAGGACTTATTATATAGTTAATAATTTGTCTTTATTAAGCAATTATTGAATTCTAGCAAATTTTGTCTGCTGTTTAAGAAATTCGTTTCCTACTAGGAAAAACATCCTGCAGAAAATTACTTTTATCTGTATTTAGCAAATGAGGACAAGGTAATGATTTGAAACTGCCTTTCAAAGACAATTTGCAGAGAATGTTTATTAGCTCCCTTCTTATTCACAGTGGACAGAACCAGTAGGTTTTCTCTTGTTAACCATCTGCAAGAAGTCTGAATGCAGTGCTAATCAAGACTGGTCTCAGTTCCTCCTTCCATACCATACATCTACGCCTGTGATGCTCTCTGGGACTAGTCCATTCCCTCTCCCTTCTCTTGCAACTCACTCTTTCTTCTCCCCAGTTTACAGCCTGTTAAAGGTACTGGTAAGGACACCATTGTATGTTCCTGTCATAGGACTTGGTATTCAGATACTCTACCATCAAAATATTCTCATACCTTTGTGGATGTAGGAAAATACTATTATATACATTTTATGAATATTGAAAAGTCAGCAGGATGTATCCAAAATGATGTCTTAGTATTGCATACTGCCTCCAGGTTAGGTACCTGGCTAAAAAAGTAATTCACAAGACTGAGATAGCGCATATTGAATGAGGAGAGTTAGATACCCAGGATTCAATATGCAACAATCCGGTGGGTTGTACGAACACCTAATTCAAGAAACAGGATACCTGTTTCTTCTGGTGTGTTGTTTCTTCTTTTTAAAGGAAATACCATTCTTTGATATATTTCCATGAGATCATGAAATTGTTATGCATTGCTCTTGATTTGTAGATACAGGTATAGACTTCTGTAAAGTTTAAAGAAACCAAGGTCGGTAAGGAGAGGTTAGACCCTAGTATTCCTATGTACTTGAGGATTATTACCCACTGCTCCCCTACTTAGATCAGGGGGTGGGAACAATGTTATAATTTTCACTAATATACAACCCTCAGAGAATAGCAGGTTTTCTAACATTTATTATGTTTTACATAGAGTCCATATATTGTGTCTGAACTCATTAAATTATTTGTTGTGTATGAATGTTGGACTGAAGCTTGAATCCTCATCTCTCATCCATCAAGTGGTCTTCTGTGAACGGAAATGTGGACACTGCAGGACCCCAAATTTATGGTGTATTTTGGTGTATTGTTCTGCAACAGACCCACCTGAGCCCCTCAGCCAAGATGGTGGTGCCTCTGGGAAAACATATTTAAGAAAGGGCAGAAAAGCCAGAAAGGTAAATGAGGGGAAAAAAGTGAGAAAGAGCAGTATGAATTTTCCTAGGACACACTGTTAAGAACAAATTGCAATATTCTACCTCTAGTTCTCTTTTCCTGAAAGAAACCATTTCCAGGGGTTTTCCTCCTATATCTCTGTGAAACCTTCCTCAGTCAAGACCTTTTCCTGAGTGAACTCTTCCAGCACTTCTTTAATGAGAAACATACCTTTTCTCCAGATGGTTTCCACTGATTGAGTAATCTGGCTTGGTAACTTCATATAGGTAACTTCAAATGTTTCAATTTCCTACTTCTCTGCTAGTGTGAGGTAGGTATTTGCCTACAATGTTGTAGAGCATAAAAGCTGCAGTCCTGAAGCAGGATTTTGTTGGTAGGAACTGTACAAGTACAGAATAAAAAGGTATGTCCTTGTTGGGAGAATTTATTCACCCCAGTTGGAAGACTGAAATATTTTAAGACAGCAATAAACAGCTAATGGTAAATGTTCATTTTTAGGTATCATTTGTATGATGTTTTGGCTGCAAACTACATTATCAGTGTGATAAAATGGAATTATAGCCACTCAAAATTGTCATTCATGCAGAAACAGTCTTGTACAAGTTGTTTAGAAAATAATTTGTGAATGTCCTTTTTTTTTTCCCTAGCAGGCTTTGGATGTGTCAGTGCCTTCAACTGAGATACTTTATTCCTCTTATATCACCTACACAGATGTAAAGACCCTAGTCCTGGTGGTTATTTTCCAGCCTCTTAGGTGGATGGTTTCCAGCCTCACGGAGATTACAGAAAGGCTGTCTGACTTCAGAAAAAGCAGGACTAAAACCTAAAACCTTAAAGAGTGGGACCAGGCAAATAAATGCTCAATGTATGATGATAAATTTAGCTAGCTTACAAAAAAAATGTTGAATTATTTAATCACATAAATGTAATCTATATACATTGAGCCACTCTGTCCATCTGTCATAGTTTCTAGCTTTTAATTAATTAAAAATTCAGGGAATCCAGTCCCACTGGACTTGAACTCAGAAAAGGGAACGTTGTTACTTCAGCAGCAACTAATATAATGACTCAAATCCACAGCAGTGTAGATTCCCTCTTTTGGTTTTGTCAGCAGTTTGGGTAAATTAAATCCTGTTAGTGAGGGACTTAGAACTTGGTGATAAAGGCTAAAGCTGTAACTGGTCTTAGACTGAGACTATGGAGTGGCAATTATTTTAACGTGTAGGAACACCAAATACTTACAAGCTGATTTTATGCACATACACACACACTTACATTTGTGGTTCTTACTGGAAAAGGAGACATATGAGGGTTAGAAGACTGCTGTCTGGCTAAATTTTGTTTTAGAAGGGCATTGCAAATCATAAGAGAGCTTTGTGCTATCATTTCTACTGCTGACTACTATGTGTTGTGTGTTTATCTCTTCATTTCTATGTGGTTTGGAAACAGCAGAATGAAAGACTGCTCTCAGGATGGATTAGAAAAGACAAAATAAATGTTCTTATTAATTTATTTTTAATACTTAGTTTCTAAATTTTCCATAAAAAAATAATTATGTTGTAATTCTCACAGCAAAAACAGGTGAGACTTTTAGTTTTGTGTCATACAATATCTCAAGATAAACTATAATGGAGATGTTTGAAGGCATAACCAGATAAAAAGAGAAATTTATAAGAACTCAAATTTGACAAGTGTCTGAGTTAGTTTTCAGGTTTTGGTTTTGGTTTGTTTTATTATTATAGGTATCCCAGCTGTTTTTCCTGTCTACTGCATTTTTAAGAAATAGGAATTGCCTTACCTAGCCTTGAGACTATTCTCTTTTTCCTTCATCTCTGTGGAAGAAATGATGATAAGGAATTATCCTCACAACTCCTTGTGTAGTGCAGAGAAGCCTAAAACAGCTCTGAGCTGGCTTACATTTTTTAACTCCAGCACTTGAATGAAATAGAGTTATGTTTGCATGATGCTGAACAGGAAGACTAATTACTGGTGATGGATGCGTCACCTTGACCTGGACCAGTAGACATTGATCCTGGTGTTAGCTGGGATATTTCAGAGTTGCACTGCATGGGGTAGACATGCCTCTAATTCCTGGGCTTGATGAACAACTACTTAAAATAAGGGAAATGAAACAGTTATTTTAGTGTAAACCAGGATACGTTCTACTCAGCCTCTAATAAGATTTCAGAGTAAGAAGTGGATTTATAAAATCCGTAGGCTTGTTCATTACTTACATGAGTTATAGCAAGGGAACACGAAGCCATCATTTGCCCTCAAACACCGCTCTATCACCTAGTTGAGGAAAAATGAAATATTACCCTGTTATCACATACTGATCAGCATTTTACACAGTAAAGCAAACCTCTGTAACTTCATCTTTCTTTCTGTTGCTCCAGCAGTAGTTTTAAATAGTTAATTCTGATTCATGCTGCTTTTACACCAACTTCAGTGGACGGACTCAGATTCCACATGAGTGTATGAACTAAATCATAACTACAAACACCTAGTGACATCTTCCCGCTTTTCCTGAGTTATCACTGGAGCATTGCTACAATATAGACCAAACAAGGGCCCTGAACCTATTTGATTCAGCTACCACAGAAATACAGGAAAAAAGTAGGTCACTATCCCAAAAAGCTGAGAGCCTAAGGAAAGGAAAAATTCTGTATCTAACATAGGCTGGAAACTGGTGATAAGAATTTGTTTGTCTGTTTTCAAAATCAAAAGTAAGTATTTTTTTTGTTTGTTTGTTTTTGACTCTTCAGAATCAATACAGCATAGAACAACTCAAGTTTAAAAAATCCTAAAAACCACTGAAGAACACAACATGCTCAAAAGGTCATGCTAATGATCCTGTCAAGTGATGTGTTTTTCTTATGGTCTGGGTTTTGACTGATAATGCTTCTGTGTGATATGGTGATTGAACAAAATATTTTTCATCCCACTTTTTTTTACCATTTGTAAATAGTGAATGGGCAGGTTTTTTTTGTCTTTTTTTATCTCTCTTTTTTTTTTTTTTCCCTAAAATGTCTTCTTTCGAGGTAGAGAGTATAGATACCATTGGTTACGGTTTTCAAGGTTAAATCTGCGTGTGATATTCTGCCTGTGCTTGCTTGCTTCTAAGAAGATTCTGCAGCTCCGACTAGGATCCTGACTAGCTTTACTGCTTTTTCCAGCTTGTACTCTTAAGATCTCCTTAATCTTATTTAAGTATACAAAGGGCTTGTATTTAGCTGAAAACATGGTAGTTTTGTGTAGGAAAATTTCAAGCCCTCTTGCTACACTGCGGTAGAGCAAAAAGACTTACTCCTTAGCTTTAAAACTCCTTTGCCTTGTAAAATAGGTAACAAGCTGCCATCTACTGGCAATGCGAAATGATTTTATTTCTTTAATTTTAAGGATTTTAAGGAATTTTGTTTGACAATATTTTCTCTTCAGTAAAACTTTAGGTATCTCAAGCAGCATAAACTTGGAAAGGATCATCCAATTATATTTTATCATTTACTTTAGGATTGCTGTAAGACCCTTCTGTATTTGAGCTAACACAAAGTCCTATCACAAATCACAGCTACAACTTCCAATTTCCTTTTCAGCTGAAAGCCTGAAGAAATATTAATTTGCTTAAAAATACAGAAAAATATATTGTATCAGTGTACAGTGTCCCCTCTCAAAGGGTTCCAAATATCATTCGAAAACCAAACAAACAAAAAGCAAAGGTATTTTCCTGGATACTCTTTTGACCCTGACTGAGCAATTGCAACAATATAAACGTTGAAGGAACTACAAGGAAGTGCTGCAAACTTAGAAACCCTGAAGGAAGAAAGCTTTTTTTCTTTTATTTTCTTTTGGAAATAGTATACTTATAAGAAGAAAAACAAGGAGAAATGAATGTGAAAACTGTTCAGGTGGCTCTAGGTGATTTGTCACCACTGAATTTTGCTTCCTCCCTTGTCTCCAGGTAAATCCACTATGTATGCAATCATATTGCATAGCTGAAGAATAGCTCTTTATGATTTTATGATGAAACATCAAAAAAGAAAAAAAAAAAAAAACAAACTGAGCCCTGTTTACTCAGCTGAGAACCTTAACTCAGTTCAAACTTGGCCTACTCTGTCAGAGTGCTGGCCAAAATTTCAGCTGTGTAATGAAGTTCTGCAACCACAGGGAACAGATTTTACAACAAAATAGCTGATTGAACCAATGTAATTTCCAACAGCACATAATGACCATCTCTTAAGGTGAAAGGGTGCTAGTAACATATTTATAATTTTATACATGTACTGTGTTCTTATTTGTACTTCAGTTGCACATAAGCAAATACAGAAAACAGTCTATGTGTATGAGGTTAAGTAATTGCTCCCAATTATACAATCTATACCATTTTAAGTGTGATCATTTCAAGGCATCTGTATTCAATTACTCTGTTGGCAGAGCACTTGGAAACTGAAAGACAAACTGGAAATTAATTTTGCGATCCTGACGCTTCTGTTGTCACTTACACTGCACAAGCTGAATATTCAGGAAATACTAGTGTAAATAGTGATGCTGCTTTGTATTTGCTTGTTATAGAAATATGAACCTGCTCAAAGCACAGGGCAGCAAAGCATCAGATCTTACAGGTCATAAAAGTATGTTTAGCAAAAGATAGTTCCATCCCTTAGGATAATTGGTGATACAACAGCTCTGTTTTGTTTTCAAATTACTGTTTTCTTTTCCTCAATCATATTTTCCTTCTAATACCCTTGTTTTCTAACATGTAAGAGAATCACATTGAACTCGTGGCCTTGTTGCTAGGTTTCAAGCTGCATTTATGCAGTCTACTGAGACACTATTTTCAGTTTTGAATTCTGAATCAAGTCCCAAGGCAACAGCGCCCTGTTTCTTAGCAACACAGATGGGTAGACTGTATATTCCAGCTCTTTTGTACAATGGAAGAATAAACAATTCCCTGAATAAGGGTGTGCTGCAAGTTTATCCCTTTGCTTAACTTCCCCTAGAAGAGAGGAAAGAGAAGCTGCCTGCAATACACCATATGAAGTTTTGTCAGGAAGTCCCTGTTTTTGCAGAGTGGTGAGTGGTATCTCTATCTTTTCTGTTCATTGCATCTCTTTGGTGTCCTTATTCATCACTGTGCATATGGATCTGTAGGTACTTTAGATCAGTGACTTTCAGTTTCCAGGATACAAACATATGCATGGAAAATCAATGTAACAAATCTGGTAGAGGTGGGATGTGTGAAAATACAGACTTTTTGCTTTGGTGAAATTAGTGGAGAATCATAGAATTGCATCACTTTATAAAGTTCTCTGGATGCAAAACCTTGTTTTTAGGAAAAAAACTAGGGCTGGAGAAAATAGGTGGAGGATTGAGAGCTGAGGAGGAAATGGGTATTCACCTGACTAGTAAATTAGTGGTGTATGTTACCCAGTGTATGAAATGGAGAAAAGTTGCTCTTTTGACACAATCTCTGCAAAGGGTTGCACAGCTTTGAGACTTCTTGGCAATATAGGCAAAATTTGAATTTTTCTGCCTCCAGACTATGGGACTGATATTGCCATGGAGAGAGAGGAGTGCTAGGAAGAGGGAGAGGGGCACAGAAGGACATGCAGCTCAGCAGGGCTGAACCTTTCTGCTCCTGACACCTGTGGAGGGGCAAGTGCATACACAGTCTTTTTGTGATGGCAGCAGCAATGCGAAGTCTAGGTCATTACAGTTTTGGCACAGACTAGAAAAGCAGAAGTGCCTTTGCAATTCATTCTGCTGACCTTAGCATCTCCCTGTTTAACCTGTACCTAAAGCTGGCCTGGTGAGTCTGCCAGCATCTCTTTTTAGTTGCAAAACAAGAAAAGGCTGCTTTAAATGCATAAATTATCATCTGTCATTTTTTCTTCCCAATTTATTAAATGATCCAAAACACAGCAGCTGGTCATGGTGGGATAGCTGCCTTGCCTGTAGACTGCTCCCCCTCACACACTTGATGGAAACCCTAGGTCACCTTAGAGGACAAAAGTAGAGTGCCCACCCAAGCCTTCTCACCTCCTCACAAGCAGAAACAGGGCCAGGCTGTGCTTCAGTGTTTGGATAGCCTGAGGATAATCTGTGGAGTAGGGACTGTGAGTTTTGGCCCCTTCCCAGAGGCTGTGCTGCAGTGGGGTCCTGCTGCTCTGCACTGGGAGTGCTCCAGCCAGTGGGGTCCTGGACTGGAAGGAGCCTGGCTTGACTGCACAGTGCAGCTGGGCATGCCTTGGGAACCAAAATAATCTGAAAAAGAGAACACAGAAATGCGACCTTCCAAAAACAGTTTGTGGGAACTTACTTTATCTCTAGTAAGCTGCTGTGGCAGGTGCATCCACCCAATGAAAGCAAAGCTTCTTGGCTGCTGAAGTGTAGCAGCTCCTGACTGCCTTTGTTCTCAGGGCCTCGCGGTAATTGAGGCCTTTGGCCAAGGGGAGCAGCTATTGACTACAGGTCAGATTCGGCCTGGGTATAAATGGAGTCCCCTGGGGAGCCATTTTGAGCTCGTCCCCTGGAGCAGCAGCTGTGGTCGAGGGCTCTCCCCTTGGGTCCAGACGCTGCCCTGAGCAGGTCCTTGAGGTTGAGAGCCCTCACTGTCAGGTGAGTGATAAAGCATTTTGGGTTGCCGTTAAGCCCTAGGGAGTGGGGGCTTTGTTATGCATTTTGGGTTGCCGTTAAACCCTATAGAGTTCTTTGTTATGTGTTTTGGGTTGCCGTTAAACCCTATAGAGTTCTTTGTTATGTGTTTTGGGTTGCCGTTAAAGCCTAAAAAGTTGTTCTGTTCTCCTCTCACAGACTTTTGAACCTGTAATTTATGGAGAGCTAGTTAACTGTGTTAATAATTAATTTTTTATTTTTGGTGGTTGGTTGTTTATTTGAGAGCCTCTGTAACAGCTGCCTACCCAAATCCTCATTCAGAAACACAGTTTTGTTGGTAAGGACACATTTCCACTTGCCCTTATACTTCAGTGGACCACTATCTTCTCTTAGGAAAAAAAAAAATAATTCTGCCCTCAGACTGAATAAGCTCAAAGAAGAGAAAGTTGTAAGGTTATAGTTTCACTTCAGGTTTCCTAAGCATTGAATATTAAAGGAAGTAGGAGAAAGTGGTTTGTATTGTGTTTGGGCCTGTTGTAATGCCCTTATGATCTATGTCTTCTGGATTTTGCAGGACATATAAGGAACTCTTTAAGGCTACTATTACAAATATAGTGTGAGAAGGGTAAGAGTCTGGGAGTGTGTTTAAGATCAGCAAGAGACAGAACAGAGATAACAGTATGTAGCATGTACACAGACCTAAATACTGCCTGTTAGGGTGTTAATGCTGCTCCAGTGGTCTTTCACCCTGTCCAGAGGCATCTTTGGGTATATGAAAGGGCCTGCCTCTCCGTCTGGGCAAAAAGGTAAAGCTCGAGTAGCACTGGCTGATGAGACAGCCCATGGCAGGACATAACACCTGGGCACATACTAGGATAGTAATGGGGCAGCTCTAATTAATGTTGTGGCCTGGGTGGGCCCAAGAATGTGGAGAAACAAGGAAATACATCAGGAGGGCTGGAGACTGGAGTTTCAACACTTCCCTGATTTGAGGTTTGTTTTGTCACTCCTATTTCTGCAAAGTGAGGCTAGTGTATATCCAGCACTGCCCAGCTAACACCAAACCCCCACTGTGCTGTGCTGCATGTGCACAGGTTTAATCTCCCCTCAAGGATGTACTGTTTAATGAGACAAGAATAAAAATGTGAAGGAGAGGATGTATTTGTGTTCCTACTTTGATGGCTGTTTTGGGCAAAATAAAAAACAGAGCTCCTGTTCCTACAGGCTGCTATGAACATGTACAGTCCTGAACATCCATGCTTTTGTCTTCAGATGGGCTTTCTCTAGGGTTAGGAGTTTGCTTCTTCAGGTTACTTTGCAGAACTGAGAGAAAGAGGGAATCAAGAAGCAATAGTTCTTCATCTAAGCACAGGCATAAAATAATATTAAAGTTCAAGTACACATATATCTTCAATGAATGTACTAAGTTATACAGACAGGGCTAGCCAGACTGCAAGTAACAATCAGTAATAAAAGTGTGTTGGGTTTTTTCTTTTTCTTTTTACCAGAGATTGCAATATCTGAGAAGAAAAAAATCCATTATCAGGCCATTATGTTCATCCTCCATCAAGAGAAGAGATGGCTTTTATCTGAAAGTCAAACAAGATTTTCTGTGAGCCTTGATTGGCTTTTCTCATGGCAACAAACTGTAGTTCAGCAACCCAAAGCCAATACAGATGTATGGCTAAAGCTGCCTCCTGATTTTAGCTACCAGCTCTACAGATCATCCAACCCGTCTCAGAAACCACGAGGAAAGGGAAAAGGGGAACTGAAGCCAAAAATGACCTCTGAGTCCATAGTCATGCAACAGCTTTCCAGGCTTTGCTCCAGGCTGCTCCTTCCTCTCTCATAAAAGAAAAGGGACTTGCCTCAGCTTATCACTTGCTCTCCACGGATCATCTCTTATGAGGCCAAAATACCGTTTGTGAAGAATGGCGAATGAGACTGGTGTGCATGAAGCCCCCAAACCGCATGATTATAGACAGGTAAAGTGTCTGGCGCTCACACTTTGAAAGCAAACACGCTGAGAGGATGCTTGGGGATCTGTAAATGGAGCCACTAGATGTCAGTCTCACTAGCCAAGAAAAAGAAAACCCAGCAGTTAGTACCGCAGTTAGGATCTAACTTTGATAGACAATTCAGTCATAGTCAGGAACTATTTGCCAAAAAGACTTCCATAGGGAAAGCTGATGAATCCAGGTTTGGAGCTCTGTTTTAATTTGCTTTGTAGCTGACAAGATGGTTTTCATTTTGACAGAGCAGATCGAAGTATGAACATCAGAGCTAATCAGTTCATCTTGCTCTCTGTGACACATCTGCCTGTACTTTCTGCTTTCCCCAGGTTAATAGGTAGCTGTTGAACTGCTTGACACGCTGGATGGAAGTATTTTATGGTAATTTTTCCATTTAGCAGCCCTGAGACCAGCATCTCATTGTGCTAGCTGTTGTTCATAACACATGGCAAGAAACTGTCCTTTTTTCACAACAGCTGACAACTAAATTACATACAAAAAAGTTGCAAAGAAAATTTTAAAATCCAAGATACAACTTGGATCAGTATATTCCCCAAAATCAATGTGTTTAACACTAAAACTGCTAAGGAAGAGAAATCTTCAGTCTAAATGGGTCTTGGTCAGTTTTTATGATTTTTTTTCTTTTGGAGACTCAGTCTTTGGTTTTGTTGGTTTTGTAATATCTTTTCAACTCAGATGCCATAAAAACAGAGAGAAGAATCTTTTCTTAAGATTCAGTGTTATATCCATATTCAATTAACTTCTAATTACAAACCTTCCTATCTCCTCTCCTGTGAGCCGTTCAAAGACTCTTGTCTAAAGAGAATTCAGTAGACTTACTATTTCTAAAATAAGAAACAAAACTGAGACGGTAAACAAAACCCCTTCTGTCCTCCAAAGCAAACATTTATATTTGGACATGTAGTTTATTGAAGAACCACATAAATGGCATATAGCCAATGTTACATTTCCATGGAAAACAATATTTTTTTTTCCTCCTGCTTTCTTCATGAGAGTGTAAATCATGTCTTCATTTATTTGCCAAGCTGCTATAGCAGGAATTTAACTTCCCTGTTTTTGAGTTTACCTAAGGTAATTAAAAGCAAACTTCTAGTTAGCTATTACAGCCCAAAGAAATTTGTCCAACAATATTCTGTCTCAAGGAAAATATGCTTTATTTAAGGATGATCAAGTTTCCACAATAGCAATTAAATGCTAAATTCTCTTGAAATCTGCTAAACAAAACCTTTCTCTTTAAATGTGTCTTATTTTTTCTTGTCTTGACCAGTAATGTAAATTTGCAAAACCAGTGGAAGGGGAAAAAAAGCATGTTTGTCCCACAACTCTAATGTTGTGCTTTCTAAGGTCACCACTTCAGGGGGCCTGACTATAGCAAGATAATCTATAGCATCTGTATCTTAAGAAATGTTCTCAAGGTTTCAGAACCTTTCCTGATCCATATCAGGAGAAAACTAATGTTTTAATAAGCTAATTCCAGAAAGTCTGATAACTACATGACCAAAGTACTTAGCTGTGAGTGTGAAATCAAATTTCAGGTCCTTGTTATGAATCAGGCACTTTGGGGATTTCAGTGTCACCAGTCAGTGCTCTAACCTCAGGACTAATGGTTTTCTTTGGTGAAATTCTACCTAAGTGAAACAAGTAATTATAAGTCAGTGTGTCTGAAAAGAAATAAGAAAAAGGCAGAAAAAGCAAGTTGCTACCAAAAATTCCTGATTTAAGTTCCTGCTAACAACAAAACATCCCTCAGACTCTCCTCAGGACTTGGTCCAGAGGTGGAGGGGATCTCCACTCTGAGGCCTGGAGGAAAATAGTACATATTGTATAATTGCTTTGACATATCACTAACTTGTCAGCCAACTGAAACTTCTGACTACTTAGTTCTAGAAGGCTGTAGGCTGTACAGTGATGAAAAATTCAGTAGAACTAAGGACTTGCCTCTACAGGGAATTTTACTCTTTTTTTGTTTTTTTTCCACTAAAATGTCCCCTGGAGAGAACCTTAATGATATATTGTCAGTAGTTTAAAAGGAAATGAGCTATCTCAGTGCAAGATCTCTAAATAAAAAATGTACCTAAGATTAGCTGCACTGATCCAAGATTCTTAAGTATACACACATGGAAAAAAGGCAATTTCTGTGTTCACTTAGATATGGAGGCCCTTTTTCACCATTCAGGCCAATGGGAAATGTTTCATTAAATGGAAGTCAGAAAAAAAATAGAAAAAGGGGTGTATTAAGAGAAAGGCAACAAGTAAGAAACGTAAATTACTAGTGTATAGTGTTTCCTTCTCCTTGTGGCATCCTCTCCTATACACTTCTGATATGTATCACACCTATCAAACCACAGTTAAACATTCATTACAATCAAGTTTTTGACATGTAACTTCACACACCATTTATGTTCCCTCCCTGATTTCACAGGGTACTTACTCATCCTGCTGCCTAACCCCACCATTTTGATGTTCAGTTAATCAAAGAAATGTATCTTCCTGTTCATGCAGATGATACTGATACCTCCAGAACATCAGATTATTCATTTTTTATCTTGTAACTCACAAGAAATCAACTGTTTTATGATATCCACTTCAACCTGTGAAGATCAGGGAAAATAGTCGGATCTGTGTACCTAGCAATGTAGTTTAATAGTGATCTACATGAAGAAGTGAATTGCTTGTAAAGAATGGGCTGATGGAGAAAACTCACCCTTTTAAGACACCTTGTCTCAGAAAGATTTTAAGACCAATGTGCTGGTGTCATATCTTGTCCTATACCTATCTGACTCTGCAAAATGTGGTTTGGTAAAGAGCAGCTCTACCAGCAGCCAAACTCAGAATCTTCCTCTTGCAACTGACAGAAAACATTACCGGTTATTTAAAATCCTGTGCACTTTGAATGCAAAATCACTTTTGCTTCCAAACAATGAGAATACATATCTAAAAAATGATGTGTCATTGATGTTAAATGACCCCTTTGTTTCCGCCTTGCTTTTAGCCTTCTCATCAGTTCTCCAGCAACAGAAAGCTCTTAAGCTCATTGTAATGCATTGACTGCAGCGTATGTTAATAATTAACTACATTCACTGGAAAGGTTTGAAAAATAATGCAAATAACTCCATGCAAATAACTCCAAAGCATGCAACATTTATTCCAAGAAATTGCATCCCCTGTGTTTTTAGTATCACAGCTTCTTTCTCTAGAAGGATGTTCCGTTTCTGCTATTATTCCTCATCTGTATTGTAATAGGAGGCCATTGGACTCATTTGAGATCAGGACTATGGTGACAGGAGTTGCGTAAATAAAGAACTTTAGGGTAATGGAAAACCGTAACTCTTGTCAACTCAACAGCTTGACTTGTTAACAAGTTCATTAAAACTCCCAAATCTTGCTTTTTGTGAACAGAAATGTTACTGGTATGTTTTTTACCTTACCTAAATCCAACATGTAAAGTTTACTCTACAGTTAACTTCAGTGTTCTTGGTTCTAGGCTTGATGGCTTATTTGATGTTACAATGTATTTTCCTTTCCAAGTGCAGTGTGGAGCTAATTTACCAAATCTTGTGACAAGTTACTCCAGGGATTCTTTAAATCTGAAGTTAAAATCACAGCATTTAAATGTAGGTAAGACCTTGACAACATAATTCATTGTATAAAAGAAATTAGGAATCGATACATGAACAGTAGAGAGCACGAGTAAGAGCATAGAACCCCTCTACTGCCCTATATCTGGCTGAAGTGGCCTCAGATGAAGTTTAATGACCAAGAAGCAATGTTTTGCCCTAAGTTTGAGTCTCAGAGAAAGTCTGCTTCCTAGCTCTAAATAATAGGTTCAGATCACAGAAAATACACTAGCTCACTTATGCAAAGACACTCAGTTTTAAAGATACCTGATACAGTAGGATTATTAGCTCAAAAATCTGCTTGCCAATGTAGATTTGCTGATAAGACTGCAATTTCAACCTTGTAATGGTGGTTTATTCCCAGGTAACTGAATGAAGGCCAATGTCTGCTGTCCTCACTGTAGATACAATAGTCCATATCTGCATTACTACTCTTTATCTGCCCTTTAGTGTTGTTTCTATAGCTTCCCTTCTTATAAGGGTAGCTTATTTGAAAATAATTAACTACACATTAGTTGAAGCACACACACATACATACCATGTAGCATAAAACACTACTTTCTTTGTACATTCACAGAAAGGCCATGGATAGATTGGTTTTTTGCTTATAATCTTTACCATATGTGTCTGGGTGCTCCTTTTTTGGAATCCTATCTGATTAACAATAAACATAGCTTTTCAAATCCTAGAGTCCAGACAGTTTGTCCTATAGCTTATAAATATTTTTTGCTTAATATTTTCAAATCCTGGACTTGAACCACTGAAAGGAAGGCAAAAGGACTCTGATAGTAGATTTCTTAACATACAAGCCTTGTGAAAGCAAATGGGATCCTCAGCTGCTACTACCAAAGAATCTCTGGCCACCTAAATCTGCTTAATTTACTGCTAGTCAGATTAAAAGACAACTTTCTGCTTTTCTCTGCATTAAAAGCTTTTAAAAATTATTATTGTTGTTGTTATTATTACTTCTGAATTACATTGATTTCAGAGTGTTTTGGACCACACAAAAGCTGAACTTGAGGGGACAGCTGGCATATCCTAAGGGAAGTGTCACTGTACTGGAGGTCTAAGGACATGGACCATCAATTTCCTTTAGCTTTTCAAGAATATAATTCTGTTTCCAGATCTTGTTGACTTTGATGGAGTCTGGAAAGATAATCTCTTGAAAAACACATTCTTATTTCAGCCTTTAATGGAAAATTATACAGCACCGCTCATGGCAATTTGTTGGTAGGGATTAAGATGTTCATACTAGACAGTACAAAGACACAGACTATTTCAGAATATGGGGGTACTGGGTGGATGCTTTGGTGTTTTATATATATACACCAAACACTTTTAAATGTAGAGATCGCCAAAAAGAGAATGTCTCAATTTTCATTATAAAACAGCTCCCATTAGCATTACTGAAGATTAACAAATAGTGGGTTGAGGGGAAAATAAATTGTTTAGGAAACAGTGTAGGTGATGACAGATTCTGAGTTGTAAACATAACTCTGCTGAATAGTGGCAAGTCAATCTGCACATTTGTAAAACACGTGAATTGGCTGAACATGAATGTCTCTAGGCATTTCAGCATGTGCTCTGATCCAAGTCTGAAACACATCGGAGAATGAGTTCTTTGATGAACCTGTCAAAGACCATTCTCATGACAGCCACTCCTGTTTCACTTTGTAGCTCTGATGTACCTCTACTTTTCTGCTCTCAGAGGTACGGTGCTCACACAGCGCTCTTGGATTGTGTGGAGGAAAAGCTGTGCCAGCTGCAGCAGGGAGAGGCAGGCAGAGATGTGAGTGTTCATTCTGCTAGAGTAGGGACACTGGATCTAGTCTCCTCCAGAGGGCAAATGTGAGTTTGCTCTCCTGTAGTCTTAGATGAGAAAGGTTTGATGGTTGCTGGCAGAAGCCATAACTCCATTGTTTTGGGAGGATCAGGAGGACATCAACACCCAATTAAACTAAATAGACCCAAGCCTTTCTTTGAGTCCAGAGCAAAAAAGGCAGATAGCTTAGCTGGCCTTTCCTCATGCTGGCTTGCACTAGGGAAAAGTTACTATTAAGTGAGATCCTTGCAACATCCAGGATGATCCTGGCTTATGTGGGCTCAGTGTATCCATGCAGACAATGCAGCACTGTCTCAGAGTCTGAGCTGCAGTGTTGATAATCTGAGTGAGATGAAGCAATGAAAATGTGCTGGTCACAACACTGACCTTTGCTGGAACAGCTTGTGCTTCTTGGAAAAATACACTTGTCTGATCAGAGTCCTCTGCTGCTACAGCCAGGATCTATATTTCCACTTGTCAAATCTCTTAAATTAGATTACTCTTGGGGAGTAATCCCCACTCAAAGCAGGGTCATGATGGGCATCTTTCTAAGGCAGGTAGAAAGTAGGGCTGCTTTTTAATGGTTTTTAGCTTCCAACGCACCTCTCCTTCAATATTCCTGGGCTGCTGACACTTAACAGTGCCCTCCAACACAGTCCCCATGCCTGGCTGCCAGAGTCCTGGGAGGAAGAGAAAAATGTCCATGAAATACACCATTTCCTTCTTCCGTCTTGTCTAGAACAAATTTCTCATGGGGGGAAATCTTGATCTTCTCACTGATGAAACCAATTTGCTGTAAAACTGCATTTTCTCCCATCATGATTGATACTAGCTCAATGTGACCTTATAGGATGATAACTGTATTTAAATGACAATGTCTTTCCTTTCACAGGAACCCCAGACTAAACAGCACGGTGCTGAGGAGAAAGCAATGTGATAGGTACTCCACAACATTATTCATCCTAATGTACCAACCTTCTGGTCCCAAGAAATGTGTTCATCTGCACACGTTGTGGAAGACACTAGTGGTCCTGAGCTGTCACAAGACTGTGAGGTCAGGTATGAGCTCTCTGAGAGCCCTGGCCTACTCTAACAAAGCAGGCCTAGATCCTTCAAACAGTCCAAAACCTGGAAGAGAGAGCCCCCTTTATCAATGATGTTCAAATATTTTAGCAAAATATCTGTTTTTTACTGTAAATACCAGCAGGGAACAGAAACACACTAAATGCGCTTTGGTTTATTAGTGAGTGCTTGAGCTGCTTCCCTTAGGTCCTGATTTCTGAAATAACATGGAAGGCAGCATTGTTATCCCTTTCTACTCAACAAATTCTTATCTCTATATATATATCTCTATATTGCTAAAAATTACTTACTGACTCTTCCAATTCATTAATTCTTTTCTCTAACCAGTTCCTCAATCATCTGGAGGTGAAAGAAATGTCGCAGCCCATCACACTCCTGAGAACTAGAGAGGCTGAGTGCCATCACCAGCTTACTTTGGAAACTCCCTGTCCTCTCCACCCAAGAGCTGGTGATCAGCAGACTATGCCAAAATGAACCCTCCCACACTTCCTTCAGTAGGAACAGCTGCTTTGCTCTTGACTCTAATTACTACAGGATTGACTGCTGAAAACTCGACATGGTCAGGTAGTTTCAATTCCTGTTATAAACAGGGTGTAGGAGTGTTGAGTGTAACAGGGGGAAGCACTTCTTAGTCATAGTCTGCATTGCTGAGGGTTTTGAAGGCATATCCAGAGGTAGATTTGCACTCAAATCTCTAGATTTAAACTGTAAACTGCACAGTAAATACACCCCAGATAGTGATTTAGCATAAGAAAATTGCATATTGGATTGTTTTGCCCTTTCCAAAAGACAGTGAGCTACACACCACTGTGGAAAGCTTGGGACACTAGTAAGAATCCCTTAAGCAATGATCTCATAGTTCTATGTGCACTGTTGTGGAGTTTGACAGTTTTCCAGGATTTTGCAGATGCAACCCTTAGTGAAAAGAAAAATTGTGTAAGATGTTAACACAAAAAAAGGACATATCTTTTGTTAGAGAGCTTCCTACCAGTCAGGGAGCAATTGTATTGCATCTCCAGACACTTGTTTGAAATTTGGGATTCCCCAAATTTGGATTTGGAAAGAATAAAATCCCCAGACTGCCTGGAAATTTCCCATTTTCTGAATTCCAGGCAAACCCAGCCCAGTGAATGGTACTTTCTCCATGCATGGCAAATGACAGATTTAGGACAAATTAAATTTCAGGGATTGTTAGGAACTGCACATCTTGTTGGTAGACATAATAATAATATAATAGCATTGTATCTATGCTAATCATGGATAATAAAATTTTAGCTGGGCCTCTCCATAGGAATAGGGGTGACAGAGTAATGAAGTGATGCACATAGCAGTCCTTCAAAGGAATGCTGTTGACTTTGGCTGTTTTACAGATGGGAAAAAGGAGGCACAGAGCAGGTAAATGAATTGTCCCAAAATCATAAGGGAAGAGTCGGTTTCAGGCAAACTTTTGCAGGTAAACTTAATCTCTTATGACAGATGTGGAGGCATTTCCAGTGTTTGTGAGGAAAAGAGGAATGAACTTGTCTTTAACTTCTGTGCATGACACTTCATCTTTAAAAATGTAGATGACAGGTGTATCTTCTTTCTACCCATGAGATGGGGGTAGCCCCTTGTGCCTGCTTGCAGTGGGGAGTGAGACACATGGACATGTTAGACACTCATTTCCTGGCTTAGGCAACTTCACTCTTTCATTAGAGGAGCCAGGAAAAAAACACGGGGCTGCTCTGCAGTGAGGAGAGTGCAAGTTGCTAGAGCCTGTGGGGTACAAAGGCTATTAAGGAAACTAAGGTACCCGCAATAAATCTATGCATGGATAATGCTATTTACTGCCAAATATACAATAAGAGATATCCTAAGAATCTAAACTGAGAGTTGTGAACCTAAAAGTTCCTTGAAAATGCTGGCTCAGTTTGTTCACCTACTTTGATGTAACTATTACATATACTATATACCTTTACCATATGCAATATATGTAAGCAAGAAAAAAACAACTATTCCTGTTAAGAACACTATGAAGAAGTATAAAGTTTTCTTTTCCCCCAACACCACATCCTTGCTAGAAAGCAGCTTAAAGAGCATTACTGCTACTGACAGGACAGATAGCTTGCTTCCAAATTCCCAGAGACATGTGACACCCAGCTGTAACTGTTGTGAAAGGCAGACATAGTGCCGCTGGGCAGCTGTGCAGTTAAAAGACCCCATTACCCTGCCAGGCTTACCAGCACAATGCAGTGGCTTGGTATGAAGGAGCTGGCGATGATGCCATACAATGTGGAGATTCTGGAGATCTCCAGAAAGCAGTTCTGTCCCAGATGCAACGTCAACTTGGTGCACTCCAGCACTCAGCAGAGACCAGCAGGAGTACAGCATCACCAGCCTTTTGCTGCATCTTTGCACATCATTGCCCATTGCAATGGTTCATAGGTGCACAGGGAAGAAGTGCTCACCTGAGCAGAGTGCTGTGGCAGCTCTTCACACTGGCCCCAGCTTAGCATCTCCTTGTCCCTCTGTCGCATATCTGAGTTCTTCAGAGCCCAAAGGGGTATTTGCATTCAGGCTAATCTCCATCTCCCCTTGCATGCTTCACAACGCTCTTAAACCTCAGAGAAAGCAGAGTGTAGTTTTTGTATCCAGGACTGGCTAAAGCAGTGTTCTCATGCCTCAGCAGTTGGAAATACATGCAAAATCTCTTCATCCTTTTTATTTTTCCATTCTCATTGTGGGGGGGCAAATGCACTGTAAATCTTGCTGACAGCTATGTCAGCCATTTGGGCATGCATTCAACTGCAGTGTGGACACCTCTTTAGCCCAGCGTACAAGAAATGACCAGTATCCATTACCAAAAATGTCACTGATCTAAAATCTGTTCCAAACCAGTCAGTATTTTTCCAGTGGCTTCAGTGTACTTTGGAATAGTCTTATGGAGGTGAATTCTTTCATTTTAGGCAGCATTCTTGGATCACTCCTTTAGAATTGCTTTATAAAAACATCTACAGCCTATATAAATGCAGAGAGTGAATTTGGACACTTTCTGAAATACTAAAAGGAGGAAGCAGGCTTACAGATTAACTGTAAATGCCATGATCTCATAAATGACCAGAAGAAGCAAGTGTTACACAAAGTTAAGATCTGCCACCCACACATACTGACTCCATAAAGATAAATCAGTTGATTCTGTAAGTTGTTAATACTAGTGTTTTGCATACAGAACTTAACCTACCTATCTTTATATAAAACAAACATAAGATTTCAAGGTCTCTGTTCAGGACATCCTCCACTCCCCCATACACTTCAAATTCAATGTTATCTCTAAAGCTGTTGTACTTTGGGCTAGATTTAGTCATGTGTCCTGTGATTTCTTGAACTGAGATCCTACTCACGTGAATGATTACCATGCAGATTAAAATCAGTGTTTGAATTACACACAGGACTTCTAATTCTAATCTAAACTCTGTCAACACTTCTATAACTTTGTTTATATTTTGTCATGAATTTATGCCTAAGTTCAACTAAAGACACTTCTCCGTATCCTCCTTCCATCACAAACCCATACATTTGAAAAATGAAGCACATACACATGGAGTACTCAGGTGGTCAGCAAATTTTAAGTACTGTAAAAGGACCCGGGATCACACTGGTCATGCTGAAAGTGTTAATATCCATCACACTAAGCCTTTGAAATAACAAATTGTATGCCTTTCCTGTGGAAAAAATCATAAAAGACATGAAACAATCAACCTGACTAACATTAGACTAACAATCAAAAGTTTAAAGACTTATTATGGATTTACTAAGATCTTTCTGAGACCTGATTTACAAAAACTGGTAAACATAGCAGATTTGTTTGCAATAAAAAAATCTCGTATTGACCATGATTAAAATTAACATACTGGAAAAAATGTAAGGAATAATTTTCTGCCAGATACTTCTCTGCTCCATTAAACATTGCTTTGAGCATTGCATTATACCTTATCATGTTACAGTGATAGCAGTAGCGTAATTTTATTGCCTTAATAACACAACTGCAGTTAGCTGACATGTGCTGTTTTGCTCATATAAGGAAGAAAAATATTAATTTGTTTTAAATAAGGGACTGTTTTTAAAAAGGCACTGACTGCATCCAAAAAGACACATAAGAGAGCTGTGCAATACTAAACAAAGGAGTGAAACTTAAATGAAAAATGATTTGGGATGCCTCTTTTCATTTAGATAAGAGTAATACCCTCTTTGCCACCACCGACTGTAACAGCTCAGGAAGTGCTGGGAATCTTCTGACTGAATTTTGTGCGCACTGTGGCAAAGGGCAACAAGCAGAGAGGAGACTGGAGAGAAGGTGGGTAGGGAGCTCTGGAGAAAGGGCCTCGGAGGAGGCAGCGGGATACGCATAGCCGGAAAGGCTTCTGTCGCTGCAGGATGCCTGCGCATGTTTTTTTTAATAAAGAGCCAGTTTAGTTTTAGTACCATGGGATTTCCTCAAGTTACAAACCAACAGGCAGTGCACGAAACACACAAGGTCTATTCTGTAACTGTTTAAAACGTAAAGCTTTATAAACATTGAAGTGCTACTTTTCCTCCAGAGAGGCCTTTTCTTAGTTGGAAAAATAAAACAAGGAAGCGCCTGTCATGTAGGTTGTACTAAAATTATACTTAGCATAATAAACTTATCTGTAATAGCATGTTCCTCAGCAGACTCTTTACCTATCATCTTCTACTTTGTAAAGAGAAACAGTTTATTTTCACTTGCGTCCTACACAGCTGAAAAAGATAGTAACTAAGTAGTGGTGATACACCTTGCATGTTCATCTCAAGAGATGGGTAGGAAAACAGCAGCCAGTGGAAAGTCAAAACACGGAGCCATAAACAGATGCGTTCCCGTACGTGTTTTCCTGAGAGGATAATTGTTCTTGTTGATGGTTATGTACCTTTGAAAGTAAATAACAAACTGTATTACTAGTGAAAATAACTGGAAACAGAGAAGGTCCAAGGACACCAAAGCGGTTTTCTTTTCCCAACAGAGGAAATTTTCTGACCTTGTGGAAAAGGCAAGGAAGGAAAGGGAATATAAGCGCCTGGTGTATTTTAAAACAATGTTATCAATATGCACCCTCCCTCTGATCATGTCTCTAAAAGCTGACGGATGCCCAAGCACGCAGGTGCTGTGTAACCACATAATGTTGGCTACCTTGCATTGAATAAGGAAAAAGTTTGTCTTGAATCCAGGAAGATTTGGACAAAGCCTTAAGAGACTTCCAGATCTGGAATTTCAAGCACACAGTCCATGCATATAGTGCTGTGTTGCTGTGTAAGTGAAGAAAAAAGACCATGAAATTTATCAAACTTATTTATTGACTTTACTGATCTGGGGGTTTTTTGGGGTTTGGGGTGGGGGGTTGGTTGGTTGTTTTGTTGGTGGGTTTTTTAATTATTTTTGGGTTTTTTTTTCTAGCACCACACAGTTTATCCCAGTTTCACAACATTGTAGGTCCTGTAAGAGGGGTCATCCCCCAGTCCTTTGTTATGCTGTTCAGGATTTTATTTTTAAAAGTATAAATTTGAGAAATGCACTTCCAGAAGTCATATATATAAAGCAAGGAAGTGAGAAAGGGTGGAATAGAGCTAATGCTTATGTTTGGCTTCTATACAGATCTAGTCAAGAAGGCTCAGGAGCAGAGCTCAGGAACATGGGACAGGAGAGTGCCAGAGACCACCAAGATGGTGGTATGGGATCTATCTTAGGAGGATAAAATGGAGACCCAGGGAAAAGAGGTACCTAGACTACTGATTTGAGGGAGAAGCTAAAGGGTGCTTTGTAACTGTTCAACATTTTTTTTCTGGAAGGAGTGAATGCTGTAGTTCTCTTTGGCAGTACAAATATATACAGTATTATCGACATGAAGGAAATGAGGGGATGATAAATATTGGAGACATTAGTTCTTTTTTTTACAGTAAGAGGATTCATTTATTCTGGGAACTATGCCTAATGCTGGCTAGGATTGAGGATGTGTAAATAATCTGTCTCCCATCAGTTATGCATTTTACCTCACACTTTATTTTACCTGGTATCTGCCCTTGGTCAGTGGATAAACAAATTGGAAGAGGAGTCAGGAGAACAGGTTATGCAAATATAATACACTTCTGGCTCTGAGGTCATGCCTTCTCTGGAATAATAAGTTCCTTAAAACAAGACATTAAGAAAATTGATTGATTTCCATAAGATTAATTTTTTCCTTGGAGTCTAAGGCTGAGGGAATTGCAAGATTTACTTGAGTTGATATGAAACATGGGTTCTTCAGACTTTCTCATGAAAAAACTTGTTCCTGATGAGTGGCAAAAAAAAAAAAAAATATTTCTCCATGTCTTTCCTTGTCACTTAGATTTATGAAAGCAACTTTCAAATAAAGGTTGTGTTGACAGTACAACTTTTAATGTCGAGGCACCTCCGTGCTTTCTATATGCATAGTGCTAATCAGAAAACAGAGAGGTTGCGTCCTTTTCCAGTAAGTATGTCTCGGATTCTTGAAACAGGAATCAGTCCCAAGCTTTGATTTAAAATAGATCTTTCTTTAGACCTCTTGAGCAACATCAAGACCCCATCTTGAACATGTGCTACCAAAAGATAACTATTTTAAAAGCCGCCTCCATCAGGTTTGCAGATCTCAGCAGCTTTTTAGCGAATTAGTATACTTTCAATATTTCAGAGAAAAGGAAGAAGTTAAATCTGGTGAGCCTGATGTAGAAACAAATTTATGAATGCCTTTGTTCTCCTTCAGACAGCCATGCTTTTAGAGCTGCTAAACTCAATGGGCAGATCCCCAGTGTCAGTGATTTTAGAAACTACTTACTTAATTTGGGAGGGCTGATCAAGGAAACTTTCCTGCCCTCTTCAAACTGAAGCAATGCTGAGAGTATTAATTTTAAAATGCTGTGACAGGACTCTTGTTAGTGATTAGTGTTTTGTGCTGGTATAATTAAACTTGGCTAATACATAAAAGCTGACACACAGTAACAAAATTCATAATTCTCATATGTGTTATTCTCTAAGAGTTTGAAACCACTTTAGTCCTTCATTGGTTGAAGTATAGCAATACACTTGTTCTTTAAGAAAACACATGGGAGGCATAAATGCTATCCTATATGAGCTTGGTAAGAACTGGATGCTTTGAACAATCTAGAAAATGTTTATTTTCCCAGGTTGGTGTACCAAATTCAAGAAACTTTCAAACAGACTTTTTTCAGGAAGTCAGAAAACAGAAAGTCTTCTCCGTCCTTCTCATATTTTCCTCTCCTTCTTCTCTGTTTCAGATACTTGACTGAATTAAGTGTTCAGGGTCAGTGAATTAAAAACTGAAAAAATTTAGAGGTGTTTCAAATTTTATGTGAAGGTCAATGAATGTTTTGAAAAAAAATAGATTCTATACATGGTTTCCAAACCCAGAATAAGTTCATATATGAGATTTGATGAAAAATGTAATTTTAAATACTCAGCTTAATACTTGCAGATATCTATTAATGAGCTACTCTGTATTTAAAAAGCAGCCATACCACTACAGTGATCTGTGTTATTCTGAAATGTTATAAGCTTAAATCCTATTTTTATTCATAGTTAAATTAATCTTACAACCATTTTGCCTGGAATAGAGAATCTGGCCTACTCCATGGATATCTACCACTGAAATCAGCTACAATGAATGAGTTTATTCCTCTGAGAATTCAGAGGCACTACTTGCTAAACAGGGGTAGGAGGTGCACATGCTTTGAGTACTCTGCTGTTCACACACATTGCCTTTAAACACATAAAGGCATTGACATATCTTCAAGAGAAGAATGTCAGAATAACTTTATTTCAAAATACACCTGCAATTAAAATCTTGGCAAAAATATCCTTTCCTTAGGGTCTTAGTTTAATGTGTCACAAAGATTGTTCCTTTTTACATTAAATTTAGTAACCCTGTCAGATGAATTATTATCAAGGAATTAATGAAGGAAACATTTACCATTTAAAGAATGCAATGAAATAAATTAAACTGAAATCTTACCTCAGTTTAGATAACTACCAGCAGTTTTGCTTTTTACCACTTTTCTACAGATTTGATAGTTTCCCCTTCCCCCTTTGTGAGTAGATGCCTAGAAGAGCCATGGGTTTATGCACATGGAGAAGGCTGTTTTCCCTGAGTCCTCTCCACTCCCCTGCTTGCCATATCCAATAATTCAGGCACTCCTTCCACAGATTTAAGGATATCTTGTTGGAGAGTTGATATATGAGCTCAATGGATATTGCATATTTAACTAATTGGTCCAGAAGATGATTGTGCTTTCTTCAAATTGTTGCTCATTTCTTGTGTTTGGGCAAACCTCTTTTCCTCAGTTCTACTTAGATGCTTTTAACTTCAATTATTGCACTGATGGTAAATGGGAATGTGGCAGTTTTCTTATTCTTTTTCAAGTATTCAAAAATAACTTAAACTGTCATCAAAACCTGTATGCTGCAACATACAAATAAGAAACTTCAATTACAACTCCTTGACACTCAAAAGATTATTCTGAAATTATAGTCAGATGAAAATTACAGTATTTTCAAATTCAGAATTGGTAAATACCACTTTGACACTTACAGAATGTCTGTCCAGACAAATTCTGTAACTAGCCTAGAAGGGCTATGTATTTGAACTTTACGCAAGAAAGAAAGAAAGAAATTACAGTAACAGGTTTAATTCCCTACTACCTTCCATCCTCTGTAATGTAAAGTGATGCCACTTCATCTTTTGTAATGGAAAAAAAGTCACCAATCTGACACATTGCCACTTTCACTTATGCAAAACAAATGGATGAGCTGGAGCAATCAGCTGATACTGAATTGTGCCTTAGGACAGGGTATAACCTTTAGTGCACCATGTGAATGACATGAATGGAACCAACCATTTCTGATGGGGCATCTTGCTTCACAAAGCAGCGTGCAATTGAATCCCAGTAATACTGTGGAAATTGAGAAAAGAGAGTGAAAGAGGTTTCGTAGCAATGAGCAAAGTTATCAACTGTTATAAAGTAGCCTTGTTTTAATCAAACTTTCTGAGTAATTATTTCTGGCCAATAACTCTGAATCTTTCTTAATAAAGAATGGCCTTTCCATTTTTCTATTTCCAGCCAAGATACACTGGTTCATTGAAAACTTGAACCTGAACTCTGCAAAGACCTGGAGATTTTCCCCACCAAACTTGAGACCACTATATCTAAATATAAGGAAGAAAACTTAAGGATATGGGGGATCATTTTGGTGAAACTTACTGAGCCACCTATCTGTAGAGAACAGCATGATTTATTCCTATGGTAGACCAAATGAGCAAGAAACGTGGACAGGCTGATAAATCACTGATGTGAGTAACGACAGTATTTCTCTGTCTAGATAGCCAAGGTGGGTAAAACGATGAGTCTGAGAATGTTTTTCTGAATCTTGTCTACTCCCATGACCATGCAATGAAATGCTGTGTCATATAAACATAAAGGAGACCTTCTGTCTCATGGAAGATAGGGGATTGCTGAAGGAGTGCTTCAATTCCTGCTCTCTGACTCTTGAGATATAATATACTGTGGCTTGGGATGAACGTGTAATCAGAATTTATTGATTAAACTTTTATGCTACTCATTGAATATTTCAAGGGAAGAGCATCAGAAAAATGCAGGGAACTACAACGTACTTAATATTTAACACTTCACTTCTCACTAGCCTGTTGTCAAAAATGTTTTCCTAGATTCTTTAACGGAAGCCAACATTCAAACTGCTTCCTCTGCATGCTCTACTCAGGCAGCACCATTGCTGGAGAATGAATTTGGAGAGTCGGAGCTCCTCAGCTGCTGGGCATGTGGTGTCCTTACCTGCACAGCTGAATGGTGGGTGCCACTGAAGAACCCCTCACCGCCTGTACAGGGAGCACTGACACTGCCACAGTGAGTAAGAGGGTGCTCACGCAAGCAGAGCAGGGTGTAGGTAAGAGCCAGCCAGTTGCCAAATGGAGCACATAGCATAGCTGTAATCCTACCCTCTCTATGCCTTAGATACCTGCCTCAAAGCTACACAGTAAGGCCCTTTATTTGATCTGGACTTGGAGGATTAAAACCAGACTCCTCTCTTGAAGGTAAAGGAGGATTTACTACTTTTATGTCAGTGGACTGGTTGAAATTCTGCATACCTCTCATCTGGTAGCCTTGTGACTCAAACTTTGCCAGTAAAGAAGAAAGCTAGGTTTCAGTCTTTCTTCAACATGTTCTGGCTTTGCTAAAGCCTCTCCTGTTAAAGTCAGGGTACTGAGCAGGATGGTTTGAGGGATGATGAGAGAATGGAGAGAATTAGCAAGTGGTAACATAATTCTATAGCCAGGTTTTGATAACTTGGCTTTTAAAGCTGTATGGTCTAATTCTCCTTCTGCTCATACTGTATCAGCATTTTTTTTTTTTTTAGAAGTATATTGGAAATAAGAATTTAGCTCAGATCTGTCAACTGACTTACATATTTGAGGTAAATCTGAAATAACTACTGATTTGTAATTCAGCAACAGAACAGATAAGAACAGGGGCTGACCTCTGTGACTGTTTGGACAAGAGTGTGCTTTTGACACACGTACTCTGTGTACAGCAAACTTTGTAATGTGAAACTGGAGGAAAAACTAAACATCTGTAATCCCATTGTTGAGGTAGGGTCATAGAGTTCAGGAGGATATTTGGCATATGTGGTGAAGAAGAAACAAGCTTTGCAGAAGGAAACACTTGTGACATTTGAAAATATTCTCTCCTCACATTCCCTTTTCATTCCTTCCATTGTTAGTTCCTGAAATTCTAATTCAATGCTGGCCATCAGCCTTGTAGAAGGACTTAAACCTTAAACGCCTTCCCCCAGTCCTCTCTTCTTCCCGGGCTCAGCTTTGTTCCTGATATCTCTACCTCCTGCCCCTCAGTGGTACAGGGAGCAGGGAATGGGGGTGCTGTCAGTTCTGCTGTTTCTTCCTCCTTAGGGTGGGGGGAACTCCTCGCATTCTTCCCCTGCTCAAGTGCAGTTCCCGTCTCCCAGGAGACAGTCCTCCACTAACTTTTTCCAACATGAGTCCCTCCCACAGGCCTTAGCGTTTCCCGAGCTGCTCTGGGGTGGGTCACTCCCGCATGTTGCAATTCTCCCAGCACCAAAATACAACTGGGCTTCTTCTTCCCTCAAGAGTCCTGGCCTTTTTTTGGGCACAGCCACCTGTTCTGATGTGGGGTCCTCCACGGGCTGCAGGTCAGCATCTGCTCCACCGTAGACCCCCATGGGTGGCAGGGGGGGAGGTGGCCCTGCCGTCTCACCACAGGGTACAGGGGAGTCCCTGCTCTGGTGCACCTCCCCCCCTTCTCCTCCTTCCTTCCACTGACCTCGGTGTTCACACAGATGTTCTCCTCACAACTTCTCCTCACAACTCCCTTTCCTCCTCCCAGGTTCCCCTTCTTAAATACGTTATCGCAGAGGCGCAGCTAATTGGCCCAGCCTTGGTGCAAAGGTGGGTCTGACTTGGATCCGGGGGAGCTTCAAGAAGCTTCTCACAGGGGGCCACTGCTGTAGCCCCCTCCTCTGCTACCAAACCCTCCTCCCCCCCCCCCCCCCCCCAACACTTTGTTACTCCAAAGCTAAAACAGCACTAGGCCTTTGCCATCCTTCTGAGAAAGCCATAGTTTATCAGCAAAATATAATCTTTAGGGAATTAGAGCAGAATTCTTTGAAACATTAAGGAAGTCTGAAATCCATTACAGTGCAATTTCTAATGACTGCAGTAATTGCAATTTGACCCATGACTTCTGAGTAACAAAACCAGTGTTGTTTTGTAGTCCTCTCCAATTACTACATCAAACAACATGCAAAAGCACATAAAAAGTAATTTCAGCTGTTCTTTCTGAATGTACAAATCCTAGGTTACTTCTCTTTTTCTTCTTCAATATTTCTCTTTTGAATAACTGCCTGTTAGAAAGTTTTTAATTATTTAAAATGTTAGGAAAATCTGTGTAATGTTAACAATGCCAGTGCTTATTTTTGCTATTAAAAATAGATGGAAATGGATCAAGACAAAGGACAGTACAACTTTCATGAGTGAGATTGCAAAAGCAAGATTTGCAGAGAGACAAAAATTAATGTTGAAGAGTACAAACAAATATCCTGGCACTTATGATACAAACTTCAACCCAAGGTTTTCTTTGCTAGCAGCCAGTAAGTGATTACATAGTACGTAATCCTAGTAAGACAAACTTGAGCATGAGAAAACTCTGCTGTCAGTACTAACATCCTTTGTGTCTGAGTTGTCCCACAGACTCTGAGACAAAACAATTAAACTGTCCTTGTGTCATGAACCTTTGTCCATTGGTGTGTGATACTGGGCACAGTCAATGCTGAACAAATAGCATTAGCGTGCATCTCATGACAGCAAGGGGGATTACAGCTGAGAGTAGTATTTGGTCAGTCGATTGAAAATTTAAAGCTAGAATAAGGAGATGTAAATTTGACTCAACTGGCCTGTGCAATCTGTGCACAAACAATCTTAGCTTGGCAAGACAGGCAGACAGGTGGGAGACATGAGGCTACGTAACACCGGGCTGGCTTGAGCTCATGTATGGGCAAAGCCCAGCACAGTTCCAAAGTGAGTGCAACTTGCCAACTTCAGAAGAAATAGTAAATCCATACAATTACAGAGTATGTGGTAAATTCTACCCACACTGACTAAAGCTAACTAACACACAAGAATGCAAAAAAGCATGCAATGAGAAGAAGAAAAACTGCTTGGTGTAATTAAGTGAGTAAAAGTGAAAAAAGAACAACTGGCATAGATGGAAGGGTAAAACTGAGAAACCGCTCATGAATATTTCGAAACATCTGATACTATATTGAAACTGGAACTGCTGGAATTTTTTGGCTGTTCTTTCTAAAGGTTTTTTTCATCTTCAGATGGGGAACTGTCTGGAGAAAAGTATTTCATTTGGGACGCATAGTGCTTTATCAAGCAGACTCGGCCTCACCAAGTCCTCAGCGCTGGCAGAATGAGGGATAAAATGCTTGGCCATGAACTGGTGAAGGTGAGCTGTAACACGTTCAGCTGGACCTTGGACAAAGCAGAGCACCCGCAGGTTCCTCTTTTAAACGGTGGGGATACAGCTGAGGGTGCATGTACAACTCGGTCTGGCAAGCTGATGACAGGATGCTCACCAAAATGGGAGGTGGTAGTAGGTACACATTGTGTAACGGCATCTTTTCTCTCAATAGCTATACTGTACACCAGACAGTATGAAAAGAAAGCAGGGAAGATAGTTAAAAGCATTTCTTAGATGTGGTGCATTTTTTAACTTTTTGCCAGGGAAGCTGCTCTCCAGCTGTTTAGCAGTGCCTCTCCCTCCTGACTGAGGTAGCCCCAATCCACCTGCAGGTGGATACTTGCACTCTGGTTGTATTAACTTGCTAAAACAAAGTAGTAGGGAAATCAGGACCCTCAAAATTAATCCAGGTGGATATGATAATGGACCTAAACACAGCCCTCTCTGAAATATATCTTTTGATATACTGAGAGCTTGAGCTGCACCTATCTGTATCCTATCCAGATTAATCTAGCTCCTATCAGAATGAGCTGAAAGCAGTGATTTGCTGTAATTTTCATGTTGTAACAACCTGCCAGGATGCTGTACCAACCATTTCTAAAGGACGAGTAGGAAGTAGGTTTAACCCTTTTGGGTTGTTGTTGCATGGTGTTGGAAAAACACCAGCACAATGCTTTCCATTTTCTGAGAAAGTGAAATTTATATAAATTCTGGGCTTTATATGGAGTCTTCAAAACGATACAAGATTTCCCCCCCTACAAAAAGATTCCTGGCAATATTGGAGAAACAAAATGAAATTATTGGATGGAGAGTGAGAGCTGTGCTCTGCCATTCCAACCTGTGGTAAAAACAAGAGCTCAGCAGCAAGCGCAAGGCTATAAAAACTCTTTGTATTCTGATATGAGCAGCTTACAAAAACAAGGCAGATGTGATAATTACATAAGCCAAATGCACAGCACAGTAACACCCGTAGCTACCGGGTTAGGCCGGTTGTGCTTTGCTTTCTTGACTTTTTTTTTTTTTTTTGCACCCCTTCTCATTTTAGAAGAGACCAATTGCCCATTTGCAGCAAGTGAGGCTGATTTTTCGTAACACCTCCGCGACGGCTTTGGGGCAGAGAAGGAAAAGGTATGCCGGGTGAAGTTTGTAGGCGTGTTAAAGACTAAAAAAACTCAGCCGGGCTGGCCGGAGCCGCCGGGGAGGGCCGGCACACGCACCCCTGGCCCCCCTTCACCGGGCTCCCCGCCCCGGCGGCTGCGGGCGGTGCCCTCCCCGTCCCGTCCCGCTCCGCCCCGCTCCGCCGCTATAAGGGCGGTGGGGCGGTGCAGGCAGTGCTGTTTCTCGGTGCCCCGTTTCTCGCTCCCGGCCATGGCTCCCGAGCGGTCCCCGCCGGTCTTCGCCGAGGCCGGGCAGCGGAGCGGGCTGCAGGTGTGGCGCGTCGAGCAGCTGGAGCTGGTGCCGGTGCCCCCCAGCCACCACGGAGACTTCTTCGTGGGGGACGCGTACCTGGTGCTGTGCACCGTCCGTCGCGGCGCCGCCGCCGCCTACCGCCTCCACTACTGGCTGGGTACGCGGGAGCGGCACCGGGAGCGGCAGCGGGGGGCCGGGCGGGCGGGCGCTGGCCGCCCGCCGCCACCGCCGCTCCTTGCGGCTTCGCTGGGCGCCAGGGGCTGGGGAGGTGGAGCCGCCTCCCCGCTCCCTCCTCAGGAGCGCGGGGTGTGTGAAGCGCCCGGGTTGAGGCGCTTTAACAGCAGCAGTACGGCTGCCGCCGGGGATCGGGGCGATGCCAAGCCTCAGCGGTTCTGGGTGCCTCTTCTGCTAAGGGGCTTCGGGGTGAGAAAGCGGGCTGTGGCAGAAAGGTGGACGTTTGCTTGCTTTGGGAGGGCAGTTTAGAAAAGCGGTGGAAAGTTAAAGTCAGGTCTTGGCTGCGTCCAACCAAGATTCGCAAGGGGAAATCCTGCCTTCATTCAGGTGAAAAGGTTTCTTGCCTCTGTTGCCACTAGGACCAAAATTTCATCTCGGCTACTTCCCTGTGGCATTGTTGCGCTGCTCAGTGTCCAGATGTTGCCTTTTTCAGCTAGACTAATTTTGCTTTTAATACCAGTCTGTCAGCCCAGTAAAGCCCCTCCTGAAGCAACGGGGAGTACTAGAATTCGACTGATATCCTTTGCCTTCAACCTTTGCTAGCACAGTGTTTACAACAAAACATGTCTGATGTAAGGATGCATTTTAGATGGCTTCCTCATCTCTTGGAGGTCTCTTGAGACTTTCTTGTCTGGTCACCAAGGCATCTGACCACAGTTGTAGCAGTGTAGCTGTCTGAGATCTATTTCTTTCTTCTTGTTTCACCATCAGGTTTGTGTTTGTTGGCAATCATCTCAGTGAATGCACATAAAGACAGGTCAGCGGGTATTAACGTTAATGTGTTTGAGTTGCTCTGATTCTCGCTTGTGCTTTTGAACACATTGAAAAATAGCAGATACAGCTGGGATTGTTTCTGCATAAATGTTTGAAGCTTGTTTAGTTTTGCGTGTTTTATAAGTTACCCAGCTGGCACGTGGGATAGTGTCCATCTCTTGACATGAGTATAATCATAGATGGCACCGTAAATGATTTTATGGCAGATGTTCTTATGTCAGCAGTGCTGCTAGTTAATAGCAGGGTTTGGCTATTTAGACCTTTGTTAATAAAGTTAGAACTACTTATGTAGAAGCTAAGATACAGTAGACACTTCCCGGGGAAAGATGCAAGGTGTCTTTGCAACTGGAAGTAAAGTCAAAACAGTGACTGACACTTGCACTAATTAAAACCTCTTTGCTGTTGGCTAAAGAGCTTTAGTTATACACACTGATGCGCATCTCGTGCTGATGTGGTGATATCCAGATAATTGTAAATAGCTTTGGGTAATCTGGGCACACATTGTTCTTATGCAGCTGGCAGGTTGACAGCAGCGTGGATAGCTCCTGGGAAATCCCTTCCTGCTTGCAAGATACGCCAGTGGTGGGGCGGAGGTGCTCAAACACCGCTGCATGCTGAATAGCAACAGGAGACCAGAACTTCATACAAGGTGTATGGGAAAGGGCAGTCACACCCAGGGCCAGAGTTTAATCATTTTGGTATTTTTGCTGACCGATTCTCACTGCTGTTACGTACACTGAACTTCTCCCTCATGAGCAAAGGCTGTATAACCTGTGGGCCAGGAAGACCTCACTAGGGTCTTTCTGAAGACTTCCCATAAGGCGTCTCTGAACAGTTACAGCAGTCATTATCTGTCAGACACTGGAATGGAAAGAACTCTTGTGAAATTGGATTGGTGGAAACCTTACAGACTTTCGACTTAGATACTTACTAGGGCCTTGCCATTTGGTGACATGGTCCTCCTCCTGTCTGGCATTTGTGCCATGTGTTATTGTGGGGGCCTCATAATGGTGGCATTGAGCAAATGGATTCTGACTTCATCAAAAAAGACCCTAAATTCAGACTAAAAGCAATGAATTTTTGTATTATATAGTGGCAAACTTCCTCCTAATACATTGCGTGGGCATACCCAAGGGTTAGAAGGAGGTCTAGACCATGGGAGGATGGTCTGAGACCTTGATGTGCTGACAGTCTTGTGCTGTGACTGGCATCCTAGGGTTAAAGTGACCAAACAATTGTTCTGTCAGCCTGAAGCTTCTTATGCGAAAGCCCCTGTTTTACCAAATATCTCGGATACAGTGAAGTGCTGTCCATGTCAGATAATTTCTGAACAAGCCAACTCAGGTGCTGCAGTGATGTTGGCGTGGCCAAGCAATCGGTGTGGATCTGTGTTGTTGTAGCTGTTTCCGTTTTTAACTTTACTCAGAGATCCTGGCTCAGTTGTCTGCACTGACACTTGAGGGATGTCTTTGTAGTTAAACTAATCCTAAGGGAGCTGTCTCAACTTGAAACCATCACTAGTGGAAACAGCATGTGCTGTGCCAATATGAGGCTACTTGTGGGAGTAAGACTGGCTATAATCCACTTAGTATCTTTAATAAAATCATGCATTATGTTTTTGACTGGTTTTGAATCCTTTTACCCAGAGATTAAGTGGTAAGACCTGTCCGTATGAACCAGGATCTAGTCTGGTAAAAATCTTGTTATTTTTCATATATACTCTGGCTTATTTATAGCCATTTGTGCATCAGACTATAAGGTAAATCTGTCTTTCATATAAGCTTGAATAACCTACACTTGGACTGATGCTCACTTGTTTTTTCATCTAGGGTTTCACTGAGTATTTTATTGCATAGCAGCTGGGAGACCAAGCCTGGTAGTGGTTCTTATCTCTAACACTGTTCCAAAATCAGGTTTTTTTGACCACAACAGGGTTGTTGTGTAACTGCAAGCAATAAATCTGAAGGATCTAGTCCTAATGGACATAATAACCCTGTTTAAAAAAACAAAACCCCCCCAAAACAAGCCTCAAAACTTTACTGCTAACTTTAAGGTGGTACCCAGGTCTGAGAAAGACTTGCTTTGTGGCAATATGCTATCACTGAGTGATGGCGTTTTTGTTTTTTTCCCAGAGGTTCTTGGGTTACATTCTACTTTCAGTAATATTTTTTTACCTTTTTTGGGCAGACCTCATGCTCTTCTCTTCCCTATGCCTCTATTATTCTTTGGATCCCTTCCATATTTCATCTTTGCTGTTTTCTGGAGGTTCCTGTTGCACCTGTGTCCCCACAAAAGCTATGGTGGCGGCAACAGTGGCACCACTTCTGGCAGAAGCACAGTTGATGGGCAGTGGAAAGTTGTCTTGAGGCATTTGTGCTGCTGGACCATAGGGCACTTGTTCTCCTTAAGAGAGGAGCTGGGTTGGTGATCTCCTTAGGCATCCCTGTCCCCCCTCTCCTATGCTTTATTCTTTCTTTGTACCTTATCAACAGGCTTCCTGTGACACCAGCACCTCACTACGCACTTCCCCTTCTCCCACAGCCTGTGAGAGGTATCTGTCCAGACTGTTAACCTGAGAAGCTGCTCTTGAGAACTGTTGCTTGTATACCAGCATATTCCTCTTATTTAGAAAGAAAAAATAAAAACTAAAAGGAAAATCTCACTTTTCCTTACTCTTCAAAAGTTCTTGAGAAGCCTCGTTTTTGAGACGTTTTGATCCTACTTGTACTCTTGAAACAGTCAAAACTGCTGAAAATGTTCATCAAAAATGTTCATCAAAAATGTATGGGCCCATGTTTAAAAGTTTTGTTTTAATATACAGCCTGCTTTGCGGCATGATTAGGCCATCAACACACTAGGTATGGAGGCCATTTTGCCACAGTCCTGGGAAGAGGCTAATCTCTGAAAGGTACAAAGCAAAGTATGAGCTCATGAAGCAAATATGAGCCCCAAAGCTGCTTTTCTTTCTCCCAGCTGTACCAGGCAATCTGGTAGAAGATATCTAAGCAAAAATACCCTTGCTTGTATTATAGTGTCAGGAGGACTGATTTTGAATTATTTTAACTTTATGGCTTGGCAAGTTGTTCTTAGCATAAATACACGATTGACCATCTAATCAGTCCTTTGACATGACCTTCCTTTGTCTTTGCACTGTAACTCAAAGTTTGAAAATCATTACTGCAGGTGCTTGCCATGCTAAACTCACTGAATTAAAATATTCTCTTTTTCAAAGAGCCTGAGTGAAGACAAACTTGGCTAATTTTCACTTTTTCTTGCTTATGAAGGCAGTTCTACAAGTAGTTAAAAATGGTCTGGTTGGTCATGCATTTGGTACAATGTAGTGCTTTGTTTCAACATATACATGGGCTGTACAACCTGTGGAAGGAATTTCCTGATTGTCACAAACATTTTCTTTGACAGAATTCAAAGTTATATTAGTGCTTTATAGACATGTTTCATCTTATTTCAGGGAAAGAATGTACCCAGGATGAAAGCACAGCTGCAGCTATCTTTGCTGTTCAAATGGATGACTATCTAGGAGGAAAGCCTGTGCAGAGTAGAGAAATTCAAGGATATGAGTCTACTGAGTTTGTGGGCTACTTCAAAGGAGGAATTAAGTATAAGGTAAAGAGCCAGCTGTCAAAATGTATTCTAAAAATATATGTAACATTGTCTCCCAAGTAAAATCAGATATTTTGCGTTGTAAATGAAAAGTTTAAAAATTGTTTCTTAATGCTTAATGCTTTTAGATCTGAGCTATCTGTCCTTAAAACCATAGGAGCCCCAGTACTTGTACAGAAAGCAGCAGCTTGTTTACCAGTGCCTTTTCTGATACGTGCAAACCTTTCCCAATGATTTTTTTTTTCCCCCGCCCCCCAAAATCAGGCTATCCTGAGATTTCATACTTCTGTGTCTAAGGGAGCTCACAGCAGGGACTCTCTGTGTTTGGGAGGTAGTAAATCGCACAGAAACCATTTCTGTATTGCAGACTGAATCATTTTGTTCAAATGCAGGACCCAATGTGCTTAAGTGGTTGAAAACATGAACAGAGTGGAAAAGACCAAAACCTCACTTCAGTCTAAAAATGGTGCTTTTACAGTCCTGCTGCAGGTTTTTTTTCTTTGAGGTACAGTCCTGAATATTTTTCATGAAAATTTTATATTTTAAAAAGCTGTAATGTCAGACTCCTTGTGTCACTTCCAGAAGCTGAATCTTTGGAAGGAAATTTTTTTGTGATATCTGTGGGTTTTTTTAAGAATAAAGTAATGTATCTTCTGGGAATTTCCCTGTAGTAGGAGCTTTGGGAACTGTTGCTCAGTCAGCCTTTTTTTCCCATTATGGAGGTTTGTAACTTGTCACAGTATACACAACCAATTTGAAGCTTTTAACTCTGCTTGTGTAAGATCTTCGCAGTGACTGCCCACTCTTCTACGTTTTTTGGGGTTTTTTTGTAATTTCAAGAGCCATTTTCTATTCCAATCCAAGGTCTGGGTCTCCTGAAGGAGTGGAGAAGTCTGCCTCAGAGGCAGACAGCCAAGCCAGTTTACAGGAATAAGTTATGCTTAAACTTACACTTTATAGATTGGAAATCAATGGTTTGGTCTCATTTCCCCCAGTTTGGTGCTCCTTGCTAGATTGCCTCCTAAATTTCAAATATTCCTTTCATAAAATTATGGAGCTGCTGTGAAATTACCCCTCCCTCTATACATAACCAGGCACTAAAACCACTCAGACCTTTGAGATTTAAGGAAGTTGGGAAAACTTATACAGGAGCTGTGTATTCCTCTGCTTTTCCTCAGTCCTTATTTGACAGCCTCCTGACTTTTGTCCTAACAGTGTGGTTTGGTATTACCTCATCCTCTGGGTGATACAGGAGAGTGCTGTAAATCCTGTGCTTTCCCTTTCCCTGTTCATCTGAAAACCTTTGAAGCAGGGTGACATCCGCTCCCTCAGATAAAGGTTCACACCTAAGAGTTCAGCAGCAGCAGTGTTGCTGGTCAGCACTATTAAACTATATCATTTTGGCTCATGTCTCACTGCATAAACTATTTTTTTCCCCTGCTAGCTCCTCATCTGCAGCAAAAAGGTAAGTTTGCAGAAATCAAGCTGAAATAAAGCTTGCTGCTTTGTTTTGTTTTATTCAGGCAGGTGGTGTTGCCTCTGGATTTAATCATGTTGTTACTAATGATCTGAGTGCCCAGAGGCTTCTGCATATCAAGGGCCGGAGAGTTGTAAGAGCCACAGAAGTTCCCCTGGCTTGGACAAGCTTCAACAAAGGAGATTGCTTCATTATTGACCTCGGAACTGTAAGTCTTTCCTAGCGCAAAACACACCAAAAAGTAAGAGATACAGCATCCCTTCTAAGGTCTGAATCATCCCCTGAAATGCACAACTGGTTTTGTCACCCACCTAAACTGACAGAAAGAATCTGCTTTAGAAAATCAGTTTTAGTGTCACAACACTTTGAAGGTTCAAAGCTGCCCTAAATGTTTTCTGAAGTATGCACAGATTATCCTTCAGGAAACAGTTCCCTTTCCCACTCAAGGCTTTGGGATTTTTTTACTGCTGATGTTTGAACCTTAAGCTGTTCACAGTAAGTTCTTTCTGACTTTGGCACCAGCTACCAGCTGAATGAGACCAGTGCTAGGGTTCAGAGCAGAACACAGACTGGACCTTTCTCTTAAGAGCATTTCTTCATAAGACTTTGATTGTGGCAATTCACCTTAAATAAATAGCTGCAAAAGCAGTTGTCATAATAAACTTGTCATGCAATGTGTTACAAAATTACTTGAATATTTCAAGAGATCATTTGAGAAGCAGTCCCATACTTTAAGGCTTTCTGCTGAAAGCAAGTAGAGACAGCACAGAAGCATATGGACAGGTAAGATAATTTTTCTTGCTTCAGATGACTTATAGTACTGTCACCTCATAATTCACATTAAGACTTTTTGATACTAAAAGTAGCAGCTGGGATGTAGTCCACACTAGTTAGTTGCTAGTTATCAATTTGAAATTATTCCCATGCCTGATATGCTGACATGTATAAAATGAAGAGCATATGAAAGAAAACAGTTTATCTACAAGGCAGCATCTGCAGTTGGTCTTAACCATAGTGCTTTGCAAGGAAGTGGTCAGCTACTTCAGCAAGATTTCAGAGAAGAGTTCCCTGACCTATTGAAAAAGGAGCTCTTCTGAACTCATGTTATGCATTTGGCTTTTTCCTCTGAAAAGCATGCCCTGGTGTGACAATTGAAGGTATTTGGTATCACATAGCTATATTGGTTAAGTCTGATTTTTATTATGTTTAGTAGCCTTCAGATAGAACACCAACCAGCATTTTTCTAAAATTATCCCCTTCCGCCTATGGCAGTGTTGTCTAATCATCTGAAACAGTCAAGTGATCAGTATCCAAACAGTTTCAGTGTCACTTTGCATAGAAGACCCAAATCATCTATTCCCTTTCAGAGTTAGCCCATGGGAGATGGGAAAGTTGGAACTAAACATTGACAGAAAATTCTGCATTTGCAGTCAGGCTGTCACAGGACTTGAGTTTTCTTGAGTTAACCTTCCATGGACACCCTATGGAACTGGGTGTACTCCATGAATTCGACTTGTCCTGACCCTTACTGTGATACACTTACCCAGTTCACCTAAAGTAGTTACACAGGTCACACTGCAGACATGCATGCACACAATGACACTGATGAAATGCACTATGGGTATATAGTGGTGTTATATGTATAGCTTGGGGTTCATCCCTTTTGATGAGATTTACTGAGAGGAGAACACTGTCACTAAGCCGTTAAATGTTATATGGCTTTAGAGTCTTGATTTCTAATACTGAATGTACGTTGTGAGCCTTTTTCTTTTTTTAGTATAACATCACTCTGGTTTCTGATTTCCTGTTTGACAAGACAGAGGTCAAGCAGCAATGCAACCTTGTGCCTTTGTAGGAAGAAAGATTAGATGTGAACACCCAGATCTCTCTTTTACCACGCTATGGGAAATGTCAGTCAAATCACATGACTAAGACCACTTCTTGGTCTTGCTGTGTCAGTGGTATACAAGGGATAGGTTTTCTTGAGTGTATTAACAAGTTAAGGAAAAAAGTGTTTCAGCATCCAGACATTTGTAGTAATTCCATCATAGGTTATTACATATACCAGACCTTTCCTGGGGGAGATGAAAAGGCAATGTGTGACATACTTTAAGACGAAGATATGTGAGTCTAGTGAAGTGCCTATAGAGAAATAGGTGTGGTAGAAAATACACTATCACAGTGGAAATCCTGAGTAAGTTTTATAAGGACTATATTTCAAGCTGAAATAACTCTATTTCAGATTGAAATTTTCTATGAGTAGAGGCCTATTGTAAATGGGTGAGTTAAAGGAACTTTTAATTGAATTTCAGTGTCATTTAAAAAAAAGAAAAAAAACGATTTGGGCTCAAGTATATTCCTTAATAATTGAAATAAAATGAATCTTAAATAGGGTTGCTCTCGAGTCTTGGGATTTATCACAGGGCACTACTGAATCATTGTCTGAGAATAATGGGCAGTAGTTGCATAAAATAATGAGCTTGTGGTCAGTGCTTTGAATATCAAATTATTGTAGCATGTCAAATAAGATGAGTTTCTGAGACTTTCTTTCCCCAGTCTCTTAGCTATCCAGAAGGGTGGTCTCCATGGCACTGCAGAACTGCTTGTGCAGTCCATTTCCAGTTATATTTTGTCAAGCCACTTATCTAATATAATGAAAAATCATTTTAGTTTTCCCATTGAGCTCAATTACTGCAGTAGTTTAAACCTGTGGTTTGAACAGATAAGAGAAAATTAAAAAAGGTAATAATGATCAGGAATAAAGTCATTATTAGTCACTAAGGTTTCCCTCCTGGTGATAATGCCTTAAGTAAAGAGTATTTATGTACATTTCCCGCTAGGTTCACATTTACAGTTCAAGTTCTGATGGCTACCTCATACCTAGATAAGTTACTAAACCACATTTACAGCACTTCAGATATCCTGCCCAGGTCTTATATTGCCTCCTTTGAACTCTGGAACAGAAGCAGAAGGCAGAGAAAACACTGTCTTTGATATGAGTGGAGTCATTAGCTGTGGATAATGTGTAAAGACTTTTTATTCAAACAGTCTTCTGTAAGACCATGACATGAGTGCTGTGACCACCAGACTGATGTTCCAGTGCAATGGGTGATTCAGGAGGGCGCCAGGGGTGCCAGACACTGATTTATGCTTTATTTTATTTTTTTCTGCAAGGGATTTCCATAACACTTTGATAAAATTGGGAATCTCCCTGTAAGGGAGCCTTTGGGACAGGGCAGGTGAGACAATGCAGGGCAGTTGCTGGGACGGCTTTGTACAGGCCTGGAGTAAAGCGCACCTTATCTTGTCAGGTGCTGCTTAGTGTGTCCTGTCCTGGCATAGCTGTGCTCAAGTCTTCCTGGAAGCTGTTGTCTTCTGCCATACTTTCCATCCTGTCCTTTTGGCTGGAGGGTGCTGAGGTCTTCCTGGTGTCCCGTGTGAGAGGCACCGGGATGGGTTTGGCAGTTCTTGGTGGCTGTAAACTCTCTGGCCTTGCTCTGTGTTGTCCCCCTTTACCTCCAGATGCAGCTCTCCCTGCATGACCCCATCCTCCGGCCACCTCCCCTTAGCCACATCCCTCTTTCTTCCTCCATGACCAAGACAAATGTTCAAAACAGCAAGGAGCATGAGAGTGCATGGAAAATGACCATGGAAGGGACGGAAAAAGACTAATCATTGTGCCATTCAGTGAATAACACACGCACTGTTTCCCAGTCTTATTTTAGTATTATTCAGATGCATATGTTAATATGGTTTATACATGTATATTTCTGATAAGGTGTGCTAAAGACTTTAATCTCTTGTCAATTTACTTAGTGATTGATTTAAAGTGGGAAGGAAACTTGGCAATATTGTGAAGTTCACCCTATGTATGCTGGTGATGTACAAAAGGTGAATGTTGAGACGTGTTGATAATTTGGGTAGTTATCAAAATGGAGCAGAAGTAATGGGAGTAGCAATACAATAAAACAACATGAAGTGATCAGATGATTTTATTGAAAGCTTCTCAGCTCAGTTTGGGAATCTCTGCTGTATGAAGGCTGCGTGAAGCTGTGTCCTTTTGCTTAGACCAGCAAAAATACTCTACACATTTGTTCATAGAGCTTTGTAAAATGTGAGACTCGATTCTCTCTGATTTACCTCTTGATGGGACACAGCTGCAGTGCTATGAGCCAAGTGACTGCAGAAGGGAGGGGGAGATGTGTGATAAGTACAAAGCAGTTCTGAGCTTGGGCCTGACTGAGGCTGGAAATTTTGGTCAGTACAATCAAAGTTCTGCTAACAAAATGTTACCTTTCTTCCCAAAGGAAGAATGCAGATGGTGGTGAGGTGATAAATATGTGTCAAGTTAAGTAAAGACTGAAGATGAAATGCGCTCTGTCCATTCTTTCCATTCCTAAGTGGTGCTTATAAACTGATTTATAAACAGCCAAGAGGTTGCTGGTTTGAAATTTAAGAGCCTATGGTGTGCTTAAAAACAACTTGGGCCATCCAGCAATCAATGTATGTATTTTTCAAGGGCTCCATGAATCACAAGTGAAAATTGTGATGTTAGAACTCAAAAGTATAAGACTGAATAAAGCTGTTGTGATCATGGATCTGTCAGTATACTCCTACTTGAACTCCTGACATAATAGGTATGTCAACAGGAAAAAGATCGGTCTTGCACAAAGACACTAGAAAAAATAGATCAAGCAAAAAGGCTAGCTTTTTTGACAGCTGCTTTTTATAAAAACTGTTAATTTCCTATACATTAAATTATATTTACAAAAGAAAATTAACTTCTGCTTTTTACAGTAAAGGACCAAGAGGACAGATACTTGCTTTATGATTATGACTATGGGGTGTGATTCAGCATCACATTACAACCTTAAGCACAGTTGCAGTTTTGCTTGCTTTTGTAATCTCCCTGCCTTCTTGCCTGCACTATCTCTTCTGTGTGGCTTTGCTTCTCTTCCTTTAGAGAAACCAGTTCACAATCAACATATTGAGTGCTTTAATAAAGTCACTGTTTGGGTATAAACAGGACTGGAAGAGCAGAATCTTGCATGTTGGAGTTCATCACTGCAAGTTTCTCTTTCTAATTGCTTTCCCTTGCACTAACAACCAACTAGTCATGTCCTTTTTCCATGTTTTTCATTCACATGTTTTTCCTACAACTAACCTCTTCCCCAGTTTCCCTCGGCTGAGAGTTAAACTATTGCTTGTGCTGTAGCAGGAAGTGCCAAACAAGTAGCAGAGCTTGAAGAACTAAACTGCTTTTGTTCTTTATTAACTTTATGGACTTGTTAACAGCTTAAAAATGTGGTTGTATGTATGCACAGTGCATCTTATTAAGCAAGCATCTCATTTTTCTGTAAATCTGTGAACCAATTATTTTTACAGCTCCAGTATTGTAAACTCCAATGTTCTGGAAATTGTTATAGTCCCAAAGCAATCAGATGGAGAAAAATAAATATTCAGCCTTTTTCTTTCCTTCCACTTCAGTTAGAGTATTCAGGGTATGCTTCCCCTCACCCCCACTTTTATGCAGAAAAGTGGCTGAAAGAGACCATCATTAAAGGTGGACGGGACATACATGTATGCACAAGGATTCAGTTAGGTTAGTTTTCTTCATCATGCTGCAGGAAATCCAGATGCTGTGCTGCTTGAGCTGTTATTTAGAATGAATATACTGCTGGTACTCACCCTTTAATGCACTGTGATACAGTAACAGCTATTCCTAGAATATACTGGTAAAACAGATGTGAGAGGAAAAATGAATGTAGTTAAGTGTATGACTGGTACATCTGACTTATTTTTATTCTGACAATTTGTTCTGGTTGAATCAAATGGGAGACTACAAGACAGGTTACAAAGACACTACTGTAATTGTACCAGGACCAAGCTCATGGTGGTCTCAGCAGCATTCTGGCTGAAGGAATTCAGAGTTTGTTTTGGATTATCAAAACTCCACAACTTTAAATGGTTCAGTGTATTACAGTTTCAACAAATGTAAAAGGCCGATTTGATGAATATGTGAAATGATTTTTTTTTTTCCCCTGCCTGTATCAAAAATTCAGCAGTCAAGACAGGAAAAAACATTGAATAATTTAAGGAGAAAAATGTTTCCAGAAGCCTATATTAACCTGGTTCAGTCCAAACACTCTTCTTATATATGTGTCAGTTCCTAAAAAAACCTGAATGTCAGGGAACTGACAAAAAGTACTGTATCCTAGTCACGTTCATTCAGTTTTACTGTTCACTTATTTCCCCACCATTTGGACTTTGTTTTCTTAATTTAGCACTCTTTCTTCACTTCAAAAAAACCCAAACCTCCACACTCTTGCTTAGGACTCTTCGTTTTATTTCCAAAAACTTGGTGTTTGAATTACAAACACCAAAGTAATATGTATTTGTTTTCCAAATGCTTTTACTGAGAACTGAAGGCATTGAAAGTTTTTCTGTTGTTTGCAGTTCATATAAAAACTTTTTTCCAAGTCTATTTGTATTTTGTATTGGCATTTTTCCTTTAAATCTTTTTAATTTAAGAGACTAGACTTTAACAGTTGCAGCTAAAATGAACTTTTGCCTCACCAGAACAGCTGTTTATTAATGAACATGAAGAGAACAAGTGGAGTCTCAGCTGAGTGCATGTCAATTATTTTGGTAGGAGCATAAGATATGTATAAAAGCTTTGCCAATATTCATGCATGTTCAATCTGCCTCTAGCTTTGCTAGTTTTTTCTATTCCCCTCAAGAATTGGTATCTTAGGTTCACTCACATGTGAGCACTAGGAGTGCATCACAGCTCCTCTCCTCCTGACCCACCTATCTTTACAAGCCTCATCAGCCTTTCTTCTACCTACCCACGGTGAAACCACTACCGTGGCTTTCTGTGATGTGGTGATTTGCCCAGGCTCTGATCTACTGCTATCTAATAAACAGAACCAGCTTAGTCCCCTCTGCTTCGTAGCTGTGCCTCTACCTAATGTGGTTTAGAGGAACAGAAGACATCCTGACTGACATACATTAAGTCAGTGTAAGTTATGTCATGTTGACATGACAAGATCCACAGTACAGATTTAGCTGACTCTCAACTAAGAGTGGTAATTTTGTTTTAGTTGAGGTGATGCAGGCAAAGGTGGACAGGTTTAGGATGCATCAGGGCCTGCCAGCAAAGATTGAAGGCGCACCAGCTTGTGATACTTGGCTTAAAGTCTTTCCTTAATGAAATCTTAAATTTTTATTTTAAAATTAGTAAGACTTAATTTATTAAACATTTAACTGTTGTTTTCTACCAAAATTGAAGTTCTGCAACAAATTTGCTTCAAATTAGAGTTTTGAAAAATGTAATTTATTTAGCTTTTTAATGTCTCTTCATGTAAGAGAATGTAAATCAGCAGTTAACAGTATGGAACTAGGTATTTCAACAGAGATACAGGTTTAAAACACTTGTATGTTCAGGACATGTTTGTAACTAGACCAAAATTGAGTTCTTCAAATTTAAGCTTCTTGGCTTTTGCCTTCATTGTCTTGGCTAAGTTTCCCAGAAAACACACCAGGATGCAAAATATGTTTTCATTTGCTTCCAAACTGAGCAGGCCACCAGTTCAATACAGAGATTGCTGTGTGTTAGAAGGGAAAATTTGGTTTTTGTCACTTCTGAAATAAGCAAGTTTTGTTTTGTTTTGGAGCTGGAACAGGAAGGCAGGAGGTGTACTTTCACAGCCCCCCTCCATACAGGGGCAAGTGCCAAGGTACTCTTAAAGGGAGTTACTCATGAGCCATGCATAGTCATCCTGCTCTGCACACTTCTGTATAGAAGCTAAATGTTGGGTCACTTAATGTGCTGTAGAAATCTCATGTGACTTGGTCAAGGTAGCTCTTCAGGCCAGAAGCTGTCAGGAATAAAAGCAGTGAAGCCTGCTACTCTGTAAGTACGAGACCAAACCATGTCCCAAAATGGGCAGACAAGGAGAGATCTCGCTATGACTGCAACATGCATGACACACACCCAGTTTGCCTTCCTGACCTCCCTCAGGACCTCTAGGGTGGGCACTGTAATTATTCATACACTTTTTCACCCTCAGCTGCTAATTGTCCCACTGTGATCCAACAAGCATATTGATACCAACAGCCATTAATATCAGGTAGCTGAATAGCTCTCTTCCGTAGCATCTCTCTCAAACTCTGTTAAAGAGATTAAAAAAAATAGATAAATACTGCTAGTCCAAACTTCTGAAAATAAACCGGGCTTGGCACTGGAATTACTGATGAATGAAGTTCCTTTTTTTGAGGGGAGTGAACACTTGAAGTCTATTTTCATTTTAATGGAAACTTTTTTTTTTGTCAGCCTTCCAATTCAAAATAAGGTTAGCAAAACAAACCTAAAAATAGTGAAGGTGTAGTACAGCTAAGAAATTGTGAAAGCACTGAGTGAGCTAGAGCTAAATACCATATTATGGCCCTAGTTGAGCACTTTATGTCTAAAATTAAATACATGAATAGTAAAATACAAGCCAAAAGCTCAGTAGTCTGTTGGACATGGTTAGATAACTAGCTGACTGTATTTCAGGTAATCCAGATCTAAATATTAGCCTTGTCAAGAAGTGGCTTTAACTTTGAAAAATCTCTTTTTCTGGCTTTAAATTGTTAAAAACCCAATCTGCCTAGAGATTGAAATGGGTAAATTATATCAGGAAGACAAACTTGTAAATATCCAGCTGAACTTCTACCATGAGGCCTCAAAATTAGATACATTTAAAAATAGTTGAAGATTTTAATTGAGAAATTTAACTAAATCTAAGCTTCTGAAAGCTTGTAACACTGAATGCTTAAGCTCTTTGTTTAGTGCTCATAGTAAATACAGTAAAGTATATATTTTGGGACACTTTCATGACTTGTGGCTGCTGACTTCCTTCTATTAGATTATACAGTACATGAAGTTAGCTTTCAGGGTTTTAATAAAGAATACTATCTTTATTCTCTAGTGCTGAAAAGAATCAGATTCTTGTTTCTCTAGCTTTTAAAATCTGTATTTTTTTAAATAAGCAGGGAAGATGGTGTTTATAGGAATGGTGTAGGTTGTTCATGTGAACTCCAGATCAAGGATGTTTTCAGACACTGCTTTTTGATTCAAGTTTTTTTTATGTGGCAGGAGAAAACCTTAACACACAAGGTTTCTCAAGGTTACAGCTAACAAAATTTAATGTTTATTTATTTTAGTTTAAGACAAAAGTATTTAGGCCATGTTACTTTGTGGAAATGTTTCTGTAGATTAGGGGTGTGGACTCTATAAGGAAAATAATGAAGTCTGCAGATCAAAAAATCTGAAATCCATTATTATAGATTTTTAAAGATCTTTCTTCTTCCTCAGGTTGATTTGAAGCCTAGAGCCAGCCAGTGGACTGCAAAAGAGCTCAGTTTGGTCACTTGCTGACTGAAGGCAGACTGGGGGAATATGCTGTGAATGCAGGGTAGCTAGGGTGAACTGTGCAGTGGGAGCTTTAGGAGATGCTAAGAAAAGAAAATGTGAATTTATTGTCTGAGAAGTAAAGGTCTTTGTAATTTGCAGTGACAATTTAAGTCTCACAGTATCCTTTGTGGTCAGTACAGTAAACACGGTTCATTTTATAGATGAGAATACTTGTTTGAGGTTGCATGGCCAGTTACCAAAAGACCAAGAGAAGGCTGACATGTACAACTGAAACTGAACTTTTAACCTTTCTGAAGAAGTAATCTCCGTGAATTGCAGCATACATGCTGTGATAAGGCAACAGCTGCCTGATCTCTTCAGCTAATTCTCTATGTATGTCTTCTTTCTCCTTGCTTCTATAGACTGTGGGGAAATAAAGAATTTCTATTTATTGCTGCTATATCTCTAGTGACTCCTGTTTTCTCACATAATTTCAAATAAGCTCAATTAGTAGGAGGTAGGCCAAGATGAGAATGAGTAAGTTTGCTGAAATTCTCAGAAACTAAAGGAGTCTGTGTTTTGGGAAGCCTCCCAAGCTTTGGGAGAAGATGGCTGTAAGTGATGCATGGCTGTAATAAATATATTTTAAAATCTGCTCAAAATGAAACTTTTGACTTTCTACACAGTCAAGGCAGTCTTTCATTAACTCTTCAGAAGAAGATTCTGTTTCCCCGAGTATGCACAGCTATTTTCTTGTCCTGTGGAAATGTCAAAAGTCAGATTTAAGATAAGGTTCAGACCTGAAGTGAAGTATGTCTCCAGATTCTGGATACTTAGTAAGCTTGAGAGTATTTAAACCAAAACTTGGAAGCAGATTTTCTTTTTTTTCTTGTCTTATGCCTACAGTCAAGTTGGTAAAGGCAAGCTGAAAACCTCATAGCTTTCATTGCATAACGTCTGCAAGTTGAAAGAGATCCAGTTCTGGGACCTTGTGTAATCCTGACATAAACTTAAAACATTGTCTTTGAAGGACGCTTCTGAAGGGAACGTGTCTGTGAGATCACTGAGTTTGGGGGCTTTTGTGTCCAAGCTGGTGAAAAGTAAATACCAGAAGTTTCTAGTGCTGTTTCGCATGTAGGCGGCATCGACGTTAGCTGTCTTCTAAAAGTATGCATCTGCTAGTACTGAGGAGCTGTATTTCATCTCTCACTTGTCTGAGCCACCATTTCAAGTACCATTAAATAACAATAGTGGTCAGCAGAAATAGCTTAAAAAGCTTTTTTTGAATGAAACATGTTTTCATCCAAAATCTAAATTTTATATAGTTGTATATACATTGTAAAACTAAGGCCCCAGTAATTTAGTCAGTGAGGGCTCTGATTAAATCCTTGTTATTTGCATTGTAGATGAAGACAAACAAGTTCAAACTTTTAAAAAGTTGAAAATGACTCTGTACCTTTATTGCTGTACTATTTGAGCTATTTGATAGAATTATGTGAAAAAGAATCAAACTATTTTCTTCCAGAAGGGAGCAGGGAAAAAAAGCAACCAGCCAAGCTGATTAATTTCCTTTGACTAGCTCCATCCAGCTCAGTATCTAGCGGCTCTGCAGCTTATGTTCTGCCTCTTAATAATTTTCATCAAGCCTGAAATCTAAATTCTTTATTCTGAAATGCTTTGCATTCAGGATGAGTAATGGGACTTGCCAACACTAAGGGTCCTTGGTCTGTGGTGTGACTGGATTAGGTGTCCTGTCTTAGCCTGGTTCTGGTGGTGCTCCTTCCTGAGAGGTCCCTTGGGAACATGCTCCATTGTGGTTGAATTGTGCTTTCCCCGTCACAGTGCAGGGCATACCCGTTCACTACCTATTCAGCCAGATGAGACGAAGGCCCTGAAGGCCTGTAAAATGATATCTAGGAGTGGGCTGCTGCCATCAGAGCACTCAGTCATTAACTTGAAGAGCTGCTGCTGCAGTGTCTGAAGAGCTCCTTGTAAAGGTGGCAATCACACAGATTGCTCCTGTGGCAGCAGCTTACTGTAGATGCTGCGTTTCCTGAACGGAACCATCTTTTACAGATGTGCCTCTTGTCTTTATTTTAGTCAGTTCCTGAGCCAGGAAGAGGGACCAGGTTTATGTCCATCTTCTGCTGGGGAGAAACTTGATGGTTTAACTCACCAGAAAAACTGTATATTCCTGATCTGTAAATCTTTAGAAGTAATTTATAAAGAGATTTGTGATAACTACAGTTGGAAGGGCTTGCATTAATCCGAGGTTAATAAACTTTTATGAGCACTGGATCAGCTATACACTGAGGAAGAATCTTCCAGTGGAGAAGACTTTTTATTGAAAACAACTATGTCATTCATTTGCATTTGACCTAGTTTTGTGGTTTGATGCAGCAGAGTGCGCAACAAATACCATTATACAGCAAAAAGTCACCAAAATAAAAACTGGATTGAAAGATCTAACTTTACCTTTGAGTAGCAGAAACAGTCAGGGTTTTCCCTGAGATTTTGAAATTACTTTGTTTCTTGTCACAGATGAGAACCAGCACTGCTGAAGTAGCATAGAAGAGGAACTGCCAGATATAAAATAAAGACAATTTGCAGTAGCAAATTCAGGAGTTTCATGTTCTTTAGATAGCTGAAGATTCATCTGTGTTTGGGATAAAACTTAGTCAAATCAAAACTCACTGTTCTGAGATCAAACAAGCTCCTAATATATGGATGCTAAATTACATTGCATAAATATCTTTCACAATACAAATATCTATGTGACTTGGCAAATATTTTCTGGAAGGTATTTCTGAAAGATGTACCTTCACTGATGTTCTGTGGTTTAAATCAAGTAAGATAATTATTAATAAAATATTAATTTCATAATTTCATTTAGTGTTGAATCTTATTGCTAATATATGTGTGCTTTTAATTATTTTAGGAGATCTATCAGTGGTGTGGCTCATCATGCAATAAATACGAGCGGCTGAAGGCTACTCAAGTTGCTGTTGGCATTCGGGACAATGAACGAAATGGAAGGTCTAAATTAATTACCGTGGAAGAAGGGAGTGAACCAGAGAAGCTCATAGAGGTACTGTAATATGCGTACCAGTTACTGAAATAGCTGTGAATAAAATGTGTTTACACCTCAGGAACTAAATAAGATTGGGCTCAAACTTCATGTTCTTGTTCTTCAGGGACTCCAGGAACTCAGATTTAGGGTATAGTAGGCCAGTTTATGCTTCTTTTCCATCCTTATCCAAGCAATATTAAGTTTATTGGGAAGAAATGTCTGATATAATCATCATCTGAGAATACTTTTTAAGAATCAAATGTTTGCTTTTTTGAATTAGCTGTAAAGTGACTGAATTAACAGCAGAGCTCGTACGTGAACAACACTATCTGCTGCTCTGTATTAGGAAAGAGCAGCATCAGGGAAGTACCTAGAATTACTGTGTTGGGGGTGTCAACAAATGTAGCAAATTGCATGGAAATGCATGGGGCCAAGCATACTGCTTTGCATCACCACTTCTACTACAAACTCTTATGCACTTAGCCTCTGGTAACCCTAGTGAGCCCCTTTCTTATACGTTTAGAAAGTTTTAACCATTTATTCAAAAAACAGAATTCGGATTTCAGAACTGAGCTGGTCAAAGTAGAATACAAAAAAAAAGCCAAAACCCAATTTATGGAGTTTTCAGATCTTGAAAAAATTATTTGGCGCTGTGTTGTTGGATGCCACATACTAACAAAAGCATTGTCACTTGGCATTGGCATGCTAAATTTTTTCTATTCATTCTTTTAAAAGAAGGAAGAAGGAAGCAGGGTTATAAAGCAGTGCTTCAATAAAATTGAAAATGTGCAATTAGAATATTAACTTGTACTTCAGATTTACTTCAGGAAGTAATGCTAATGGTGCATGCAGGTATGCCATTATTTTTGATGGTGCTTGCATTCGGTTTGGTCACACGGAGTATAACTAGTTATTGCCTAAGCAGCAAAACATGCCAGCAAACCAGCCCTTGGCTGTGCTAGCTGTGGTGACACCTTTGGATGATCTGTTTTGCCTGTGGGTGTGTGTACAAATGTGGCTGTGCACAAAAGTAGAGGAGGTGACACCCAGTGCACTGGAGATTTTTGAAGGAAGAAAAAAAAAAAACCAAAACAACAACAGTCCTCTATCTGGCTTTTTACTTTCTTGTACGGAATTCTCACACCAGCTCTGATGCGGCACATATTTTACACCTGTAACTTTTATGAAAAGAGCACAGGTTAACAATTAGAGCCCAACCTCCTGCTCCTTATTTGAATCATGGTATTGGGTTGCAGCAGCCTGCTGTGGGCCACAGCTGCGTGGCACCGTGGGAGCCTGCTGGCATGGTCCCCCAGCAGCAGCCTCCTACTGCCAAGCCCATCCTGGGGTTTCCGATAAGTTCACGTGTGAGTTGGGAGCATTGATCAGAACAGCTGCACTTTGCACCTCTTATCTGACTAAGGTACAGATGCGAAGTTGGACTTCTGTGCCGCCACAGCAAGGACGTGGGCTGGCCACAGGGATGGCTGTCAGGAGGCCTGCTGCCTCCTCCCCGGACAGGCTGTGAGCAGCAGGGATATGCTGGCCTCACCCTACATCTGTTTGCCAGACTTTTTCAGCTGCGTGCAACTGTTGTTTTGTAGCAACCTTAACACATGATTAAGAGCAGGAAAATCACCGAGGTTGCATTTTGATCCTGTAGTGCATTGTTACTGTGTCAGGGAATAAATCTTTACTTGCTCAGTGGTGTATGAAGAAGTTTCTGCTTTCCCTTTTGGATTGTGAATACAGAGGGAAGAAAAATGGGTAGTTCAATGCAAGTAGGTTCAGGGCTTTTATCGCCACCATTGTAATGAGCCTGATTCGAGTGAGTTTGTTGGCAGGCAGGGCTCAGCTTCTAGCCTGCATCATGCTGGGTAGCCTTGCTTTTGGAAGTGCTGCTCACACAACAGGGTTTACAGCTCAGCTGGGGCTGTCCCAGTCCAAGCTCTGAAATGTGCTGCTAATAAGCCAGGAGGGTAGTTAACCTCACAAACATATAAAACCTATTAATCTCTATTCCTGCTCAAATAGTACCCGGTTCCTGGTGCTCTTTATCTTGCTTTCTCCTTGCTCCCACAAAATTGCCTCTAACTTGCTGTAGCACTTGCCCAGGCTGACTGCCCTGAAACTAGCATTGCACTTCTTTCTTCCCTCTGCATCAGGAAGGATGGATTTTTGCCATCTCCAGGTTTTCTAGGGAAAGGTTGATTAATTTTCTAGGGAAAAGAATTATGTACTTTAAATATTCATTTTGTCATCCAGTATGCCACTGAAATCAGAATGAGATTTCCTAAAATTATCTCCTCTGATAAATGTCAGGAATGATTCCCCTTCTTGTGAGCTAGAAATCTGCCTCCATGTCAGTGGCTAAACTTGCTCGTGCAGTGCTGCTAGAAAAGTGTTCACCAGGCAGGGGCTGACATATCCACCATGAGTACCAATGTAAAGAGCTGAGAGTGATCTTATCCCAACTCCATAAGCACAGAGTCATAACTCCCAGCCAGTAAAGCAAGACTGCTGTGCCTGTGTCCCAACACGGAGGTAAGACACAGGCTGATTCAACAAACCCTGCCAGAGTTCTGTCTTGTTATGGGATTAGCAGAGGCAGCAGTGGCTGTGCTGGGTTTGTGTTTCCTAGTCAGCTCACTTTCCTGTTGGGAGCTGGGGAGCTGCAGGTGAGGTAAACTACTCTGACAAGGGCAGAGGCCTGCTCCCAACTACGATTTTTAGCAAGAACTAGGAACAGGCTGGCACTGCTTGAACAATTTGCCCATGGGAGAATGCTGTCTGGAGCATGCTGTAGGGCTGGATAAATTGCTGTGCCAGGCCAACAAGATACAGCTCACTCGCCCTGGGAAAGGATAGTGACTAGAAGGTGGGTACAGGAGTAGTTTTGAGAGTGGCAATATCTTTTTTTATCTGCTGTAGTGACCAGGGGCCACTTGGGAACACACAGTGACCATCCTGTGCTCATACTTGGGACTCCCAATGTGTCTGGAAAGCTCAGACCTGCAGTGGGTGCACAGGTCATCTCTTAAGATACTGTAGAATCACTAGAACTCTTCGACTGCGAAGACGAGACAGAAACTTTCTGTGCAAGCACATTGAAAGTATTTATTCTACCTGGTTTCACCTCCGTGTTTGCACTTTAGGTGAGGTACTGACTGGCAGGTTTAAATAAGCAGTGCTGAATAGGGTTGCTGCCTTGGAAATTTAAAAAATAAACTGACCACCTTGGACAAATTGCTGCTGCTCCAGTAACTATGACTGGTCTCCACAGTTGCAGCTGTCCATAGTAAAATCCACCAGATGCCAACTCTGCTCTGATTTTCACAGGTAAACAGCTGAATAGTTACTCATTCTGCTGAATCTTAGGTCTGAACGTTCAAATTGTGTTACAGGAAGTTTTTAATCTGCATGGGACTAATCCAAAAATAGGTTTTAGCAATGCTTGTGTCAGTTTGGTCACTGTATCGAGTTAGTACGCATCTTTGGAATCACTCTTCTGGCTTTAAACAAAAAATGCCACAACTTTTGTTTACTCAGCATTTGCAGTTGTCGTGTGCCTGGTTTTGTTAGAGTTCTAGTGGCCTTGGAACACATGAGTGCAAACTCACTTCTCATAAAATACTTGTGTAAATATTCACCTAGTTTATGCTTGTTTACATATTGAGCAACAGAAGGAACCTCTTCCTCCTTTCTCATAACACAGCCTTTCTTTTCCCTCCTTTTTCTTTCAAGTGCCTAACAAATGCTTAATCCTGAGAATTCCTGAATGCCATTGTGTTCAGTGATGATTGTTTTTGCATGTGGTGTGAATAAATACTACACACATTGGTATGGGAGTGGCTTGATCATATTACAGCCAGTCACACCTTTCCACCTCTGTACCTGGAAAGGGACTGGTAGCACTACACAGTGCTCAGTCAGTCATGTGGATAACATCTCAAGAGCACAGAAAATGAGAAGATCCCATTGCAAATGCAAGTTACAGAGACTGCTTCTCTAGAGGCCCAAAGAATGCAAACACCACCACAATGTCAAGCTCCAGTAAACCTTAAATTAGCTGGATAGATGTCTGTGCGTATGGACAGAAGAGCAGGACCACCCCCTCCCTCCTTCCTTGTTAAAATTCAAGCCCCTAAAAATTATTTGCTACAAAACAAAGAGCAGCACAGAGCACAGTGAGGTAGCTAGGGAAAACTCAGGCTTGCTGTGACTTGTAACTAGCATAAATAGGTTTGACAGGGCAAGGGCCTGCTTCTCTGAAGGAGCTAGGCAGGTTCGTGCAGTCTCTGGTCCTGTCACATGGATCATTGCATAAGGCTGGAAGAGCAGTGTGTGCCCCGCTGGTTTGGTACCTGCTTCTTTCCCAGAGACAGCAAGAGTAGGATCTGCTATTACAACTCTACAAAAGCAAAAATAGCTATTGCTACTCTTGTAACATTTGCATTTCTTCTTGTTTCCTTGCTTTTGGTTGTATTATGAGGTTAAGTCATGCGAAGGAGAAGTTTGTTTGATTTGCATACAGAGTAGTGGGATTGAGGGTGATGGAGGAGGGGTGACTTCTTTTGTGGAATACAAACTCCAGGCATTTGTTAGGAATTAAACAATTGTTTAATCATGTAGCTTGTACACAGTTTTACTCAGATACTATGAGTTCATAAGGTATGAATGGCATGTAACTATTATGGTTCATCCTGACCTGTTCACTAGCAAGAAAATGTCCAATATGAAAAATGCTTTAATGATATCATATTAGGCCAAATTATCTATGGCTTTGGGAATATGCAAGCTAAAGTAGTCTCTTTTATTATCTAAATTGAGACAGTTGGAAAAAATGGACAAGCTTCCAGGGAATTTTTTGAAATAAATAGTAGAAATAAATTTCAGTCCTAGGGCAGAGGTAGTATTGAAAAGTCACGTACAAAAGAAAATTAAAGCATTGAGAGAGGGGTGAGTACAATGGAAATTGTATCAGTCCCCAGTGCAAAGACTCAGCTATGCAGTCAGACACACACAGAGAAGTTAACTACATTTTCATGAGAATGCAACGACTTGAGAAAGCTAATGGGCAGAAAATAGCAGAACTACTAGCAAAGTTACTAGCCGTAGTTGCATTGGTTACTCAGATGGACAGACAGCTTCCTCAGGCTGCTTTGAAACTGTGGGTCAAATTTACCCCTCAGGAAGACAAATACACTTCTTCACTGGAATGGTTTTGGATATATGTAAGTGTCACCAAGAATACAATTTGGGTCTTGCTGTTTTGAATAGTAAGAGTATGTAGGGTACAAAATCAAAGTAGTCCGGGGAGAAAAATAATACACGTGCCTGTGTGCAATATCTGTCCAGTCTGAGGAGTGGCAGTTTATTAATCATTACACTGTTTCATAGTCCGTCATAAATCTTAATTAATGTGGATACAAAGTACAAACCCATTGCCCTGCAGGGAGCCAGTTTCAAGCTGTCAAAACCAGGCATCCTGTTTTCTTTCTAATTACTGAGTATATCTCCTTTATTAAGGGCAGTCCTTTTTCTTGATGCAAATTTCCGTTTAAAGCACTCAATTATGCAACCTGTACTCAGACAAAACACACATGGCGTGGATTTCAATACAATTTAGCTGCTTTGCACCAGCTGAGCATTTGGCCCAGTGTTTTCCCCAGACCCAAGTAGAAAGTCAGCAGGGGTTTTGCCCAAGAGTGGCAGAAGCTGGTAAGGAGGATTCTTCAGCAGTGTTGTGAGTTACCTGTAATGTTCTTCAAGCTGCAGTTTTCAATCTTGGCTGCCCGAAGCCAGGTACTTAAATGACAGGGAATTGAATAGGAACTGCAGGTGGCAAGTACGTCTAAAAGTCAGCTTCTAATTAAGTCTCTAAATACAACCTTCAGTGCCAGCATTAGAAATTTTACTTCAGAAAATGTTCAGGCATATTGTACTGCATGGCATGAACTAAATTGTTTATGAACAGCTCTAACAATAGATGTTTGAAAACCTAGTTTCTTATGCTAGGAAAGGTGCTTCTATACTAGGTATTTTAGTGAATTTCTAAAATCATAATGAATTTCTGGAAGTGCTTGCAATTAAATTATAACATGTGTCGTTTGCATTCTTGTAGGTAAGAAAACCACTCATCTTTGTTATGTTTTCTTCTTCAGCAGCTGTAGAGCTTGCAGGGTTACCACGTTAGTCAATTATAATCTCATAATTACAAGTTAGAATATTAATGGGGTTTGTAATGGCTTTTTTCCTTTCTGTGCTAGACTATTAAGAAATCTATTGATGAAGAACCACTATAATTTTCAGTTATTAAATGAGCATAATTAAGAAGACAAGGCCAAAGAGTTGTTAGCAGTTACCTCCACGTGGAGTTGTTAGCAGTTATTTCCATGTACTTTCTAGTAACAGTAGGATTTCGTGGAGAAGAACTGAAAGGGCAGAGTTACCTTGCTGTATAAAAAACTCAGAAATATGCTGTCCCTGGAATCCAACATCTCCCCAAGGCAAATGCACCTTGAAAGGATTTTTTTTTTTCTTTTTTTTTTTTTTTTCTGCAGGTCTGCCTCATCCCAGCCGCTGTGCAGGGCAAGTCTCAAGGGATCTCTGCTCAAAGTTGCCTTTGAATTTTCTTAAGTGGAAGTTCTGCAGTGCAGGGAGGGCTCAGGGAGAAAAAAGTTGTAAGTTTTTTTTTTTTCAGAGGAGCCTGCATGTGCACAGATTGCTATTCTCTATCCAGGCCATATAACACTGGAGTAAAAGTCCTCTCACATCTGGGCAAGGGTGAAGAACAGCTGTATAGAAGAAAGTGTTCCAAGTGTCGTGGGATTAGCTCAATATTTCCACCACCACCGAGTGTGTAACACTAAAGAAATATGTAATATAATTATTGTATTTACTGCAAAGCAGCTTATTAGGGCCTGGTCTTTTGCTTACATAGCGGCCTATGACTTTGATACTACCTGATCTGCCTGTAAAAATAAGAGGTATATGAAATTACAGAAGATGGATTTAAAAATTGGAGTAATCAGTGGTGGAACTTCCAATTTTTAAGAGCTGTAAATCATAGTCCCTTTGAACATATTGTCTCCTTTAAACAAATTTTGAGGAGGTGTAAGAACTTAAAACCAGAAATCGGTTAGTGGAGGGCACCTAAACTAGCAGGATGAATTGATTTTCAGAGCGCTAAGCAGGATGTATCTCCTATACAACCATGTGAAAGAAACATTCTTGCTCTTTTTCTGTCCTAATAAATATTTATTTCAAGCTTCATCAAGAGGCATTAGAGAAAGTCTATCAGAATACTCTGGTTTGCTTTCTTAAACATTAGGGTCCAAATCTGTGCTCTGTCTTGAATGCAGGAGTTTGGGTGTCATAACAGAGAGGATCCCCTGGCATACCTGATCTGTTGGGCTATATGGGACTGAAAATGCTGAGCTTGCAAATACAGCCAGTGGTGCACTGGGAAAATATTTCAGTGCTCTGAGTAGCTTTTTCCACCTTCCCATCTCACGGACTGAGTGCTGAAACACCTCGCTACAGCTCCCTCTGCTCACCCTGATGCTGCCATGTATTACAGCTGCCTGCTTCTCCCTCCAGCTGCTGTACGTCCCCTGGGAACACTGGTTTTCTGGCAGGGTTGCTGATCACCTGCTGCTGCCTCCAGCTCATTCCCTGCTGCTTCAACTCCACACAGTATTTGCCGTACTCCTCTTTTTACCCCAATATTGATATGGTCCAGCCTGCCACAGCCTTAGGACCAGCCTGTGCGGTGGCACTTAAGGAACGAAAAGCTGGGACTTTTGTGGATTTTAGCAGATAAATATTCTTTGTGTCTGAGGCTCCCTGTTGGCATTAGTTACTGATTTATTTCTGTTATTTTCCAACACTTAAGTGTGCACTGTTGTGCAGCACATAAGGTTTTTATCCACAAGGCTTTCAAACTGAGAACTGCAAAGCTACAAAGACTTCAGTGTGTGTCTAACTTTATGTCCCAATAAAGCAGAAAAAACAGGCATCTCAAGCACATGTGCAAGTCTCTGCAGGATTTGGGTCTCATTTCTAATACTTCTGCAGGTATCAGAGGAGGATGTAACAAAAGAATAAGATTTTAAAAATTAGGTAGAAAGGATTAGTATGAATGCAAAAAAGATGTAGGGGTGATTGATTACTTATTGCATTTTTAATTATGCTGCAGGTAGGCAGGTCACTGAACAGCTTAATTCTCAACGTTCAGCAGCAGTAATGTTTACAAAAAGACTGCTGTGTTTGCACAGTTACTGCCATTCACACTCCCCATTTCTTTAGTGTGGGATCACTGTTCATCTTGGATGCATCTTAAAAGCCAGACACTTGAAGATAACATAGGCTGGGGATTTCCTCAACTCATTTCATGCACACCTGGGCTCAGTTGTAAATAGCTAGCTTAGATACTGCCAGCTGTGCAGTCCCAGCAGGACGGAAAGTAGCTTGTTTTACCTTGGAGGCAAACTATTGAAAAACATCAAATTTATACTCTCAAGACTGATCTAGATACTTTTTTTGTGAACATGTTGTCCATAGCCTGTTTCACAGAGCGGAAAATTGTTAAAATATTGTTGTTATACCAGTAAAGGCTTTATATTCAAATTATCCCAGACAGATATGAAAAGTTGCAAATATTATATGAAAAACTGCCAAAGCCTAATGCCCTATTTTTAGGAAGTTAAGCATAGAGTGATGAATAAAATTATAATTTGCATTTGAAATTCCTGAGACAACAGGAACTTGCTAAAAATGTAGGCCATAATTTATGCGTCAAAAGTGCCATAAGCAAATGATGTGTTTTGCTATTTTATAGCAAGCTGAATGCACACAGATCGGGTTTAGACCTTAGTACCAGAAAGTCCTTTTGATAAATTACATGGTAAAAACAAAAAAAAATGAACACCATGCCAGAACTGTTTGTTAGCATAAAACATCCTTGTGTCCACTTCTCAGTATGTTATGGCTGTTTCCATCTTATTTTCAGTCACTGTTCAGGCAGGTGGGAGGTCTTCTGTTCAAAGTGAGCATGTAATGACATCTGTTGTTGCTGAAATTGCTAGTGAGAGGCAATTTCAGGCAGAAATCCTGCTAGCTACCTGGGAGCAGTTTAGTGAAAGGATTTTTTTTTCCTGATGGAAGTGTAATTTTTTGTAAGACTATGAATGTTTGCTCAGATTGATGGAAAGAGCTCCAAGTTACAATAACCCGTGAAATAAACATATTCGGCTGTTCATAATCTGACCAATGTCAAAAGTCATTTTCATCTGGAGCATAATATCCTCTGCAGTGGTTGTGCACTGGCAGGAGAACTAGTGAGCCAAAATGATTGGAACTGAAACTGTGGCCAGTTACTTAAGCAATGAAGCCCTTTGCCCAATGAGCCTCAGGGTGTATGTCTGTGCTGGTACCCCGGGTCAGCCAGGTGGCTACTGGCCTGCATCATATTCATCCTTTCTTCTCTCTGCTGGATTTTTTCTTTTTATAGGCTACTGGAGTAGATATTTGAAGCAGTATTTATTTCAGAGAGACATTTCTTGTAATATTCTTCTCTGCTTTGAAGGTTAATAAATATCTAAACCTTTATCTGCCAATGAGTTCATGCTGTGCCTATAGTTCAGACCTACTGTGCTGCACAGAGGATTTATTCTCTGTCACAGCCTACATGTATACCTTGAGTTTGTGGAAGCAGGATATACTTGCTTATGTCATAGCGTGCAAGAAAGTAAATGATGAGCTACTACTCCTGATTGTTTTCCAAGAATAATAAAATATCAGACCCACAAGACAGCTTTAAGCTATGTAAATGTCTTGCTTTGTGTTTTTTTTGAGATCTGACACTTGGGATCACAGCCACAACAAATAGTTCAGTTTCAGACCTAGAAACCTAACCCAGACTCTGTGTAGTAAGAAGGAACACAAATACAGTGCTAGTGTACACAAGTTAAACTGTACGAAACTGGTTTTCTCTCTTAATTAACCTTCACCTGACATGTTCTTCAAGTATTGTTTTCCTAGTTGGATTTTCAGCCTTGCTGAACTCCTTAAACTTCTTGCTTCCACTAAGTCAATATCAACTATTTTATGATGCAGAGCTGGCTTCTCCAGTTATGAAGATAATGTTTGCTAAAATTCTTCTTTTGATGGGTTTATTTTAAATTATTTACCTTGTCACATTCCTACAGATTAGAAACCTTTTGTCTGTGATTTCTTCTGTCCTTTTTTAAGGGCAGTGGAGTGGAATTTCACTTGTCAGTAAAAGCTTTGGCTCTGTATTTTGCACTTCTCTGACAGGGTGCAGATATTTACAGAGAAGAGCTCATGCACATGAGAATATGAAAGGAGATTATGGTTTTGCAGGCAGGATAAACTACATTGTGTTTATCACAAGATAAAAGTAGACTTGGGCAGTTGTTGTAGAGGAACTGATGTTCTATTGGTTTCCACTACAATATTCTTGCAGTAAAGAGCGTCAACACGAAGGTTTAACAGAACTTAAAAAAACGAAACTTTTTAAAATAATGCAAATTGACTTCCTGTTATATCCCCAAAGGCAAGATCTAAAGATGTGGAGTTAATGAATACTTTTGATAAAATGCTATCTCAGCAGTCCGATGCTCTTATTGAGAGGTAAGCTGGCATTAGGCTATAGCCACGTAAAGCAAGGTTGGCTCTGCCATAGCCAGCTGTGGGCACGTCTTATTCTGAAATAGCTGCGAAGCAGATTAAGCCTTGAGTGGTTAAACAGTCTCACATATACCGTGAGGTTAGAGTGTGCACACTGGTGGTCACTGCAGAATAGCCGCACTACGTCTGTGTACCTTTGCTGAGGCTAGAGTTGCTGGTGCTTTTTTCCAGGACTCTGATAAACCTGCATGCAGGAAGAATGGCGGGGAGATGATAAGCGTCAGAGCAAAGGAAGGGTGGTTTGACACCTTAATCTGTCAATGGCAGATAATGTGAAGTGATATGAAGAGTATCTGTGGTTTGGAAATCAGCAGCTGCAAAGAAAGATGCTAAGCCCAAAAGAATGAGGAAGCTGGGGCATGGGTATGCTTTCAGGGCCCCTAATTATTCTTTAGATTATTTCTACTGCAGTAAATAATAATAATGATTTTAAAAGTGGTTTAAAAACCTGTGTGTGCATCTGTGTATTTATGAGAGGTATGGTTTGAAGTTGCCAGTATGGTTGGACGTCAGGGAACAGTGTGGCTCAGTTGTTTTACACCCCTGAGAGAGCATTGCTATTTTCAGATCTGTAGGGTGGATTTGTGGGTCTGATTTCTTGGCAGGTTTGTGAGTCAGGGTCTCAAACCTTGGAGCACCCCAGGAGAGCCAGCCTAGGGCTGTCAGCACACTGGGTTGTGAGAGGTAAAGACCCAGTGGAACAGCCTGACTATCGGTATAGGGACAATTAAATGAGTAAGGTCCTGTGTGTATAGCTACCACAGGATTTGTGTGAAACTAAGAGTATATGTAGATGAGAATCAGAAGACTCAATGTCCTTTAACCTGTCTGTTGGTTTAAGTCATGTCATTGGGGAACCTTGCTGAAAAGCTTTGGGAGCCTTTGAGTATAGTCTCAGCTGGCATGATTTGTTTTCTTTTTGATGCATCACATGACAATTATCTGTATAAGGGCAAGGTGCCCTGAAGAGCTGCAACTCAGCCAGCCATATGCTCATATAATGATACAACCCAATTTCAGCATAGCACTTAGCTGTTCTTCATACACACTCCGTAATCTTATTGATAAAATTATCAGTTGTCATAACATCCAGGCATATGTGTGGCTGCGTGTGGGCTCGGCCATAGCACAGGAGTTTGCCTTAGAAGAAGGAAAGACAACTTCTCTGGAAGGAATTTCTTTGAGACAGAACTTAACATTTTTTTTAGCATAAATTGCTTTCTGTTTAAGTACAGAATTTTTCCTTCTCTGATCTGTGTCATCCTCCAGTCTCTAAGACAAACTGAAATTAACTTGTGTTCGGAATGACATAAGTTGTTTCTAGCAATAAAAAAGTGTACTGACTATATGGATTTCATACTGTATCACTCCATATATTGAGTATATATCGTGCATGCTTCACCTCTTCACAGTTGGTGTCTTCACATGGCTTAAGTCATTTTAACCTTGTACCATCTTCTGGCTTTGGTATATACCTGTTCGTGATTCAGCTTAAGGCTGATTCTAACGGCTGTGTTGGCTGCACAGCCCTCCTCACAAGTCCTGGATTTTCTTCTCTGGTGGGAGGAGAAGTATATCTTGTTCCTTCTTATTAAGGGTCACCAAAATGCCAGGATCTACAGGCACCTGTGACTTCAAATGCAACAGGGGGCACCCTCAAGATGCTTCTCCATTTATTTTTGGGCTTCTCTGAGAAACTGCAGAAGAATTTAAAAAATGAGTAATATTCCTTTTCTGCTCGCCTGTGCTGAAGCACAGGGATAGCTTTGGCCATAGAAGCTACTGTGCAAGCTGCTGTTTAGTGAATTGTGAATGGGTTTCCCCAGAACCAGAATGTGTCTGTCCTTTCCAGGGCAGTTCATCTCACCCCTGTAACTGCACCTGCGCATACATACTCTCTCTATGCAAGTACTGATGAACTGAGATTTCCTAAGATAAGACTTAGGGAGTCTGACAATGATTCTCTATCTAGTTCAGAGAAACATTTATAAATGCAATGCTAAGACACCAACAGGTCAGGCCAGCAAACTCTTCTGGGAACAATTTTAGAGACCAATCTTTAAATTATAGAGGCTGCTTGGTTTAATTGCCCCCAGAGTGGAGCACCTAGACTGTGCTGTGAATAATGAGGCTGCTTCTGTCGAGATCCTTTCACAAAGACCAAAGAGCACTATTTAGCCTTGTTTAAAAATATTCAGAATGGCACTCACATAGTTTTCAAAGACCCCTGGGCAAGCAGAAAATTTTAAGAGCAATTTATCATTTTAAGTGACTTACAACAAAGGTGCAAAATAATTGTGGTGCCACAGGTATTCTATATGCATGGGAAAGGAAAACTGACTTTAACTGTATAAGGAATCACAATTTTTGTGGGGTTTTTTTGGTGTATTTTTTTTTCTGGAAATACCTAATTAAGCAGAGAACTAGTTAGTATGGACTTCCAGAAGTTTTATTAACAAGACTTTTTTACCCTCTTAATTGTTACTGAAAGTCAAATGTTATAAAACCCTCAAAATAATTCAGTGTCTGTTCAGGTAAAGAAGTATGCCTGTTATTTGGCAATTTTCTGACCCTTGCATTACAATGACAACGTTATTCTTGGTGCTCTACAGCTTGTGTGTAGGCTGGTGGTAAGTGGGAAAACTTAGCAGGGGAAACATTTTCAGAAACCTTGTGCTGATATGCCACATGTGTCTGCTGTTTTTAGCCCTTCACCAGCATGGTGGCACTCTGCTATGAAAATGCAGCCCTGCTTGGCCTATACACTCGTAAATCTGCAGCCATGTAGTGTAAATTCAGGAAACATTTGGGGTTTTTTTTTCCAAATTCTTTGCAGCTGTATGCTTTGTCAGGCTTCCCTGTTATCAAATATTTACAGTATTTTTGCGTGTGACTCCATGTTATATGCAAATGCACTGTGTCAGTAGGAAGGCTGGCACTGCCCTTGTACTTGATGTTAATATTTAGTTACTCAGATGTATCAATTACTACTACCTTCACTCTGGGACATAATTTCATAGAAATCCATAATATTATGTATGTAACATTTAGATCTGGACATATATGAATCATTAAGGAAAGATCATTAAGAATAAGTAACTAGGATCTAATAATGACTACCTGTCCATAACATATTCTTGATGAACCTCTGTAAATTTTTTGTAGTGATAGTTGTTATGACATTACCCATGGTGTAAAACTACTATGATGTAAAACAACCACAGTGTTAAAACTTATATTCTGGTGGTGGAGCAAGAAAATGGTTTTCTCACCCTATAATTTTTTTCTGAGACCTTAGCTAATTAAGAATAATTAAGAAGAATAATTAAGAATCTGTAATTTTTAAGATTTTCGAACTAATAATCTGATATTTTATATTGTCTATTGAAATATTTAAAAATATAATTTCAACTCATATATTTCACTTTGTCTGCTTTAATTTTAGTATTGCTGAACATTTTAAGAGTAATGTGATTCCAAAAATTGTAAGACATGCTTACTGACAGTTTAGAAGTTACTGAAAGGAAAAGGGGAAGACAGACATACACACACACAGAGAGCAGGATCACATAAACCTTTCTATTCTGTGTATTTGTGTGCATATGTATCCTTTGAAGCTTTTCTCTATATATCATTTCCTGTCCTAGTCTATAGATGACTAGTATGTTGGTCTGCAGGAGTGACAGCATGTAGATATAAAGCTGCTGGAGATCCGACACAGTTATTTAAAATTACCTATATGTTTGTGAACAAGTCACCCATGAGTTTGGATTAGATTGGATTATATGTAAAGATAATACCGATTAATTGATTACTGGGACAACACATTACAGTGCTTAGGCATTTATACTACAGAACCTACTTTCTCTCTGCATTGAATTTATTATTCTTTTCCTGTACAGGTTTTAGGGAGGAAGCCAGCACTTCCCGAATGTGAAGATGATGATGATGAACAGGCCGATATTACAAACAGGAGAAGCGCTAAACTATATATGGTAAGCCATTTATTTTTTTTTAGTTAGGTACACTTGATAGTATTCATGCACTTAGTGCCCTCGTATATGGACTTCTGACTTCAGTTACAAAACTGCAGTTGTGTTAGTTGATTTGCAGCCAATGGACAAATTTCTCAAAGGATGTCGATCAAGACAGCCCAGGTAATTTGAGGGAAAAAGAATGGATTACAGTCCTGTTTACGCAGGAAACAAGTTAAGCATGGCCTATGAACTACTCAGTGCAGGTCAAAGAAGAATTAACTGGTCTTAAATCAAACTATATTTCCTGTCTTTTTGATTATAACAGTGAGAGTTTTAGTAGCCATATATAATTTTGTTATTCTTAGCAGAGTTTGAGAGATGCACAGCTATGTTATATTTTATATATAAATCCAAGGAATTTGCAAAACTCCTTTCCTTTCCAATGCCCTTTTCCTCCTTCCTCACCTGCAATGGCTTAACACTAACTAGGTCAGTGCTACTGCCAGAAATCACTTATAAACAAAATGGGATAAATATTTACTCCATTTAAATCAGTAGGAGTTTTATGATTACATTCAGTGAAGTTATGATTTTTCCTCATGTCATGTTAGGCACACTGTTCTTTCTTAGACTAGGCATGGAATTTATTCTTCGCACTAACGATACAGTATCTTACCTACATACAAGGCTACACAATTATTTTTTTTTCTGAAAAAAACCAAACTGTTTCCAGGCCTGTATTTTCTCTCTTATCCCCCCTGCCCCAGCTTCCCTTTCTTTTGTATTCTCCCACTTGAGAAAAGAAGTGAGAAAGTATTTGGAAAAGGGTGATGTTTTAATTAAATCTAGAAAATATCTTATCCTCCCTCCTCCCAATAAAAAAGAGATTATTTTCTCCTGAAGACTGCAAGAAGAGTATTTCTTTTTTCAAGCTCTCATTAGTTTTGAGGTCTGGAACTTTCTCTTCAGCACTTTGTGCTCTGGCTCATGCAATGAGGTTGCTTTGTGTGACAGAAAAGAATCTTCCACTGGCATATAACGAATTTTCTTCCCTTCCCCATAGTCACTTAAAAAGGGTTTGGTCGACAAGTGGCAACACTGACAGCACTAAGTGCTACTGGATCCCCATGTGTGTGACCTTTTGGATGCCACCTACAGTAGCTTCCAAGCTGCTGTGAAGTGTTAGAGAGGATAAGTCACTCCCTCTGCAGCTCCTACACCCCACAGACCACAGCAGGATGGAGCCACCTCTCTCCCTGCCTGTTAATGTGATCCTTCCCCTACCCATATGCATGGCTGGGGTTTACAAGAAGCCTATATAATGAGGCAATCCATGTTACAAGGCCATTTTCAGTCCTTGTTGTCTATGTGCTGTGTTTAGTTCCCATTAATCATTCCATTCTTGCCAAAAAATCTGGCACATCTTTACAGCAGGGGTTTAAGAAAAAAAAAAAGAAAAAAAAAATAATAGAGGGCCTGCATGTATGATCAGGACCATTGTAGTTAGACAATACTAGAGAAGAGAGAAGTGTTTGCAGTGAATTTTGGAATCCTGAGAACTCTCAGAAAATTCTGTGGATATCTAATAAACTCCTCTAAGTTCACAGGTCCTGCTAAAGGAGCTCTGTTAGCTAAATGTAAACGTGCTGCAATATAACAGGGAGTGCCAAAGTCAGGAGACAGGTCTACAGTGAGCCCTCACAGTAGGTATAATAGTTGATTTTTATTTGTTGTATGCAGTGGTAATTTCCATCTTGTGCTTCCATAATACACAATATAAAATATAATGGTGTATTTAAAATCAATATTTAATTATGAAAGGAAATAAAAACTGCTAGGAAAGTGGAAGCCACAGTAGTAATAACTTCAGTAGTAATAACTGGTCTTTTCAGCTAGGAGTGAATTTAAAAAGGTTATAAAGGTCTGTATGAATTTACAGTGCTGGTAGAGGTTACAAAGCAGATTCTGCAATAGGTCTTATATGATAGTTTCCAATTAAAGAACTGTAGGCTAAAAATGTAGGTATTTCACTTGTTAATATCAGTGTAGGACTACTGTGTTATAATTTCAAATGCTCTGTTCAGCATGTACATGTACCTTTGGCTTCAGTGCGAGTTGCTTGGTAGCAGAAGATGACACCTAGGGATTCCACCAATTCAGCTGGGTGGAGTCCCTAGGTCCCCCTCACCATGCACCAGCTGGGCACGTAGGGTGGGCTGAAGAAAATACAGCTTTTTAACTGTGAGGTGTTCACTGAATGAGCAGTTGAATTGAAAGTGGAAGAGCAACGGATTTAAATCGTGAGAGGGAGCCAGCAAACTCACTAAAATTAACACTACATCTCCCTCTACTGGATGTAAAATGAAATGAAACCAAAAAAAGTCACTAGCCTACCTTACTTGCAAGCAGCACACAAACTTCATACAGCCATTTATATAGGAATGACGACTGATTTTTATAGCAATCTTGGGAGCAGAAAATAATTTGGTTATAAAAGCCAGAGTTGATCTAAATTTGAAATGATTACTTTCTCAGGTGTCAGATGCAAGTGGATCCATGAAGGTCTCCATGGTAGCAGGGGAAAACCCCTTCTGCATGGCTATGCTTTTGTCTGATGAGTGCTTCATTTTGGACAATGGTGCTGCAAGGAAGATCTTTGTGTGGAAAGGTGAGAGATCACTTCTGTTGCAAATGAAGAAGCTACACAGACATATCTAAGGAGTTGACACAACATCCTAGCAATAGTTTAATACTGGCTGGACACAGTACCCTACACACAGTTCTGCTTTGGTGCAGTCAATGGACAGGGATTGCTTATGTGAGTAGGGGCCTCAAGACCAAGTCCTGTCTATGGATCCTGGCTATTTTTGAGGCATCTGTAAACCTGGGTGCTTAAATGTTCATCGAATTGCAATTATAGAGCAAATATAAAGAATCCTACAAGTTTTGTATATTGCCATCAAATCCCTATCTTCTGGGACAAAATCTGGACACTTAAGGACTGATGGTGGGTAGATATTATATTCCCATGCATTGCTCCACAGAGGTGTGAAATTGAAAGGTGAGTGTCCCACATATCAACTAAAAGCATAAGCTTGCACATACTTTGATGCTTCTTTTTTTCTTGTGAATATTTCTATGTGTATCATCAGTGCTTGTAGGAGTGTCTGCAGTTGCTCTGACTGAACATATTCCAGGAGAATACTACTGCTGGGGTATTAGGTCTGGACACCTTGTAGCTGGATTGTTGTGGTGCTGCCATTGCATCCAGTGCTGAATATCTCTTTTTTTGGTCTCAGTGTATTAATTATTCTGTGGCATTTGCATTTTTTTTTAACCATGTGCAGTAGCAAATAATCGATGCAGTTGTCAAACTGCTGGAGTCAGTCCAGAGAGCATTGTAAACTTTTTTCTGGAATACTTCGTTTGCAGTTAGGGAAGCATCCTTTCAAAGAGAGCATTTTGGGAGTACTGTGCTCTGATGGCCTAAGGCCTACCTGACCCCTGATTCCTGGTTTTCACTCTCCACCTGACCACTTCTAGAATAACCAAAGCCAACAGGATCAGGCATTGATATACAATTTAGGCCCTCTGAGTGAGGCCCTAGGTGCTCCTCTGTGCATCCCCACTTCTGCTGTTGGTAACAATAATGTGTGGAAAAACCCCATTAGGCTGTGTCTCACCCTTGCACTGGGAGGCTGCAGTTATCATCTCTGCTGGAAATCTTCAGACCGCTAAGCTGAGGAGTGTGAATTACTTCGCTAATAGTTTCATTCAAAATGGAATACAATGAATAGCTTATCAGAGCATTTTATTACACTAAGAAGTCTTTGGAGTGTAATCATTGACAGCCACCTGGGGCACAGACCTGGTACACAATATCACCCACAGAGACTTCCAGAGATGTCTAACACTGAGCAAGGCTGAACAAGGAGGAATGGATGGGGAAGGGTTGTGGTAAATTGCACAGCACAGCCAGACAAAATGGGAGTTTCTTTTACCCGTGCTGCCTGAAGAAGTGAAGGCAGTTCTGGACAGCAGCTTTATTTAACACATTGCAGCCCAGCAAGGGAGGATTCAGACAAAAGAGCCAGGATGTTCTTGTACCTTGAACCAAGCATGTATTATGAATGGCATTTTTTGATAGAAGCACACACACTAAGCAAAAAAGAATGCCCCCTTTTTTTTTTTTTTAAATTTTATTTTATTTTAACTGTTTTCAAAGTCACTGAGGTACTGTTTTGGCCACTCAATTTTGTGTGAATCTTATTGCTTGTGGTATATCTGGTATTTATGTTTGTTCATGACTGAGGCCAGAGCAGAGGCTCAAGAACATCTTGTTTTTGCAGGATCTGTGAGCTCTTTGCCCTTTCCCATGTAATGTTGCCCTTCTGTTTTAACCAGGCAAAGATGCTAACCCACAAGAGAGAAAAGCTGCCATGAAGAATGCTGAACAATTCATACAGCAGATGAATTATCCCGCCAACACACAGGTGCGATTTGTTTATGAGATGATACCAGGAGAGCATGAGCTCTGTTAAAGACTTTGGTTTTAAATCAGAAAAAAAGTATTTTTAAGGGCTTATAAGACATAAGTTTCACTAACAGGTAATTCAGAAAAGTTTCTGTTTGAGTAACTGTGTCAGTTTTGTTTCCTTCCATTTCATGTGTCTTTCTTCATTTCAGATTCAAGTCCTTCCCGAAGGAGGTGAAACACCAATTTTCAAACAATTCTTCAAAGACTGGAAGGATAAAGATCAAAGTGATGGCTTTGGCAAAGTATATGTCACAGAGAGAGTGGCTAAAATTGAGCAGATTGAATTTGATGCTACCAAGTTACATGAGTCTCCACAAATGGCTGCCCAGCATAACATGGTCGATGACGGTTCAGGGAAAGTAGAGGTAATTTTTGTGTTGCATTAAATTGTATTCTACCTACCTAGCTTATTCTGTCACAGGATAAGATGCTACTCTATGTTTTGCCATTTATGCTGTTGTGTAGAGTAACACTACATTACTTCTACCATCAGAAAAGGTGCTTTGATGTAGAAAGTGAATCTCTTTGTCAGCTGTATGCTGGGTCATGTTTTTTTGGTGCTTATGAAAGATGTTGTATCAGTCATCAATAGAAATCAAGCAGCAGAAACATTTCCCCTTCTGCACAATACTTCTTAAAGATATGCTTTAAATATGATCCTTACCCTAAGGAAAATCTTCTAACTCACATCAGCTTGAAATTTGGAATGGGAAAACTTGCCCTTGGAGTCAGAAATTCATTTTGTGTCTTTATGTATCTATCCAGTCTGCTTTCTAGGGGAACCTTCTTTGTCCCTAGTATGTCTCTCAGGTAGCCTGCATTTAGAGAGAAAAAGATGACTGTACAGTCTTTCTAGATCTATCCATATCCCACTGCAGGGATTCTGGAAGAAAAAAGATAAATACCTACAGTCTCATTAGTATGTTTTCTAGGTTTCTAACCTCATACTTTTGATGGTCTGTAGGCTTGAGCCAAAGCAGCTTATTTCTGAAACATTTTTTGCTGTGTAATTTTAGCAGTATGTTTTTGGAGAGCAGTTGTTAAGTGGACTGGGCTGCAGTGAATCAAATAGGAAGAAATCTGCCTAAGAGTGTGTTATCTGACTACAGTGTGCCTCTCCCAAATTATATGATAGTTCTAGGATGAATCATAATGTTGTGCCATTCATATCGTATTATCATCTTAACATGTTAAGAAAGGAAGTTCAACATAGTGTTATGAGTTGATCATGTGGCATTAAAGCATCAAGACAAAGAAAAGTGTACTGCAATGGCTTGTTGATGGTCATTATTCATTCATTCAGTGGGCGCAGGGTGTATCTATTTACTTCATGAAGAATTCTTCCTGGTTTTATTCCATAATGCTTGGGAACAGAAACAAAGCTCACTCAAGGGGTGACATAATAAATTTCTTCTTGAAGAGTCTCAGAATGAAGTTCAGCATTCTCCAGTGATTTCTGTTTCTGCAGATCTGGCGTGTGGAAAGCAGTGGCAGAGTTCCTGTGGGACCTGAGACATATGGACAGTTCTACGGTGGTGACTGCTACATTATCCTCTACACTTACCCTAAAGGGCAGATCATCTACACATGGTATGTTTGGTTGGCTTGGCACAGAACTGCAGCATGTGAATATTATTATATACTGACTTTATGTCCTGTTGAGTAGAACCATGTGTAAATGCAAGGTTGTTTACTGTGTGTTTGTCATGCAGTATAAACTCTGGATTATTTTGAAACTGGACTTAACCATTGTCTTTCTCCTTGTCTTCCTCAGGCAAGGAGCCCATACTACAAAAGATGAACTGACTGCATCTGCATTTCTGACTGTTCAGCTGGATAGGTTATTGAATGGTCAGGCTGTGCAGGTTAGTGTCTTTCGGATAAAATTCAAGAGAGCATGCAATATATGCAAATGTCAGTGGGAATTGGAAGGAGGAGGTAGCATTTGAAGACTGGAATATCAACTGCTCATGGTCTGTATTGAGCCAAGCACCATGGGCTCCTTTTAAAGTCACTGGAGATTTCCCATTTGAATCATCCTTTCTGAATGTAAATGTCCAAAAGAACACAGATATAACACGACCTAAAACTGCTCTTTCTTTCCTTTGACTTTCTTTCTAAAAATTAGGTTTTAGTCCTGCTAGCCTTACAGGCTTTGTACATAGTCAGCAGAGACCAAAGGATAAGATCCTCCCAGGGCAACTCACTCTGAAGAAGGTGTCTGACAGGGCAATAGACCTGTGTGAGCACCCCTGTCTCCTTTTGATTATGTAGGAAGTTGTGATATTTAGCCCAGATAAGATGTCTGACTTTTAGAGGGCCAAAACTGGGAAACATGAAAACCACATGACAGCCAGAAGACGAGAGCCTGCAGGAACTGTGCTGCAGGGTCTGGCTTGTCCCTGCCGTAGTGAGGAAGGTTAACTTGGGTTTTCCCATTCTGTAGTGCTTGCAACTCTGTGAAAGCAGGAGACATATCCTCACTTGCAGAAATGAGGTGTGCAAGGCAGTGCGCAGGACACTGACAGCTAAAAGGTGTGACGAAATGTGCTAGTCCTGGCATGACTAGAATGTGTGCTATCTTTTCATCACTAGTGAGGAGTGGCAGGTCGGTGGAGAGGTGAGAGGTCTCATCTTCTCACAGAAAGGCTAGAGTTGGAAGATGACTAGGGACAGACAGGCAGAGATTTTCTAAGCAGTAGGAGATAATTCTGTGCTTCCCATTTCTTAATTACCAAAGTATAGGGCTTCCCCCACCCACCAAGGCACAGTTAATTTAGATGGCAGACCATACTTTTATCTATTAATCAGTTATGATTTATGATTGAAATTATATTAAGGAAGGATTAGAACACTTCTAGGTAATTACTCCTTGAAATATTCCTAACACATGTTCTATATTTGGACAGAGTTCAGCACAATATGGTCCTGCCTCATAACTAAGGCCAATACTAATACTGCAGCAATAATAATATACTACAAAGACCTGCAATAATAATGTGCTTAAAAAGCCTTTTTATTAAAGGTGAAGGAGATCCATCTCACTGCACTGGACATGATACTTAAAAGTACTTTTAGCCTCCAATGGAATTAGGAATATATAGATATGTGTATATAGATGTATGCATATGCACATACACACACGTATATATGCGTGTGTGCATTTGTAGGCACGTACATGCTACCTAGAATAGACTACCTGTGCTTAACGTCTGTATTAGCATTATTTGAAGGTTTAAATGTACAATTTTGTGATCACTAGATGGCACTACAGTATAAGTGACTATTAAAAAGCCGTTTCCCTGTGCTTTTTGCAGGAGTATGTTTTCCTCTGCAGGGTTTTTTTTTTGGGTGGTGGTTGTGGTTTTTTTTTTCCGGGGATGGGGCGGGGCGGGTCTGGTTTGTTGGGGTTTTTTTGGCATTTGTAAAATCCTGCCGCATTTTGGCACCTAAAAGTAAACGTGTCCTAGGATGTCCTTATCAGGCACCTGTACCAGTCTATCCAGCGGCGAGATAAGCAAAAAAGCACCTGCTCCTGCTGCCCTCCACGCCCACTGCCGCCCCAGCTGCCCCTCTCGCCGCCCCGGTTCCCAGCTGCCCCAAGCGGGGCAGGGCTAAAGGGCTGAGGCTCTCTGCTTCTCCTCCTCTGCTGGCTACGCATCATGCCTCATCCCTTTTTCCCTTTCTTCCCAGGAGTGAAAGGCAGGGAGTCACAGCCCTCCACCCTGGCGGGTGGTATTGTTATAAAGGACAAACAAATGGTTGTACACAAATAACTTTTATCATATATTAAGCTAAAAATTGTCGTTCTTCATAGCTCAGTGTTTTTTGATATTGCAAGAACATCTTTTGCATCTGTAATGGAAGTTCATTTCTGTCATCCATGTTACCCTCTGCAAGATCGATTTATGCTCATCTTTTTCACCCTTTTGCAGGTAGAATACACATAGAAATAATGAACAGGATGAATAACCACTCTCTTCTGCTGAAATACAGGGCACCTAAACTTCCAAGACAGTTTTTAAGGAGAATTAAATCATTCTATAAAACTCTATGAAATGACAGTTCTTTTGAAAAAGAGTAATTTTCTTATTACAGTAGAATGCAGCCATTTTAATCAGCTAAACATTATGTTAGAAGTTTGAATCTTGTCTTTGTGTCAGCATGATTGACAAAAAAAACCTCACAAATGCTCTAACTTTAATGTGTCTGGAACTATATTTTTAGATCTTCTCAGCTTGCCACTTCTTATTCTTGCTAACATACTTAGCATTATTGGCTAACATCCACTATGCTATTCAACAAAGACCAAAAATAACTACCTGTGTCCTTTTGTATTTTTTATTGCATTTCTTTACGTATGTACAGATCCGAGTCAGCCAAGGCAAAGAGCCTGCACATTTACTGAGCTTGTTCAAAAACAAACCACTTATTGTCTACAAGGATGGGACATCCAAGAAGGAAGGTCAGAAACCTGCTCCACCCACACGACTCTTCCAAATCCGCAGGAACCTGGCAAACATTACCAGGATTGCGGAGGTAAGTTCACCTGCTAAGTAACCAACTATTCCTCATGGAAATGGTGTAGCTGCCACGAGCCTCTCCGACTAATCTTGTTGGGTAGTTACATCTGGTAGGAACGCAGCACTCCAAATCAAATCCACTGCCTTATGTGACCAACCCATCTAATAAATCAAAGAGAATATGCTGCAACTGGCTGCAGCCAATCTACATCTTTCAGAGGAAACTGTAAGAAAATGTGTAGCAAACAGTCAGCTGACATAGACAAGAAATCAGCAACCCTTTTGAGATAGTCTTTCCTACTGCCAAGCAGTCCTAAATTTTGCCCTTCAAGTCAGTTCCCTGTCTCAAGTTAAGTTCCTCTCTACATACATACATATATCAGTATAAATCTAGGCAAAAATTGAAGAAAAAAAGCATAGCTGATTAACATCTACCTACACTTTTTATATAAACAATATAAAATAGTGATCACAGTATTTGAAAACATAAAGAATAAAAGTTTCTTTCTCAATCTAGGTTGATGTTGACGCAATGTCACTAAACTCCAACGATGTCTTTGTTCTGAAACTGCCAAACAGCTCTGGCTACACCTGGGTAGGAAAAGGAGCAAACAAAGAAGAGGAACAAGGGGCTCAATACATCGCCAGCATTCTTAAATGCCAGACTGCTAAGATAAATGAAGGCCAGGAACCAGGTTAGTATGAGGCCACGTGGTTGCTAATAGGCAGCTGAGAAGACACAGCACTGCAGCCTAAATGGTTTTTGTGATCATATATTTTATAGGCAGAAATATATGCTCACTCTCTCCCTTTGAAAATCCAACCTGTCATTTCACCATGAAGATCTATCCAGGATTGGCTGATGCACAAGCAGTGCGATGCCCTGGAAGTCTGTAGGATGGTAGCAGGAGCTGCAGAGGAATGTGGTCTTTTCTTCACTCTGAGTGCCTAGGAGGGGAGAAAGACATAGTGCATTGCTCTTTCTAGGTCTGCGAGTGATATCTTTATGGTTATTTTGACAAACTGCAGGAAGAGCTGTAAGAAAATTAACCCATCTTTGAAAGAGAAAAGAAGATCTTGTTTGGGGATTCTTGAAACAGTATCTAACAAGCTATAAACATAAAATGTTAAATCCACTGCTGAATAAATTATATATTATGTATTTCAGAGGAATTCTGGAAAGCACTTGGAGGTAAAAAAAAATATCAGACTTCATCACAACTCTTGACAAAGGCTGAAGATCATCCCCCTCGCCTGTATGGTTGTTCTAATAAGACTGGCAGATTTATTGTGAGTATATGAGGGATACTTTCCTCTCTCTTTAATTACATATTTTTGGGTATATTTTGCTTTGAGAATCAGCAGACATTAAATGAATTTGGGGATCTGGCTTAGTTAGTCGTGCTTGAGGTTTGATGCTTTAAATCAATCCAAATGCAAAGGATGGACAGAGGAATTAATACTGCAGACATTTGCACGCAGAGCCTGCTCCAGCCTGGGACTAGATGCTTGCAGATGCAAAAAGATAAGGCATTTGCCCAGTCAAAAGCAATTGTGTTCTTGCAGAGCATTGCCAGACTGCTATCATTTTGCTGAGAAAGTGCAGGTCAGTGCTTTGCCCCTTACGTGTTTGATAGTGGTGGTGAGGAATAGAAATGTTCCAAGCCCTCGCCAAAAATTCCTAGCGGCCTGAAATTTTCCGTAGAGATTTAAGGCATGTAATTATGCCTCTAAGGTATTGGGTTGTGCTCAGGGAGGTAGGAAAAATTATTTCCTGAGCAGAAATACCCAGAGCTGTGTGCTGGCTATGAAGCCTGTGATTCAGGCTTAATTACTTACCATATTCTGGGAGGAAGATGCTGTGTCACTGTTTGGCAAGGATACGCCAATTTTTAGGTAGGGGACATAGTTGGCTACCTTTTCTGCAGTCTCCTTAAGGCACAGCCCATTCATTTGGAAAGAGAGAAAACAAATAGAATCCTTTAATAAGGACTTTAAAACCTTAAGAAAGTAGTAAAGTGTATTCTTCTAGCAAGCTTCTAAAACACTCCTGTGAAATACAGTAATAGGAACCAAACTCTCTATAATAGTCTGCTGGGAGCTATACACTTTTTGTTTTTTGTTTTGAATTCCCTCCAAATTCTGTGAAATCCCCTCTTTCTTGTAGCATTTCTCTAGTAACAGAATCACCATCATTAGAGCTCACTATACGAGGTAGGTCAGAGTGATCTGACCAGCATAACACAGGGTGGGGAAAAGGAATGTCTTGCACCATTAGCTTACCATCCCTTTAGCACTCCTACATGGCCAAGCATAGCCAAACCCCTTGACAGTTCTTCAAAAGTAGAGGGCCGAGCATTAGCTACATTATTATCTCTCCTTTTCATACAGAATAACATTAAACTGCTTTCCTATCTGCTTGCACATCCTTGGAAGAACCAAGCAGTCTGCCTTTCCTTTGGGGACTAATCCTTAATGGCTTAGTCAACTTTAATGTCCCATTGTCAAGTGACTGGAAAGCTTCCTTGAGTGTGTATTTCATCACTGAACTCACCCACTGCAAACCAAAGCAGTTTCTTTTCCTTATTAAAGAATGTAAGCTGCATGAATATATCCGCTGATATCAGCTGATTGATTTAGTTTGCTTGGTACAAGGTGTTCTGTGGAAATTTCCCTGTCCCCTTCTTCTGGCAGACCTTGGTCCCAACACAGTAGTCACAATTACAGTGTAAACCTTTGCCTCTCCTGAGGATATCCTATCAATTCTGACAAGCTGAGAGCTGATTTCATAGAACATCCACTTATGTGATTTGCTTCCTTTCAGTGAAACACCCTTGACACCTTCATCAAATCAGTTTAGGGCTTGACCCTTTAGGAGCTCCATACCAGCTTCTGGACTTATCCTTTAAAAATATCTTCGATCTGTGCAAAATCAGAATATCTTGATAAATCATTAAAAAACAAAAAAAACCCAACACATAATATCCTTTTTAGATTGAGGAGGTCCCAGGAGAATTCACTCAGGATGATTTGGCTGAAGATGATGTCATGTTGCTGGATGCTTGGGAGCAGGTAAGCTGTGTACTTGACCACTGCTTTTTGTGGTTAACAAGGATAATTTATTCTTAACCACTTAGATCATAAGATGGGAGGAAAAATAATGTTTGTGAGAATGGAAAAGGTTTTTTTTTCTTTAAATTATACCAGAGGGAGCTATATTTTTTAAGCTATATGATGTGCTAGTGTGAATATACATGATTGAATTTCCAAGCATAATGTGAGACCACGTCAGGCACTTCCCATTAAAACCAATAGAGGCTGCAAGAGTATAAGCCCCAGCAGTGTTCTGAAAGGCTCTCAGTAATGTTCTTGACTTTATGAGTAAAATTTATTAATTTTAAAAAAGTTATTGCATAAAAGGTGTTCAGAAGCCACAAAATCCATGTGGCAGCAGCACCTACAAAAAGTCTCACTAGAGAAGGGGACAAACACTAGATAGATGCTTTCACAGATTTCTTCAGAAGAACTGGGTGAAGGGTGACAGAAACAATCTCCATCATTTTCCCAGGTTCACTGAAAACTGAAAATGTTGAGAGCTTTTTGGATGACAGGCAAACTTATTGCAGGTGCAGAGGGCACATCTGTTTCTCACAGTATATCCTTTCTACCCTTCCTCTCCCCTTGGAGGGAAAGGGGGACGAGGCCATGGATCCCACGCTTTTATTTGACTTCTTCAGCCTAACCCTTAAGGAAAAAAAGCTGAGGGTTTTGGAAATGAGAAGGAATATCCAAGGTCCATGTGGGAAGGAGTGATGGGAGAAGGTGGGTGGAAGAGCTGGATGGAAAGTAGTTGGAATATACTGACTCAGGTCAGAAGGAAAGAAGTCTAGGACATGTAGCTGGTTTCCAAAGGATCCTTGACAGAAAAAAAAAATGTGGGGATTGCAGATGGAGGCCCTGATTGTTGGGTTATTCAGTGGGTTATCTAGCAGTTACCCTGGGTAGCACTGATCACAGGGCACAAGCATTGATGCGCACGCAGAGCTCACATCAGAGACAGCTCCTGTTCAGTGTTTTTACTTGCCCCTAAAGAGCAATTTCCTCAGCAAATTGTAAAAGATATCCATGGAAAAAGTAATTAGAGTTCCTTTTCTCAGAGTGCACAAAAGTTCGGCCTTCCAGTGTCAAGAGAGTGGTGAGATTTCAGAGGATAGAACTACAGTCTCTCTCAAGGGAAAAAAAAATATCATCAGCTGTGGTTTGTGAGAGCTGTGTATCTCTGTAGTCTTTATAGTGTATATTCTTTCTCCTAGTGGAATCAACTATTTTGTACTTTACCTGCTGTACGCAATATCCTTATAACAGCATAGGAGCTATGTTTTCTCTGTTTGCAGGTTTTTGTCTGGATTGGGAAGGATGCTAATGAAACTGAGCAACAGGAATCCATTAAATCTGGTAAATCAAATAAATTTGACAGCATTCTGAGTGAAGTAGCACCAATATTTAACTTAAAGAAGTGAAAAAGATGATGTAGAAGAAATCTAGTTATATTTACAGTGTTTAAAAGGGTTACTGAGCTTATTAGGATTTAATCCTGCAGAAGATTATTTTCTCCTTGAGATGTGCTTTAAAATTCATTGTATCTTTCTTTTCTGTAAATTTAGAAAGGGTAAAATTAATCAAGATTGCATTACTAGGCTGCAGAGCTTTTTAAAGAGCTCCATGAAAAGAAACTGCACTGAAAAGAGAATTTAAAAGGAGGTACCTACTGAGCTGCACCCTACACTAATGTATACAGTAAAAGGAATGCCAGCAAATCCTCAAGTCTTTACACTGCCACATTTCACTGAGTTAATTTGGGGAAGAATGTGCCAATTGTAGAACAAATCAAGACAATTCACGTGAAGTGCGCCTCCTTGAAAAATCATGTGTCATCTCTGGTGTGATGCCATTCTGACAAAGTTAGTGTTAAAAATGCTTACAGATATTTCCCTGGAGCAGCTAGGCTTACCTAGCTGTGCTTCTGACATGTACTGATGTCATGCTGCAATGTCAGGGGAAACTATACAGGCTTTCACATAGGAAAAACAAGAATGAAGCTTGTGCTTCTTTCTTCTGTTCAAAAGCCAAAACACAGCTGTATGGCAATGAACTCATCAGAGCAACAATCCCTCTGTTTTACCCTCCTGGACAATTCCTTCACTGGCAGCTGGGAGAAATCAGCAATTACCTGATCATTTCATTGCCTTTGAAATAATTTAATTGAATACTGTACTGTAGTAGCCCTGGGTTCTTTCACTAGGGCTTTTAATGTATTTTTTATACCAAAGGAATGAACTAATATATTACATGTTTTATTTCCTTTCTGTTTTCAGCCAAACGCTATATTGAAACAGATCCTTCTGGCAGAGATAAGGGGACCCCCATTGTAATTGTGAAGCAGGGACACGAACCCCTGACATTCACAGGCTGGTTCCTGGCTTGGGACTCAAACAAATGGAAGAACTGATCTATCCAAGGAGGCTCCAGCTTCAAGCCAAAGAAGGATCAAAGCCCAGCTACTTTCTAGTATTTTTAAGCATAAGCTTATACAGCAACATGATGCATCTGTTGTTACACTTTCCCAAGCTTTTATACATTTCTGTGAATAACATAGGAATTCTTAGCACTGGAAAGGATAAATGATAATTGTAAACTGGTCAAATAGGGTGAGTGGGGCTTTTTGTGTAGTAAATATGGAAAGTGCTACCAATACTTTGTTTAATCTATTGATTCTTCAAACAGAAGCTGTGGATCAGCTTATTTTAATGTGCTAAAGTGGGCCAAATTCTGCCTTCACTTAAAAATCCAAACTAATGCCACAGAAATTCCTTTAGATTAAGGTCAGCGTAATATTGTGCAGAATTTGGCCTGATAAAGGACTAATTCTGCATCTGTTGCAAGGGTAGGACTGAACGTGATTTACTTACTCCGCCAAAATATTGCCACACTCACGTAAAAATTCAGATGATGCCTGATCCAGAGTGGGAACTGTGTCTTGCAAGGGGCAAAAAAGGAATAGATATTTTGACAAAGGTGTGCTTAACATGTTTGTCTTGTTAGTACATATATTTGGAGCTTCGGACTGAATGGCTCTAAGAATATGAAGTCGACAGAGAGACTGTCTAGCTCATTGTAATGAATTTCTTTAGATTTATCTCTGTGGACCACCTCCAGCTCCACCAGGTCTTTTTAACCAAAGCTCTTAAACACATTCTAGTGCACTAGTGCCTTTAAGTGGAAGCAGAAGTAACAGCTTCAAAAACACATACTCTGCCTTAACCAGATTGCACTTAAGCCACAGCTTGTCTCGATTGCCTTAGTGAGCAGTACTCGCTTCTTTTCCAGTGTGCAGACTGCTCAGCTTGTCAGGCACATGATGTGTTTCTACTCGTTTTCTATGCAGGTTTTAGTCAAATATCAAGTACATCAAGCGCGAGGAAACCCCTTGTTTCAGTAGCAGTCCACATCCCGAGAATTTGGAGTGTGAGTATGCACCACAGAATATGGCCTTCTCTTTTTTCTCAGACACAGTTATTTGGGCTTTTTTTCTTCTGGTGAATTTAAGAGTACATTTTCAAAGTGTTTTTTATTTGTAATTTAGCCAGAAAAGTCTACAGAAGGGCAGCAGGAAAAATTCTGCTTCAAATCTTTAGCACTGCTTTGATCACTTATCTTATAATGCTTGTTTTAAACAACAATTTGTACAGCTGTAAATCATGTCAATGTGGCTTTTTAATGAAGGCATTTCAATGGTTTTATTATTCTTATAAGTTAGATTGGAAAGTGAACTTTTAGACATTTTTCTATTTTTTTTTTATCATGACTGTGGTTTTGAATCTGGGTAATGCGAAACAGTGAATTTAGTCTGGGCTTATAATATCAATGACAAAAGAATTGTGAAGCTAAGAGATTAATTATAGGAGTTTGTTAGCTTTAAACATTTGTTTAAATCTCTGCTAATATAACTGGGCTGTATCTGAATGTAATTGCATTCAAAATAAAATTACAAAACCCAGTATTCTACATGCCAAGCTGATCTTCCTCTCTCTTGACATACTGTTGCTCAGTGCTTCCACTGATGTCTAGCAAAACTTCCTAAAAAACCCAGCAGGTACCTTCCTTTTTAGATGGACAATGCAATAAGTTACTTGTTTTTACTTTGGCACCATTTTACACAATGGAGGGTTAACTCTTCCCAACAACTTGGAATTTACAAACCTAAGTGAAAATCAAAGAACTGGGTGCTTATTAGCTTGTGATTTCATCTTTAAGAAAAAACTACCATTGTTGTTATCAAACTCTGGCTTTTTAACTTTCTGCTTGCAAAAATGATTGACTATAGAAATGCCTATTTTATAGAACAGGAGGAAATAGGTGTGTATGTTTGTTTTTAAAGGATAGGTCTTGCTTTTTATTTGTGAGAGTAGATAAGGAGATGTCCTTCTCCTGCTGGAAGGAGCACAAAGACCTTTTCAGTTCCTCAGCTACTGCACTTCATGAAGCCACTGAGCAGCCTGTAATTATCTGATGGTTGTCTTTGACACATACATATGATTCTTCTCATTTTTTAAAAATAACAGTTATAGTAGCTTCTTAACCAAGGATTAGACAAGATTTGCCCTCCTTGTACATAAATATCTTCCAGAACACTGAGGGCTCTGAACTGGCGCAGCCTGCCAGCATATTCTGCAGCACTGTGAAAGCCTCTTTTCAGTTCCCTCTCACAAGACAGAGGAGCTTTTGTGGTCTCCTGGCCTGGGCATTTTGGTTTACAATACATTGTCCTGGCATGTTGATGACTGATGTTGAGAAGAGCATTGAGAGCTCATAACGGACCAGTGTTCTCAACTGGGCTTTAAGAACAACAGCTGCTAGCAACATTGTTCTTGGGTTTACTTGCTAGCAAGGAAGTTTATTTTTCATATATACATGTGCAGTACACACAAAGATGTATTTCTTTCTCTCTCTGAAGAGAGAGGGGAAGGGAGGACAGACAGGATGGACTATAAGTGCTTGGAAATAATAAAGATTAAGTTGTTTTCAAGAAAATATTTAAGCACATAACATTATGAACACATAGAGCAAACCTATCTATCTGCCTTGTTTTCAGAACAGAAAAAATTGTGCAGTTGTATATAGTACAGTCAAGTTCAGTTAAGAATAAGCTATACCTTGCATTATTATCATACAGTAATAGTACATTCACTCTATTTGTAATGGCAAAATTAGACCCTGAGTTAGCAGTTTCATTGTGCTACAAACAGAAGTATTCATATGTTCTATTGGTTGTAAATACAGCATCATTCTTCATCTTTGTTTTATAGAATTTCATTGCAACAGAAAGATGTTAGGAATCCTTAAAGCCAACAGAACATCATAATACTATATAGTATTGGTAGTTTATGTAAAATAGCATAGTCTTAGAATATAACTACAGATTGTACACAGGAGAGGAGCCAGCCTCTGGAATCACTGCTCAAAATATGTAATTTGACCATAGCACATAGTGCTATATAGCATCAGATCTGCTGTAAATGATCACGTTAAACGTAGTTAAATTCAACTGAACAGTTTGTTCTCTTGCCAGTTCAGACTCACATAGGCTTCACCTGCAACAACAAGAAAATTATGAAAATGGTACACAGTTGGATTGTGGGACCACCCCTCACAGGAGAACTAAGGAATCGTACAGAAAATATTTTGCTCACTGGACTATAGCAGGAGGTGCTCTCAGACATCCCTATAGGCTACAGGAACATTTCTTGTTACAAACTTTGCAATCTTCTTGGAGTCTTCATTTTTACTGGATCTGAAAAGGCTAAAAAAAAAAAAGCAAGCCCAAATAAGCCTATTATTTTCCATGGACTGAAGCTGCTCTTCAGAGTCCACTTCTCTATAGGAAAGCTTGAAAAAAACCCTTTAAACTTTGCTTTAGGATGCAATTGCTTCCTCAGCATCCCACTCAAGTTGTACCTTTATGTCTTAATTGAGCCAAATGCAAGTATATAAGGCAAAAAAATATTATAAAACCAGAGTTAGATAATACTTTAATGTGCTGACTTTCCAAATCCTTGCTTTTTCTTTTTTAAAGACAATAAATTTGAAATAGTACACTTTTCCCTTCTTATGGCTAGGACTTTTGCTGCTAAAGTCAAAGGAACTTCTGATTTCATTGAAAACACAATCAGATCCTTAATCCACTGTATGTCCTTAATGTCTCATTACATCCTCTCCAGACTCGCCTAAAGTTACTTTGACCTTCTCTGACTATTAACACATTACCTTTATGCTAAAAATCAATAAACTACACTCACTTCAATTAAAGCTTCCAAGGTGGAAGAGAGAGAAGGGCAGACCAATGGGAATTCGGAGGCTCGCCATGCCATAAAATTAGTCGATGACTGTTCTGGCCCTTCTCCCCCTGCATGTCATTTTCCTCTTGACATTAAAGCATATTTGCATTACAGGGGAAAAATGAATCTGTCCCTACAGAACAGAGCACATAAGCTGATTTTTATTTTTCTTCTAAATAACGGCAAAGTGAGTTATTCCAGGAGAGCAGATAGAAGGGGAATCATCCTGTACAAAGCTTCTTCCTAAATGCATCCACACTTCTGTCCTGCAAGTGCTCTCTCCTCAAAAGGATGCTATGAATGTACTGAGATCCACAAGACTGTACCTTTTACCACCACATTTAATCAGTCAGCAGTGAAACACGGGCCTCCACGCACATGAAAGCATCAAGTGAAAACATTAATTTTCATTGTATGGTAGACTATAGATCGTTTGCTCAGAAAATTGCCTGGATGGGGGCAAGTAGGGCCAGTGAAGGTACATGCGATGTTTCTTAGGGGATATATCAGGAAACCAAGCAGCGAGGCTGGGACAATCTGAATGGCATCCCATAGCAAGGCCCAGAGATAGGCAGGTTTGTTTTAGCAGCAATAATGCTTTGATTATTCCAACAAAGTCTCTTGACCACTGCTAGAAGAGCACAGCTCTCCCTACTGCTCTTTAACAGATTTCATGGAGGTGACTCAGGGTGATTTCACAGCAGTTGGCAATATTAACATCAAGGCGGAATGCAATCAGGTGATTTTAACATCATTTACCTGACAGTTCACCATGCTTTGTGTTGTCTGGTGTCCTTCCTACAGAAGAACCAGCTACAGCAACAATCCTGATTAAAATAGATCATTGCTAGGAGGAACCTAAGACAAAATTTCCCTCCAGGATTAGATTTTTACAGAGGTGGCTCGGAAAGGTCATAGGTTTCCTGTAACAGACATTGCAGCACAGCTGAGACCCTGTTTAACCAGTTGAGTGGGGCTGTAGGTATCTTTGTTGTTGCCAAAGATTGCTGTCCTTCCCACCCCTAGCCAGCTGCTCTACTGGACCTGGGCAAGAAGTTAGTTGTTGTAGCAGGGCAGAGACAGGAGTGGCAGTAAATGTCTTACCAGCAAGGACAACAGACAAGAAGCCTACTCAAACAATCCCCTACTTTCTTGCTAGACAGTCCCAGTCAACAGCAGGTATCTCGCACACCTTCTGCTGCCAGACTCTGTCCCATCCTAGCATTTGCAGATGCACTCCAGCATCCACTAACTAAATATCTCATGTGTGAATTCCCAAAACTCAAAGTCATCTTAAGACAGTGTGAGGAAAGGTGATGGAAATTTGTCCTGTATTTAAAGCAGCAAACAAGGATTCTGGTAACCTGCATTCTCTGTGGTCTGTGCATCCTTGTGTAACCTGAAGTAAATCACTGCATTTCGGTGCTTCTATTCTCCACCTTTTAAATGTGGATTTTTTCCATCCTTTCCCTGTTTATTTAAGCTGCACTGACTTTTATCGTGTGTTTGCACAATGCTTGACCTAGTGAAGTCACTCCTCAACGCTGTCATCTTGTAGGTACTGCTCATAATCTAGACAGCTGTCAGGGTTGTCAGTGCCAAGATGCACAGAGCTTGCTCAGAGCAAGATCAGACGACGAGGCAAGTGCGATGTTTTTGAGACTCCTGAAGCATGGGTGCAGCTCCACCAATATTGGGGCAGCAGAGAAAGGGCAGGAACCAGCTCAGCTGAGAAGTAAAGCTTTTACGATATAACTCAATATGAGCAAAAATACCCCACCCCAGCAGTACGGTTCACGGTTGTTTTGTCAGAGCATTCCATAAGTCGTAACTATACGTGCATCTGCCTCAGGTCCATACAAATTCCTCTCCAGATCAGGAGCAGCTGCTCTGGGGATAGTAAGTGTGAGGGGAAGACAAGGCTCTGCTGTATTTGCAAAGGAATAACAAAAGCCTCAGGTGCCTCTTTACTTTGACCTGGTGAGTGAGGTCCTTAAATTTTTCTGCTGCTGCTGTTGTTAAAGATACAAGGCCTCTCTGCAGTACAGCTCATTTTGTTTCTGGCAAGTGATATTTTCTGGGTGACTCAAGGACTGTGGTTGTTGATAATTTATTGGATCTTTCTTCTTTCATTACTGAATTATACTGGGTGACAGACATCCGCTGACATGGCTTCAAGCCAGAGGCTGAGCATGAGGGCGCCTGTCCAAGGTAAAGTGTATGAACTGAGAGGATCAAAATGTGCCTGCTGACTACAAATGGAAGGATGGCCAAACATCTTGTTCGTTTTGAGGCTTTGGGTTTGCATTTTAATGGTATCTCCACTCGTGAAATGTCTGCTGGCTGCTGCTATTAGTTTCACATAAAAGGAGGAATTTCATAGTGCTGTAACAGTGAAAGCTTGGAGTTAGGGACTCTGTGGTGACTGCTAATGGCTATCGTTTTATCTCAACTCTGAATTATCACAGGTCTGAAAAACACAGAAGGAGGTATATGCTTTATGTGCTAAACTGCTGGACCTTCAATCAATCCTCAGCAAGGACTCAAAGATCAGTGATTTGAAGGGAGTGCAGTGGTGGTCACCTGAAAGTCTCTCTATCTGGAGTTATGCTGAGATGAAAGACCGTGCTGATGTCAGTGTCCCTAAACAAAAGGGCTGGGCTCTGAAGTGAGACTCAGCAGTAGGATCTCTAAGACTTAATAACAGCTTTCACAGAATGACCTATGGTTTCAGAGGCCTTCCATCATTAAAATAGGAGGAAGGGATTCAATGATTTGTCCTCTTTAAAGCTTTCTGATGCTTCCTTTGAAGAATCAGATTGGGGTTGCATGTACTCATGAGCTGTATGCATCATATATCTATCATATTACTTGCTGTTACGACCTGAACTGGGAGCTCAGGGTGTTGTAAAGGTTTCGTGATCCCCTTGGGTTAAATTAAGGTGAAACAACATCATATGACCAGTTAAAATGTTTTACTTGCAATAGAAACAACTTGGAAAAGGATAATAAGCAATGTGGTCTCTTGTAGATAAATCTGTAAGAAATAAAAAAAAAGAGGGAGGGGAGGGAGTCAAAGAATCTGGATCACCACCCCAGGTTCCAGCATTGTCTCAGGTCCGGTAATGTTGGGTGGTGGGTGCACACCCAGCAACGTTTTCTGTCACCTTTTAAATTCGTCTTATCGGCTGATTTGCATACCAGATGAGGAGAAAGAGGTATTATTTGTTTTATTTTCCTTTTATATCCCATCAGTAGAGAGGCCTTGAATGGAATAAGTAAATTGGAAAAAAATGTTCATAGTATCCGGCTGCTGCTTCTGCTTCCTAAAGTCCTGCTCGGACTCTTCCTTAATCTTTCTGTGTCCTGTCCTGGCGGAGGTGTAGAAGGCAGCCTTCAAACATGAGATGAAAACTGCAGAGCTTACCCTTGCAGAACTGGGAACTACTGGCTCTTGCAGCATTGTCTCCATTCACTGGAGTTAAGTGACGTGATTAAATTCTCAGCTAAACAATCTGTTCCTTCCTAAGTTTATCTGCCTTCCTTACTTTGTTTAAAGCCTGCTAAGTAGTGTGGTGTGGCCATGAGAGCCAGAGCAAGGGAAACCTATATTCTGACAAAAAGCTGTGATGTCAACATAAGGCTTAAAAATGTATGTATTTAAAAATTAATATTTTGGCAGGTTTTCACATAGGTAGAGTTTACACCTCTAGTGACCACAGCTGTTAGGTGCCAGATTCTTTGAAAGACTTTTACTCTTTTTCAGTATTATGAAACTGGAATGTACAATGTGGTTTGTTTGAATCCTATTCTTTGTGAGATGAAAGCAAAAATTATTTTGCAGAGACAGCTTTTATAATGTCTTCAAAGTGAGTTTACTGTTGCTTCCATCCAAGAATTGAAACCTAGGAGCATGAAAGAAAGCTTTCTGCCTAGTACACTCATGATCAGCTTTCAAATCAATTTTCAATTGACTTAACTTCTAAACTTTAGCAAACAGTAGGCCCAATCTTGCATTCATTGAAGTAATTTTGAGATTTACCATTAACTTAAAAAGAAGGCCTCGTGAGCTGATAAGACTTAAAATTTCTAAACTGTGGCTGAGCAATGAGCTGAAATTACTGCTCCTCGCCCACACAGTGTTTGTCTTCCCTGAAACCTTGTTCTTTCATCCTCCTCTTTTCTTTGGTTTGTTTCTTCCTCCTTTTTTCACCTAACCATAATACAAGCTTGTGAGCTCCCTAGGATAAGGGTTGGTTTTCCTTCTGCTATGTTCACATAGCCCTCAATAATAGGCTCAGATTTCTCACTGAAACTCTTAAATATTGTTACTGAGAAGAATAATTACCCTTTTTTTCCTGAAGTTTTAGAAACTGCAACAAATATCCAGTACTTACACAAGTATCAGATGCCCATTGTGTCTTCATGTAAGAGACTGAAACTTTCACGCAGCAGTTGAGGCTCACTGGTGAAAGGGTCTGTGACCCTGGGGGAAAGAATGCCTTTGGCTGCACTGAAACTTTGTAGTTCTTATCACCTGCAGCCAAACAGCTGTTTGGGCTTGAGAAAAATCCAATCTAGAATGCTTAGCTCTAGTTCATATTCTGCTGACAGAAGTCTACTTTTAATACTAGAAATCAAAGCAAGGGAGTATTTACCCTTTTGTATTCGCCCTCCTGTAAAGCTGATTTCCACCCTTCTGTTCCAAAACAGAATTTAATGTCTTGGTCAAAACCCAAACATGTTCAGAGGCTGAATGCAACTGCCACACACCTGGAAAAGCTGTAGACTACTACATCATGGTTTGTGTGAGCTACACCTTGGAGTGCTATTGGCTTGGAAGAGGGGAAAATGCCAATAAGTCTTAGCTCAAAACTTCTAGTTCCCAGTAAATCTGCTGTTTTATAAATAAATAGCCAATCAGAAGTCTGTTCTTCCTTGCAAGCAATGTATTGGGGCGTATACCATTCTGAATGCAAATTTCTGTTTTATTTTGCTGGGCCAGATTAAGTATTTTCCCCTGTGCACTTCAGATGCCTGTTGACTAAAAGACAAACTAAAAGATTTGTCCAGTGACAGGGTTTTCGAAAACTCACAAATGCCTCACAACTATAGTGCTAGAATGAAGTGACTGGGAAAGATTTCTGGTAGGAAGTGAAGCAAGCACTGTGGAGGATGAGACTAGTGGACTGCACAGATGCTCAGTGGACTTTATCGGTTTTCTATGGTTTACAAAACACCAAGTTAATTTATCAGTTAAAGCATATATTGTGTTGTTTACCTCATTAAATAAATTACAACTACACTTGAGCTCAGTTATCTGACTAAAATTCATAATAAATTGTCGCCTTCTTTAAAAAATAAAAATAGACCTTCCCCTTGTATCTAGGAAGCCAGCAGGTCTGTCTTTTTACTCATCTAAGAAAGAGATGCTTCCAGAAAGCAAGAGAATAGCTATATTCCCTACATATTTGTTCTGTAGGTGACCAGGAATTATAAGGAGCACTCGCAAGCTCCTATTATTAGGAGCACTGCTAAATCACAGAACAGCGGTTGGAGAAGATCAAACAAATCACTTGTGCTCTATTTCATTGTCTCAGTAGGGACTTGTATTAGCTGTTGCCTCTGAACGCCAAGCTGAAGGAGCTGTGACACTATCACTGTACTACCTACAACATTATACACTGAAGCAGAGACTTTTCACAGCCCTCCTGGGAGTTTAGGCATATCTCCAATAAAATTTTATTTTCATACACTGTAATCTCTGTGAAATCTTTTTCTATTGCTGCTATGCCTTTTTTAGGAGAGATGAGCAACGGAATTTCCTCTTCAAGGTGTGCACTTAACTTGATTTACATGAAGCTATTACAGATCAACAGCTTGCTTGTTTTTACAGTGGACCTTGTGTATCGGATGGTTATCTCCACTCAGCTGTTGCCAAAAGGGTCAGAACACATCCAAGAGCTGGCTGTGCATACACCACGCAGGCACGCGCCCCCTGCCCCTGCCAGCCACAGGGACAGCCCGGCCCCTGCAAATTAGTGGAGCTTCAGCACTTTGTCTTTTGTGACCGTCTTTGAAATTCTCTCATAACAAGTTTCAGTGAACTGCGCTTGTCATTTAAGCATTTCATTAACCATATGCTAAGTCCTACCCTGTGAACTAAGTGCTATATGCTTCTTCTGTCCTCGCACTTCATTTTAGATATATGCAGTACCTGGAGGACAAAGCACAGCTTTTAAATAAGTAACTGTTGCAAGCGGATGGATTATTATGAAATAACTGGCTTAAATGAATGTTTCATCCCACAGACATTTAGTCAGAAGTCTCAGTCAGAATTTCCATCTCTTTTTCCACTACAGTCAGTCAACTGAGATACAAATTAATCAAAAAATAAGCCTTCCTACCAAGCCAACCCTGCTCAAAGCCTGTTTGTTTAGACGATCTTTTATAATTCCAGCAAATCTCAGCACCCTTATGTCAAATACTTACACAATATTTAGAAAGTTCTTTAGAAAAGCAAAAATTTAATTGTATTTTTCTCTTTTCTTCATCATTACTCCGTGCTAGCAATATAGCAAAGCAAACAGCAGTATCTGACACACTACTACTATTTTCATTATTTTTCTGGAGTGGGGAAAATACCTTCACATATTAAATCTAGCTATGCAGGGACAAAATAAAACATATGCTGCTCTTGTATTTGAAATTGTAGTACTTTTAATCTGCTTGCAAACTGCTTCCACTGTATTAAAGTGAGGTATTTAAAATTGTGCAAACCCATTCAGAAAAAGCATTGTGAGAAAATGGTGGCCAATACTGAAATCTCAGCTTGCTAGAATTTCAAACTATTTAGAATAACTCTGGCACACAAAAAAAAGCTCTAAAGTGCCCATGGCTTTTCTGAGGGAAAAAATAAAGCTCTTGGAACCAGTGCTGTAACTGGCAAGATTTTCAAGTAGTAGCATTGAGTAGCCCAGCATTCTCAGCAAAAGGGTGTGTTTGACTTGTGTCAGTAGTTCTAGAAAAAAAAAATGGTGTCACAAACTTGGGGTGGGGGAGTGGGTGGCAGGGAACCTGTTGCTGTGGTGAATATAAATACAGATGTCTTTGGTCAGTATAAAACCACTGAAGAAAATACGCAAGCCAAGGCTGCAAAGCTCATATGTGGTATCACACATTGAACACTTTGGAACTTCTCATGGTGCAGAAGCCTTGCCTCATATACTGAAGAATGAAGGTAGGAGGTATTTTTCCATTTATTAAAGAAACATCTTTGCCGTTTTTCTTAGTGCCAGCTGCTTAGTGAAGTAGGGGTAAGAAGACTGGAAACCAGGGGTATCTGCAACAATAATGCTTTTTTCCACTCTTTAAAACTGCCCCATAACTAGTTGTATGTCTGGGTTTGGATTTTGCGACTACAAACTTCGTATCATATGAAGATAGGATCTATGCTTAACCTTTATTAATTACATGCTGCTATTAAATGAACAATTGGTATGGTAGAGAGTTTTGTGTTACAAGTCCTTAATACATAGGTGCTGTCGGGGACAGCTCTTCTGCTGTTCCACCTGATGTCAGGGAGAAGGTGAGCTACTCACACAACCACACATACAGAAAGTGGTCAGACCATTCCCTGGGCTCTGCAAAGCTGTAGTCACTGCCATTACAGCCATCCTATCAGAGGATGAAGCAACCAAAATTCACAGAACTTGGAAGGTGGAGATTATAATTTTAGTCACCCTGAGACAACACTTGCTCAGTATGACTAAGAACATTTATGAGCTAGTACCACCTTTTTTCAGCTAACACACCTAAGCAGCATTGACAATGCAACTCAGTGTGACTGTCAGTATCAAAGAACAAGGCTTTTTGTTTGTCAGCCTGCTATATGGCATAATGTTTAGTTACAAAAATGAAAGTAGTAAAATGTAAATGTTAAGACTTCATGTGAAGGTACACATCAAATGAGAATAGGTTTAATTAACTGGTCTAATCAGAGTGGTAACTTAAATTGTAACACACAACAACTCCACCTCCTACTGCTCTAAGCTTTGTTATTTATTGCGAGGAAATAGATTTTCTACCACTGACTACTTTTTAATAATCAAAGCAAAATAATTCATGCAGCATGTAAGTTATCATAAAAGAACTCATCAGACGTAGCAAAGATGATAAAAGGCTTCTTTGTGCAAAACATTTTCTATGCCAATTTAAGAGACGGTCTTAAGAGCAAAACTTCATGTGTTGCAATTTGTCAGCAATTTCACTGTTACTGCTTATTTTCAAGGGGTTTCTCAAAATTGCTGTAGTATTTTATGTAGAAACTTGGTGTTCTTTTAGAACCATATAATGTCATCTCAAAGCAACACTTTTTTAGCTCTTATCTTAGATCTAGGGTATAGTTGAAGAGGAGTAACTTCAATTTGTGAATGTACAACCAAGCTACAGTTGGTTACTGTAATAATAAACAATGTTATTATTATTACACATATATTAATACATATTACCCTAGCCTAGGTCTGCCATGTCATTGTACTGAAATGCAGTTGATTTTCTTTCATACACATTGAGAAATCTGCTTGAAGCTTCAAGCAGCAAGAATTGGTGGTGTGAAGTTGCTAACACGTCTCTTTCATGAAGACATAGGTGTTGGGATCCTGTCACTATGTGCCAGCTACCTGTAGCTGGCGGTGCATTGTCCTTGCAGTAATTTCATCCTTATGACTTCATTTCTTTGTGTTTTACAAGTAATTCAGCTCCATGATGCAGCTGGTTTTACAACACATGGTGTTACTAAAAAAAAACTGCTAAGGTGATTAGCTATTGACCTGGATAATAAATGTCATTAGCCTGTTCTACAGAATGATGGTATTTAGTCAAAACAAAAGGAGTATTGTGCTTATCTGGCCAAGGAAATTCAAGCCCACTGCCTGCTTTGGAAAGAATTTCTCATCTGCTGTGTCACTAGATGTGGTTGTGTGACAATTGTGTCTACTTGAATGGAATCTACCTTTAGAATGACCAGCACTAAGTGAAAGGTCTGATTTAATGTCTTGCTACAGAGAACCTCTCATAAATTCTAGCTTTTAATTTCCATGAATTGCTATTTCCATATGAGAGATGGTTTCTTGCTGCAGCATTGGAAGCCTGGCCCTCCCAAACCTGCCCTGAACCAGAATTATCTGTGGACCATTTAGGAATTAAAAAAATAATCCTATTTTACCATGGTGAAGAAGCTGCATGTTATGCAGGTGTTGCTTCTTTTTCTTGAAACACAAAGGTTAGTCCCAGGCTACCTTTTCTGTGTGGAAAATGTATGTAGACTGTATGTATGAAACAAATGTAGAAAATAACGTATTACCATTTAGCCTGGTAAATTAGTATCAAAGGAAAGGGAGAAAGTTTTTAGCCCAGAGAAGCTGAGTTGCAGCTGTTTTCATGAGCTAAGGAACAATGAGCCAGAAAGAACTCAAGAGCCACAGACAAGTTAGGAAGTCAGAAAAATATGTGAAATGACCCCAACACAGACATTAGGCACCTCCGTGTTTTGCATTACAAAGTCTGCACATGGCTTTGAGCCTTTTTTCCACTGTTTCCTCATACATGTATCTTGCAGTTATTTTCACCTGTCATCTAATTACAGCCCACCCCCCTCCCCATTTAGCTACATACTTGAAAAGAAAGTGAGTATACTTCTTACTGCACACCTCCTTCATTCAGGACTTCTACAGGATAATCAAAGCCTTGCTTCACCCTCACCTTCAATTATCAGGGGGTGAATGTGTCAGCTTTCTTACACTCCCACTAATTTAGATACCATTACTTCCTTCGTAACACCTGGAACACCTGCCCAGTCTGCACGTTTGACTTTTAAAGTAGCATGAAGTGCATGGGAGGAGTTGATCAACTTGGATTGTTATTTAATAGCTGTTTTGCAGAAATGCCTACAGGGATTAATTAAGATCAAGGTGCTAAACACTAAGAAGACTTACAATGAAAAATAGTCCCTGCCCCAGAGAGTTCATAATTCTCTTTATAGCAAGTTACAACAGGTGGATGAGATAAATTAAGTGTAGGGAGGGAAAGAGAAGTAGAACAATCTACTTCTCCAAGCATTTTCTGGACAGTGTGGATCATTTTCATGTATATATTTACAGATATGCTCATTTTTTGAAGATGTTAATTTTTCTCTAATCTTAAAATGATCTCCCTGACGTCATAAAACTCCTCTTCCAAAGAAACACATAAAAAAATGAGATTCATCGTCCACCTAGTGTGTTGGATATACTATACTCTAGCAAATCTTCAGTTCTGTCTATCCCTTTCCAAGGGCACCAAAATCTCTTATTGACTGTTTTTCAGCAGAGCAAGAGATAAAGGCAATCTTTCCGCATTTTATGCTTAAAATTAAAACACCTCCAATAAAAGCAGGAGCTGGCCCATATCCCTCCTCGTGGAATTAATTTTAAAATATGTTATTATAAAGCTGTGTTAAAGTGTGAACAGATCTTGGTGACAATCAGACATTAAAAGTTCAGAAGACTGTAATATCTAATAGGCTTATTTTTCCATTAAAAATAGGGAATACATAATTTTGTAGGTGGAGATAAGGGTCAACTTATTTCAGCCTGTCAAGTTTTATGAATAAATCTATTATCTCTAGTAGTTTTTCTTAACAAGGTATTTCTATCTGGTTTCCACCAATTTCAAATTACTAAAAACCATTCATGAAATACCCAAGGCCCACTTTTACTGCCACTATAAATGTTTTTCTTTTACATTGTATGCTGTGCAAAAGTAGTGTAAAACACTGCCAAATCAGAAACCTTACTGGTTGGCCTTAGGGGTAGTAACTTACCCCTGCTTTTCCATAGATGTAAAATCACTTTCCTATACAAACAGACCACTTCCTCTAAAGAGAGTAATCTGTAAAATCAGGATGTAAATAACTAAGCAAGATAAAAGCAGTGAAACATTAATCTCAGATGTAAGCAAATGAGAATTTTGCTATTTTTAGTAGGACTATAATGGGTATCAACACTTTAATAACATGAAACCTTGCCTACAGCACACTATGGAATTTTTGTTGCAATACAGTGTCCTTTTTCTATTAAATTACTTCACTTTTATACATCATAATTCTTTGTGATTTAAAATATAAAGTAAAATGCTTTCAAAGGGAAAAAAAGAGGTATGATTGCCAGGATATTATTAAAAAAATCACTCCTTTTTAGCAGCCACATCAAGAAATTTGAAAGTCCTCTAGAAAAAAATGCAAGGTTAATACTGAAAATGCCACCTTTTTGCTTTTACTGGAGCCCAGCTGGTCAAAGACTTGGATGATTGTAGTACAAAGTAGAGAAAACATACACTTGGAACAGTAGACTTCAGTAGCACAGTATCTTTAGTCAGCAGTTAAACACACGCTTTTATTGGAAAGATTTAATTTTTATCCTACTAAGGGTTAGGGATGAAGACTTTTCTAGCATGCCCTGCTCTAAAGTCAGCATATCTGATCCTTTTGTGCACTATTGGTACTTTACACTGAGCTGGTGTACATCCACTGCAGGCAGAAGTTGCCATCTACCTTGCCACAGCTGTATAAAAACTACAGTGGCAAACACAGTAAGTGAAGAGAGCAGAATGATGGAGAGACAGCAAGAGTATCAGAGACAACATACCCCTCCAGGCCTCCTCTAAAACCTATATGCTCTGGAAACAGTAACGTAGGAAAATGTCTTATTAGATGCTACTAATCAGTTCTGACTTTGAAAGACTTCACTGTTTACCTCAGGCTTAGATATTAAAATGCAGAATTACTTAACATCTCCTTGTGCTGTGGGAAACCTTCCTTGTAACTAAACTAGGTGACATTTACGTTCGTTCAGACGTGAGCACGGCTGCTATCTCTACGCCAGGAGTCTAAGAGGAGGATTTCACGCACTCAGTTATTCTCAGCTCCTCTGGGACTGTTTGTCTCCTGTTTCATGGGGACAAGTGAAAGGCAAGAAGAGTACGGTGAGAACATACAGTCGGGCCTGGGGCCTTGGATCACTCTTATTTAGGCCACAACAGCAAGAAACCCCGCTCACAGCGTCTCCCTCCCCTCTAACTTCGCCCGTACCGGGGCGTGCAGAGGTCCCAGGTGGTGGGAACAAGGCAGCCAACGGGCTTTTCCACAGCCGATGAGGCACGACGGGGGCCTGGAGCCTGCGATACTTGCTGCGTCACTCCAAGAGATCAGGAGCTGTACGGCCGTTTACTGAGGCTCTGACAGCAGCACCGACCGCACTGCGGCACCCCAGCCCCCCGGGCAGCGCACTTCACCCGGACCCCCCAGAACCGCTCCGGGGAGCGAGGAAGGGGGATCGGGGGTGCCGCCGTAGGGAAACAGCCTCCGACCCTGCGGCGAACTGGGCGGAGCCGCGCGAGCGCAGGCGGCGGGGGTCACGTGGGCAGCCGGCCGCGGGGGGGAGGCGGGCGCCGGCTGCCGCTTTGAAGCCCGTTGCTAGGCTACAGCGGGAGCGGCGGCCGGCGGCTGGGGAGGGATGACGCAACGGCCGGGCGAGCAGAGCGAGGTACAGCGGCGCTCCCATTGCCGCCCCGGGAGGCTTCCCCGGGGGCGCTGCCAGCGGGAACGGGCGGGCGGCGCAGGACGTCACCGCCGGCCGCCACGCCACACCCCACCCCCCCTTCCGCGGGCTGCGCAGCCCCGGCAGTGGCGCAGGTGCGGTGTGAGGCGCCGCCGGGACGTCTCCCAGGCCGCTAGGGGGCGTGGTTAGAGTGACAGCACCCACGTCCAATGAGCGCAGGCGCCTTCGGCGAAGGGGCGGGGCGCCAAGGACTGCGGGGCGCTGCCGCCCGCCCGCTGCAGGGGGTGAGAGGCTGCTGGCGCCGCCCGCCCGTTGGGGCGCGGGAGCGGCCGCTTTCCCCGAGGGGGCCGCGTAAGGCAGTGACTCCGCCCCGCGCGGGGAGGAGCGGGGTCGCTCAGGTGGGGCGTTGGGCGGAGAGCGGTGCAGCCCCCGCCGCTGCGGAGGCCGCGGCGCCTTCCCCGGCGGCACTCGGCCCCGGCGTTCGCTTGAGGACGGTAAAAGAAGAATGAGGTTCTCCGATGAGTGGCTGGTGCTGGCGGCCAATAGGCGAGGCGGAGCGCGCCCTTCTCCCCGCCCCCGCCGCGCGGCGGGGCCAATGAGGGGCGGGGGGCGCGGCGCGCGGGGCTAGGCGCGGGCTGGGAGGCGCCTGACCGCCAGATGCGGGGGAGTCGCGGCGGCGGCACCGACGGAGGTCGCGGCGGCGGAGGACGCGGCGCGCGGGCATGGGGTGGCGGGCGGCTGTCGCCTCCCCGCGCTGAGGGACGTGCCCGCCGGCGGGGCTAGGCCAGGCGGTAGGCGAGGGGCGGCGGTTGGCGGCGGCGGGGCGGCGGCGGTGAGGGGCGCAGGTGCCCGGCGAGCTGCAGTGTCGGTCGCGGCCGCCGCCGCGTCGTGGGGCGGCAGAGCCCACCGGGCCGGGCTGGGCCGGGCCGGGCCGGGCGGGGGCCGTGTGGCGTTCCGCGTCGCGCTGCCTGCGGCCGCCTCCGCAGTCGGGGCGGCGGCGCCTGTGGTGGCCGGCGCGTTGTGGCCGCGGAGCCCCGTTGGAGGCGGAGGGGGGTCAGCTGCGGGCTAACGCCAGTGGTGTCGTTGGCAGGATCCCAGCCTAGCGCGGCGGCGAACGTCGCCGAGGGAGCCGGCCCCTGCTCGTGGCAGCCTGCTGTCACCTCCCCTGCTGGCAATGGGGAATGGACTCTCGGACCAGACGCCGATCCTCTCCAGCCTGCCCTCGTTCCAGAGTTTCCACATTGTCATCTTGGGACTGGACTCCGCTGGAAAGACGACGGTGCTCTACAGACTGCAGTTCAATGAGTTCGTCAACACTGTCCCCACTAAAGGATTTAATACGGAGAAAATCAAAGTGACGCTGGGCAACTCGAAAACGGTCACTTTCCACTTCTGGGACGTAGGCGGCCAGGAGAAGCTGAGGCCGCTGTGGAAGTCGTACACAAGGTGCACCGATGGCATTGTGTTTGTGGTGGACTCTGTCGATGTTGAGAGAATGGAGGAGGCCAAAACAGAACTTCATAAGATCACTAGGATATCTGAAAATCAAGGAGTGCCTGTCCTTATCATTGCTAACAAGCAGGACTTAAGGAACTCTCTCTCCCTTTCTGAAATTGAGAAAATGTTAGCGATGAGCGAGCTGAGTTCTTCAACTCCCTGGCATTTGCAGCCTACCTGTGCAATCATTGGAGATGGACTCAAAGAGGGACTGGAGAAACTACATGATATGATAATTAAGCGAAGGAAAATGTTGAGGCAGCAGAAAAAGAAGAGATGAGTTCTATTTTGACCTTTCTATGTTAGAGTAGTTACTTGGTCAAAATTTGACATAAGACAGCTTCCAAACCCAGGCCTGCTTGTTTGGATGCCGTTAAGCATAGTTACGTTAAACAATCAATTGCACAACCTTGCCGTGTGGAAGGCTGTGCAGTTACGGAACTTTTTTTTTTTTTTTTTAAACTAGTCTCTTCTGAGTTTTATGGCTCTGCATTATTTCAGAAGCCCTAATAGATGATGTAATACTATCAGGAAATGGATGGGTGGGTATATGTGACATGGATGTCTAAATAGCCAAATAAAATGAGGGTTTTCTGCTTAGTGTTGTGTTCATATGTTTGAGGGTGCCCTCTGCAAGCAATTTGCATTGAAGGTGTTCTGTGTTTTTAAACTTTTAATGCTCGTAAGTGGAGTGTTTAGGTGAACATTATACAGCTTTAAAAACATGTATGAAGCTAGTAACCCATTATTTTGAGAGGCTGTTTTTTACCTTGTTTGGGGATTTCTATGAAAGCTTGGCTACATGTGTAGTTTTTTTTTTTTAATTTGGCACTTTGAATTTGAATCCTGTTCAGTTCAAATACTTGAAATTTCAAGTGCTGTGGATTCTTCAAATGATAAAAGAAAGACTTTTTTGACAAGTAAAAAATGTAAACAACATGCTGGAGCATGAAAAAGTGGTTTCCCAACGTATAGCATGTTTTTGGTATGTAAGGTTTTTATTTTTTAGAAGTAGCCATTCCTCATTATACAGTGCTAATCAGGTTTAAACTGTTACTCAAAATTAGTAATTTATTTCTGGATTATGAGTATTATGTCCTCCTACTATCAAGTTAAAAGTAAATTAATTGCAGTAAAGGAGCTATAAAGAACAACTCTGGCTGCTGTGGTTCTAACCAGTGCAGCATTCTTTGCTCTACTGGTGACTTTTCTGGCAATAAAACAAATTTATAATGAAGTAAAGATGGAGTTAGAATTAGCAGAGCACATCTTGTATCTTCCCGAAGTACCCCATTTTATTAAAGTGGTATTGCTATGTCACTTTCAACGTATGCTTTTTTTATTGTGACTCTTAAAGTATTTTGTGGTTAGGAATGTAATAATGCTTTATACACTCAAACATTTGACACTACTGGGGGTTGAGGGGGGGGAGGGGGGAAGAAGATTTTCAAGATGGGCCTGTGTTCTGCTTTAATTATGCTTTAAGCTGTTCTTGTTTACAGAGTGTGCAAACAGTGTTAACTGGGCAGGATAGTGCTTGACGGAAAAGGGAGGGTAGTTTTTCTTACTGGTACAGAGCTTCAAGTGACTCTTTAGATACTTGGCTAGCAATTAAAAGGGCTAAAACAGAGCCTGGATTTTTAAGACTAACTTTAGTGGTGCTGTAAAAATTCAGAATGTTAGATTCTCTTTAAACTTTTGTTGGAAATACCGGATTAAAAAAAAAAAACCAAAAAAACCCCAAGAAGAGTAAAAAAAAAAAAAGCTAAATCTATTTCCTCCTCTTACTCAACCAGCAAAGTAATACACTTTTCTTACCTGCTGCCATGTATCAGGAGGATGACAGCTACAAACATGAATGTCAATCAATGTAACTTAGGTATATTAAAAAAAAAATCAAACTTTTTAACCAGCAGCTGTTTGTCCGGGAGGTAACCAAAAATGCACTTTAGTGTCTTCAATAACTGAAAGTGACAGCTGTTTTTTTTAATGACATCTTGGTCCTTTTTGAATAAACTGAAGTAGCTTCCAGTGGAGCTTTTGTATGTTGGTTATATATGTACCTGCACTGGTGACATTGTAAGTCACTTACTCAAGTAATGTCTATATTTATAGAAATGTGGATGACTTCTTAAACCTCAATAAACAATTCAAAACAAGCCTGCAGAGAGAAGGTGTCTGACTTCTTGTACTGCAGTGGTATGTTCTTACCAGCCTCTGTGCACGTGATGCTAATAACAGTAGAACTGTTTCTGTTGAAAACCAAAGTTATAAATGTGGTGAGGCTCATAAATGTCACAGTGTTATAAATTGCAGGTATCTCATTAAAAACTTTAAATCAGTGGCATGTCTGTATATTCACAGAAGAAATATTAACTGCAGTGACTCCTTTCTGAAGCGATGGATCTTGCATAATTTGAAAAATCTTTTATATGGCTGAACCTATTTTGTGTTACGTGCAATATTTAATAGGCGATGTTGGGCATTTATCACATGTACTCACAGGTGGTACTTAATTTAGTATCTTCAGGATCATATGTCAGAAGCTGTCTGAGGGATTCACGTGTACTTTAAACCTTGGGTGAATTTCCTCCTAGGCTTTTACAGCAGTGAGTAGAATGTGAAAACTTCTAATTAGTTTCAGGACCCGAACATAGACAAGACAAACTTCATTTAGCCTGCAAATCGAAATGGCTAAGTTTGAGAGAGAAGTTTAGATACTCTCTTTCAAACCTGTTTTTTTTTTTCATGTCTGTTTATGTAACTGATGGCACATCAAAATGTAGGTTACTGACAGTCAGTCTTGAGAAAAAGTGATGCTGAGCCCTATGAATTTGGGGTGTAATTGGTCTAACATTGGCTAACATTTTCTTTGCTGTCAGGTGCACAGGGCTACTAGGCTGAGGAAGGTGAGCTGGTAGGCTGGCTCTTCGTAGGCAGTAAACAAACTGTACGATGCCAAATAATTGCTTCATTTTGAATATTCATTAGGCTTCTATTGGGCACAGTTGAGAAGGCATCCTGCTTGAAAAAGTCAACTATTTTCTGCATATTAAACATGCTAGTGTTTATCTGGTGACAGTCTCTCTAAAGTCTTCTGTGTATAAAAACTTAATGATTTTAAATACAAAGACATGACCGATCTGTAGCACTCTGAAGGAAGATGTGAGAGAGGGTGGGGAGTAGTTTTTCTAACATGTCATTGTTGTTACAATGCGATATTTAATACTGACTTGGAAGTAGAAGACTTTGAGTGGGGGATGAGTTTTATATTCAACCTATACCTTTAGCTGTACTAGAACTGTTTTGCTGGAATATTACAGTAACTGAGTAAAATATACAAATGTAGCTGTACCTCTGACACTGTGTTCTGTCTTACTATGACAAAGTCTTCCACTGTGAACAAAATGGTGATTGCAAGTAGAGCATTTGGTATCTCAGCCAACTGAGTTTCTGCTGGCAGAGTTCTGTCAGCCTGGGATCACTTTCTTCTGTACAATAAATTGACAGTTCTGGCCTAAATACTGGTATGTGTAAGAAAATCTTGAGAGGAGCTGAATAAGCAGGTGTAATTTTGTTACAATGTTGGAGTTGCACAACTTAAATTTTAAAATAATTTTTGCTAAAATGGGCTACAAATTACACTGTTCTTCAAGGCACTAGAAAAGTTAAATATCTTTAACTGCTTCTACTTTAAGGAGGTATGGAAGTGCATTTAAATCAGTGCTGCACTGTTAAAAATGAACAAGCCACAAGATCTTGTAACCTTATCGCTGTTGTCTTAGCTTACAAAAGTTGGTATGGCACTGCCTCAGCTGTTTATGCACATGCAATCATTTAAAGTTAACCAGCCCTCAGGATCTGGTCTCTGTTTTCTAGCTGCATAGCTGTGTATTAGCTTATGACTATTTCAGCTAGAAAAAGTACTGTAGGATGGTGAGAGTTCTTCATGTTCTTGACATCACTTTAAGTTGTGTTGTGCTGAATGGGCATTTACATTCGAGAAAATACAAATAATGGTTTTCAGCTAGGTGGTAAGTGAAACCTTTCTCTCTTCAAATTTTCATGTTTAATTGAGACATGATTGATCCTTTTTGTGTGGAAAGCAGTACCCACAGACAGCCCACAGTTCCCAGCCTGATTTAGAGAGGAGCTTCTGTACCACCTTACACAGCACTTGGTCCTGCAGCAGTTTATTACCAGAGACACGGTAGTCACAGAGCAGCCAGGAGCTGATAGCTGTCTGGTCGGGTGGGTGCTAGCTAAGCCCTTCTGGACCCCAGCAGGTCTGCGTGAGGGCAGCTCTGCCTTCTTGGGGGGGGATTATCTGCATCTTGGATCATCATCTGTTTGCAAACAGCAGGGTGTTAATTAGTGTCTGGCTGAAACTTTTTGTTGAGAGGTAAGTGTCATTCTTGGCATGGGAGGAGGATTTAGATACTGCGTTAATGCTGCAAAGAAGGATTTGGTAAAGCAGAGTGTGGAAAACAGCCAATCTGCATATACTATATATAGGGCACCACCCCTAACATGCAGTCTTGATTCAGCTGTGTGGATTGCAATGCATGAAGGCTAGCAAACGTATGCTTGTAACGCTGTCTTCCTTTAACTTCTTCTGAGAGAGAAATCTAGGCATGAATCAGTGCTTTTTGGATCAGTGTTGTTACTTTACTGGTGGGTGACTCATCTTTTGAGAGGGTCACAGTTTACAACCTCGTAGCTTCGTGTCCCTGAGCTAAAAACAATTCTTGTCAGTACTGCAAGGGATGTGTAGGGGAGCTGTGAATGGGCATTGTCTTCTGTTTGCTTACTCTGGGGAATAAGGAAAGCATTTATTTTTTTATTTTCTTTAATCCTGACTGACATAGGTATGTGAAGGCCGGCCCCTCTCATGCTGCTCTGTAGGCTGTGATTATTTTTAGGAGCAGTACAAGACTGCAGAGCTGTGTGGATAAACTCTTGAGTGTGTTTTTAAACTAAAGGGAAATACACGGTGTGACTTCGCAGCAGGGTTATGCCTGGGGTTGTCATATGGGCTCCCACAGCCATCCTACCTATCTGAGAACAAAATAAAGGGCTGATACATAGCTGGTAACCTTGCCTTTCTTCATAGCATTAGTCAGGCTTCTTAAACCAGCTGTAAAGAAGCAAAAATGCAGTTTCAAAGAGCTAGCTGAAAAAAATCCCAAGCAGCGAATTAAGGACTTGAGTTTCTCCCTGCCAGTGCCCTGTTTTATTGGTGCTGGCTATGAGTGGCTGCAGGTACCCGTGTGGTGGCTGGGGGACGCTGCCTGCAGCCGGCCTGCTTGCCGCTGGGCCTGGCGAGTGGCACAGTCACCAAGTAGTCACATACTGAATTTATTCAAAGGCAAACCCAAAATCTAAGGAGAAAAAACAGGCAGGGAAGCCAGACAGTGCTTCCAGACTAAATACCTGCTTGCAAACAGCTCAGGAAGGTAAGAGATGATAATCCCTGAGCTGTGAAGATTATATATTTACACAGCTGTTCAATCAGAATTAAGAGCTAAAGATGACAGAATAGTTAGAAAGGAGAAAGTCAAGTACAGTTGTTGGGTGCGGGGTATGTGGAGGAAGAGAAGATTTGAAACTGTGGGGTCTTCCTAGCTTTTCAAAATACATCGAGCCTTAAGGGAAATAGATATGCTTTTAGGCTGCTGAATTGGTTTAAAATCTTTATTGTTTTATGCACTGTAGTTTTCCTATTGCTGAAATGAAACAATACCTCATTTAAGAAAGCCACCTAATCGCCGCATTAATCTCGGAGTGCACTGACAAAGGAGAAGGTTAGCAGGGGTGTTGAGCCTTGTTAAATGTGCTGACGGCTCCTGGCTGGCTCAAAGGCTGCTGTATTTCAAGGTCTCTTCTAAAAATAGCAGAATGGTAGAATTTAGGTCACATGAGGTAAAGGTGTGAAGCCTGATACCTCCAGACACCACACACAGTCCAGAGATGCCACCAACCCTGTAACTGCTTATCTTATGTTACCACTTTATGAATGATAAATAAGAATAATTTCCTTTGGAGCATAACATTTTCATCCCTTTCCCATTCCAATGTCATTTGTCCTGAAAGCTTTAACAGGTTTTGATACTGGAACGTCATTGAGTCGGGTGTTACAAGGATGAGTTCGTGAGTGAAGAGGGTCAGGAAAGAGTGTTCACCGCTGCTGCAGTGACTTTGGTTAGCTAAAACCAGTCTTCTTGTAAAGCTGGCTTAACACGGACTTAGTAACCTAAAAGAGGGAAATTTTCTAAAAATATTTTCTTATTTCTAACATTAGCTGAACTCTGCTGGTCTTACAATTATTGAATGCCATTGTAGGCATGGGCTACCGCTGTTTTTTTGACACCAGTTGCATGATGATCTCTAAGATGCCTTCAACCATTTGCAGACTGTAAGCGTAGCGTCTCCACAGTAAGACTGCATTTATATATCCATGATGTATGTTTTTAGCTATTTGAGGTGTTTCTGTGGTCAATTTAGTTTCTCAAAGAAACTTGATTCTTTGTGAAACATAGATTAATGTATCAATGTCTCAGCAAACACAATTTATTCCTATTTGGTTCGTGCTACAAGTGATACAGTAAAATGGCAATCTACAGATTATTAGTAGCACTATTTCCCTTAAACTCCAGCTGTTGAGTTTCTTTTTGAATCAGAGATATATAGTCCATTTTTCTTGATTATACTGTATTTTGTATAGGAGATGAATTGTGCTAACCTGAGAAATACTAGCCTCCCTGATTTTAATTAGCTTAGAAATTTGACCTGTACGTTTAAAGTCACTGTAATTCAGCTATAATCAGTCAAGTTATGCTGGAGACAACTGGGATTCATGGACTGAGCCCACACTGATGATTTTTGACAGATCTCCTATTGCCACATCAATACACATGCATTACTGTGTGCTATGGTAGCACTGGTACCAGCAAACTATATTTCTATATGATTCAGCAATTGTATCTCTGCCACTCCGTCATAACTTGCTTTTATATACAATGGTTGCTTATGTCCCGCTATTGCTGTAATCACGATAGAGGACTGTTTGGAAAAATTCTTTATATAGACTCAGCTGTACATCGCAACTTTAAAACAAATGCACCAAACTACATGATTTTAAATACTGGAGTTAATGCTGAAAGCTGGAAGTTTAAGACTGAAGATTGGTCCAGCCCAGCTACGGAGTGCTGGTCATTTTATCCCTGAAATCTCTTCATCTATGTGTAAAGCAAGAATCTCATAGTTGCTCTTACATTTAAATTCATGCTTACACGTGCTGTGAGGTATTAAAATATTACAGAAATACAGTGTAATGGAAAGTAATAGACTATAACTAATTTGGATTTATCAATTGACTTGTAACATATTTGTGTTCAATAGTTAGGCATCAGGAAAACGTACCATTTCAGAAGTGATGCATTTGAGAGTTTAAAAATACAAGTTCAACATACTGTATTATCTCTGACTGCATGAACTCCAGCTTCACAGGAAAAAAAATATTACCACAGTTTAAAATAATAATGTGTTTCATATTCATCGGTGAATAAATATTTATAAACTGGATCATCTGTACCTGAATTTTGTTTGCATTTGACCATAGCTATTAAGCAAAAGTACTCAAAATTATTCGGTTTTATGTTTGAATTAAATTGGGATGAATACATGGTCTTCCAAATCAGGTATATGAAAGTTTTCAAGTAAAGATGATATGCAAAGATCTTGAGTTAAAATAACACATCATCTTAAAATAAGCTTTTATTTGGAATAGTAACAAAAATGGCTGGAAATTCCTTTGAAGAGATAGCTTTATTTTATATAGTACAGCGAGAGAAGTATGTTACAGTGATTTCAGACCTCAGGATTCAGAGGGTCTCCTGTTCTCGGTGCCTTTCTTGGCTGTAATGAATCAGTCTGCACAGGATGTGGCTGCTAACAGATGATAATGCAAAGTGAAGGGCTGGGCCATGAAAAGCCCCAGGGTGGCTCAGCGTGGTGCTGAGTTCTCACGAAGAGCTGATTGCTTTCCAAAAATAAGAACAGGAACTAGGGCAGATTATCCATGTAAAATGCACTTTCCACCTTTACACATTCACAACATTTTATTATTTTCAGCATTACAGAGCTTTACATGTTGATTACATATATAATCCGTCTAGGCACACACACCTACCTACTCACACTTCTGTTGCATTCTTGCAAACCCTGTTTGTGAGAATTTCTCTGGGATCCTGTTTTGTGGGTGTAATTTGAGAATATATAAATAGATTCATGTTTTCCCATCATTTAAACCCAAATGTGACTGCAAACATGACAGCACTAGAAATATGATTCTTTGAAATAATTTCCTCAGTTTTAAATCTTTCATTTTATTAGAATAAAGTAATCTGGGCTGTTCACACTGCATATGAACCATGCTGTTGTGGTGGCATTACCACTGCCCAGAGTTCAGGTTGCGTCAGCACTTCTTTTATAAACATAAATCCTTTTTTCAGAAGCTTAATAACCTAATAAGCCCTGAAATTTCACACTTGTCTGAAACTTGGCACAAAGTATTAATTTTGCCTTTTACCACATTAAATAAAAATATATATTAGAGGGGAATATAAATAAACAAAAAAAAAGCTTATTGCGTTTTGCTGCCTTTTCTAGCTCAAAATTAATTTTGTTTATTGAAATGAAGTGAATTCACAGTTCCAAATGGAAACCTTTGAAAATTTTTTAAGTTAAAAGTTGCAATCATTAGCATTTGTAAATCAGATCTACACACATGACACAAACTTGTGGAGCTCACTCGCAGAGTGAAATTCTCTCATCACTGTCAGTAAAGCTATTCCTATGCAGTAACAGTTGTAAGATTGGCTATATACAGAGAACAGAAACATAGACGTGTCTTTCCTTAGTTTCTTTAATACATAATTTCAAGTCCTCTAGTTCTTTAAGTACATTTTCTTAGCAGTGGTGATGTGTAAAAGTAAATCAAATGCAGGGTTTTCTCTGTCTAGTGGAAAAGCCCATGCTTATAAAATTCCCAGGCTGTTTTCTGAACCATTGAAAAAAAAAAAAAATATGGAGAAGTCTCTGGTCTCAGTAGAAGTGCTGAATCTTTTGATGTTTGCTCACCCCATCTAGATAACCCTGAGATTATCCTAAGGGTTACTAAGGGCCTAGCTGCCTGGGCATAGTATCTTCTTGCATAGAAGAGCATTTTTTCTTAAAGGTACAACTAATACAGGGATCCTGTATTAATGATGGCTTTTTCCTTATGGATTCACTTAAGCCTCTGCACAGGGGATGTAGAATCCAACTGTTTGAATCTGCAATATTTTACCCTCCCTTTGCATTCATTTTAACTGTGCATACATGCCCACACAAAGCGGCTCTTGCACTTCCTTACCATGGAGCGTTAATCTGCTCAGACTAGGCACGCTCTTCACTTTTACTTTGCCCAGCAAATTTTATAGAGAGCACAAACCCTATGTAGGTTCTCCTTCCTTCCTTTCAAATAGCGACTTCCACTTCCAGTGAGATGGCCATAATTATTTATTTTGTGTTGGAAAATTTTTGCTCACTTCAAGTGCTTTGGGTCAAGTTTAGATTACTCTCCCCCTCAACCTGATTTCCTGTTCTTATTTACCTCCCTAAGGAAAGTTTACCATGTCTATAATGCCCTCCCAGGAGCAGTGCTGTGGGTTTATAGTATAATACAGGCACAACAGTCAGGATTGAGTTTACCTAATATTAGACTTCTACCAATTAGGCATTTTTGTACAATTTAGGCACCTCTAGATGTTTTTATGGTTCATGGAAAGAAATGTGTTTGTCTAGGGTATAGTTCCTTTAGCTCAGGAGTGGTATCTAAGGCAGGTCAGATAAATCACCCTGTGGCATGGCTTGTTTCTCTCTCTCTGCTCTACTGAAAGTATAAGCTGATTAACTCAAATATAGACTACCTGCCCTTTACACCAACTGTCTATATTATTTATATCTTAAATGATAGCCCCAAATCTGTGCCAGCTACTCTGCTAGAAAATGCAGGTGTCTGCCATTTGAAATCTGTGTCAATCTGCAGCAGCTGAGAGGCTCTTGCAGTGCTTTTCCTTAGCAAAGCCACCCCAGTGCTTCTGGGTGCTGGTCAATGACCACCCTGTTTGTAGAAGGAAAATACAAAGACCAGTATATTAAATAATACATATTAAGAAAAAGTGGAGTGAAAGCTTTTATTTACAGTGAACATTACATTTCACAGTCCAGATATTCTTGCTGCAGAAATCAGTAAACCAAATTACTTCCTCTTTACAGTGTTTTATGGCTCAGTCAAACTACTTGTGTATGCAAAGGTAGCTTTTCATTGAATTCAGTGGGAGCGAGATAAGACTGTAGAATTGTGCAACAAAACTGCCATCTGTAAAAGCTTTTAGATATGAAATGTTACATTTCTTTTTTTTGAAAATGTAAGTAAATCCCCACCTACTTGTTGATAGTGTAATTGAGTCTAGCAACACCTGTGCCTGCTTCTGCATGTGTTGAGAGTTGCAATCACTCTCGTGTGACTACAGAAAGGCTACCAGCAATCAAGCTGAAATGGTTTAGGGGGTGAGAAGGATTTGTTAAAAGAAAGTTTGCTACCTGGTATTGAGGAGTGACCTAAGCAGAGAAACAAGATATGAGTAAGGAGCTATGTAAGCGGAGGAAATTATGAAGTGCTTTGATGTCTCCAGGTTTCCTTCTAACAAGGTATGAATAACTGATAGCCTTTCTGATGAGAAAACCTTAATTTAGGAGTGAGTATGAAAAGGGGTCTCCCTTGTCCCCATGTTGTGAAAACTGTAATAATTTAATACTTTCTTATGTATCTCTCATGGTCAAACTTCTTGTTGGTTAAAGGGTTCAAAAGCCACTACAGCTAATGCTCTGAAATTACATATAACTTATTTCTTTAGGAAGATAAACTGAAATACTGGGAGGTGTAATAAAGGAAAGAAGAGACCCAGAAATTAGAGATCTTAAGGCATGGTGCTATGAGTTTTGGTGTTCAGTGAATGACTAAACAGAGCATATTGTGCATTTCTGTAGTCTTGGGAAAAGTGTGAGACTTTTGTTGAGGTGCTTGCTTGATCTTAAAAAGAAAGCTGTTGTGCAGACTTACTGGGAGATCTGCATCCCCTAAATCACCATATCATCATGTGAAAGAACAGTAAGGGTGTACCTCCTGAAGGCTTGTTATCTCTGATGTGAGACCAGGTGCTATGGTGTCCTATCAGTTATCTCTAGTGAGAAAATAACTGTACATAAACTCCAGAGCTGATGTTATCTGCTTCTGTAAACATCCTGTTCGCTCTGTGTATTGAAGGGTATTAAACTGGCATTGTGAAGACATCTAAACTGAACTGAGACTGCTGCTGAAAAGCTGTATTGTGTCTCTCAGCTCGCTTTTTCTCTTTGACCACAGATATGTGTAGAAAGTATTTACCTGTTGATTCTCAGGCCTGTGGCAGTGAATCACTAATGCATAACATAATGCAACTACTTACTAGTGCTGAATTTGCTGGGATTCAGAGTTTTCAGTCCTGAAGAAGAGGGGAGTAGTGCAGGGGTACACTCCTGCAGAGAACTAGAGGATCAACAAGGCTACACTTGGATGTTTCAGGTAGGGGAGAGTTTTCCCTGTTCCTGGGATGGGAATCCAACAAGCGTTCATCTCATTTTTAATATGTGTAGTAATGTTGTTGGGCTACTGATTTTTCTCAGCCTGCTGTAGTTATTATTACAAATTGAAATGTAGATGTGTAAACAAAGACTTAAAACAAATCCCCAAAAATGCAGTCTGTGAGAAGGTACAACAATGTTTAGAAGCTATTATATTAAAAACAAAAAAAAAAAAGCTATTGAACATGGTTGTAAACACTAGTTCGTAAGCAATAAGTTTAAATTTAATTAGAGAAAGTTTTCTTTTATCTATTTGGCCCTAATAACTCCTTCTAATAAATGAACTTCAGTAAACAAATGACTCCAGGTTTTGTTTGGTAATAGTAATACTTTATAAGGTGAGGTGTGTGCGGTTTTTGGTGGGGTTTTTTTTTGGTGGGCGTGTTTTTGAATTTTTTGTTCTGGGGTGTTGTGGTGTTTTGGGGTTTTTTTTTGGTGCCAAGTGAACTACAGTGGTACTCCTATCAAGCCATTCAGTTCAGTGGCCTTCAGCAGCAAAGCTCTGTGGGTGCCCTCTGAAACAGGGCTGGTGAGCTAAGCAGCAAACATGGGAGAGCTCCTTTTATTCAGCATGCTGAGTCGATGTAGGTCTTGGGTTACTTTTGTCATGAAGCCTGGATTTGTGTGCTAGCAGCCAAGAACCTTCCTTTTGACAAGCTCTAGACTTGCTTGAGCTCTGGGAGTCTGCCTTGCCCAGCTCGGTGGTGGGAATCCTCCAAACTGTGTGTTCTATGGGATAAACAGTATCAACAGCAGCTTACTGTGAATGAGGATTCAGTTTGTGTATTCCCTCTTGCACCTTGGATGTCTGACTCCTGCAGCGATGGTGTTGGACTCTAACAGGTTTCCATCTGTGTCCTGTACTGTGATTCTGAAAAGCTCCCCTTAAATCTGATGAGGATCAAATAATCCTGTATTCAAGGACACTGCTGAATTTTCTCCCTTGTTCTTGCCTTTAAAAAACTCAAAGAGAACACTGAGGGTATTGCAGTAACCTTGCTACTCTTTCATAAGGAATGTAAAAACGGGATAGGATCCCTTAAGAAATATTTCGATAGGGAGACTAATGACTAACTTGTTGTTCATGTGTTTGAAGAGCCCTTTGCTGCAGTTCTTTAGTCAGTTGTCAGTGGTGTCTAGAGCTAGAAACTGTCAGCATTGGTGTCTCTGGGCCTGCAGAGCAATGCCATCCACATTGCCCCCCTCTGCTTGACCACGTGGAGGCTTCGTCTGACCTCTGTGGACTCTGAAGTGTGCCATGCTGCTCATAAAATCTTTCCTGGGGAAAGTAATTAAAGTCACTCTGACATACACTATTGCATAATGATAAGAGTTGAACAGAGTAATATTTCTGTCCCTCTGAAGGACTGGTGGTGGGGTGTTATTGCTAGCAGTGGTAGGTGCTGATGCTCACCTTTTCTGTGCACCATGGTGCTGTTTCAGTTTGTGCTGGTTTGGTGAAATGATCTATCTTTTGCCGGAGTTGGCATGGGAAAAGCAGTGAATGTCTCTTACGTTTCCTATATGGCTACTTTCTCTGGTGATCCTTGGGCTGCTAGGTGTTTGGAGAGGCTCTTTGTTACAGATGGGTGTATGCTCTCCTCCATGGAAAAGGAGTGCAAATCTGGGGGAGCGGGGACTATTGGGGAAACTCCTGTTTCTGTGTGACTGGACTGGAGGTGCTGCCCTGTCACAGGGTACATCCCAGTAACAGTGGTGTCACCAGACTCTCCTGCCTTCCCTCTCCTCAGCAAGGCCTCAGGTCTCCTGGCAGTCCTGTGCCAAGATACCCAGTGTGCAGCCTAGGTATGCTGCAGCTTGAGGAGGTGGCTCTGTGGCTCAAAGTCCTCTGCCTCTGTAGAGCAGTCATAGCTTGGGAGGGGTGGAAGAGCCCAGCCTGTATACTCGGTCTTCAGCAGACTCATTTCGAGAGCTTGACAAATGTGAGGGGCTGCAACAAGCTGGGGACAGCACAAATGTCTTGTGTAATGCTTCTGCACAGCCTTGGTAGGCAGGACTGGAGACAAGCTCCATGCAGATCGTACTCTGGGGATGTTTGCAAAATAGAATAAATTGTTCTCACTTTGGGAAGTGTTCAGATGGAGGTATCAGGCAGGGCCCAGCCTTTTTTTCATTTTTTTTTTTTTTTTTTGATAATCAGTAAGGAGCAAAACACTTCCTTTGGTGGAAATGCAGAGATGGGCCAAGCCCGAGACCTGCCCTGAACAGTGGGTCCCATTGCAGCTTGTGGCTCTGAAACACTTCCCACAGTACAGCCCCATGGGGGGCTGCTGCCTCCTCTTCTGCAAGCCCTGGACTCTGTAGTTGGTATGACATTGCCTCAGGCTCTTTGGAAGAGAAGGGGAGATGGGTTTGCTGTTCCTCACTGCCTGCCCAAGGCATGTGGACGGTCCTGGTCCAGGCAGTATGTACCTGACACTTCCTCCTAGTGCTTTGACAAAATACAGTGCTGTTTCTGTGGTTTGTAGTGTATGCTTGGTCTTGTTATGGCAAGCTCCTTCAGCATCTCCTCTTAGAAACTTTTCTGTGGCTTCCAAGTATTAACAACTTCTAAATTTCTTCACTGTGATGAAGCAAAAGTGACATAATCCAGTGGAGTGCTGCTGCTTCTAGGAAATGCTGTCTGGATAAAGGCTTTCCTGTAGTGAAAGTTTGCAGTCTTTTAAGAGTGTTATTTCCAGCATTAGAATTTCCTTATCAGTTTTTTAAATGATCCTTAAAAGTAAGTTGGGGTTTTTATTCAACCTTTGGATTATGGTCTATTTGTTTACTTATTAAGCTCTTTTCCAATATTAAGGCCGGATTTTGTTTTTTAAATTGGTATCTCTGACTCCTATATCCTCATAGGATGAGGCAGAAGAGTTTAAACGATTTAAAAAAATGTAAACGGCTAGATTCTTTGGCTGTATCTTTATAGTATGAAATATTTAGTAAAAATGTTGCCTTACATCCTGTAGTTGTGCTGGCACGGTTGCCTGTGTAGCTGTATTATGACCCTTACAGTGAGCTGATCCGGCTTCAGTAAAATCTCTGGGTTATCTTCCAGTTTATCAGTTCAGACTGCAGCTGGCTGGACTCATATGCCAGCACAAATGGAGGGGGCCATGCAGATATTCAAAAGATGGGGCTGAATGGTGGCAATACCTTAAACTAGTGCTGTTGTTGCTGAAGAATTCTGGATCATGAATTAAAGCCTTGATGTTTGTTAAGTATTAACAAGTACAAAACATAATTCAATAAAATGGTAGAGTTTCGTTTGTTTTGAAAAGCTGCAAAAAATATTACAGACTCGACAGGATTCCTAAATAGGTGTCATTGGTCTCACTGCCTGCCACCACCAAAATAGAGTTGAAATTGCTTTATGAAGAAGAGGTGAACCTCAGTTCTTAAGTGTCTGCCTTAATCTGTAAAGGTTTCTTATGATTGCTGTTCTGATATTTTCTAACACACATCCACTTCTGTTATATCACTGTACAGTGTACTGACGGTATTTTTTTTTCCAGTATCAAAGTAATGATTCTAAGGTTTTGAAAATTGTGTAAGTATGCAATTACTATACTTACTTATGGTGATCCACTCTGATTTATTGATCAAAATAGAAGCTTGTTTCTGCAGAACAGGGAAATTTTGTAGGCTATAATGCTTTAAGCCTGCTTTAAGCTTCAAAACAACTATCTGGAAAGCAAAAAGAGTGAAATCGGAGGATGAAAACTCTTACTACATTTGATAATTTCTGGGGTACCAGGAAGTATGTGAGGTCAATTACAAGATGCGATGACTGTCAAAGAGTTGTAAAATGTTTTTTGTGGTGTTTTGTTTTGGGAGGGTTGGGGTTTGGTTGGTTTGGGGTTTTGGTGTTGTGGTTGGTTGCTTGGTTTTGGGGGAGCGGGGTGTGAGTATGTGTGTTAAGGTTGTGGTTTTTTTTCTTTTTTTCCTAACTTGCAAGGACAGAAGGATGAGAACTTGGTGCTCCTCTGAAAGCTGGTAAATAAAGCTTGGAGACCTCATGGTGGCTCAGGATGAGGAACTGTCTGTTCAGAGGGTGATAGTACAGTACCTCAGCGTGCTTGACTATTTATTGATGTGGTGCATAAGAAAGTCAGGCCTTGACCTTAATGGTACCTATGCTTTCTCCTTTTCTTCTTCTTGCTCCTCCCACCAATGTTGTAGGGGAAAAAATATGCTACCTTTAGAAATGTCGTGCTTGCTAAAGTAATTCCTAAGTACGGTATCTTTAACCTTTGTTTCTTCAATTAGCGTGGGGCTATTCAACATATGCAATACCTGACTTGAGTATTAAGCAATATTGCATTTTAAATTCTGATGTGAAATTCTTTGTCTTCAAATTTCATATTCAACTTCTGAAGTGATACTGTCTGCTGATAGCTTCTCAAATCGTCTTGGTCAGATCAGTTCTTGGCTAGAGAATTTTAGACATGTACGGAAGCTCGTGATGATAACGAAACAAATGTCACTTCTACTTCCAGTTGCATTGTGCTTTTGAATTGAATGTTTGAAGTGAGACGTTATTTGGTTGTATCAGACAGTGTTTATTTTCCTTGCAGAAGGAGGTGAGCTGTAGCTGCTTTTGAGATGGATATAAATAACTTTTTGAAAGATGCAGTAATAGTGGAGTTGGTTACTGTTGGTCTGTCAAATTCTTAAATTAATAATTAGATTACCTAATAACACTTGGGAGGAGGATGCAATTGATCTCCCCTGGCACAATAGCCTTACCATTCCCTTGCTTCCTCTGTTGGCTGGGCAGTCCCTGAGGTGAGGGGCAGCAAGCGGCCGCTCCTGGGGCTGAGAAATGCCTGTGTACTGGAAGGGTATGGCATCTGGGCTTCTGGACAGGCCATATAGCTGTCTATAAGGTGCCACTTTCTGCAAAGTGCCTTGAACAGTTTGGGTGCCCTCCCTACGACATGAGGAGGTGCTCTGGCAGAGAGCATCCGTCTGTGTTGCTGGTCACCTCTGACCCATGGGTACTGATGACTCGCTGCTGAGGCATCTCCGACTATGTAAACTGGAACTTACGCAGAGGAGCTCCCTCTTTCATGGTAAACCATCATCTAGCTTCCTGTGTGTGGATTTATTAGGGTTTAAAGGTGCGTGTGTGTATGTACTTACGGAAGTTTCAGCCTCTTCTTCACTCCCTTCTAAATTAACACCTTGTTGTGACAGCACTAGGAGCTTGGGCTGTCCCTGTCTGATGCTGCAGGTTCCCCAGCCTCCCTGGCAGTGTTGCCAGCCAGGGGAACTGCCTGCAGCCCACAGCATCCCTCCTTCCACTACCCAGCCAGACCCCAACTTGGGGCTCACCCCCTTGCCTCTTGTGGTGCTGCTTGCATCAGGCCAGAAACCTGAAAGCAAGCCTGTTGAGACTTCAAATATAATAATAAAAATTGGTATGATTTTCTTTATCCTAATTGCCTGTCTTGTGATGTACAGGCAAATATCTTACAGTTCAGTTGAGCGATGTTCCACTTAGTCAGCTATTGTATTAGGTATTTTTTTTTCTGACGAACTTCATAAATCAGGAATTTATCCACAATAGAATTGATTAATAGATGCCATAATCTTGTTACACACGTGAGTAGCATGTCTTAAGCACATCAATAGCGGGCCTCACCATCTTTATGTACATCGCTATAAAGAATTGAAGTTATGATAGTATAACACGATCTGTTAATTGTTTGGGAACTCCTTAGTATAAAGAGATGTTCACATATACTTTGTGAATCATGATCATTTCTTCAAAGCACTCAACTTCCTAAAGCAGAATTTATTAATGGTAAAATATATACGTATATAACTGGAATTTCTAGGAACATTCTATTCGCCAACAATTATATTCAGGTTTATAGTGATTAGGTACATACTTGGTGCCTACTCAGACCACACTTGGACATTAAAAAGATGCAGTACCCACTTTAGGGTTTACCGACTACTTTACTAGACTTGAAATTAGTGGGAGGGCATTGAGGAAAAACAGGGATAGCTGGAGGAAAGAACAAAGGTTATGCTTGCGTGGTTGTGTGGCTTACGTCACTTTGTTAAGTAAACAGGGTGGTTCTGCTAAGCCTTCTGACTTTGTAGTTGTAAGGATACGTGCCTCTTGTACCATGCCAAACCATCCCACTGATAGAGAAGTTAACTTGTTCTCCATCTAGGCTTGTCATCTTGCCAAAAACCGTGTAGATTGTGATATGGGGATAAGATCAAATGTAAGGGATCAGCACTGCCTTTGGGAATATTTCCCTCGCCCCTTCTCGTGGGAGACTTCTCTGGTTGCTGTCCCCAGCTGTTAGTCTTACCATTGCACTGCTAGTATTTCATACGCGTGTTCTTTCTGTAATCTTTTCTGCAGCAATCATCCTTTCATGGGGGATAGGGGGTATTAAAAGGGCAGATCCAGCAAGGATGTAGTTGTATCTCTGTATCTGTTATTTCTCCTCTTACGTGCTGGGCTTCATGCGTCCATCTTTGAAACTTTACCTGGCAAAGCATTGATGCAGGATGACACCTTGGCAGTGTTGTTACATGTACCGGTGTTGTAAACTTGATCACACCAGAATAAATGCTTGTGCTGGTATAATTATGCTGGTGAGGTAAGTGAAGTTAAAGCATTATACCACAACAAATGCTTTTGCTGATAACACGAAGTTGCAGATAAGGGAAGACCTTCCAGTTTTACTAGTCTATCTTGGGCATGTCTGCAATCTTAGTGGGTCTTTCTCATCTTACCGAATCTGATCATATAAACTAACAGTGATAAACAGTTAGAAAAGTTTAATTTCAAAGGAATGTTTGTCACTTCTGCTTGAAACAAAATGCTTATATGGAAGTCTCTTTCCATCCTACAGTTTGTGAAGGCGTATGGGGCAAATGCTGGTGAATCTGTTAGCACAGCTATAGCCATTTGCATGTATGGAGAAGTCTTTGCCACTGCCTAAGAAGTCAGCCCTTTCCGTTCCAATATCCTTAACCTGTCATCTGCCATGGTGACTACAAAGCTTTGCTCCCTTGAGCTGGTACTGTCTTGATGTTACTGCTCTCCTGTGACCACTTGCCTCCCTGGCTGTGTACAGTGGACTTGGGGCTTGTCTCCAAGCCTCATTTGTTGACCAAGTCTATTATCACTCTCTGGAATGCTCTTGGGGTGGCTTTGGCACACCTGGGAGGAAAGGGTGGCCACCTCCCTCATTACTATATACTTTATAGCCCATTCCAGGGCATGGCAGAGGCAAAGTCCTTTCAGCAGTATCACAGAACTGTCTCAGGCAGCTGTAATAGCCCAGATCTTTTCTACAAGGGCCAAGTGCTGCATGTTTCAAAGCCAAGTGGGGCCAGTAAGGAGCCTGAATGAAACTAGGTAATGCAGCTGGATTTTAGGAAAACTGTGGGCTTCGCACACTTCCTTGGTCAGTGCACTTAAAATACTTAATTTTGGTTACTGTTTCATTCAGATGAACAGGTAAAAGTATATTGTCTCTTTGCAGCTGAACTTAAATTGGCTTCTGAGGCAATCTGTCTTTTCTGTACATCTCAAAGTGCAGTAGGCTTTAGACTCCTTGCAATAGGAGCCTTGGACTCCTACTTGCTCTGCCTCATGCAAATGACTACTAATGGTGTCCAGTACTGTGTGCATGGGCAGTTTTAGGTTGAGGAAATGATTCTGCAGCAGCTTAGCTGGCTAAACCTGACAGCTAGAGTATGTGAATCAGCATTCCTTGCTTAATGAAAACCAAAGTGAGTTACTGAAATATCAGTCATGCTGCTTGATGCCACCTCAGCTGATGTGACCACTTCTTTTTGGGTGTGATCCAAGAACTTTGCTTCAGCACTTGCCTGACAGTCAGCCTCTTATTTTTTTCTTAGCTGTGATGAGGTACAAGTATGTACTACTGTTACTACAGTAACACTGTAATTGAATGTTCTAGTAAGAATGTGTTTATCTTAAAAACTATATTTATCCTTTTGTGAACAGTCTCAATTTAGCTATAATCCTTTAAAAGTGAAAGTTTAAATTTATTGCACTGGAAGATGCTTTCTTGCAGCAAACTCAGAAATATATTATGAACAAATTGTGTATGTACAAGGGGTGTTGTTTGAAGAACGCTTTTTAAAAATGAGCTAGGTGTCTGAAATATCTACATACAGCAAGCAATAAAAACTATTAAACTGATTGTCATCTTGCTGTGGTTGGGAAAACAAAATGAACTAAACTGAAGAAGCCAAAATGAACTAAACTGAAGTGCTGGGTCTGGTTCAATAGATGCAGCTGAAAGTAAAACATGTCTTTTACTTACTTGCAGTGCTTGGATCAAGCTTTGAATTTGAAATGGGGAGAGGAGGGGAAAAAAGTGGGTAGAAAAGGATGGAGACTTTCCACTGATTTCAGTGGGTGTTGACTCATATTCTTTTTCTGTTTCTTCTTAGCAGAAAGACTCTCTAATGTAAGCTGAGGAGTACCAGATTCTATCTCCTTCCTTTCCATCAGTACAAAGTGAGGCCTGCTATAGCATGAGCAGCAATAAGCAATCCCACTGAAGCCTGTGGGATATCTCCTTGTTAAGTAAATGCTGCCTATCACAGATGGGGCTTCAGGCTATTAACCAAACTTGCTGAGCACTGGGAATACTGATGAGCAACCATGGTTGATGCTGATGGAGACAGTTAAACAGAAGGACTCTCAGGTTAGCAAAGGCTAAGACTAGTTTTCCTTGGAAGGGATTTTTGACTCTGAAATCTCTTATCCTTGATTTGCCACTGACTGAACTGCTTAATTTTTTCCAAGCCAGCCTGTTTACCTTTTTTGGAGAGAGGAGTTCAGTTCTAGAGTGTGGGAATATTCCTTTATTGCAAATTCATGTTATATTGCTGGTGACTTTGTTCTTACAATTGGGACAGCAGTTGGATTACCCTTGCTATACAAGAAACTAGAGCAACTGAAGCATTGAAGAAAGTATGTTAGAACTTGTAATGGGAGCAGTACTCTTCCAGTTAGTAGAATCTAACTGGTCTATTTTGTGCAAACACTGTGCTTAAGACTTACTTATGGACCTGTACATCATTGTGCAAAGGGCTATGCAAACACAGACCAAAATGTCAATACTCAGCCTTGTAATTTAAATGAGATGAATAGAAAAGAGAGGAATACGGGATGATAGAAAGTGGGAGGAACTTAAGAGAGTAGTGATCAGATGCTGGTGTACTTATGTGGCCTCGTGTAAGACCAGCACCTTCAGAACTGGGATGCAACTATAGCATACTGGTAATGAAACAAAACATGGGGGCAACTCTGGCTTCTGAAACTTCCCAGTACTGTCATCTAAATTAGACCCATTCCAATAGGAATACTGTGCTTTGACTATTATAGTGATTTTTTTTTTTGTTTTGTTTTTTGAACTGTAAACTTAAAATGCTTTAGGAAACCATGCTGAAGCCTCTCTATTCATGGTTTTTGTCCCTTGTTGACTGGAATGGGTAAGACAGTTCCAGAGAGCATACTGGAAGGAAGTAGGGGATTATTCTCACTTCTGTTAGCTGAATGCTAATCCTGCTGATTTTGGAAAGAGGTGTTAGTCTGAGAATTCATGCAGGTGCAGTGGCTCCACTCTCTCCCCCGGGAAATGATTTATCATCAGTTTAAAGCAATAACTATAAACAGTCACCTGCCTTGTGCCACAGCAGTTGGTAATAATGATACTGTGTGAAGATGGCTATAGGTGAAGAGAGGCCATGGTCTCTTTCTGTCCTAAGTAGGAAAGAACTGTTCTGAAAGCAGAAAGTCTCTTCTCTGCTCCTTGAAACTTTAAGGATTTGTTTGACTGACTGGCTTGCAAGTGAGTGGCTCTAAGCCTATCTTGAGGTGATCTTACTGAAATGACAGGGTAGGAGGGCTCTTGCCTCTCCCACTATTACTGTTTATTTAGGTGTATAGGTATTTCCTGTGAAGCTTGCTTAACAAAGCAACTAGAGCCTGACCATGCAGACATATATAATGCAGGAAAGCTAGAAGTTCAAGCTGTTCTGCAGTTTGCATAGTTTACTCTTTTAAACTTGGCAGTTTATAATCTCTTCTGCCTGTTTGTGGATTCTGCTCAGAATCTCTAAGAGACTGGAATTTTCCATCTTAAAAATAAATGGAAAGTAGGGGGAACAGAGTGCTTCTGAAAATCCTACTTCAAGATATTTCTTCCCTTCTTTAGGTGAAAGAAACTTCATGTGAGGTTGTACTTGAGAACAGCCTGGGTCTTGGCACTTAAGATAATTGAATCAAACTCTTGCAGGAGTCGAACTCCCTGCTCAAAGCAGGGCCAGCCCTGAAGTTGGGTACAGTTGCGCAGAGCCTTGCCCAGTCAATTTGTGAATATCTCAAGGATTGAGATTCTACAACCTCTGCGGCCAGCCTGGTCTGGTATTTGGTCATCCTTTTGGATTCCCCCTCCTCCAAGGGAGCCAAGGGCTTTTGATGACTGACCCTTTCTGCCTAATGGTCCACACAGTTCTCTACTTCCTTTATATGCCACCCATCCAGCCCACACCTCTATGGCTTGGCTGATCAGGATACTGAGGGAGACTGTTGAAAGCTTTGTTAGATTCAAGGTAAATGTTATCCACTGCTCCTCCTTTGTTCACAGTCGCCCTTCTCTTCATAGAAGAAGATCAGGTCAGTTGAGTGCCACTTCTTGGTAACTCCTTTTGGATATTCAGTCTGCTCTCCCAGACTCTTCCGTTAGGTAGAGGGACCAAAAAGGCTTGAGAGCAAACCTTATCAGCCTTTTCTGCTTCTGTTACCACCAAGTCCACCAGCCCATTCAGCAACAGCACCATGTTTTCTTTAAAATTTCTGTTGCCAGCTCTGTACCAGGAGAAGCCCTTGTTGCTGCCTCTTACATTTTTTACTAATTTTGGCTCCAGGGGAGCTTCAGCCTCCCTAGGACCATCCCTATATACCCAGGCAATGTTCCTGTTTCCCTTCATCCTTCTACTTCCTGCATGCTTCTCTGAGATCTCATCAACTCATTCAGGGCCGTCATATAACTTGTTTAGGTTTTTTTAACTAAAAAAGTAAAATAGCTGCCTTGGGATTTTGATTGGGTAAAGGCAATATTTTTTTTTTTTTTTAAGACTTGGGGGGAAAAAAAAAGGTACCTAACCAGCATATATGAATACCCATGGTTGAGGTAACTTGCAGAGCTTGAGACTGAAGTCTTGTATGGGCTGATAAAGTACTTGCAAATATGAAAAGGGACTGCTAAAGGTGCTCTTAGTTTTGATGAGAACTTATGAATATTTACTCACTTCCTTCTCAATTTTAGTAGCTCCTTCCTATTGCAGCCTGTTGTGTATTGAATTGTTGGGGACCTATTCTACACCCACTCTTCGGGTGTTGCCAACTCTCACAAGCTCTCTTGTTCTGATTAAAGGAATTGCCTGGCTATATTACCTGAATTCTTTTGGCCTTATTCATATTAGCCTGAAGCAGGGGAAAGAAAAATCAGGTAAACTTTAATTGGTCCAAGTCAAAATCTACAGCATAGGCAGCTCATATCGGTGTGGTACAGGATGGCATCAGGGTAGGTGTTATAGCCAAGCTTCTGATGACTGGTTACAAGTCCAGTCACTTGCTGCACTGCTGACGCTTCCTCCAGCACTCACGAGGAGGAGTTTAGCCTGTGCACTCCTTAACCCACTAACTTCCTTTTGGTCTCTGCACAGCTTGCTGAAACATTTCTGGGTGTAGAATCTCCTGTGAGTAGAACATGACAGAAATGTAAAATTTCTCTGGGCTAGAATGAACGTCAAATGAAGATGTGTGTTACTTGACAGATAACTCTCTCAGAGTTGAAAGGCTACATGAGAGTTTGGAGCTGTAATGTGGCTTTTAATGTCTGGACATGTTTCACTGGCACTGATGATTTTTGCTTTATTTAGCTTGGGAAAACAGTCTACTCTGTGACGTCCATTTTATAAAGCTATTACTAAAACTGTTTTTTTTCAGCTGCTCTGCCTTCAAGGCTGCTAGAAATCCACAGGATGAAGCCAGAAAGAACATAATCTGTTGAACTGTGATGCTGAAGCAGATTTGCAAACATCAAAAGTGAAGAAAATATTCTGCTTATAAAACATAAATCACTACAATCTCTGAAATAACCTACTATGATAAAATGGCAATGAATTTTTCATGAAGTACAGCAAGAGCACCAGATGGCTACTGGGCCTGTGGGAGAGTCTTCCCATTTCACATTAATTCTGAAAAATAGTGAGCTATAAATGGCATGCAGTAATGAACAGGTCACCCACAACATAGTGACCTCTGTTAGTTTGGACCTAAAATAAATGTATGGAGTCAGACTTGTTCTAAACTGGCCTGGATTTCTCTCTGAGGTCTGGTTCCATGAGTTCTTGTCTACACAGTTCTTTTGCAATGTGTAGGTGGGTGGTGTTTGGCTTAAACTGCTTTTATGCTCACACAGTTGTCTTCTGTCCTTTTTTTTTTAAATCTTGTCACATCCTGCTATGATTAACCTGCCTTCAAAGTGATATTACTCCAGTGTGGAATGGATGGAGACCACTGTAAAAGTTCATGTGAACTTTACCCATGTCATATGAGCTAGAGTGGTAGTGCATGACTTTATTTGTTGTTAAGAAGTCATGTTAGTTTAGCTTTGTACTTTCCACTGTTGAAGCAACACTTTTATTAAATGTTGGCATGTACCCAGCTTTAGTTGTCTGTTACTTCAATTTATGGCAAGTTCTAGCCAGGAGCATATTATGTCTGTCATCTTCCGTGCTGCTTTTAGTCATGGGTGGTGACCTGGTTTGTCATCCCTAGTAGGAGTGAGAAACTAGAAACCCTAGAGTAAGAGTACAAATTTTTGTTGATGCATTACATAGGGAAGGTGTAATTCAAGGCTCAACCCCATAACCTGTCAAAACCAAAGGAATGCTTGGTTAAAGACTTCTCAAATACAAAATTCATTTCCGAGAGCTTTTTTTCTTTTTTTTTTTTTAATTCTAGATCACATTTTGGCCTTAGATGCCACCAACATTTGGTTTTTGCTTATTCTTTTTCCTACCTTTTTATTTTTCACGGTGGCATCTAAGCTAGTTTAACAAAGCCAAAACATTGTCTTATCTATCATTGTACTTCTGAATAGTGGGAAATGGATTTGAATGGTGGTGGGGGCTGTGTGTGCATGTGTATGTATAAACAATGACTGCTTTAAACCATTGCAGATTAAGATTTAATGCACACTAATCCATCTAACTAACCATATGAGGTTAAAGATTTTTTCTTAGTCATGTGATTTTATTTTACTTATTTTTATCAAGCACCCTCTACAATTTACAACCCCTGTGGAAAATCTTGATGGATTCCAAAGCTTTTCTGTAGAGAATTTAACTACCTGCATGTACTTTGCCCTCATCAATCTGCGAACAGGAATTCTGTGCAAACACATGGGTGTATCCACTCTTCAGAGTGGTCAGAGTCCTTATTTGGCTCTGAGGTGGCTGATATGTCCATATAGCACAGCACAAGCCACGTTAGCTTCAGTGACAAACAGCATAGCTACATTGGCCTGATGCTATTCCTCAACTCATGTGCCTTGTCTCCCTGCAAAACTAACCAGCCTGACCCCAGTGAAGTTGATTGACATAGCTCTCTAACTAGAGGTGCTCTAGCTAATCAGGGTATATACTCCTGAACATGTATTTCAAAAACTACACACACCCATGAGTACACACATATCAAGGCAAGGTATAGCTTACATTCCTGTTTTTAACAGGGATGCCATCTTGGAAAATAGTAAGTGCATGTATATATATTTTTATTTTTCCTCTCTTCTATTTAGGTCTCTTCTCCATCTTGGTGGAACCCCTCTGAAAAATATGGTCTGGTATAAAATGGATTTAAGGAATCAAGTCTAAACATAAATTTATAATTTCGGGGCTAATATAAAGCATTATTACGTTGGTCAGATGACGCTGTGCTGGAAGAAATCAGCAGGTGTGGCTTGGTGGGTGGAAGTGAAGGGGGATAGAGGGCACCTGATCTCTGAGTGCCTAGGGTTGGGCTGGGAGGCAGGAGGCTTGCACAGCCCCATGGATTTAGCTAATCCCCAGTGGGGCACGCAGGCACTGCACCAGAGAGCAGATGCTGTCTTGCAACACCAGCAGTTTGGGGGGGGATTATTGAACTGTATTTCATTATGGGCTGTTTCTGGCCACAGACTTTTTGTTTGGTTGGGGCGTGGCAGGGAGATTGGTGGTCTTTTTCATTCCTTCTCTAGAGTGTTGTACTGCAGTATTATGGCAACCATTCTTTATAAGCCTGCAGCATGTTTAAGGGCCAGTCTGACTGAATCTTAAACTGAGGCTATGGCAGGAAGTGCTGGGGTTGCAGTGAGAGTACTGTGTGTCCCCTTCCTTTCAGGAAGATGTCATAGTTCACGTGGTGACGTGTGCTGTTAGCTGAGCTGTAACTCCTTGTCGCAGACTTCATAAGTGCTACCCCAAAACAACTTACCTGTAACTCCTGGGTTTTCTTTTGTTTAAATTAAACCACTTCAAATATGACTCTGAAACAAAATGAACAGGAAGATTTAGGAGTGGACTTGACAAGGCCTATTCCAAATTAAAAAAAAAAAAAAGAATGGGGAGGATAATTCAAATTGTGCCAGGCAGTTGTGGATGGGTGAATGGATGAAAATGAGAGCAGTTTGGAGGAAAGGAAGCTGGGCATTATGCAGGAGCAGACTTCCAAAGTAGGTAACATTACTGTAGTGCAAATATCTGTAATGTGCAGCTGCAACCCAGCTCTGCAAGATTATTGTATGAATACAAGGTTCAGAGTACTACTGTACGTACAGTGGTGTGCACCAGCAAAAATAAGCAAATAAAAAAACCCTCCATCAGTGTTACAGTCACTTTGAGTCTGTCTGAATATTTATGCTGGTGATTGCATATACAAGCTCTATTTCAGATGTCTTTAAGTCTGTGTTGTAACTGTCTTGAAATATACACTTAGGATTTTATTGTTGTATTTAACTGTATAAAAATTGGTAACAATACAACTGTTCTATGCCAAAGTCATTCCATCTTAAACAAAACAAACCATTATCTTCCTCTGTCTACAGTCTCTGGGTATAAGCACAGACCTGCTTTTGCTGGACAGAGAACCTCTCTGGCTATTCATAGCATTACAAAAATCCTTCCATATTCTCTAGGTGCCTATTAACAGGCCTTTCTTTTTGCTATGGGACAAAAAAAAATCACAAATATCTAGAATGAGATAGATAGGGAACGGCTAGAGGCTCCTGAGAGATGCTGCATGTCTATTGTCCTTTCTGCTTTTCAACAATCACTGCAAAGTCACACTGCTGATCTACAAGATACTCATGAACAATCCTCTTGTCTTGTGAAAATACGCACTGAAAAGCTTCATGATTCAGAGAAGAGTAAGATAAACACTTCTAGGGCTCTTGCTGCTCCCTGATACCTTGTTTTACTGATGAATGCTGATTAGCTGGACCTGAGAAGTGGTGTTTTGCTGAGCAAAACAAATGCAGGCAGAAGGAAATGTGTGGTTATGTTGCTCTCATTTCATGATCCTGTTTTTTTTTCATTCCCTGCAAAGTCATGCCTCTGTGTCCGCCTGCATAACATATATCAAAAATACCATACTTTAGTGTAGAGAAAACATAGCTGAACATCTGAAAAGCTGTCTAAAAGTGAAATGAGACTTTCTGGAATAACATAGGAGAAGGTGGAAATATTTTGACCTCGTATTCCTGAACTCTGGCAGCTGTTTTAAAACATACTGCAGGAATAAGCACATGGTAGGGGTGGCTCAGAGCTCTTCAAAAGCAATTTTCTAATGATGTGTATACATGCATATGCAAATATGCACACATGTATATTTGTTGGTTTTATGTGTGTTATGTGGCTGGCCCTTCCCCCCCCCCCCCCCCCCCCCCCCCTTGACCCCTGTGTCATACAGCTGCTGAGAGCACGGAGGCAGAGTGGTTCCCAGTGCCAGCACTGGATTGCTGTGGCCCTGCTGGGGGAGGAAAGGCATGTGGCTCCCTTCACTCCTCCCGAATTGTACAAGTCAAGCGTCAGCATGAGGTCAAAGAAAGCGTCAAGTGCATTGATGCCATACGGTGGTGGTTTTTTTTTTTTCCTCCTTCTCCCCGATCTTGTCTAAACTTTTTCCTTTTTTTTTTTTTTTGTTTTGTTTCCCCTCTCCCTGTACGGGAGGAGCCCCTTTCCTCTTTTGCTATGACAGCATTGAGGAGTGAGTGCATGGCTTTGGTGGGGTTTGGAAATCAGAAGAGCGTGTTTCCTTTCACACTGCTTTCCGCTGAGTCAGAGCCGTGGAGGGATGTTTCTGACAACTGCCTTCGTGGCTGGGGCTCTCGCCCTGTGCCTGGGCCACACCCGCCTGCCTGATAAACACAGTGCTCGCTCTGCCAATGAGTTCTGTACTTTGGCCAGTTTGAGGCATTTTTCAAAGCCATGCCATTGTCACTTTTCCTTTGATGTGCAAAGCTGAGCGGGAGTATGAGCTGCCTGTTTCTGCAGCCAAGAGCTTGGGAGATAACAATGTTATCAGAGCATGAGATGAATATCCATGTAATGTTGTTTAATATTCATATAGCGCTGACTTTCAAGAGATAATGGAAGACTTGCAGCCAGGCACTTCTGCTCGTAACACGTAGGCTGGCCTAACCCACTGAGAAAAAGGAGTGTATATGAAATTTCTGACCTTTATTTAGGACAGTTGTTAAAAAAAAAGCCACAAAAAAATCAAACCAAAGCACCACAACAACACAAAAATCCAACCCCCCCAAAAAACCCAAACCCAGCTGTACTCCTGTATGTAATTAAGCAGGTAAAAAAAGAGGAGGTTCCACATCAAACAGACTTGTATCACTGCCCACAAATAAGCAAAGCGCATGCAAGCAGTAGGAATTTAGCTACTGCTCTTCTGAGAAGGTTTCTTCCTTAAGAACAGAGAAGCTGAGGAAATTGTGATGGGCTAAAAAAGCCTTATAAGTGTAAACAGCAATACTGTCATTTTTATTACAGAGGGGGAGAGGGTATTTTATAAGTGTTTTTCACCAGTAGGATTAGGGTGGGGTGCGTGGGTACAACACCAGGCAGCTCATTAAATTTCTGGGATAAACCACATGGCCCTGTGCTCCTTGGGTGGACACAGCTGTTGAAGGACATACTTTAAGCCAATGGGAGGTAGGTGGAAAAAGCAGATGCCATGTTCAGAGCTCTTTCTTGGTACCAGGAACATGAAGCTCCACAGCTGCATGCAATTTCTGCTCCTGGAAACCTCCCACAGCTCTGGAAGGAGTCTTCAGACAGATTTTTTTTCAATTTTTTTTTTTTAATTTTTACCTAGCTAAGGTGTGCCTGATACACTGAAGGCTGTCTCCAGTGTAATCTCCTTTATAGTCTATTAATGTTACTCTTCAGTTCCGTGTACAATTTGAGAGCTAGGCAAACATTTTTATCTATATGTAGAATAGGTATGTTACCTAGATTTTTTCCCTACAACCATCAGGTGCAACTTAACTGTGGGGCTAACTGAAACCATTGTTTCCAACTTGCATCCAAGATCTGTATTAGATGATACATAATGCTACTGGTGCCTTTGTAGTTCCCATGTCCTTTGGTTCACAGAGCAAGGAGTGGACTGGGGATCTGAACTACACTTTCCTGTGCAGACACTGAGACACTTGAGTCTCTTGCAAGTCTTCTGTGATCTTGAAAACCCTAATCTAGACCTGCAGGATATTATTGTGTGAAGTGCACACAATAGTCTTGGGTAGATTTCTCAGAGGAAAAGGAGGTGTTAGGACTATGCAGTCAGTCTGTAACAGCCATTATCATTAATAATGTATTAAAAAGAAGGTTTATAGCCCTGAGGCTATCATATCAATGATGCATAATCTCAGAAATGTCAAGGTGACTCAGGGTGACAGCATGGACCATGGCATCTCTGAACTGCTCTGAAGTGTGCCATTCCAAATAGCACACATCCTGAAATGCACACGGCGCTCAGACACAAAAGCTTTGTCACCCTCTGAATCATAAACACTCTCCTTGGCAAGGATACAGTGCAGCAGTAGTGCATAGTGTCTTTGCCTCCTAAAAATGTGGGCTTGTTTTTGCAGTCTGTATCTAACTGGGTATGGAGGATTCTGCAGGTAAATAATAATCTAATTCCCCCTTTTATTGGGACAGAAATATTTTGTTCGTGTTTGTAGCTGGGGAAGCTAAGTATGGGTCAAAAATATTGTGGATCCAGTAGGGACATATATGTCATGTTGCTGCAGTTTAGCTGAAAGTTCTTGCAAGAAACAATGTCTGTTTGTGCACGTTAGTTTTGTGCTGTGTCACCGTACTCTCTCAGATAACATTATTCTTTTTATGAGCGCAGCCTCTTCACACAACAGGATAACCAGCACCATATTCTTGTTTGTAAATTGCATTAGAGCAGCTTTGAGCTCTTCCCTGGAGTCAGTACACATCAGTCGAGCACTGATGCCAAAACCTTATGCACAGCTACTCTTTGATCAGTTGTTTTTTTTGATTGAATACTTTTGTGATACAGTCCAATGCAACAAAAACATATGTTGATGATGTGAAGGGAGGCGTAGGAAGAAATTAATTTGAATTCTTCAGACTGTATCAGAATGTCATCAAATAAAGGGCAGTTCATCTGAATGTCGTCTTCCATTGGGGTAGGTAGTTGCAAATTCTTAGGAAATAGCATTCCTAGTAGGGACCAGGTGGTGTAGCCACTCCTCCCACCCCGTGACCTGATGCTTTAATTTTATTTTTATACAGTGCCTTTCAACAATAGGCTTTTATTATGTTGAGTGGAGGTTTTTTTTATAATGGGCTGGGTTTCCTGACCAGAAGAACATCTACCTCCCTTGATAATTACCCAGGAGTTTCTCTCAGAAAGCTCTTCTCTTAGAGTACATTGTGTTTCCTCAGTAAACTTGCTCTGCACTTGGCATTCTGAGTGAGTTTTCTCATTTTAGCACCAGTTGGCTTTCTAAGTTAAAACAGCCTTGCTAGCATGACAGTGCAAGTGCAAATTTGTTGGGTCTTGGACAAAACTGAGATGAACCCTTGCCACTTCCAATTTTTTATGTTAGAGGGCTGACACCCAAGTTATTCTTGGGCTCTGGTGTGGTCTAGGCTGTGCACTGGGAGATTTCTCTACCCATTGCATGTTATACTAGAAAGCGACTTTGAGTAGTGCTAATACAAGTCAGAGCTCTGTGGTAAACATCTAGCTTTAGTGGAGTTAGTAGCCAAGCTCTCATTAATTTCTACAGAGTCAGGCTTGTAAATCTCTTTGTCCAATCTCTGACGCAGAAGCAGATATGAGCATGTATCTGCCTATACGTTTTGCTTTAAAACCAGATGACCATGTTAGCTGAGGTAGTGCCATGCCTGAGGCTATGAAGTCATGTTGAAAGGCTTTTTCTGCTAAGCTGGGCTTGCTGCTGTCCTAACATGCTCACACAGACATTTCTTTTTTCCATCATGGCACATGAACTGAAAAACTTTCATCTGCTTGGCAGAAGCCTTCAGTATGCAGTGCAAACAGATACCTGTCTGACATCCAAGTGAGTTACACCAAGTGTGCATTCCTCAGTCCTCCTGTGTAAAATGAGGGTAATTCATTTTTCCTTTTGTAAGATGCTTTGGATGAAAGGTGTTTAATTGATGTAAAGTATTCTTGTTAGGAATGTACCTCATTGCTTCCAGCTGCTCCTGCTGCTGATATACAACCCAATTCTTCTATTGGGCATTACTCCAGTGAGAGAGAATGAGTTTTGACTGGTTTTCATGCAGTGATATCTCCAAGTTCATGGTATTGCTGCTGTTTTACCACCCTAATGATTGACCTTGGTTGTAACAATGCTTTTTCTAATCTTGACAAGAAAAGTAACTTTTCCTTCTGTCCGGCAACTCTAAACATCTTTGATTAACTTCCAGTAAAACTGAGGCTTTGTCTTTAGTTAGGAGGTTTTTCTTAGCAAGGAGCAGAGCTATTTGTATCTGAAATATTGTCAGGTTTCTCTGGCTGCTGGCTTTGTCTCATTGAGACACTGCTCATTAAGGTTGGGGATGGCATCTTGTTCTAGAGGCCATCAGTAGTGTCTCCTTGTCTTCAGCTGTAACCAGAGCCTCTTCCGCACTTTTTTTCTTTTTAGCCAGGACAGCTTTCAGCCAAAAAAGGCTGCAAATGCAGTAAGTAAAATCCTACCAGACAGTATGTTTAGAGGGTATATATTGCAGATCTAAGTGTCTATCAGGTTTAATTAGCTGGCTTTAGTCTGTGGCACAGATAGCTCCAGGACTCTTTATTTCCTATGCATTCTGTTCTCATGAAGGCATTGATAGTAAAGTGAGGGATGTTACCTTCTTCTGAAAAAAAAAAAACCCAAACCAACAAAAAAGCCCCAACCAAAAAAACAAACAGAACACTTCATAAACTGTCCTTTCTAGTTCTTTTCATTTCTCCCTTGGCCCTGCGGATGCATTGTGCTGTTGTGAGAGACCTGTTAGGATTGCAAAGTAGCAGTTCACTCTTGGCAGGTCCTAGAAGAGCCTGATGAGAAGTCATTATCTAGTATCTGCCAGCAGCTCCAGGAAGAAAGAAGTGGAGTTTGGGTCTCCCTGAAGGTGTCTGAATTAAGAGAAATGCAGCCTTCAGGTGCTTATTGTGTATAATCGTATAACCAAGGGTTAATTAGGAAAGCCCCTGTGGTATTTCAAATGTTCAAGGGATCTCTTAAAGCTGACCAAACTAGGCTTTGGGATGGAGACCGAAGTCTTAACAAGTAGTCCCACGGGACTTTTGCAACCCTATGTGACTCTCACTTTCACTGGCTCAACTTGCTATTTTATAAGCTATGACGCAGATGTTAAAGCAAGAATAAGGAAGTGTTAATGGCTGATAAGCACTGCAGTAATTTGCAAAGTCACTAAGTAATTGAATTTGAAGTAGATTAACATATTCATGGTCTGAATGCTAGCACATATACTAGCAGCTACACAATCTTGTATAAATAGTCACAATATTAGCTAATTTGTTACATATCAGGCATAGGGTGTATGTTGTTTCCTCACCAGTGCCAAACTGCAGGCTAGGTCTAACGCTATAGGATGTGTTAAAAAATGTGAATGTCTGAGGCTGTGAAAGTCGGAGAGGTAAAAACTTTAGGTACCAAAATTCACCATGAGGAGTCTGTATGTAACTGTACTGTATCCTCTGCATCTGGTACATGTCAGGCTTTTGAGCTATGACTTGATAAACTTAGAAATCCTGATTACAACCTTGAAAGCAGCTGTGAAAGAATAAAATCTATATAAAAAGAAACAGTCCATTTTGTAGGAATATATTTCAGTCAGCTGTGGAACTACTAGGGAAAGAATCTGCTCTATTGCAGAAAAGTTGTTTGTTCTGTGGGGCGGGGTTTTTTTGTATTTTTTTTTTCCTCTCCAGATAATCTTGCCTGAAAGTCCTCAGTTCATTTGCCTAATAACATATGATAATTCAAGCAGCACCAGGCATTTCAGTGATTCCTGCTTTGCCTCTAACAGCTGTTTCAGGAGGGTATAGGTCCCATAGAGTCTGATTAAACATACAGCCTTAGGTAGATGTCTCGGATACCCCAATGAACTGAGTCCAGATACTTCCAACAAAAATTTAAAGCATCTGGGAATTGATTTTCTGCATTAATCAGTACTGTGAAAAATTATAGAGTAAAAACTATGTTTGCAGTTTCATAAATAAGAGTTTCTCTAACCTCTTATCTGCTTGAGCAGCTAAAAATTCTCTTCACTGATAGTATAATGGCTCCAAAGTTGGGAAATTTTATTTGTTCTTTTATTTTGTTCGATGCCAGATACTCTTCAGCATCTCCAATCATAAATTTTTTGACTGTCTAGCATCTGATATTAAAAAATAAAAAACCCCAAGACCTAATAACTTAGTTTGATCTCATAATCTGTTTCCTAAATTCTAATCAGTAACAAAACCAGTTAACTTTGTTTCACTCGATTCTCATTTGAGATCTGTGTGTTAATAAAAATCTACATCAGGTTGCAGCACTGGCTCCATTCCAGAAGTATATTATGCAAGATAGCAGCAGTAAACCATGCTCTGGAAAGCCTGTCTGAGAGCACGTAGTTGGAAGCATGATGCTGCGTTTTCTTCTGTGTTGTGCTGCTGTACAGATTGTAGCAGGACTCCAGCATCATGGAATTTCAAATCTGGGCAGATGTTCTCTAACAACTGGTTTGTGTAGTGTTTATGACAAGAAAACTTATTTAAACTTGTGTCAAAGTCAGTTGAACTTAGATCGTACAATTAAACCCTTGCTGTACTCTGGTTGCTGTCTTCACAGTAGGAACTATTTCTAAGATAACTGATGTGAGCAAGGGACTTTCCCTGGCTTTAAGAGGGGCTAGACCAGACATTTACCATTACTTTATGATTTATTTTTTTTTTAAAACAGCTTTAGCCTGACAATGTTCGTGCAGAGTCAAGATTATCTTCAGAACTGCATCAGTTATGCCCAACTAAGGATCTTGTTATCTCTTAATGCTTAATAAAATAAGGATACACCCACCTTGCCATGATAGCAAAATGCATCTGTGGGAGGTGTAAGCACAAAAAAAAATGAAGTATAAATCTGTGTCTTGGTTATTTGGTCACAAATACACCCTGCTCTTGAACCCATCCCTGCCAGCTATTAATATGCCAGGGAGTTGTGCAGACACATACTCAAACCTGTTCCTGCTAGGAGGAGATAGGGAGGAAGAACTCTGGAGTTCAAACTTAGCAAAATCTTGTGTCTTTGAAAAGTGAAATTGTGGAGATTTACTCTACAGATTAGCAGCTCTCAATTTTTCATCAAAAACAAAATCAAGGGACAGCTATTTACAGTCAGTTGTCTGAGTAGGATTTAGTTTGAGAAGGGTGATTCCTAGTCAGTGTGACTGCTTTCCTGCAGCTGCTATTAAGTTATAGCTAGGTTACTTATCCTCACAAATTTGAAACTACAGCCAATTACACTGTCATAAATTCAACATGAGCTGCTTGTTGCTTGGGGTACTGTAAACAGTGTGGTATACAACAAGAGTGTGATATCTTTTTTTTTTTTTAAAGGTTCACTCCAAAGAATGAAATAGTAAGTGGGTAAGAAGGGTAGGTCAAACTCCGTATCTATCAGTTGTGACAACGTACTCTTCTCTAGCAATGGGATATAGGTGTCCAGCAGTGGAAAATATGCCCAAAAGGGAGGTTAGAGTATTGCAAAATAAGTTTTCTATAGAGTTACGGGTATAATAAATGTTATCTCAGTTTCACTGGAGTGAAGAGTAGACATGAGGAGAGAACCCTAAAAATGGTGGTCTACCTCCATAAAGCAGACAATGGGTATTTATGTGGAAAGTGATGCATGCTTTCCTCCCAAAGACTCAGCTGTATGGCTCAGTGCCACAGGTTGAGGGTGATGATCAGGTAAAGCATTTCCAGATGCAGACTGTTGCCATTAAACGTTTTTGTTTTGTTAATTGCTTACAAGCAGGGAGGGAGCTCCAGACATCTCTATCAGTGCACAAGTAGCTGTTCAGATCTCGGGTCTGCTGGCTTGGGGCAGCACTCATCACTCCTGGGGAGTGTTGGTGGTCCCCTGGATGCCTTCAGAAAGTGTTGGCTGCTGTTTAGTGCTGTTGAATAATGATCAGGTATTTTCTTCTTTCTTCCTATTTTCTTTCTTCATTCTTCTCAAGTTGCCTGCTCTGAAAGCTGTGACCCTCAGGCTTTCCACCCCACACACCATCTGTTTTTCTCTGTGTTTGATCCTTGCTCTCAAGGTGCCTCTGTTTTGTGTGAGGACTTATTATAAGAATATGTCTGCTTGCATTTCTCCTATGTATTTTTGAGACGGACAGTAGCTGATAGCAGATAACTAGGGGAAAATACAAAGACTGTGGTGACACTCCCTGCAGCTCTGGAGGAAAAATCATTGCTCTTAATGTAAACCTCTGCTCATGGGTTCCTTTTTTACTTTCCTGTGTTGCCCAATTTACTTTCCTAAGGGCATTGCCTCCCACTTGATGCAGGTGTGAAGCAGGTGTTCCTTATGACTGAAGATGGTCTATTTGGGGTAAGCATGTGTCAGCCAAAGTCCCCACCTGCTTGCAGAGTGTGTTCTCCAATGTCAAATTCAAAGGATGGCTTGAAGGTCAAAGGGGGTTTTGTGACTGTTTTTTGGCTACATGTCTGCTTTGTTGGTATAGTAACTAAAAAAGTAAAATTAGGGAAAGTACAGATAGTTGAATCCTTGGCAGTTGATATAACTTGAATGTTGACTGCTTTGGTGTGTTTATATATGTGCAGAGGGAGGCAGTTGCATGAAAAATGCAAGAATGAGTCTATGAGGTGAGATATGTAGAGATTGTCCTTGAGACCCAGCTGTCTTAGTTAATGTTGGATAGTTTGTGCCAGTTTTGGCTGGGGTAGAGTTAGCTTTCTTCATAGTAGCTAGTGTGTGCTATATCTTGGATTAGTTCTGGAAACAGTGTTGGTAACACAGGGATGTTTTAATTATTTCTGAGCAGTGCTTACACAGATTCAGGGCCTTTTCTGTTTGTCATATGACCTTGCCATCAAGGAGTCTGGGGGTGTACATGGATTTGGAAGGGGACACAGCTGGGACAGCTGACCCCAACTGACCAAAGTGATATTCCATACCATATGATGACATGCTCAGCAATAAAACTGGGGGGAAGGTTGGCAGGAGGGCCACTGCTTGGGCACTGTCTGGGCATCCGTTGGTTTGTGGTGAGCAATTGTTTTCATCATTTGTCTTTCTTAGGTTTTATTTTTCTCTCTTTGTTATTTTCATTACAATTTATTATCATTATTTTATTTCAATTATTTAACTGTTCTTATCTCAGCCTATGAGTTTTCTCACTTTTACCCTTCCAATTGTTTTTCCTGACATCCTGCTGTGGGGGGGGAATGAGCGAGTGAGCAGCTGTGTGGTGCTTAGTTGCCGGTTGGGGTTAAACCACGATGTAGCTGTACCTGGTAATTTCACATTCTCTTATACTGGAAAACTTTTATTCAACAGGTCTGGATTTTCCTAAAACATGGAGGGTGAAGGTGTTTGGTTTTCTGCAGAAGGTGGGGGGGTGGTTGGTGGGGGTTTTTTGTGAATGTCAATGACAGTGCTTGTAGTTTCTGAAAGACCAATTTTGTGAGATATTTCAATGAGCAAAATGAACAAACACACCAATTCAGTGGATATATATAAAATTGTACTGTAGCGAACATTTTATCCTTCATTCTAAATCTGTCTCAAACTCACTGCAACACAGAAACATGGGGATTCTCCTGTCTATTTCCAAACCCACTTCCTATTTTTTTGCAGGATCTCAGCATGTGTTATTTTACATAAGCATACATGCTACCAAGTGTATGAATACATAGTACGTTTTGGTTAATTTTCTATGGAAAGTCAAGGTCTCTGCAGAGAACTTATTAATAGAGCTGAATGGAATTAGAAGCTGGAACATGGCAGTGCTACAACAAGGATAAATTTATACCAAGGGCAGCTCCAAAATGATTTGCATAGCTTCAGTAGTTTTCTGCTACCTGGAAACCTCAAGAGGCTGAATAATAATCTCACCTACTTGCAATTTATAACGGCCATGGGTATCTCTAATCCACACCCTTCTCTTCACAGAGCTATGTTTTCTGTTTTTGAGTTCAACTTCCTGCAATATTTGTGGAGGCAAGTAGGGTTTTTTTTTTCCCTGCAATGTTTTTGGGCGTGCCTGAAAAATGTTTTCTTTTGATAAAGAATTTGGTTTTTTTTTTTTTTTTTCAAAGCAGCCCTCACCATAGAAACTTGTGTTCAATTTAATACTGATAGGAAGCTGCTTATTTTTAAAAAAGTTACAAACAAGTAATACTTTTTTTTTGAGAGCTACATCAAGACGTTTTTGTTAACTTGCCCAAGTAGGACCATAGGGTCAGGATAACAGTACTGAAAGGTTGGAGGTCAGCATGCTCCTGATGTGTGGCCCCTGCTGATAGTGCTTTTCCAGTGGGGTTTTGCTGAAAGCCTTTCCCTGTGTTTCAGGCAAACATCCTACTGATGAATTGGTGGTGGTGAGAAGTGCTGGTGTGACTGAAGTGCTTTGTGGATTGCATTTTTGTGGATAGCGAAATTGTGAAAGCTTCCTGATGTGGCCCCAGTATCTCATTCCCTTTCTGTCTGCCCTGTGCTGGAGCTGCCCGACAGCATGCTACCTCTTGTAGCAATCCCTGCACTGAGGAGAGAGCTTGCATGCCTCATCCTTCTGTCTGTTTCTTACACAGGGAAAGAGAGAGGGGGGTGGGAAGGGATATACAGATGAAAATCCTGGCTGGAGGACCTGAGCAGGGCTGTGCTGCAGCACTTCATTTCTACTTCTGTCTTGCATTTCTCACACCTGGTTCTTAAAAATGCTCCTGTGGGTGCCCTGGCCCCAGACAACAGTAACCATTGCCTCCAAGAGTCCTGTTGGTGTTACTGGTTTTGATCTGCTTCTGGCTGCATGAAGCCCAGGCTGCAAGCCTTGAAGTATGGGGCTTCTTTGAGATAGCTCTCTGAGCAGCTGTCCAGAAAAGGATCATCTATTCTCAAAGGTATTTTCTCTGACTTTATAGAAGAGGCCTTGGTCTGCTGCTGCTTCACTAGGAATGAGCTGAAAGTCTTTGATATTTGAAAGCTGAGCTGTGATGATCAGATACATAAATCACATGAGTAGCTGGTCAAAAGTGTTCAGTGTTAGACAGATAATATTGTTGAAAAATACTTCACTTCTTCACTGTCCTTTTCAGCAGGGCTGTTCATGTAGTCTGTGACTTCAGTTTTGGATTAGGTAACTACAAGAAATCCTATACATACTATGTTTACTGCATCAAAATTTGCTTCTCATTCATGATCTTCAATGTTTGCTTTTAATTTACTCTGAATGTCCCCATTGGCAAACTTACTCTGACAACTATTTATAAAATATGAATGCAAACAAACAAATTCCTGAGGTTCAAACTGAAAAGTTTTTGCAGACTTCATTGAATTGTGTTTATTTTCTATTTGGCTTATATTGCTTTATTCACTTTTATTAAGGTGCTGCAGTGGTAGCTTGGAGCATTTTTTTTTTTTTTTTTAAATCCCCATTTCCCCCTCCCGCCCCCTTCTCTGCAGCTCAAGCACATGGGAGAATATAGAGGAACTGTGACCAAAGAAATCAATTTCCTTTTCCTCATATCCAAAGAAACAGTGTTATGGATTTCATGAAAATGTGCAGTCTGAGCTGCCCTGTGCTTTCTCACATTCCAAGCATTGACACGCGATCCATGGACTCTGTACCTGACTGTGCTTTCCAGATTGCTGCCATGAGATACTTGAGTGAGGGTTAATGAATTAAGACCTCAGGATCTTTATTTTATGAAAAAAAAATCAAGACAGGTATAATGAGAAGTCAGTTGCAAACAAATAACCTCACTTAGTCTCAAAGGCTGAATAATTCTGTATGTATTAGCAAAATAAATTACAAAGCAAATGTGCTCAGGCACTGCATCCAAAGGGACTCCATTTTGCAGCTAATTTATTACTTGTTTTCATGTTAGTTGGCCTGTCAGAAGAGCTATTTATCTCCTGCATGAGGTCTTATCATTCTTGCTAGATGCTGTTCTCAGCTAAGAGAAATAATGTTTTTGAAGTTTAAGAACAAGATACTGTAAAACCCACAGAAAGAAACAGCCTAGCACTGGGCAAACACCATTTGCCTGGCAGACAAATGTGTCTTTTCATTTTTATGGCATTGGCTTAGGTTAGGCTTTCCCCTTATGGTTCACGAGCAGAATATTTTGACGTTTAATATGGAGAAACCATTAAAGCACAGGGTGCTGACAAAGGCTGGCTCTCGTGCTGGGCAGGAGGTAGATGCTTGTACCACTGAGTCACAAGCTGTTTGGATTTTGTCCTTAAAGCTCCAGCTTCCTGAGTCAGGTGAATGTATAATTAGCACAAGGCTTGGCTTTTGTCTTGTAATTGTACTGTTGGAAACCAGAGACCTTTGCATTGTTTCAGTGCACCTCCCGAACTTGTATCCTGGGCAGTAAACCTGAAATTTGTGTCAGGGGATTGGTGGGGTTTTTTCCCCACCCTGTGTAGTAGCTGGTACTTAAAGGAAAATACTGTACATTCCTCAACTTACTGCAGAATCGTTAGAGCTTGCATGTTGGGTGAAAACAACCCCACACAAAGTGCGGCAGGGTGGGCTGGGGCTGACTGCCTCATGCACCAAGGCTGGGACCAAAGCAGAATCCCACAGCTTGTTGTTGTACCCCATGCCAGAAATGCAACAGAGCTTTATTTCAGAAGCAGGGTTTTAAGCCTTGCCCTTGTCAGCTCTGTTCAAAAGGTGCTTTCTTTTAAATGATCAGAAACAGTATTTTGGCCATACTAGCTCCTTCAGGCATCTGGATCACTGTTAGAAGTAAAGCGTCAAGCGCAAGGGGCCGTGGTGCTGAGGTCTCACATAAGACCTATGTGTGAAATTGAGTGTAGTTTGCATAGTGCCTAGGTGAAACTCTGCCTATTTAATTCCAAATGTAGTAACTGGCAGCAGTTCAGACTCGGAAGACCATCCAACTGTTATTCTGGTTTTGGGTGGTTTTGTCTTTTATTTGTAATCTTTGCTGGCACAGTAAAGGAATGTGGATTCTCTCTCTTATTTTTGCTGTGTGGCCTTGCAAGCCTCTTTGCATAAAGAGGGTCTGCTGATTTCAAGTGAAGCAGTGTTCACTGAAGTAGTGATCTTTTATTTGCTTCCAGAGAGGTGTAGATGTAAATAAATGAATCCTGAATTGCCAGTTTACCGTTGGCAATCCTCTGTTCGAGTTCAGGCACGCTCCTTGCAGTCATGCCTGCGTGCCAAGAAGTTCCTGGCTAATACCTGTCAACAGAAACCCTCACTCAGTGCAGGCATCGTGAGTTACCAGTTCCTAGACTGGCTCAGATGGAAGGGATAGTCTTTCACCTCTCTTTTTCCCTATTAATTACAGAGCTAGGTACTGACTGATCCAGAGCCCTGTTAGGAGAGGTGGCTGCTCCCCTAGGAATGCAGTGCTGTTTGCTGTCACTCTGCAAGCATCCCTCACCACCTGAGGCTTAAGGTTAAAAATAAAAACCTTACATATTCTGAGTATTGACAACAGAATTGGGGTAGAGAGAGGTGAGCAGAAATAAAAAAGTAATACTTTCCCTATTTCTAATGGATAACTCTTAATCCCCCCCCCCCCCCCTTATTGAACTACAAAGTTTTTGAGAATACTTGTGAGAAGTATAAATGATTCATCCTAAAACTTCCCTTTGTTAAAAGGGGCTCTTGATTAAGAGGTTGAATGTTCTCCTTCATATGGAAACTAGATATTTTGAGTGTATATTCAACGTTATTTATTTCCCTGCTGTAAGTTTCTTGATCAATTAATTATTCATGACACTTGTTTTAGCATTCTTCCTACCAGGTCACTGGCCTCTCCGTTTTCTAAGGCTAGAACAGGTGATGCCATTTGGGTCAGAGTAGATCTGTCCCTGTCAGAGTAATGACTTCCCTGGTGCTTGCCAAACTGAAAACAAATCACAGAGTGTATCTTCTGCCTAGCAGGGCCATGTTTTTACATCAGTGTAGCAGCCTATTTTGGCACAGAAGGTGGCTTACCATATAAACCACAAATGTTTTAGTATTATAGTAAGCTTAGGTGATTTATCTCAGCTAAAAAAAAAAAAATCTTTAAAGCTAATAAATTTCTTAAAACACAAAGATTAGAAGCTAGGAATCTTGGAGGTGGATGGGGTTTTCATGTGTGTGTTGCTTTTTTTTTTAAAAAAAATCCTCCTCTTTCCATCATTGCAGAGAGGATCCTAAAAAATATTACTCTAGGACTTCTTAAATGACTAGAAACCAAGGAAAAGAAGTTAAATTATAAAGGTTTGCATATGTAATATACGTAAAGTGTGTATCTAATATAAAGGTGTAAGCACAAGTGGATTGTTGTGACTTTTTGGACATGCGTAGGTTTGGCACGCTTTCTGCCAGTGGTGGGAAAGGCATGGGGCTGGACTGAAGTTGTAGCAGGACATGGAAGGTGAGAGACCCTTTTGGAAGGGCTGACTTCTAACATGGGCAAAGAAGGTGTCCCAGAGACAAAATTACAAAAGAAATACACATCAGCTGTGAGTGGCAGGGCAGGAGGTCAAGGCAGAAAGAAAACAGCAGGAAAAAGCACAAAACCGACAGGCAGCACTTGACTTGTTATTTAGCAAAGCACTGGGAACTATGCTTGCAACAACGAAGAAGGAAAAGCAGATGTTCTTGGTGATGCTGATATAAACATCAAGGAATATGAAAGTTTTGATGAATAACTTTAGGTGTGCTTGATCTCAAGTCCTGTTTGGAAGGGTAATTGAAAGGTCTGGTTTGGGTGAGATAAAAAATGCATTTTGGGAATGGAGTAGCAATTGGAAATGCTATGCAAGTACTGACAGAGGTCCACAGGATACCTCTCTACATAGGCCAAAGGGTGTGTGTAATTTCAAAATGCAGTGTGTAAAAGAGAGAGAAAGGGACTGACTTAGATACCTTTTTCTGCCTACAAATAATGACCTCAAGATAAAGACTGTTTATCTTAACTGTGGGCCTGAACACTTCCCTCCCAAACACAGTTGGTCAGGGTAATATAAATTATATCTGTTTCTCCTTCCTTGCTGTTTGCAGGAGGAATTGTTTTGTTGGTTTTGGTTTTTGTTGTTTTGTTTTTTAATAGCCTGTAGGGATATGATTAACTTCATGAAAGAAAGCTATTTAATTTTTTTTTGGGGGGTGGTCCCCCCAAGTTTAGCTCTTATCTTTACCTCCTCAGAGAAAAAGCTCCAGTTCTAGGGCAGCTCTAGTTTTGCTTGGGCTAACCCTAATATACAATGGAGCAAGACTGAAATTAATTTATTTTTTTCAGAGCTTGTACATGAGATAGACCTTACTTAGAAACTACTTGATGCCTTCCCAAGGTTTCTCTTCAGTTTTTGTGAAAAAGTTTACAATATGAGTGTGCACTGAAGTTCTTTGAGTAGGAGTATCTAGTAGAGAATATGACTTAAAATCATAGCAGAAATTTCCATTCTCTTCAGCAACAATGTTGGAAATAGTTTGGCGACTACTTTAAAAGATATCTTGATTGCAGAGACAGGCATGTTGTGTTCCCTTGAAGAAAAAGGAAGAACTGAAACTTGCTTTGTTCTTCAGATAAAACAGTTTCTATTCTCTGTCCTTATACAAAGTCTGGAGCTGTGGGCTGGGGGGAATCTCAGGGACAAGTTAATCTGTGCTGATGTGAGGTCAAGTGTACTCAGCCCTCCCTAACACGTGTTCTGCTAGTGTCTGCTCTTGAAAACCTTCAGCAATGACTTCCCAGTCTCCCTAGTTAGTCTAACTTTGTGTTTCAACTCTTTCTCAGTGTCTTCAGAATTTCCTCCAGTGTTTAAGCTGACTGTTAGTTATTGCAAATGAAGCTAAAGTTCTTGTTTTTCTGTTCCTAGCGGCCATGAAAAATAATTGCTTGCTGTATTCTTTTAGTTTGAAAACTGATGATATATCTGCCTCTGGCATTTTCTTTTTTTTCTAATCAAATATGGCAGTTGGGTTTTTTCCACCACTTCTGTTGTTCTCTTCTAAATTTTCTATATGAAATTTTGTTGCAGTAGAAATGGGGTTTAACAGATCAGAGTTTTGATGAAGTTTTATTAGAGCTGTGAACTGGAGATCTACACTTAGAGCGTAATTATAATATACTTACAGCTTCCATTCTGGATATCCAAATGCTATTTAATTTCACTCCGTCCTTTCCAGAGCCCTCTTGCATACTTCTCACTTGGTTTTCCTGCACCCCTCCCAAAGTTGAATTTTACTGTTGTGTCCCTCTGGTTTAACGTGATCAGCTGCTCAATCAAGAAGGCAGAGGGAGAGGCTGCAAAATGCTAAAGGGAAACTAAATTCCTTAACAGCTTTTAGACTCCTGCATAAAGGTAAACAAACAAAAGTACTTTTCTGTGGGATGCAGGAGGGGCTCAGAGGTGTGAACACCAGTCAGACCATTATGATCATCTCGAAAATGTCATCCTGTATTTCCTACAGCCATCTCAGTTCTCCTGGCTGAGATAGGGCAGGAGTGTTTTACTTAACACTAGAGGTCTCTTTCTAAAGACTTCAAATGATTGATAATGTTACCTGTGTGGATTATTTAATCAAATACTGCTGTGGAAAAAGTGTAAATATTATCTCTACTTTAGGATCCCCCACCACTCCTTGCCTTTTGTTCTGCTGTTCCAATGTCCTGTGCTTATGGGCATTCAGCAGCAAACATGTTTGCTTTCTCCCACCACAGATATTTATTAACTCAGCCAGAAAGCCAGGAAATGCCCCACCATATCTGTGGTCAGGCTTTATCATAAAGTTTTAACATTTGTTAATAATACACTTCAACAGATTCCAAGCGATATCTGCTGTAAGTACAGAAAATTGGCTGAAATGATGTTCTTTAAGTGGCTGTCTCTTCAAAACAGCATCTCTTGCTTGTTCATCCCTGTGTCACTGTAGCTGTGAACAACAGCTGTAGTGAGAGCAGAATAATTTAAGAATTTCGGTTGCACTCTTCAGTGTTGAACTGAAGAAAATATTTCATTTATGCTGTGTGAGTGGAACAGCCAGTTTCTCTCCCAAGGAGAATAAGCACAAAGCTGAACTGAAATTACTCATTGTTTGTTGCATTTGCATTCAGCAGGAGAGCCTCTGCGTAGAGGGCCAGCATTGCTGAATCACTGATTGTGGTTAGCTTTTCTACAATAGTGAGAGGTGATGGGTATGAATAATGCTGAGGTCTAAATGTGTATAATTCTTATGCTGTCTTTATTCTCATGGATATGTGGGACCTTGCCATGTCAACAGCAATTCCTCCCTTCCCCCCTTCATCCCCATCAGTCATTTCTAAAGCTATTTGCATGTGAATCCCTATGGATACCCCTTGCAACACTGGGGCTGACCTGCTAAAAGTAGGTCTCCTAGGCTTTCAATCATCTTGCCACACATAATAGCTAAATAATCCTGCCTGCCTGCAAGAAAATGACCTGTACACTGAAGGAGAGGGCAGATGAAGGTTCTTACACTGAGTAACTGCTCAGATAGGCATGCTGGTACGGAGCAACAGATCACAGAAAAGCGATGAAACTGCTCCCAACTTCCTGACGTGCAGATACCACCCAGTAAATTGCTCAAGGTATTGACTGCACTCATTGTGTTAGGAAAGAGTCCATAGTGTCTACTCCCTTGGAGACTCCTCTGCATTACCCTGCTTCCTAATGTATATCTCTGCTGGCAATCACAACTGGTTAATGAAGGTAATTCTTCAAATTGTTAGATGTGTTATTAGGTTTTGGACATTAGATATATAACAGCACCTGACAACTATGCCGAAGTATGGCTGCAGAAACCTTGTCTGAAGACTCAGTTGATAGCCCAGCATACTGTAGCGTGGAAGATGCAGGTTTCGGATGGGTAAGGTCAGACAGTGTCATACTAAATGCTGTCAGGGCTTTGGAGCTTTTATTTCTGTGGAAAGTGGAGTTTTGCCCACAGTCTATTGTAACTCTTCTACCACAGATAGCAGTGAGAAAGCAGCATCGTTTATAAAGCTGTTTTTGCTTAGAGGATGGTGCTGCGAGTGCAGCTGTTGCTGGCAACTAGAATGGCTTGGCATTACACTGGGCAAAATGGCATTCACATAAGGAGTGGGGAAAAAAAAAACCTATGAAGAACAATTGTTGGAAATACTGTTTGGAAAAGCATATTCAGATTCATTAACATACAACGTAATTAATACTCTTCTGCTGAAGCATTTACTTGTGGTTATATAATAAATATAGGCTGACTGGGACAATATGTGCTATATCAGAAGTATGGTAACTCATAACATTGGAGCAAAGTAGCTAAAGATGAGCTGACAGTTTTATATACTGCCCTTATCAAACCTTCTAGCCATTGCAAAGTGCAACCCAGTAAATACCATAAGAAGTTAGGAGCAGTAGCAACTGTATTTTTTATGCTTTCCTTTTAATCATAGGGTTAATGAGTTCTTAGAAGTTTTAGTCAGTGCAGTGTGCTCCTGGTCATCTTCCAGTTGAGCAGTGAAAGTCAACAAAACTTATTTTTAAATTGTTCACATAAATATAGCCTTAGTATTGTTTGAAATATCATGACAGGATGCTCCAGGACATCGTTGTCTGGGTGCAAATGATGGATAATATCATGCGTAGATAAGGGGAAAAATAACCCATATTTTCTAGACCCATTTACTCTCTATCTCCTCACGGAGGAGTCTGTACAGTTATAGAACTGTGGAGGGGAAAAATGCAAGCACTGAAATTTTGAGGTTACTAAGCCTGCTACCACTATTTGTTCTGGTATCAAGTTTTCCCAGGTCCTGAATGTTGACCCTTTCCTTCTGACACCCTTTTTTCTGCTGGGACTTCCAGAGATTTTGTTTCATCACACAGTTTTGGCCAAATCTATTTACTGAAATAATTGGGGGTGGGTTTTTAACTCTTGTTCTCCTGGTTTGCCTATCCGTGTTAAAATGTTTTTAGATAATTTTAACCTTATTGGGAACCAAATTGATTTTTTTAAAGAGTCCTTATGCTGGTTGTAGAGAGCATTTTGCTTCTGTGGCTTGTGAGCTGTTTGATCAATGGCTTATTCATGTCAGCTTAGGCTTTGGAAGTGTTCTTATAAGAGTTTAACTGATGTCTTTGGCTTCAGCTCTAAAAACCTTGTAATTTTCTTGTAAGCGAATATTCTCTTCCTGAAACAATTACCTCAGTATTTTTGAGTGGATTTTCTGTGTTTTTTTGCCATCATCACTGGGGCATGAGGCCAGCGGTTCTACTCTTCTGAATGTATGACTTCTGAAAAATAATTGGAAATTATTAAATTAGTAATAAAGCTGCTGATTTTTTTTCTCTCCTCTTCTGCTAAAACAAATTGCAATATGTTCATGTAAGTAAATGGTAACAGTTTTGGGGTGTTTTTTATGTTTTAAATATTTTGGACTGCTGATTCTCTGTTTTATCCTGCTCTGGGCATTAGGATTAGAATAGAGACTATTGACTTAAGGATACTTACTTTCACATTCAAATTTTCTCATTGACTTCAAAGAAAGTAACAACCTGTGGAAGCTATAGTTCTGTTTAAATCTCACAGAAGCATGGTTATTGTTTGTGTTCTTTGAAATCTTGGAGGATACAAATTCCACATCCTTCTTGGGCAAACTATTCTAAAGGTGTACTATACCTGCATGTAGATGTCAAATCTTATGTTTTTTTGCAGTGGTTAGTCCCTCCTTTTTCTATTCACATCAGAAATAGCAAACAGATGACAGTAACCTATGTATTTCAAGACACTCAGAATTTTTCAACTTCTCCATTTCCTCCCTGTTTCCTGCTGCTCAGTCCCACAGTCTTTTTCTTTTAAATTAAAGAATTGGGTGCCTGTCAGGCCTCATGTGCTTTATCCTACTTAGGACAGGAGGATATACTGGGTGTTAGCTTGTGTCTATTAACATCCCTTTTACTGTGGCCAGAACAGTAAACTTCATGTCTTAGATTCAGGTGTGGGCTTTGTTTGCATGTTTAGAAGCTATTTTTTAGCTAACAGGGAACAGAGAAGTGTATAATTGTTAATTATTTCTTGAAGCTGATAAAAATCGGAATGAATTTACAACATATTACAACGAAGACTCAGTCCTTGGAGTATCAGTATGGAAATTCTCCTGAGGACTTAAATTCATGGAGAAACATAATGGGAGAGTAGATGTATTATAAATAATTTTGTAAACAAGAAAACAGTTCCTAAATTGTACTTTTTGTGGTAAAAGGGGAAAAGAAAATCAGTCCAAGAGATAAAGAATAAGTAATGAATGGTAAAACCCGATATTCTTTAACAGCCAGCAAATAATTTTCTTTCTGGAAATATACCTTACTATTGTTTGTCCTGTTAAATGAGGATATTGAAAAAGAATAAGTAAAAGAAGCATTTGCATTTTTGTTTCATGCATATTCTACTAATTAACATATAATATCAATCTATGAGACAATACCATGACAGTATGAAAAGACAATTAGAAAGCATGAAGGACCTTTATGCTCTTCTGCTTTGAGAATCTTCTTCTCCTAACTTTAACAAAATAAGGTAAAAACTAATGGATTGTTCTTTACTTCCTGGTGGGGGAAAAAAGTATTTATGACATCAAAGACTACCGGGGGGGGGGGAATCTACTGTTCCAGTAATACAGTGTTTGTGCCCAGAGGAACTAAATTGAGAGCAGAGTTTTTCGTGGCCTGTGATTTTCTTTGTAGGTAGTACCTGGAGTCTTCTATACAGAGGTTTTTCATTCTTCAGGTTATATGGTAGAAGTGGTGCATCCATTTTACAGTCCAAGACCAGATGTATGTTTTTGTAAATATGGTATGAATGATGAACAAAATGAGTCCCAATCAGAACTTTTCAGGCTTTGCATTTCTCTGATGAATAATCAATTTCTTTTTACTGGAAAGTCCTGATGTGTGCAGACATCCTCCTATGACTCTGTGTTTTCTCCCAGAAGAGACGGGTCTGAGACTCAGACGATGGCACAATACACGATCTCTTCTGAGAGAAAGCATGACCTTCCTTTGTGACTGAAGAAAGTGGTTCCTGTTTCTTTCATGATTTTATGTGCTGTGATAACACTGCAGCACTTAATAATCTTAAGGTTTCTTGGGTTTTGGTTACACAGTGGTTTTGGTTACGTAGTGAAACCTGAATTCTGCAGATGCAATTTGTTTCTAGTAGAAAAGGACTGGTGATCTTTAAAGAAACCAGCATGTGGCAACTTCATCTAGCATGGGACTAAAACAGTGAAGGGTTGACATGGCTGGCCTGCTATGCTGAATAGCAACAGGAGGTTCATGCTTTCACTGCTCATGCCTTCTGATGATGAAATAAAGGGATTTGAAACTGATATGAATAAAAAAAAAAAGTGTGGTATTTCTAAAATTAGCTCATCCACCAAATGAATAATATGGAAAATTGACTTCCAGAGCAGTCTCTCAAAGAGTAGACAGCAGTTTAGGAAATGCATAGAAGCTTGCATTGCTGCCATCCATGTTGAAGTTGTCCTGCAGTTAAATAAAATGCTCTGCTTTTTACTCAAAGCCTTTCACCAGAACAAAAAATGGATGAATTGCAAAAAATAAATATATTGACATAGCTTTAATTTTCACAGACATAATCTGTTGATACTGCTGTTTTTCTAAAGAACTTTAGTTCATTCAGTGCGTACATATTTTATCTCCTCCATTGACAAGATGTTACTTTTGTTTTTGCTTTTCAGAAGCGCAATTGTATCTGACATGCAGTAAATCAAATGCAGAAGAATTATTAAATTAGGCTAAGTGATTTGAAAGAAAATGCTAATGAGGCATTTTAGTTAGCATTGAAGACATCTATCCAGAGCTTTTGGATGCATATGTTAATGTATATGGAGATTTACACACGTAGAGACTCCTGTTGAAACCTGTTCTCAGTCTTTTACTTGTAGAAGGCTTTGTTGTTGATAAATGTATTAATTTGGTGCACTTTAAAGAGAGAGAATACTGTTAACAACAAGACTGTGCTCTGAAAATCCAATAAAAAAACTTCTAAACATTTAAAAATTTTTTTTAGAAGACAGTTTATGAGAAATCTTGGAATGCTTTTGTTCTTCTGGAAATCTACCTTTGCCAGTAAATGTTGTCATTTATTAAGAATGATCTCTCTATTTCCCTTTTTCTCCAGAGAACTTGTTGGTGTTTATCTTCTAGAAGACTCTCTTAAATTCTTTTTTTATTTCTACTGAATTTTCTATTCTTTAAAGTGACAGTAAGTTACAGAAATGTTTAGAGCATTATCCTCTTTATCAATGAAATTTCATTTATGCAGACCATTCTCAAAAATATGTCCTAGCATATCTGTATTCTTTTTCTGTTTACCCCTGACTTTGAGCTTGCTTTGATACTTTCAAACTTCTCAACTATAAAGTAATAAAGCCAGAAGTAATTATTTTTAGATCAAAGCCAAACGAAGGCTGAAATGTTCTTGTAGATATTCTGAAAATAAATTTTCACTCCCCAACAAACTCTGGATATCATAGGGTTCATAATATTAGCATGAAGACATTTAAGGCTGAATTCAAGGACTGATCATGAGTTGGTGTCCAAGCTACAAGTTACCCTAGAGCATTCCTCCAATAGATTCCTATAATAAATGTATTAGAATATAGTGGATAACCCTAACTTATTTTAAGATAATAGTTGTTCTATCTATATGGTGTGTTTGTCTCTGACAAAGGGAGATAGGACTCAATGACCTAGTCCTACATTTTTATATTAGGGGTAGCAAGGCTTGTTACTTTTGTTACTTTTTTTTTTTATATTGCTGGCAATAATCTTCCAGCAGCTCTTGTATGGTTCCCTTGCGAACCCCTGGTGCCTCGTGTAGGTTTATAGCACAATAGCAGATTGTGGCCATGTCCTGAAAGACTGTGTTCTCTTGGTAGTGCTTTGGAACTGTGGTGAAGACAGACTCTTTTGAAGAGCAACACCTGAAAGAGAAATGCATAGCATATATCCTATGGTTAGAATATATTCCCTATGATGAATAGTCTGAGAAGGTGGTAAATTGTAGGCAAAAGCTTGATGCCAAGAGGACCATGCTTATAGGTAGGAGTAAGGGATCAGATCTTGGAAGGAGAACAAGTAGAAGAAGGATCTGCTATTGCTGTTGAGAACTTTTTTTTTTTAAAAAAGCTTTTATTTGAATTATTAGAACCACAGAGAATACAGCTACTGCTTCTCTTGAATATCAGTGTTTTGCATCTAAAGCCAGCTTTGCATGACCTTTCCCAAGCATGCTGGAGGACAAGGACATTTGTTTTGAAATACAACAATAATCTTGCCCCCACTTTAAAAATAACTTTCATTCAACTTCAGCTACTGAGGTTATGTGCCATTTTTATCCACTTACTATAGTTTTATCCCATCAGTCTATCAATGCATAAAAATCAGAGGTCAGGCTAGGTATCTCTCTTACTTGGTGTTCAATCATCTAGTTGATATGGATTCATTATTAAATTGTTTTATGCAAGAAAAGTGGAAAGCAACTATACAATACAATGAAGTCTATTACCCCAAATATGTAGCGTGTGTACGTTTTTCCCTCTGCCCTTGTAGTGCAGTGTGAAAGTATGCTTCAAAACCGCAGTGATGGGACACAACAAAAGAAATAACTTGGGGTGTTAGAAACCGGTTCTCCTATGCCAAACTAACAAAAGCAGGGGAAAGTGTGCTAAAGCAAACCATCTTGGACTGTAGCAGCAAAACTTGAAAGACTGGACCTGCTTAATGACAGTCTGAAAGTCCTTGCTGAATGAATTTGTACAAAGCACTAATGAAGACAAACAGTCTATTTAGGCGACGCTGGAAAGCTCCCATTCAGCTGGCAGCTGGCATGAATCTTGTCAGTCAGAAGACATAAGCAAATGACAAATAACTGAATATGTGGAAAAAATGAGATGACAATGAGCTGATTTCTCATTAGCACTTCTTTTCTTCTTCTTTAGATATTATAAACACATTATTCAGGGTTGGTTGTACCGGCCTCGTAAATGCCAGTAAGTCACCGCTGCAGCAATGTGCAGATGCGAAGCTGGTGCCTGGGTGGGAGCACAGTCCCCTCCATGGGAGCCGGGGACTTTGCATCCTGAGACATTCACAACTTTTTGTGCTCCCCAAGTAACTTCTGTGGGGCACAAGAAAAGCAAATCCTGTGTGAACAGGGTTGCTGTGAAGTGATTACAGACTTTTCTTGCTCTGATTACAAGGAAAGCCATTTTTATGAAAACTAGAGGAAGGATTACTGTCAACAGTAGGTCAGACAGAATACTTTAAAGTGTACTATCAAAGTAGAACAGCCTATTCATTTTTTTTTTCTTTCAATGTTCACAAATTTTGCGTGTTCTTTGTCTTTGGATAATGGAAATGATTAAATAACAGTAAATTAGAACCAATTAAAAATGTTACAGAATTGCCTAGAGAGGCCTTCTGCTGTAGACCAGGTCTCTCAGCAGTATAAATGACCCTGGACTGCAGTGCTTCAGATTCAGCTTCACATCCAGTGTGAAAAATAGGACTATTGGATACAATGGTTAATTTTGCATTCTAGCAACTAGAATCCAATATAAATGGGACTTTTGCAGCCAAACTATGATGTCTTCAAGCACCTGAAAGCTGTCTGAGATTGCTGTTTGGTTCCAGTGACTTGCCTCCCTTCCTCCCCCTGACCCCCCTATCTCTATCATACTTGCCTTGCACAGTCACGCTTACTCTTCAGTTTGGTCATTGATATAAATTCCAGTGGTACACTGGAGTCCCACACTGGCATTGTGTTCAGCTGCTTGTGGGTTTCCTGGCTTCTTCACTTAAGGCAAGAGATTGGATTGGGCCACACTCACCCATGATACCCATACCTGATGTTTGACTTCAATGAGAGTTTAAATTCTAAAGCAGAACGTGGGAGTTTCTGGTTTCTAAGCTCCAGTGGTCAGTCCACCTCAATGAGACAATTTTTAATTTTTAGAATGAAATGTTTGTGTTTTATGTGGGGTTTTTTGTTTGTTTGGGTCTTTTGTTCCTCCACCCCCCAAATCACTGGACAACTGGTGTCAAAGTGTTTTTCATGTTATATTGTAGGTTGTCCAATTTAATAGGACTGAAAGGGATTGGGTGGGTGCGTGTCAGTTTATATGTGTGTATATATACTTATACGGTTGAAATGTTGCTTTTGCTCCCCTGAGCAGAGGATTACAGTGGTCAGCTGGCTGATCCACTTCCATGTGCTTCAAATCCACCACAACTGATTCAAATTATTAGTTGTCCAGGATTTATAGTACTATTGTCCCTCTCTGCTTCCCCTTTTTGCATAATCATCAGTAGTCTTAAGTACCTACAGGCATTTGAAAATCCCACTTGCTGCTTATTTACTTTTTTGAAATCATGTTGAAAATATAGCCCTTAGTCTTTTTACATCTGTGAAGGATGATAACACTTTCTTACCTTTAACAGAGGCATTTTGCACAGTTGGGGTAACCTGGACTGCCCCTGTAATAGCCAGCATGAGATAAAAACCAATGAAACAAAAGATCTATTTACTGGGGTTCCTTTTAGTGCACTCAGCCATGCTTTGGGGATGAGTCTCTTTCCCTATGTGATGGGAGGCAACCTGCTTTTGCTGCCCAGTCATGCTGTGGAGGTGTTGAACTTCTCCTTAGAGTCAGAGAAATATAAAGTTTTACAATACAGTATAGAGGATGTATCTTCAGGCTGATGCCAAAAGGGTCCTTCTGTGTGTTTCCTTCCCCCTCCTCATGGTTTTTGTCTGAGTACTGAGCCAGCTGTGCTCTGGCTGTGGCTCAGGGCTTTCTGCTCCCAAGGAGTCCCTTTCTTCTGCCCTTCTCTGCACTCCCACTACTGCTTGTCATATTTTTGCCTACCTGCACAGAGGCTACTGACAGCAGAGAGGAACTCCGGCATAACTATTTGCACTATCTCATTGGCAAGGTCCTCTACCAGGCTTCTATTCTGCTTGGATGGGTGCTGGTGCTGCCAGACCTGGTCATTGCAACTTCCTTTGCTCTTTTTCAAGGTGATTTTTTGACGTGTTGTGGCCTTATGGAGACCCTGAATGGTCAGTCATAAATAAAACCACACAACAAAATCAAAACCATCCAAACACACCCACCCTCCGAACATCCTCGGAGACAGTGTATTTTCCTGCTAATAAACCCACTGTTCCTGAGAGATGCTAACTGGTGCTCTATTACGTGCTGTATTATGTGGGGATTTGGATCTCTGCATATTTAAGGTGTGTATGTATCCATGAATGCACATTGAATCAGTCCCTTTCTCCTCTGAGTCAAAATACATGGTGACAGTTCGTGAAAATAACATCTGCCAACAAGAAGTATGCTAGGCAGTAAAAGAAGAGCTATACTGCAAGCACTGAGCTGGGTCTGGTTCAGCCTTTTGGTGCTTTCCAGCATGGCATTGAATCATACAGTTTTTTGCACAGTGAATGCCTAACATACCTTCATAATAAGTAATGGCAGTTGCAGTGTTACCTTTCTGAAGGGTTCTAAGATTGGTTGTCTGTAATCTGTAATAAAGCAGATGCATATCTTCACAGCTTGTGCTGTTAGCACACCTCACTTTGCCTTCACGGTTTTTTATTGATCATAAAAATTGTTTAATTATTGTTCAGTATTTTAGTACCTTGAAATCCAAGATATACTGGCACTGTAAAAAATAAGCTTGAAGTAATATCCTATCCTTGTATAACTTGTACCCCATTCTGCAAAGGCTGTAGACCACTTCTATTTAAGCCATCAGCTTCCCATTGATTTTAGAGTGTTACACTCTGAATAGGAATTAGATGTTTAAATAAGTATATTGGAATGAGTCTTGCAATATTAATCAAGAAAATAAATTAATTACAGAAATAATGAGCAAAGAGGGATTAAGATACAGAAGGGTACATACGGGGTTAAATCCCTGCCTAGGATCAGTTTTCTTTGCTTCCTGGCCCTGCCATGGATTGCCAGTATGTCCACCTTTTTAGCAAAAGAAATGGACAATGTAGGGTTTTTTCTTTTTTTCTTTGGTGTGGTTTTTGTTTGGTGGTTTTTTTTTTTTTTTCTGAATTAGATTGCAAAGTTCTTCAGCCACAGTACCTTACTATTAGTATGTATGCTGGGTAATACACCCTGGGGTCCTAATTTGGTTGCAGACTCAAAATAGTACTGTAATAGTGTTTAATAATGATCATGATGGGAAGATACAAGTTTAGCACTACACATCTCAGATAAATTTTGGGAATTCTTCTTTCATGATGTGGGTGATGTTGATGGGATTCCATCATTCTGGCTGACCATAGACACTTTTGTTGTCATTTTGAGTAACATGTTTTACATCCAGTTTTCACCAAAGGAAAAACGTTTGCGCAGTCTTGGAGAATTACACTAAGGGAAAGTTGTCTGAGGCTGGTCTCATCTGAAACATGCCTACAGCGTCTTGGATTCTGTAGACTGTGCCAATGTGTGGTTGAGACTATCAGGAACTTCCCAGGTTAGACTTGTGATTTGCAAGTAGTTTGAGTGATGATCCAGAAGATTTAAATATCTCTAGGGTACAAGCACTGGAATAGTATAAAATTATTGCTATAAGTGTGTGAGGACAAAAAGCATACATGAAAGGAAAAAAGAAAGATCTGTAAGTGGCTGATTTGGGTGGTAGAAGAATAGATAAACGGTTAGGCACATAAGCCTTTCAGTAGAAGTAAAACTGAAGCTGCAAACTTGAAGTGTTAAGGTATAATCTCATATAGCCTGTCAAAAGGAATAGTGCTGTAAAGAATTTTTAAAAAAATCTCTTCTACTGCAAGAACCCTAACTGTCTTTCTGTAGCGCATGTTATGCGATAAAGGATTTTCTTTTCTCTGTGTGGTCCCATTTGGTTACAATGCTAGGAGTGCCTGGCTGCATTCCATATATAATTAATTGCAGCTTTGGTTTCAGATTGCAGTGGGGCCAGGCTGCCTCTACCCCTTGCACTTGTTCACATCTTTAGATAGCTTTCCACCATGCCAGCTGGTGAGTGAATGGAGCCTTTCACCGCAGGCCTAATAGGCATGAATGGTTGAGTCATTGTCCTTGTTGGCTCTCTAGTTAATTTAGTGACAAACAAGGTTGGAGCTGCTGCAGTTGACATTCTCTTTATTGCCTGTGTTTTCAGCATAAACACTGTGTGTAAAGGGATTTCATCTTTTTGCCAGCTCCTTTCTGTTTCTTGCTGGTTTTGGAAGGAAAGTATTCTTTATGAAGAGGTACTAGTAAAAGCTGCTATGCGTTATGTTCATTTGTTTACTTTTAGTTTCCAGCAAAGCAGACAGTTGAATACCTTAGGCTGTGTGTTCAGGTTCCAAGTTTTACAATTTTTTTATTCCTTCTGGGGTTCAATTCTTTCTAATCACATAAATGATTTCTGCATTGCATGTGGAGTTGTTACACTAAGCTATCACTTCAGTTCTTGCCTGCTTATAGGGACGTGTTTCTGAACTGTTATTTATTTACGCAGTATACAAGTTTAAATAAAAAAAGTCTATTTTCTTACAGAGAAACGTTAGATGTGAAAAAAAAATTCTGTTTTAATATCCTTTTTTGATAGCTACAAAAAGCAGAAAATGAATTCTACCTGGGAAATTCTATAACAATAGGAAATGTCCTTTCTATAAGTAATTTTCTATTCCATATGGATAAAACTATCTTTTTTCTAAAATACTTCTGTTAGTTGTCTTACTAAATTCTAAAAGGCAAACTAACTTTATATAGCATGTAGTAAAAATTCATCAGAAATGCAAATAAATTCAATGTAGTGTTTCAAAACCATGTGTGTTTTTATAAATGCTTTTGCTTGATCATGATATCTAAAAAGTTTTTTAAGCCTTTCCTAAGCTCAAGAGGGAAAGAGGAACATGTGTCAACTTTTCATTTCCCTATTTTCTAGTTCTTTCAAAATCAAAGAAGGAAAAGTGAGTCAAAAGGGCAAAAGCAACATCCAGCAAAACTACTCACTGATGATCTTGTCATTTATGGAGCCAGGATAAACAAAAATGCAGTTTTGGCAGTTGTTTTTCTTCTGTAATGAATTGTGTGTAGTACAAAAAAATACAACTGAATGACCACTTCCCATTCTTCCTACAGCAGAAAGTGGTTTTACAATGAGAAATGAGGGCATTGTAGTAGCCTCCTTCCACTTAACACTGGTGTCATGTGGGTGTACATGGTGAGCCCTTGGTTCTGATGGAGGGCTTTAATGTCCTGAGTTTATCAGTACCACCACTGATGGGGTAATTTCATGCTCTGCCTGGTTTAGCCTGGAGGAGCTGTGGAGGGAGGGGAGTACCTTGGGGAGCAGCATGGTGATGTCTAGTCTGCCAGAGAGGCAGGATGCCTTCCTGAGCCCCTCCAAGAGAGGACCTGTGCTATTTGTATATCTGTGCTTTATTCTGGGCCGTCCTACTTATCTGGCAATGGTGAAATTTTGCAAAGATATCCTCTTCAACACCAAAAAATGTTATACAGCAAAGAAAACGAGATTATTTTCAATAACAGCTCTGGTACACCTTCTGCTTCCTTGTTTTCACAATAAAACATCTTTCTGGAATCTCCCTGGGTCCCTGCCCATGTCTGCCTGCAGTTATAAATGAGCAATATGCATGTTTCCTAGTGCTTAACGGGCCCAATCTAAACTCATATAAAGAAATGATGGAACTTGTAGGGGTTGACTGGAGAAGGGGCTGTTAGAACTGTAATGCAGAGGAAGCGGGAGCAAAACTCTCATCACTGCTAAAGGAGAAGTCTGTCTGATTCCCTGCTAAACATGCTGAAAATTTTCCCCAAGAGACGTAGTTTAATAGTCATAATTTGATTTGATTTGTATTAGTCCTCTTTGCCTAATTAAAAATGTGTATAAGAAAGCAGAAGATAGAAAAGAACTGTTAAGCTCTTCAGTATTTGGGGCTTGCTCTAATATTCACCAGTGCAGTAAGAGCAGGAAGCAAGCAGCCCATCCTTTTTTAATTCTGCCATGTCTTGGGACAGTCATCTAGCTACAGTGGTGACTGAGAGACAGTCCATGTTGACTTTCCCATCTGTTCATCTGAACAATATGCTACTTGTTTGCAAAGGTAGTGACAGAAGAAATCTAACTACAGCACAGGGATGGGGCTTGCTTTAATTAGACTGAAAACAATTTTTTTTTTTACCCTACTTCTATATTTTGTTTATGATTGCCTTTAAAGTGTGACATTTTCTTACCATGATAACTCACAATAAAATCCTCTTTCTCTCTGTTTTTCTCTTCTAGTATATAATTTTGTTCTATAGTCTTACTTATTTGAATAATGCCACAGATTTGGTTTATTAAAGTGAGTAGATACAGCTACATTTGAGCAATTCTTGATGGCCTTTATATCTTTCAGGTTTTTTGCATTGCGCTCTCAGAATTGAGAACAAATTAAAATATTGTCTGATGATCACTTATATGTTGTGTTTTTCTTTTTTTTTTCCCCAGGGATTTATTTGATGTTCCAGAGTAAAAAAAAGCCAGGGGGTGGAGGGGATTTGTTCATTGCTTCATTCTGTGTGTGGGAAGCTTCCTTGAGAGCCACACACGTGATACAGTCAGTGTGCTTCAGTCTTGCTGTGCAACACTGATATTATGCTGTCTGTTCCAGGAGTGTCTGTGGCTGAAGGTCACAGGCTAAATGTTATTTCATTTTGTATTGGGAAAGTACAGTTTGGAAGTTGACTAAAAGAAAAATCTGAAATCCAAAGTTGAATGATGCTCATAGAGATTGCATAGAAATGATAAAATCTCATTGTATGAAAGCAGCAAAATCTTTTTTCTTTTTTTTTTTTTTTTTTTTTTTTAATTCTGCCTTTTCTGCAATAAACTTGGGTAGGCATTACATCCTGTACAGGAGTTTCCTGCAGAGGGTTAGCTGCAGATTTGTTAGTATTAAGGAATACCTTGGAAGGATTAGAGTAAGACTCTTGGCAGACTATGTCTCTAGAGGACATTCTTGATAACATGTGACTGGCTTCTGACTTTTGACCTTCCTCTTTAAAGTGTTGGCATCAGAATAATTATCACGAGGCACTATAGAAAATCAGTGTTTAAATGACTACCTCCAATTAAGAGGGTTTTTTAACGTGCACATGAAATGTTACATATGTAGAAGTCATAGGCCATGGTTCTTCATGATAATGACGTAAAAATAGTGCTTTTCAAACTCGCTGAACTGTATCTTGATCTGAAGAATAATTTTAAATGCATTGAAAGATTGTTAATCAAAAAAGAATGACGTGAAAACAAATTAACGGATTTCTGGATCTGACTACTCTCAGCCCTCTTCTGATTTCCATATCTTGCCCATCATATTTTGATTCATGCTAAAAAGGGTGTCTAAAATACAGTTGCCTTGCCTCCATGCTGCAAGACATCCTTTTTCCCCTCGCTGTCAGCACCTATACATCTCCACTAGTGCTAGTATAGTCCACTCTGAGCACTTTACTGTCATCTTTGTGGAGATGAGCCAAAAAGGTTTACACGAGGTTTGGGGCTAAAGTCTAGCAGGCACCTGACATTCTCCCACTTTTTTCACTCCTTGAGCTGTTCCTGAGGCACCAGCAGTGGGGATCGTCTTAGGAGAAAGAAAATGCTGGTCACACTGCAAATAGTCTTATAAATAGACCTTCAGAAGCGAATACAGAGCAATTCTACGTTTAGTATTCTTACTGCTAATTTAAAAAGAAGTTTTTGCTGGACTTTGATCTTTTTCTTTTTTTCCCACTGAAAACAATCACATTTGTTCTGCCTAAAGAGCAGATTTTTTGTTAAATCCCCTTGCAAATGGTCCCTGATCTCTGTTTGTATTTCAGAATCTTTTTTCCTTCCCAGCCATGTCAATTTGAGGGAGGAGCAAAATCACTGTGGCAGCAGGCTGCTTCCCAGACGTGTCAAAGAAACCTGCCAAGTTTCATAGGTTTATTGTGTGCAGTGCTGAGATTCTCTTTTGTGTTTGTCACGTAATCAGTCAAAAATAGCAGTATTTGAACTAGGATTTAACACTCCCTTATTCTGTCACTGCCAGGGCCACTGTGTGTTTCCTCATCCATGTCAGTCTCATGCTTGTTCCTGAGGGGATGGAAAGGAAACTGTGGGGTAAAAGCCTTCTTAATTTGTTTCTGAAGACAAAGGTCTCATCGTGCCTATTGTACTGGAGCACTGGTACAAATCAAAACAGCAGCTCCCTGAGAGTGTTCAAATGGGGTTTCCTGGGACTGTGCCACATTTGTTTTCTCCTTGGAAGGTCAGAAGGGCTCAGTAAAGTCAGTAACAGAAGATCAGTGTCATCTATGCTGCAAGACTAAGCCATTTTTTTAAATCATGTCAAGGGGTAGCATCCCCAGCAGAGCAGCTATTGCTGTTCAGCCAGCCAGTCCAACTGGGAGCAGGGAAACTCTCGGTGATAGATGCTCCTCTTGTAAGATGTGCTGTTGCCATTGGGAAAACACTTCCACAGCTTTGGCAAGTGCTTGCTTCAATCTGCCAGATTAATTTCCTAGCTCTGGTTTGGAGTCATTCTTTCAGATCATGTCTGGGAGGTGCTGGGTTGTGGGTTATGTACTCTTCCAGGTGGAGGGTTGTGGGACTGTGGTCATACTGTTGAAACACCTGCCCCTCTACATGGCACATCTGTAAGGAGCACCCTTGGGTCTGATTTTTGTGGTGTCCCCACAGGTATTCAGTTCTGTGTTGCAGACAAGTCCTGAGCCTCTAGCTATGTCAGCCGCTTCTTGCAGTAATGACATCAAGTCAAAAGGATGACCTAGCACCTTTTCTTAATATTTTGTGCTTTGACTTTTGGGATGTCCACTAGAGAATATAGGTGGTGCTCCATGCCCATATACTGAGTTTCGATGTACGCCTGTGTTTTGATTACTTAATAGAATAGCCTGTGACCTACATTGATTCCCTATCCTAGTTTAATTTCAACTGTGTTTGAAGTCAAAGCTGCCTCAGTTAAATGCTTAGAATTGTTCTTCAGAGGCATCCATTTCTCTCTGCTGACTGTAGGGGAAACATAAATTCCTAGCTTAAGTTCTTTGAGTCACCCTGTTGGTCTGTGCACCTTTGCAGTGCTGAAATAAGTTATCTGAATCCAGCCCATGCTCTTTGAAGTGCCTGATTTAGAACCTTTTGTTGCATTGCTCTTCTGTTACTTGCTGGTTTTCTCCCTTTTGTACCGACATCAACAAAGAAACCCTTATTTCAGTGCAATTCCATCAGTCACGTATAGAAATAGAGCAAATATCTAGGAAATCAGAATGGATCCCAGAAGTGCCTCACAGCAATTTCTGTTCCAACTTCAAAAGGTACCATTTACATAATGCAACATCTTCACTGGAATGAATAAACCGTGATTTAATGTAAGACCTTTTGTCTTTTATACCATGTATTTAAATAATAGATGCATAAAAATGAAAATAAAAATACCTGAAAATGTGATGTTTGGTTAATGAAGCTGTGAAATTGAAGCTTGTTTCTGATGCACAGCATCAGAAGGAGTTTTCACTCTTATTTTAACAAGCAGTAAGAGGCAGGTTCATATTAGTTGATCTAATCCAGTCCAACTTTATATTAATCTCAGCTACTCCCCATGGTTAGTTTCAGTTTATGTATTACTGGGCTTCCTCTGGTCTACTCTCCTGCTTCCCTCTGGCTGTTCAAGATTGCAGACAGCTCAGAGAGTCACTGTCTTCTAAGACGAGCATGGACATGAAAGGTAAGTGTCTGTTTATCCTTTTCTTGGCTTAGACCCATAACCCTGCCTTGTGAGGACCTCTCTAACATCTTTATCTCTTACAAGAAAACTACTTTATTTCCATCAAAAAGTGCTTTCCATACTGTTTTGGTTTTTTACCACAATTGGGTAATTCTATGGAAGTGTGGAGGGTCTCCCTCTGCTCTAACCGAAAGCTTTAACTACGCTGTAGATGCTTCTCTATATCAAGTTCTATAGCCTGCAACCTCCTGTAGGCTTCTTTGCTTATATATTCTTGCTTTTATTCATGGCTGTGGCGTTGTTGGGTTTTTTTCCCCCTGGAGCTTTTGGGACAGCTACTTGCATTAGCTTCCATCCTTGGCTCCCCCCATTCTCAATTTCCTCTTAAGCCTTCCTCAGTAGGAGAGTGTTTTCTTTGTAAGGTACGAGCAGCTCAGAAAGGGATCCTTGCAGCTTTCACTCACTACAACTGTCACACATAAGTCCATGAACGTCTAGCTTAAAGGAAATCAGTTTCCAAAATGTTAAACGTTAACAAAGCTCACCCAGCACATGCTTGATATGCCATCTGTTACAGGGGAATGAGGCTGCACTGGAGAAAGAACACACTGAGAAGGAGAATAAATCCTATTTCTTACTCTGTGCTCTGCATATCCTGCCATGTCATCATTTTTCTAAGTGCTTCAGGTTTCCTTTGCAGATTTGACATTCAGCCTTTTCTGAACACACGCAGACAGACTTCACAGCTGCCTCCATACTGCATCTCAGGTGCTGGTCAGCTATACTGCTCTTCTAACTGGAAGTATGGTGCTAACAAGTCCCAGCTGCTCTTAGAACTGATGATGTTAGACTCTTGTAGGAAGAAGCATAAGTCTCTTCTACCTTTCCAAGGCTCATTGTACCCTGGCCTTCAAATTCTGAACTGGTCCCCTAGTTATTTCCTTTTGGTCTTATTTTTCTTAATCAGATGATGGAGAGTAGCCAAGGCTCACCACTAATTCTATTTACTGTGCCTTATATGCCCCAACTGCAATAAAGCTTGGACTGTGTTGTTCTTTGGCATCCAAGTGTATTGTGTTGATGCTATGAAGAAAGCCAAAAAAACCATAATGAGTCTAAGCCTGTTCCTTGCAGGAAACTTCTCCTTTGGCCCTTGTAGTGGCTGTCAAGCAGGTAGCTGTAGCCTGACCTCCTATTTTCAGTCTGTTTTGGTTTTTGTTTTGTTGGTTTTGTTTATTTTGTTTTTCTATAAGCATGTGCATAACAGAGAAGAACACAGCCAGCTTTCACACAGGAATCATGAGTTCAGATTCTGGGTGCTGTATCAGCCCACGTTAATTTCTTAAAACGCAGTGTCCCAAAGGCTAAACTATAAGCTTGAATGGGGTAGGATCATGCTCCTGCTTTTAAGGTTGGGAATGGTACAGAACAGTGGATACATCAAGATTCTCTAGGACTAGTAATTTTTTTTACTCACCTATCCCACAAGTGTTGAGATAAGGTTTTTCAACGTCTTTCCTCCCCTCTGTTTCAGATTGTGTTTTATGTCCTTCTAAGCTACTTGCTACAGAGTAAGCACTTCACAAATAATGCTCTTTCAGTCAAGGACTTTTCCATCTCCCTGTGCCCCCCTGTTCTCTAAACATGAGGAATGGTAGCTAAAGGAATGGGGTTCTGTAAAATGGACAATGTGAAACCACGTGCAACTGCATTGTGTGTTTTTTGACTAATTTGAGGACAAATGCTTAAAACCACAAAAATACTTACTGCTCTATGCATGCCTCACTGAATCCTGATGGTACAGGCCCCCTTCACACAGTGTGCTCTCTACATTAGCAGTAACTCAAGAACCTCTGTTAACATCTTTCAGGGAGGTTAGACAAACTTTTTAAAGCTGTAAATCTGGAACAAAATTTTTTCTTTGAGGGTGTGGGTTTTTTCTGTTTGCTTGTTTTGGTTTTTTTGTTTGTTTTTCAGGTCAGCTACTTAAGATGTATGCTGGAAACCAAGAGGCTACTGGAGCATGATAGCAGTGTTTATGACTGCATCAGACCCTGATAGTAGCCAGCTTTCAGACTGGTTCAGCTGTCAGGAATACCATGTATATGACTAGAATATAAGTATTTTTGAATAAAAAACAACTACTTGCTGTCTCCATATTTATATAAAAAGATATTTATAATCATTCTTGATAGTAGGTCTGCCTTTTGATTCAGACTTATACTTGTAGTTTGAGTGGACTGCAGACATGCTCTCACAAAAGCATTACCCTAGTTATACCAAGTTTACTGCAGTCAGTGAATAAGTGAGATGTAAATGAGATCAAAATCCAGGTTGTGGTATATACTGCACATTCCTGTCTACATAAGGGAAATTATTCTGCTTTCCTATCTGGTTACGGTAAGACTAATACGTCATTAGGAGTTTTGCCAGGGGAAATCCGTATGTCTGACACTTGTAAGAGATCAAAGCTACATTAGAAACCCTTCAGTTACTAAAATGCTGTTCAACTTTATGCAGATACAGGGAGAAAAGATTTTGGTAGCATAACCGAATGCATTTCTAAAGGTTAGAAATGTGCAGCGCTGCAGTTCAATGCACCTGCAGAATCCCTAGAGTCTTCAACCCTCCAGAGGTTTCCCTAAGAAATAAATTACAGAGCAGCTCCAAATAAGGGACAACTGGAAGTATCTTGTTTCCTTTGTTTAGAATAGCATCAAAGCAGGCTTGTAAAAGGGAATAATAGTTCATACTTCTTCTGAATTCATAGTTCTCTTGTTTCCTTCTAGTATGTAACATAAGATGAAGGATTAATTTGTTTTTAAGTGGTTTATTCTTTTTTTAATATCTCTTTTAAATGCAGATTGTCTATCCTCGGATGGATTACTGCAGAACTGGAGAATAAGTCCCAGAGGATTGAGAATTCAGCAAGGAAACAGGATGTGTCATCAGGATGCTAAAATATTAGTTTGAATTAATTGCTCATTTACACGGCAGGCTTGGATAATGTGTGAGATGCTGGGTCAGCAAGAGGAAAAAAGAATGATGGCGAGGAGAAGGGAAGGACAGCTTTATCAGTTTGACTCTCCTCTGTATGATTGCTGCTCCCAAGTGGATTAGAGGAGTCCTGCTGGAGGAATAGAGGGTAGGGAGGAGGGAATCACCAACTAGAGAGATCCTCAATCTTTTTTATAAACAATATTGATAACAAAGGGATTCTGAATTGGGGGAAATGCCGAAGAGTTTTTTTGTCTAGCCTGCTCATCTCCTTAGCTTCTGTTCATATACTTAAATAATTCACTTCAATAGAATTCAATATTCAGTAGAATAAAGCTTATTTCATTATTTCCTTGAAACATGAAACTGCTACTGGAAAGGACTGGTGAAAAAAAACTGCATTTGTATTTCTCATAGGGGTCACACGTGGCAGCCAAAGTACTGTCACTGTTTCAATATTAAAAGACTACTAAGGTCTTGTCCCTGGCTTTGGAGGTTCAGATGTGATGTGACTGGTGCTGTGATAATACAGAATAATGAAAAACCTGAAGAAGGTGACACATTTTTACACAGTACTTGAAACTGGTGTAGGGAGTAATTATTACTTGTTGTGTTAATATTTGGTTTTGATAAAAATGACAGCCATATCTAGACAGATGTGTTGAGTGAGTCACAAAATGGCAGGTTCTGATATAACACTTCTGACAGCGAGTGCTTCCCAATTGCCTAAGGAGAATGTGTACTTTTACAAGAAGTTGAGCTGCACACCAATATCCATTCCCTCCTAGAGCTGGAAAATCCTTTCTATAAAGAGGAAAAAAACCTCAACTATTGTTAAGCCAAGTAGTTACATGGGATAAAGGATCTGGCTGTTGAACGGTGGTTTCTTAACGTTTGTGTTTCTTGATGGATTTTCTGACATCTAAAGCGGTTTGAGCTTTGAGGGAATCTTTTTCTGTCTTTGAGATGTTTGTCTTCCTTCTATAAGAATTTCTGGGTTGTACTTGTACAGCCCCCTTCGGTTAGGGGCTAATCAGTTTTTCTTTCTTTTTCTTTAAAAGTGTAGGAACTAAACACCTTTCTCTCCTGGCATGTTTGGTTGAAACTGGTCAACATGTCCTGGGATGTGAACATGCATGGAAAATCAGGCAGGTTGGAAGTACATAAACCTTTCAGGCCAGTGACGTGAAAAGGAACATTTGCTTTACATTTCATTTTGCCAGGCTTGAAAAAAACATTGTCAAGATTGGCTGGTAGCTTTAGCGCTCATTGAGGCAGCTGAATCTCTATGTCTGAACCAATTACTATGGTTTTAGTGGGATTGGGCAAAAAAGCAGTTTAATTCAAACTGCTTTATTGGCATGACTAGTGTCGCAAGCTTTGCCAAAAGGCATGGTGCCACTAGGGATTTGAGAGATTCAACATGTCAAAATTATTTTGGTCTTAAAATAAGTGCCATTTGATACTTCTTTCTGCAATGATTAGAACTGGAGAAGGTTTTGATCTCTGCCTCCTGATCTTAGAGGTTCAGATAAATAGTCTTGGTAATGGCAGCATAACACTGTGTCAGCTGTGCAGCTGAGGAATAAGGGAAAGCTTGGTCTTTTAATCTAAAAGTTGACAAAGGCCAAATAGTAAGACTCTTTCCAGTGTCTAGAGAGAGTCTAGAAAATAGATTTGGCTTCAGGACACAAGGCACAAATCCCAGAACAGGGTCTTTTCTATAACTCAAAGGCAAAATCCTTGCAAACGGTCTGTTAATTTGTGAATAATTGCTATAATAGAAAAGTGCTCAGTGAGTGGAGATCTTTGGTCACTAGTTAGAATGACAGTGCAAAGAGTTAAATCCTATTTTCTTTCAATCCAATATTAAAACAACATCAAACAATGCCCCAGAAAATGTATGTAAATTATAAGCAAGCTGGTTTGTACTTCTCGGAGTTTAGTGTTGCGTACTGGAAAATGTTAAGCTGATAAAGAATAAAGGGCTGTACTATTTTAAGCTGTCTTATCCAGTTAGCTGACTAAAACTGTTTTATAACTAGAACAGAGCATCTGGGCTGGTACACATAGCATTCATCAGTGACTCTAAATCTGTGAAAAAGAGCAGGGAAACAACAAGCTTGGAATAGATTCTGTCAAGCCCACAACATCTGAACAATTTGTAGTTAGAAAACCCCACTGATACTCAGAAATCACAAGTATCTGCCAGTCCTGCAAGATTTTTCTCTGCGAGCATGTGCTGTTTTTCTGAAGTTCCTATGTGCCTTCTAAAAAAAAGTGGAAGATGGAACATACTGTACTGAGCAGCAAAGCAAGGAAGCCAGCATTGAAAGAAGAAAAATAATTCCGACTGGGACACTTCGGCAATCTCCCAATTTACCGTACTTTGCATATAAAAAGGATGTTAAATTCGGTTATTTTCTTTGTTCCTCTTGAAGTTTTAATGTCAATACCAGGTGACTGATTAGTGCCCTGTTGCTCCCATCTAAAACCTCCAAAGAAGTCATGGAGTTTATAAAGGATTGTCTGCCCCGGGCAGGTCATCTACTAACAGATGTAGCTTTTATCTTGTCCGTGGCTTTTAACCTGAGCCAGTCTTCCAGTCACTGTTAAGAGGCTCAGTAGTGCGATAACGTGTGACTTAGTTTCCAGATTCTTAATTGAGAAAGTAAAAATCCAGAAATTTACCACTTCAATATCCTTTCCTGCAAAGAGCCCTATGTAGCACTTAAATTGCTACTTTTGGCCTTAACAGAGGACTTTTGACTACATTGATGTTTACTAGAACAAATTAAGGAATCCTGAAAGCAGATCTGCATTTGCAGAGTGGGGAGCTGAGTTAAAACAGACCTAATATTAACTAAAAATATTACTTTTTTAACCCCACAAGTACAACAAAATAAAATTTTGTTTTTTCACCATCAAAATATGAGCTGCTTAGTTACATTCATTAGAATAGTGAGGAAAAATGTAAAGAAAGGAATACTAATCTCTGTTTTGGGATGGCTGTGTAATTTTGGATCCTTACTTGTATGGGTTTTACTTTCAAATTCCAAGTATTTTTACAACTGAACTTGAATAGAATATAGTACTATTGAGGTAGTAAAGCATAGATTTTTCAGAGGAAGGCTATCCAGTGAAGGATGTTGAAATAAAAAGGTGCTGTAAGCGCTAATGCTGTGGGTTGGTATCACTGTGAAATTTCTGCTTTTGGTCTTTGAAAGCAACAGAACCTATGTGGAGGGAAACGTAGTGTTGGACAGAAAGTGTGAAAGCCAACTTTGCGGCTTCTTCTAAACTTACCTCCATTGTAGAAGTTTCACTGAAGACCTTTGTTCTGGCCTCTTTTTTCTGGACACTTTAGTGTATGAAAGTTTTGGGAAAACCCTTGCTTTAAGGAAAAAAGTGTTCCGCTCCCCAGGTCTCTTCCCACTCCCTTGCTGCAGGGGTGGGATGGGGAGAGGCTGCAGAGCTTTGGGTTTGCATACTCGTGGGCAGCCTTGATGGCCTTGACCAGATGTCTATTGACTGGACTTGTGCATCTCTAGAAACTGCTTTAACATGTGGCTGGGGCTGACCCAGTTCCTCAAGAGCAGCCTGGAGTCTGGGAGGTGCATCTAACCCTGTTTCTCCAGGGAGTGCAGCTGAGGACTGCTCCTCTGGAGTTTTGCCACCTCTGCTTCCCTGTCAGTCCCCAGGCAGAGCTGATCTCTGAGCGGTTCCTTGTGCGTGTGTGAATATAGACATGTTAAGTTGCCTCCCACTCGCCCGCCCTGCATGTGCTGTGTAGATCAGATAGGCACCCACTCCCAACAGTTTGCTATCTTATTCTACCATGTAGCACCATAAATTCACAGCGGTTTCCAGGGCTACCTTTCATTTATAAGAACACCACCACCAGCAAGATCAGGCTGAGGAAGGTCACCTTCCTCTCTGTGGAGAATGTCCGTCACTCTGGATGATGAGCCAGCCAGGGATGGTATAATGGTGGTAGTAAACATTTTCTTGGACATGGCAGTCGTGGTTCTACCTCAGCTTAATGAGCTGCTGAGATCCTTGGGACAGGTACTGTCCGTATCTGGGAGTAATTCTGAGTTTGTTGCCTTCTGGTGGGACAGTTCAGCTCTGACACTTTTCCTGGTGTGGGCTGGTACCAAGTGATCCATCCAGGCTCTGCTTCTTCCCTTCTGTTTCCAATGCTGAGACTGCTGTCAGATGGGTGCCCTGCAGCATTCCCATCCATACCAGCTGTAGCAGGGAGGCACCTGGACTTGCATCTTGCATGTAAGAGCACCAGAGCGGCCTTAAACACGAGTGCTTCACCCAGTGCCCCACAGCCAGCATGGGATGGCAGCTCTGAGCTGTCAGGCTGTTAGTGAGCGGGTTGGCTTTTCAGCTCATTGTGGGAGGGCGAAGGTATTGCAACAAAACTTCTCTAAGGCCTGAGAGCTCAGCCCTAGCATGAGGCTTTCCTCTCTACTGTTGTCTGTATGTGTGCTCCGGGTCTGGTGAGATAAATAGTCCTTTCAGGGCAATTTTCTTCTCATCTAAATGCTGTGATAAGGAGTTACAGGCAGTGCCCTTCATAAAAATGTGACCAGCATAGCAATGTACAACAAAGAAACATGAGACCATTTTAGCCAGGTATAGCTGGAAGGTGTCCATCAGCACTGTCAGCACCTCACCACTGGTGTGGGAGGGAGGAGGTAGCCACAGCAGTGCACGTAAATGGAGATGGGCAGAAGGAGCAGGCTGTCCTGGGATCAAAATCAGGGACTACACAAAGTTGAAAAAGGTTCCTTGTCTGCATGTTTACCCTAGGGTGTCTGCTTTTAAAGTTGGTGTGCTGTGAGCGATTATATTTTTCCCACCCTATTGTAGCAGTTGCTGCCAACCTCATTAAATAAGTATCTCCTATCTTTGGCCTGCTGTGGAGTGGGAGGACTGACTCCCACTGTGTCTGATCTGGTTAGTTACTAATCCTGGTTCTTGCCTGATCCCTGCTCATTACACAAATAACATGGGCTTGGAGATCACTTATCGAAACTGCTTTTTATTATTTTTTTAATGCAGAACTAAGTGTAGCAAGTGAAGCAACCACAGGTGCATGTGGGAGACATTGAGGATGGAGTTTTATTAGGGGAAAGGGCAACCGTTTATGGAGTTGAGTTACATATAAAATGGTTTGCTCTTACGACTGAAACAGAGGTGGGTGACCCTACTCCATCCTCTGAGGGACACGTTCCTGCTAACTAGGGAGTTTGCTATTCATGTATAACCCTGTTCAGATTTCATACCTGCCCTGTTGTGGACCTGTAAAAGGCCATTCTTTGCTCACCTTCTAAAGATTCACAGGCTTGTTTAATGTTGGACATGGGAATAACTTCTACTTTTTGCAGCTCTCCAGGAGGTTTTCCTGAACGATGATCCCCAACCGCAGGTTGTCTGAGGCAGGATGAAAGCCTGCATTTGGGAACTGTGGGTTGAATGTAAACTGCAAGCTGGGCTGGAGGGGCTTGGAGGATCTCCCTTCCATTAAGGCTTCAAGATGAGGCTATTGTATTGGTCTTATGAATATCAGATGCAAAACACACTGAGGTGCTACTTTTGTTTTTTCTTGTGTTTGTGGATGTTGAATAGAAGTAAGATAGAAGAAACAATGATAAGACTGAACTAATAGTTACTTGTTCAAGGGCTGTACTTAGATTTTTTTTTTCCTTCTTTCTGCTCTACCTCAACATACGTTGCAGCACCACTGTCCAGAATAACACACTGTGGGAGGAAATTAACTTGTCTTCGCTATATGGAAATTGGGATGTGATTTCTATTGTGTTTGCAGGAAGAGGAATGAAGCTGCTTGTGACAGAGCTATTAAATTTTCTTTTTGCCATTTGTGCCCTTTTGTTATGGATTAATCGCACCTGGCATCAATACATCTTGGTAAAGGTTATGGAAATCTGAAATTTTATAATTGGAAATATTCAAAGCTATTTTATTAAAGGAACTCTTTCCAGCCAAACTCCATGTGAACATGGCTTTGTCTACGTTAGCTCTAAGATAGCCAAGACCTTGCAGTCAATGTAATGCATTGTGCTTTATGTAAATGAGGCTGTACTAAATGACTAACGCATGTTATCTATGTAGATCTGAGATGAGGTGTCTGGGGGAAAATGATAGTATCTGACTGATAACAGCTACCCACCAGGGAAGTCCCTGGCTTTCATTTCTATAAAGATATGAGCACAAATGTATTATTACACTACTGAAAAGCCAGAGGAAGGAATTCTTCTCCCTGCCCTTTTTTGAGGGCACTCCAGTCTTTATCCTTCCAGCCAAGAGCAATTTTTGCAACAATCTGTCTTCTTGAGGGATTAAATCAGTGTCAAAGACAGGGGAGGCAGAACTGTTAATTGCAGGCAAATCAGTTGGGGTAAAAATGCAATTAGGAGAGACATTGTGGGAATTGGCACATCCCAGGCACAGTTTATACCAAGATTTTCTGTACTTTGATTCATGTGTTCAGACCTGCCAAGCTACCCACTCAGTAAAGTCTGTAACAAAATTTATCAGCAATTTATGGTGAAGACATGGAAAACCTCTCAGGCATCTCATGTCAAATTGCACATTTTTCACCTGATAGTGCACTTGTTTAAGGTTGTGTAGACCTATCTATGTCTGGATTATTTTTAAAGGTACACACTTTCAAGTGGTTGGCAAGAACTGCTGCATGAAAAAGACTATATAGAAACAAACCTTTAGCTAAGGATACTTCAGGGCTGAAACATAGGTGACTGAACTGGATTAATCACTTGTACACATATAGAAAATATGATGCCTGAAAAGGTAGGGTCCATTATTAGAGTAGGTGTTTTATAAGTAATATTTCTGTACAAAGAACTTGATTTAGAAAAGTTCCTGTGTAACTCCATTCAAATCAGGTTTTGTGCTGTTATGGAGTTTCTACTCAGAACTAGACCTGTGCTTTTCATTACCATAGCCATCCTTTAGAAATCACCTAATGAAAAATTTAAAAAAACCACCCAAACATTAAAATTCATCAAGAGACAACTCTGAAATAAAATGTATTTAAAGAATGATCTCTTAATACACAAACGTTAACTCATACAGCTGAAGTAGTGAAGTTCCCATCTTCCCGTTATTCACAAAGGTATTAACGTTTATTTTTCACCTTGATGTGAGGCTGAATACAGGATTTCTATTATGGAGAAACTGACAAAAGAAAATTTGCCTGTAAAAAGTCTCCTTTCCAAGCTCTTGGGAATCCTGCTCCCTCAAAACCAAATACCTTAGAATTCAAGCTGTGATGTACAAAGTTTTGATGTTGAGTTCAGTAGCTATGTGACTAGAGCTCTAGTTCTGGTCTGAAGAGATACTAAAGTGTTCACAGGCTGTTCATACCTTACTAATGCTTCCCCTGATAAAAAAGATAAATGCCATGGCATTTACAATCCAGCTACCATCTCCAGGTATACTGTTCAGGATTATAAAAAAACCCAGACAAACCTGGGGAAGGGGGAATAGTTGAGACTTGATCTCTGACTGCAGATGAAAAATGTAATTTGGCTAGAATGTAATTAACATCATGTTATGTGGAACAGATTCACCAAACAGGAGTGTCAGTTCTGATCTCTATTCCCTGTCTGATTCTTGGTAAAGCCTGAACCAAACATTAACACGATATGTCTATCTGCTTTGTATGAAATGGCAGAATATAATGAAGAGATTTATGAAGAATCTGTAGCGCTCTAAAAAAAACCCAAACCAACAACCCTTGGGAATTAAAATAACTTCTGAACAGTACGTGCCCTGAACTATAAGAGGGGTGGTTGTTTGTTTTGTTTGTTTGTTTTTATATATTGTTTCAGGTGATGTAGGATCTCTAACCTGGGTTATGGCATTGGAACTCCATCTAGTTCACCGTGCCTTTTTTCACACTTCCACAACCCATATTGTAGTTAGAAGAGTGTCTGTAGCTTGTTCTAATACACCTGAGCTAGTCTGGAAGTAGGTAAACTAGCTTAAGAAATAGAGATGTGACAACATAAAACATCTTTAGCTTCCAGGAAGTTTTTTTTATCTAGGTTTCCATGTGAATGCTGCTATAGTTGAAGTGTTGCTGGTGCTTGCTGGTGTGATTCTATGCTTGGCTAACACTGATGGAAGTCAGTACTCCTCTGTACCAGAGGTCCCTTCTCCCATCAAGAAAAATTTTAAGACAGTCCTATTCTTTCTTTTGAGCCAGTAGTAGTGATAGTACAGACAGCTCTGAGTTGAATCTGCTTGCTGATACAGATGAAGGCTAGTTATGAGTTTGAATTGGCATCAGGGAGGGTGGCTTGCCCGTTCTCATAGTAGTGAGGTCTTAAAGCATCAGTGCATCAGTGCCCTGAGCTGATTTCAATCTGACTCAGGTAAGCCAACATAGGGTGTAGGCCTTTGGTCTTTGCATGTGCAAACCTGAAATGTTAGGGGTGTCATGGCATGGCAAGAATAAAATTCCAACTTGAGTTGTATTAATGATGCTGGATTCTGGACTGTACTGCTTCCACAATCGACTGAAGTTGAAAAGAAGCAATACATTTGCTGCTATAGTAACTGAGTTTTAGATGTGTCTTCTCTTGAATGCAATCCAGAGCATTATGTACCATGTGCCTAGGATTGATATATAGGAGACAAAGGGTGCTACAAATGATTTTGAAGAATGTGCTGTGGCAGTTTAAAAAGTTACTACCTGCAGCTGTCTGTTCTGTCCTTCTGTAGGAGTTTCTAGTCTCCATATCAGAGCTAGAAAAGGCAATATGTACCCACACCAAGCTACCTCAGATCATAAGCTGGTCTCGTAGCTTAGACTCATAATGGCTCTGACTTATGCTTGCAGGAAGACTTACCTGCTTGCTGCTAAACAGGGTCTGCCCTATCTGCATACAAAAGGTTGGAAGGGAGAATTGCTTCTGAACTGTCCTACTTTACTCTGCTAAAATCTGCAGACTCTGGTAGCTGAGGTGTGGATACACATCCTCTGCAGCTTCCCTGTTACAAGGCAAAAGCTGTTGTAGGGGGATGTGTTGGGCAGTGGGAGATATCCCCGTTAGCTGGCCCAGCTAAACCTGCCTAAAAAAAGGAGCTGGAGCCATGCTGTGTCAGACCATACAACGTTGTGGCTGTAGTGGACATTTCTGTCTGCAGACGTTGCTTTGGGAAGGCAACCTTTTGGCAGAGATGTAGAATAAATAGAGTGTGCAAGGGGGAAGACAGGAGGAAAATTATTTTTAACTGTGACAGCAAGGTTTAGCAAGGGTTTGTTTGTGGCATCTCTAGATATCCCAGAAGGCTGTAAATAGCTGGTGTGTGGACCAGGCAGTTGTCTAAAGTCACCAGTGTTGAACTACTTAAAAGTCACCAACATGTAATGCTGAAGAAGAGGAAATTCTGAATGCAGCCATGCCTACATGTCTACTCAGGCTGAGGTTTCAAGGTGACAGCCTGGGACCCTACAATCTAAATTCTGCTAAAGTCTTTCAATTTGAAGGTGGTGTTCTCCTTCCAAGCTTCAGGGAAAGACCACCTGCTTGAGTAATGCACTTATCTGTTCGTGAATAACATGATTAGACTCTTAGAATCACACCACAGCAGCACGGGCTGCTGCTATCTGGCAAGATACAGGTGAAAACTTGATCCTTCTCTTTATTCTTCTTTTCACAGTACTTAAAGCTCTACTAATGTTTTGCGTTGGGATATGTGGTGTACAGACTGTTATTAACCAACAATAGAAAAATCTTTAGTTTGCATGTATTTGAAAGGGTTTCTGTGGTCAAGATTAAGAAAACCAGTGGCAGTGTTTCTGTACCTCTCTTTTAATGGTATGGTTCTTTTGATTAGTACTTAATTTTGCTCAGAAACCTGAATAAATTGATTTCATGATTAAAAAAAGGAGCAATCAAAATTTTATACTTAGAAAACCCCTCTGAACCAAAGGTCTGGGAAATAACTTAGGCTGAATTTTTAATCCTTTGGTCTTATATCTGCTGGTGGAAATAAGGCCCAAGAGCAGATTTTGCAGTAAAAAGAAAGTATTCCATCTAGTTTGTTTTAGAAGTGACTATAAAGACCGTGCTGTTCTTCTGAAGCTAGACCATTTTGAAGGAAGATAACTTCTACTTTTCCCAATATGCATAAATATTTAAGTTTTCTATCATGAAATATTAACAACGAGAGGAAAAAAGATACTATCTCACTTTTTTTTGCCATAAATAAGAAGCAAAAAAGAGTTTAAATAATTCAAGTTATTCTATTAAAACAATTACAACTGTGTCTTCATGCTTCATAAGTATTGTATGTATTCTTATGTACCATATGTAGGGGTAAGAACTGTAAGCTGAGCAAGTTTTGTTCTACCTTGTTGGAAATATTTATGATCAAGGATTGCTGAACAGCCTTGCAAGGGTCAGTATGTGATAGCTGGATCTGGGAGTCCTTAGAGATATGTCATGTACTGTTTTAGTTTGTAACTTCTTTCCATTAAACTTCCTTATACAAGAGTTGGATGATGATGACTGTGTCATGTGGCTGGGAATAAGTGTCCAGGAGCTGAAGGGGTCTATAGTCCCCTTGCCCTTCCTTCTCTGGAAATCCAAGAAAGGAATGCACTTCTGGCTAATCTTGACCTGAAAATTAGGAAATTAATTTTTCAAGGATGTCTCAGTCATTTTATCCAGTGACTCTGAAAACCATGCAAGATGCATATACTCTTCTAGGAATGAAGGTTGGCCGGGAGCCTCCCTTCTGCATGAGTGTCTGATAACAACTTACAGAATTAGTCTGCTCCTCTTGCTCCCATGCACCTTGCATTTATTTCTTTTTCTGAATGAGAGGATAGCTTCACCAGGCCTGTTAGAAAACAATCTTTGTTACAAAAGCATTCTGAAAAATGGGTACATGGGTGTTAGCTCCTCTGATTATCTTTCAGCTGGGGTGCAAGTTCCTGACTTAATATGTCACATACAACAACCTCAAAGTTCCCTAAATAAAGCATCTACAACTTCTCTTTTTTTTTTTTTTTTTTTTTTTTCTTTTCTGAGGGAAACTTGAATCTGTCAAAAAAGACATAAATGTGCTCTGAGATTACCTACTGGGCCAGGTGGCTTGGGAGTTTATGTGGAGGAGCTGTAGACCCTGTGCAGCCTGGGTGGGAGCCTGGTACTTGGCAGCTCAGCCAAGTCTCAGTCTTGCACATGGGCAAGGGCAACGCATGGGGCACCTGGTGATGTCAGTGTCCTGCCCAGTTGGCAACTGAGCACCACACAGCTGTTCACTCAGCCCCTCCCCCTCAGGAATGGGAAGGAGAAAATAAAGCAAAAGGCTCAGGAATCGAGGTAAGGATAGGAAGGGGTGATTCACCCATTACAGTCAAGGGCAAAAGACGGGCTCATTAGGGGAAGAAAAAAGAACATCGGTTTAATTCTGACACTAACACCACTTAACAGACAGAGTAGGACAGGGAGAAGTATTACCACATCTTAAAAACACCTTCCTCCACCCATCCCTTCTTCCTGGGCTCAGTTTTGCTCCTGATTTCTCTACCTTCTCCCTGTCCAGTGACACAGGGGGCAGGGAATGGGGGGGTATGGTCAGTCCTGCTGGTCCTTCCTCCTCAGGGGAAGGACTCCTTGCATTCTTCCCCTGCTCTGGCATGGTGTCCCTCTCACAGGACACAGACTTCTGTGAACTTTCTCTGATATAAATCCTTCCCAGGGGATGCAACTCTTCCCAAGATGCTCTGGTGTGGGTCACCCCCATGTGTTGCAGTGCTCCCAGTGCTGAATGACAACAGTGGGGCTCCTTCTTTCCACAGAGTCCCAGCCTTCTTTGGGCACAGCCACCTGCTCTGGTGTGGGGTCCTCCATGGGTTGCAGGTTGGCATCTGCTCCATGAGGGACCTCCATGGGTGACAGGGGCAGCCCTGCCTTCTCACCATGGGCTGCAAGGGAGTCTCTACTCTGGCGCACCTCCCCCACTTCCTCCTTATCCCTTCTTCCACTAACCTTGGTGTTCGCATAGGTGTTCTCCTCACAACTCCCTCTCCTCCTCCCAGGTTTCCCTTCTTAAATATGTTATTGTAGAGGTGCCACTGTCACTAATTGGCTCAGCCTTGGTGTAAAGGCAGGTCCAACATGGAGCCGGGGGAGCTTTGAGAAGCTTCTGACAGGGGGCCACCACTGTAGCCGCCTCCACCACTACCAAAAAACCCCCACCACACACAGAAACCGAACACAGTCAGGCTGTGGCTGGGTTGGGTTATGGTCTGAATTACAGCTTTGGATTTTAAGTGTTTCTTTTTAACCTAAATTCTTTATCTGATTTAGTCTGATAACTCTAAAGGCCTTTTTAGAAGTATTTTTCAGATTAAGATGACAGCTATGTATCTAGATTAATTTAAATAAATATAGTTACAAATTTGGTACGCTACAAGTCATTCTCACATTTTTCAGTTTAAAATTCAGACTGGTGTTTTTAAAATCTTTATACTTATTCTGTTAATATGTTTTTCTAGACTCTTCTAAACCACCAAAATTCCACTTTTCCTAGTCCCCTTGATTAATACAAGTAGAATTGTACTTTCTCCAAATTTCCTCTAGATATGCTGCACTTCCACAGACAGACTAATTTTAAAGGCTCTCCAAGATAAGTTTTTTATAATCTTGTTATTAAACTACATTTATTTTCTGCCTTGAGTACTTCCATACTGCCGTTCCCTAACTTGTAGGGACTACAGCTAGCTGGAGGGAGATCAGACACAATTTAAAATCCCTTCATACATTATTTTGTTACATCAGTGACAAGAATAACCTGATAAGTAGTGGCAGTTTGTCAAATGAAATCCAGAATGAGACTTTCTAGATAAACGCAATGAACACTTAAAAGACTGAACTGTTGACCATAAAGATCCTCTGTTTTAACAATATACAGGTCTAATAGCAACCCCCAAGCTTCAAGGCTTTCTGTGCTGAGTAGCATCTCTTTTAATTAAGGAAACCCAGGTTCACCTTTTCCAGGCTCCTCACCTGGCATCTATCAGATGTCTGTTTATCAAGTGCTAGTCACCTTCCCACACCGTTAAGATGTTGAAGAAAGCAATAACCAACCTTTAACAGTGGCAGAACTATTAAGCCCTATCTTTAAACTGTAAATAATGCAGACAATTGTTTCTCTCATTACAAGGAGGAAGAACCAAACATTGTGTCATAAGTATGTACCTCAGACTGAGTTGTTATAAAGTAATAGGTCTCTCCTGATGTGATCAGTGCTAAGGAATTTGTTTGTGGTACTTTCAGGATCAGCTGTAGCTCTGTTTTGCTGGAACAGGGTGGAGTTATTTTAATGAAACTGGGAGCACACTGTAGTGGTGTAATACCCAAGGGAGTACGTGCTGTGCCTCAGAAATGCTCTCAGGCTCTACCAGTGCTAGAGGAAAAACTTCCCAGTGTAATCCCACTGGAAAATATTGAAGTTGACTACCTTCTACCGCTCCCCCCCTGCCCCGGAAGATCACAATCCATTTGGAAAAGAAACTCTGTCTGGCATTTTATTGCCATGTGAGCTCAATGGAAAGCACTGTCATATCAGTAAAACTACTTTAGAAAGAGCAAGGAGGGCCAATTGTCCCTAAAATATTTTACCCATGTTGTACAGGTGTAAAAATGACACCTCAAAGACTTGAAGACAAATCTGTTTTGTTCTGAAAAATAGATCCTCTAAGGCACTTCCATTTTGTGAGATCATCTGAAAGCTTTTGTGAAATGCTTTTGTGAGAAAGCAAAAGATAATTTGAAATTTGTTGTAAACCAGGAGCATTCTCATGTTGGTCATAACAGTAACATATTGCAACAGCTTTGGACAGGCCTAAGTCATTAAGAAAGGTATATGGCAGTAGAAATGTACATCCTCACTGCAGGCTGCAATTTCATGTAACAGCTTAGATGACAAAAATAGTTTAAGCACGCTCCTGGTCAATCCTAACTGTTGGATTCCTAACCCTGAAGCATGTTTCTCTATCAGTTGTCCTGATGCAATTGGTAGTGGATCAATAAACATCACCTGATGTATATTGTGGCCTCATAAGTGGTTCTGCCAGACAGTCAAGGGTTTAAATGCTGTGGTACAGGGTGGGGAGGAGGAGAGGGGGCAGCTCCAGCTGGGCCTCTGACCCTGGAATTGCATGTAAAACTGCTGCTATAGACCAGCAAAATTTGAATGTCAGCTAAGGTAAACCATATGGCAAAGCTGAAAATGACAGTGCTATGTAGACTTAGGTTGTTGAGGGTTTGACTCATGATTCCTCTTCTCTCATCTGACTCCTCTTGGCTGTTTATTTTCTATAGAAATGGTGTACACTGGGCTTATGTGGGTGGCTAGTACCTCTGTTCTAAGTAATTTACTGCTTCATAGGGCAAATTTAAGAACAAAAAGAAGTCATCTGCTGTTGTGTCTTCTAGACTTCCATGCTGCACTCAATCTGTTCCTCAGTTTTGTGCCCCCTGGACAATTTGAGCATTGAGAATGTTTATTTCAAAAGGCTTTTCAGGTGCAAGAGAATGATTTTAAGTAAATGTGACTCCCAGAGTGAAGAGAACCTAGTTTTGCTCTGCTTGAAAACAAGCAAAACAATGATGCTTTGACAAATGTTTCTCTTGGCTATGGAAGTGGGGAGATGGGAAAAATACTTGGCTAGTCTAGGTAACACCTGCGTTATAGCTCTTGATGTATATAAGGATCTTGCACGTACTCCTATATCAAAGGGGCACTAGAAACACTGAAGCATAACTAATTTTAACTGAAAGAGGTAGCCTTATTTCCAGTGTAATTTCTACTCTAGCAGATTACTTTCCCACCTGTCATGCAAACAGGGCACCATACAAAAAGCTTTTGTTGGATGAACATGGGTGTCTCAATAAATATTTTAGAAGTGTATCTCCTGGAAACGTCTTGTAAGTGAGCATCTATTTAATATTTGCTAGGGTGACTGTATAGAAGGTGCATGCACCACAGCTACTGACAGTGTATGCATAGACAAAAAGACTGTACTCCTGTCTGATAGAATGGGGAGGCGATACCCACGTTAAGCCAGTGCGGTGGCTATCACTATAAGCTTGTCCTTGCTTCTTCCCCTTTTTTCTGTCTGTGCCTTGCTCCCAGCCTCAGGGACCTGTTGTCTTGCTCTGCTTTGCCCTTGCTCTGGTGCTCACCAGAGTGGTTGGTGCTTAAATTCACTACTTCAACAAAAAACTGTTAACGTTGGGGTTTTTTTCATGTTTTTTTTTCACCGGACTAATGAGTTGAAACAGTCTGTTGTATGGCTAGGTGTATTTGTCCCAGTGCAGGTTCAAGGGAGACCATGGGAACATGCAGCTGGAAATGAGGGGAAGATGATGTGGAGGGAGGACATCCATCTTTCCGCAGCCTTGAGATGTTAGACTTGTTCAGTCCAGTATTGTGTAACTGCTATATGATGCCCTAGGACAAAAATAACTGACTAATGCTTAATTTCAGCTTTAGACAGAAAAAAATAAGGAGATCATAGAAGGATCACCTATTATCTCTTGCTTCATGGGTTTAATTTCTTTCCTGTCTATAATTCAGTCTCTGTCTTACAAATAGCATCTGGTAGTTGCTGCAGAAAGACTAGCAATATATTTTATGAAAATTGAATTTCTTCCATGAGTAATCATAGTGATCAGATTAGTTCTCAGTAGAATTTGTTATTTAATAAAGCTTTGTCAATAAAACTGGTTCTGAAAATTCTGGTCAGTATCCCTCAGCATGCAAGTATTTGCACAAACCTATACAAGCACAAATGCTTGGACTAAAATTATTCAAGTTCTATTCCTGAAAGCTTTTTGAACTTGGAAGTAATCCCATCAGGAAATAGAACAAAACTGCTTCTCTCTTGTGGTCATTCAGTAGCTAATATAAACAATAATATTAATTATGAATATTTGGTGAATAATGTACTAGCTGAAACATGTCTGTCATTATTAAAACACTGGCTTAGGGAAAAAGATCGAAACAGCAGAAGGCTTGTAAATAAGTCTGCACTCTACAAGGATTCCTGTCTTGGATAAATCAGTGTTGCTTCAAGTGTTTGAAGGGAGCTAAGCCAGTTTACATCAACTGAATGTCTTCTGTTTTCACTGGGGACTAATATTTGACCAGCTGTAGCTCTAATAATTGTATAACTCATTAACATTTTCCAAAATTATGTATTCAAATGGTGTTTGACCAGTTTGGTAAATAGCAAATTAACGTGAACAATTCAAAGTGTGTTCACAGAATTCACATACTTTGGGGAAAAAGAAAGTGCTTTCTATGAGTTTGGATTTTAAGCCTTGTTCAGCAATATTAGGTAGTCTGCTTTTTGCCTAACTCTACAGACTGGCTTGGCCTTCAAGTTAAACTGTTCAAATGCAGTCTTTGGGGTTTCACAGTGAGTTAGCACAATCTTTTATCCCCTCACTCGGAAAAGGCTTGTCTGAGATTGTTCACAGGCTCTTTAGCTGTCCCTGTTCCCACTGCAAAAGTAAAAGCAGGTTAAAGCTTTGGCCAGATCATGGTTATGAAAGCATTTTAGATTGACATGGAGCTTTGTTAGCTGACGTGTTTGAGGTAAGACGCTATTAGGTAGTGGAGGGTGGGGAGGGAGTTTCCTTGATCAGCGTGGTTTCATCTGAAGCCTACAGAGAAGCAACAAATACTCGTTAGTCCTATCTTAATCTCTAACAGTTTCTGTCTTTCCATCAGCTGCTTCATAACATGATGTGATTATTTTAGTAGGGGTCTCTCAGACTCAGTCTCTGATGGGTGTTTACCTATAGCAGTGGAAGATGTTACTTCTCCTGGGGAAGTTTAACAGAGGGGGAAGGAGAGCATCTGCGTGGCTTCTGCAGTGCTGCAGGTCACAGCCTAGCTGATAGCTGTGGGCTGCCAATGAAGACAGCATTACAGCGATGTGACAAGTTGCAAACAGAGATCCAAACACGTCCTGTTTTTCCTACTCCCCCCAGCAAATGATATACTCTGGAGAAAGTCCGAAGCCATTCTCCATCATAACATTCTTCCCTTCTAGTTAATGCTTCAGATTATGATTATCAATTTAAGGCCTGACGGAATAGACTTCAAGGAGCATTTAATAATTCAGGGGGTCCAAAATTCAACACAACGTAAAAATTAAACATAACTTGAGATATAGTCTCACCAAGTGGTGCTATACTGGACAACTCTCAGGGCAAAAACCTGCTATTTCTTCTTGGCACATTGTTCTTTTCCTTCACTGGCAGCGTTCTTGCAGGTTCTGTGGTGGAGAGGATGTAAAACAGTTCATGTGTGATTAAATGTTTATTGGTTTTGAGCTTCACTTTTAACATTTTTTTTTTTTCCAGTTAATCATCGGCCTTCCTGTGGAAAAGAAAGAGCAGAAAAGTTTCAAATATTGGGTTAATTCCAGCACTGAATTATTTTTATTGTCTGAATGTGTAGTGTTAAAATTTGCCAGCAATTGAGAAGCTCACCTAGGCCTTTGTTTGCTACAAGAATATATTGCAAGCAGGGTACCTTTTTTTTTTCTTTAAACAGCAGTTTTTATGTAAAACATAGGCACCTGCTTTTATAGCTATTGAGCAAAATAAAAAACAGTTGTGAGCTCAAGTTTGAGGGCAGAAAGTTTCTGGTGAGATTTGAAGTAAGTTTAATGCTGTTGATGGGGGTACTTGAAGGAACTTGGCCCTTTGAGGCAGTTAAATTGAGCAATGCTGAGACAGGAAAGCATCTTAAATTGGCTCTTCCTCGTGCTTCGATTCCTCCAGTTCCTCACTGGCAGCAAAGTCTTATTTGCAATCCTGGCTGGTTTCTTATACCATGCTTGTGTGCTCACTGTGCATGTACCTCTGGCTATCAGCACTCCAGTGGTACTGAAGGCAAGCTAATCTCTTCCTACCAATAATAACTCTGCTTATAAAATTGCTTTCTAGTTGAAATAGTAGCCCTTGGGTTTCTGCTGGAGAAATCTTATGATGTACTTCATTGGATTCTGTTAATTAGTGTGGCTTAAAAAAAAAAAAAGGCACAAACTCTTCAGCAATAAAAATGAACGATGCACAGTTGTGAGGGCTAGAACTGATAAGGATATGATTGGTGTGTTTGTTCTGCATTTTCACTGGTACAAACAGCTTTGAGCTGGAGAGACAGAGTTCAGAAGCAGCTGGCTGTGTGTAAGTCCAGACCTTCTGAGGTTAAGGGATGCATTAAACCCTCTGGTGAGCTAGTTGTGTGCATGAAGATAGGTGCATTTAGAAAAAACTTAGAAAAACCCAACCAACCTTGCCCTTTTCCCCCTGGAGCATATCCACAGATGAGAACCTCACTCTTCTCAAAAATTAGGGTTAATAGGCAGCCCAAGGGATGGGTAATATTCTAAATTGTCTGTCTTTCAGGAAACAAAGGCGTGTTGTATACTTGCTGCTTTCTGTGCTTGGTCTCTGTGAGTACTGCATTTCTCAGAACCAACCCCTTTATCAGGAAAAGTACATTTTAAACATGTGTTCTTGATTAGTAGAGTCAAAAGTTATGCCTTTTGTGCTGTGAGAGCTCTTGATAAAGTAAAATGTTTATTGGAAATCTTTTCCAGAGATTCAGTACAAATCTTCTAAAATGATCCAAGAAATGTATCTGTCTCTGCTAGAGCTGGGCATCAGAGGAAGTGTATTTAAACTTTGAACTCAGATGGTGGATTTTCCAGAAACATAAACTTCCTAAAATTCTCTTTTCCCATTATTTGTCTTACTACTGTCCTTTAACTGATCTTACCTTAATCTCTGATGAGTAGCTACAGCTTGTGGATGTAACCAGAGAAAAGATACCTGAGTTATTATCTTGTGTTTTTTTAGTGAAATGAGTGACATCTGTGAAATATAAATGAATTGCCATTCATATTGAGCACTCTTTGCTACTCTGTTTCAGGATATTTTTCTAAACGGGTATAAAATGTCAATCGTGTCTAATGAAATACTTGCTACCACCTTTGGGCTGGTTACTTGGGGAACAAGTGCAGTTCTTCCCCTTTCATTTCTTCTGCCTACTTTCTTCTGAGTTTTAGAGGAAGAGTTGATGAAGATCAAGAACTAAAGGACCTGTGGGTTACAGGTGGTTTTGAGGAGCTTAGGTCTGGATTGCCCAAACCCATGGTGCTGCTGTCTGGAAATGTTACACTGAGTGTGGGTCCTGTTGTGTTATGGAGCATGATTCAGATTGGAGTAGCACTCAATTCAGTAAGCAGAGATCTGATGCAGTCTGCTCAGCAACTGTGGGAGACCAAACTAAACATGCCTGCTAAAAGGTCCTTTCCTTAGAGAGATTAATCCATCTCCATTTAATCATTTTATGACACAAAATGAAATATCTTAGCTGTGGCTGTTTTTTTGTTGACACTTTTTTTCTACAGCTGGATCCAGGTTGCAGGAGTCCTGTTCCTGCATCAAGTTTGGTGTTTTGAACTTTCATTGACATTAGGAGTGATTTAAGGTGTCCGTAGGCACTTGGCAGGATAAACTCTCCAGTTCATATCAGTGATCCTTTTGGAGGTGGTAACATATTTTCATCCTGTGGTGTTTGCCCAGGGTCAAATTAGTACCTCCCATATAGGGGAAGGGGGGAAAGGGAAGGGGAAAAAAAAAAAAAGCAGCCATTACAAATATTTTAAAACACAAAAAAATAGCTTTTCTAAAAGTGATCAGAATGTGCTTGAAGCTATGAATATTCACTAGTGAGGCACTGAGTATATACTAAAAATGTACATCTCTTTTTTGCAAGAGAAAGTAATAACATCACTTCTTGAAAATTCCTGAGTGTCTGAAAAGTATTTCCATTCTTTCTGTCTTTATAAAGAAAAAGTAACCAAACCCGAGTGAGTTTCCAAATGTGGCTCATTGCATGGCTGCCTGAATGCTAGTGCTGGCAGGAGGGAAGGGGGTAAGCAAAGGTATGAACAGCCAAGAGAGCAAGGGTGGAACCACTGTTTTTGGCATCAACCCACAAAACCCCACAACCCACTCATTTAAAATAATTATGAAACCGAAGATATAGATTTAGGATAGTGCTAAGAAAACGTAAACACAGGCTGCTGCTGAAAGAGGCAGTCTTGCTCCCCTGCTCATTCCTCTGCTATGCCATGTGCTCAGCTGCTTCCCTTGTTCCAGCACTAGCACTTAGCTGACCCCACTGTGGACCAGTTCAAGCATCTCACTTAACAAAGACCTATAATACCTGCAAGAAATAAATGGTCTTTTGCTTTGATATCCTGAACCAGTGTGCTATGGGTGCAGGGCAAAGCAGGGAGTATGAACACACAGCATGGGACACATGGATTAATTATGGACAATGGAAAACTGTAAGAGATTCAGCTATAGAGTAAAATGCAGACCAAGGGTCTAGCTCTGTGGATTTGAGTTAAGGCAAGAAATTGAATTTGGGTGTCCCACTTGCCATTAACGAACACAGCTATCTAGCTATTGGCTAATTGGAAGAGCAAGTTGGTATGCATGTGAGTGACAACTAGGAAAAAAAAAAAAAACAAACCCAAATTGATTCTAACTGTGCTAGATTTTTGACAGAGATTGAATCTCTGTTATATAAAATGTCATAGTTAAGTGGTTATGGTGTTTTATTATTCATATCCCTCCTTGATACATAGCTTCTTTTTATGGAGTTGCATTTATGCATGCCACATGTAGGACTTGGAAGATGCTCACACACATTATTTCAGTACACACTCTAGTCTCAGGTTGATTTATATTTCTAAGAGTTTCTTAGCTATCCCTTTAGCTGCTACAGTTAAGATGTAAAAGATGTTGATCTGAGGATCAAATTCTGTAGTTCACACGGATCTGAACAATTTGTCTATTTTTTATTGCTACTAAACATGAAAACATTAGGGAGTTCTTCATAGTAGTGTTGTGCTAGAATTCCTTTGTTTCCAAATTTCTTGCTTTGGCTTGTTTTGTATAGCAGAGGTTTTTGCTGGACATTTGGTCTTCAGCATGTAGTGTAAGGTTTTCTCTTCAGAGATTATTAGCACCTTTTTACACTCTGTCTATATTAACTGTACAAGCAGATGGACAATTTTGCCTGTTTTAATTGTCTTTAATTTAGCCTAAGTTTGGTTGCTGGCCAAGTATTCATCACCTGTGGATCAGACTTGGCAGCCCTTTTGTTTCTTGTCCAGATATTTTGTTCACAGGATTATTTCCTTTTGAAAGGCCACACCAAAGTACAGCTGAAAAGCAAATAAAACACACTACTGGATTTCAAATAGCAAAGAATTGCTGAACATGTAATTTCTCTTGTTTTGGTCCTTTTAGGATCATTATTCAGTGCTTTTATTGGCATAGTTGCCAAAGACTAGAACATAAACAATTAGCTGGAAATCATCCCCCCCCCTTTTTTTTTTTTCTTTCCCGTTCCCTGTATACAGGAAGTTCAGCACAGTACATCCCGTTCTGTTAGGATGGACCTCTGCTTTGCTTATTGTTCTTCATTTTCTTAAATAATAATATTTAGTATGTCATAGGCTAGTAACAGTGTATGAGACAAAAAAGTTCATGCAATACAAAAAATCAGCTCGTATTATTGACTGTAAAGCACCCTGGATTGGATCCAACTCCACTGTTTCTTACAGCAGTCTCATTTCGGTGGAGTGACATCTATCTCTTGTTTACAATCACTGAGGTCGAGTGAGAGGTCTAGTATTTTCCAGTACAATTGTCCCTGAGGGTGTTCTGTGCTCTCTGTCTGCTGTAAGGCAGTTGCCAGTGTGTCTGGAAGAGATGGTTAGGAAATATGGACAACCTAATGGAGCATTCACAAATCTAAATCACATCTATGCTGGCTGATGTGACCGCTTTGTGTCATCAGAAGATCACTTGATGCTAGACTGAATCTCAAAAGTCCTGTCACACTTGTGTTAGATTACTCAGTCTGGGTGATATAGTATAAATTTGTTGAAATGAAGAAGGGGATCTTGGCTTAACACTGAAAAGGCGATTAGTTGTTGATCTCTGTTTAAACAGTGAGGTAAGCATGATACCTCCATGATATGCAGCAAGACGGGGACAGAGAACTAACTCCAAGAAGCCTTGACTTCTCTAAAGAAAATGACTGGTTTAGGTGGCTATCATTAGTTATTTTATTACCTGAAACAGGCCTTATGTAGGAACAGTTTAAACAGGTAAAGGATATTCTACTTTTTTCTTTAATATTCCTAGCTTATAACTTAGAATATTAAAAATATAAAAAGTCCCTCTGAATGAGACTCATAGCTACCATAGCGGTGGTATTAAACTCATAAAATGATCTTTTATCTATTTGTCTTGGGAAATATTTTGTCTACTTAAGCCATAACTCTGGAAAGCAAGGTGTTACATGTAGCTGTTCTAGCCAATGGTTCCTGCCTTGCAGATGGTACTAAACAAATCTTCCATCCAGGAACACATTTTATAAGGCAGCTTTTATACTGGTCAATATACTGTATCTCTGTAACAGCTTTGTGTATTTCACTCCTTTTTCAAGTGGACCTGAAAAAATTCATTATGCTCCTCATCTCATTAAGCCTAGCCCTTTCTACCTGCCACTGTTTTTTTACTTTGCCTCACTAGTTCAGGTCTCACTACCCCTCTTTTATTACACTCTTGTGATGCACCATACCTCCCCTGGAGTCTACCTTTCCCTGGCTTAGTGGAAGCACTGCCATTGCCTGTCCAGCTCAGGGGTGGCTTGCTCCTCCTTGCTTTGCCTGGCTCTGACAACACGTTAATAAAGCATTTTAACCATCTTTGAACCATGCTACCCAGCACTCTGCTTTCCCAGAATCACAGCAGAGGTCGCTAGAAGGGATGTCTCAAAGCCCAGCCTTTCCCTCACAGAAGGATTATTGCCATCACTATCTCCAATTTTAAAAACTGCCAAGGATGGGGATTTTGCAGTCCCTCTGGGTACCCTGGGTAACCTGCCCCGGTGCTGCATGGCTCTTGTAGGTTTTTTGGTTGTGGTGTTTTTTTGGTGTGGGTTTTTTTTTTCATATTTTTAAAGTTTTTCCTAGTGTCTTAATGTGCAGCTTGTGGCTCTTACCCATGTTTAGCTTGCTTACCACCACCCAGTTTGACTTTGTTGTCATCTGTAAGTGCCCTTCAAGCAGTAGTAGAAGCTCAATAGGGAGCCATGGGCAATGGCTCTTCATGGAGCATGCAAAGGTGTACCTAACCTTGTTTATTTGATTTATGTATTTCAGCTGAGACACGTTCATGCCTATACTCCAAGGTGTCTTATCTATGTAGTACAAACAATGCTTAAAAATTTTCAATTTCTCTAGCTTGCTTGCAGCCCAGCAATGACCTTGGACCATTCAAGACCTGTCTTTGTTATAGAAAACAAAGATTTCTGGCTATGGGAATGTTAGTCAGGAATATTTAAGGACAAAATCTCTGACAAATATGGTTACTTCACATGAAAGAACCTGGGGCAGGTAAAACAATTTTCTCAGAACTGCTGTTTGTGGGTATGGTTTCTTGCCTAGGAAAGAAGCCTCGAAAAGGCAGGATTAACCACCATACAGAGCAACCTGTGCCAGGCTGCAGGTTTCTGGTATTAGTTGTATTCACACTGAGATACTTGGAGTTATACAACATTACCACTGGCAAAGCTGTTCTGCTATAGTCCTGGTCTCAAGGTTTATAAACCCTTCCTTTTCACTAAGTTGTGCATTTACTCTTACCAACAAAGGGCCATGTTTTGGAAGGGTGTACCTTGCTTTGCTATAGTTGCTCTGCCAGTGGGGTCAATGAGTTAGATCATCTGGGAAAGAAGCAAGCTACTTTCAGTGCTGTCCTGAACCCCTTCCATTACAGAAACACCAATACATGGTAACTGTCATAAAAGCCCATTAACTTAAAAAGCTTCTCTGATTTAGTCAATCTTTTCTCCATTTATCTCAGAAGATGGAATTAGTCACAATGGAAGAGAAAGCCTGAAATGGGTCAGTTATTTACAGTGCATTCAGCTTTCTTTTGTGTCTGAAAAGATTTCTATTTAGTTTTTATATGATTAAAATAAAAGACAGAGGAAGCTGCCAGCTGAAAGAGCCCAGGATTTTTAGGTAACTGCTTTTAGCAACATAAAAATAGTATTAAAGCAAGGCTACCAGATATTTAAGTCTTGCTGGAACAAACCCAATTTTAAAAGACATTTTGAAGCTGTTTAATAGTCTACTCTTTCCCCAGATTCCTGTTTTCACACCTCCTTATTGACATAAGGATATGGCTGGGGTCAGTAGCAATTTGGGAAAGAAAGCAGAACAAATTTCCTGATCGCCATGTGATAGTACATCTGTCGTTTCAATTTAAGCCAGCATCTGAAGCTACTGCATTTGTAGGCATTTGGCCAGATTCTGATCTAACTGGCAACAGTTTTAGACTTGTGCAACTACTCTGTAAATCAGGGTAACTCCAGTGTAGTCAGCCATGCAAAAGGAGAATAAGGCCTATTTTTACCAGGTCAGCCTTTTTGTGTGTTTGTAGAGTCTTGGCGATTCAGCTTAGTCTCATAGTTGCTTCTTATCTGTTGCAATTAATCTGCTTGAACTCTTTCTCTGTGGTGTCCCAGTTTACTCAAATGTTGGGTGTAGAAGACAGGACGCTATCACTTGTGATCTGTATCTTGAGGCAAGCTTTATAATCTGTTATGTTGTGAAGGTTGTCTTTATGGGGTTCAAACAAAATTTTCATGTAAGGAAGCCTTAGTGCAAGCAATTAAAAGTTGTAGATAAAATGTTCATATGCAGTAAGTGTTCTAATATATGGCCTAATCATGAGTCTAATTCAAACAAGTAGTTGGGGTGTATAATCCCTGTAAGCCTGACAGTTGCCTGTGATCCAGGATGTCTGTTCTGACTAGGACTGAATGTGTTTGGCGGGGCGGGAAAGGCAAAAAAACACTGTTGAGTTATCTGGTCATAGGTCATCTGTGTTATAACATCATTCACTTGGGTATAACCCCAACAGGAAACTGAGACTAAAAGAACCAGGCTTTCCATATTGAAACTCGAGTAAATCCAGTTAGGGATGTGAAATATAGTGTGGATGTATCAGAAATAAACTAGATTCTGTCTGAATAAACAATGTGGCATAATTTACCTAGTTCCAAACAATTTGGTTCAACAGATTCGATTAATGCAATAAAGAAAAAAGTATAACTCCTTTGGAAGTTGAGCATAAATAGAGATATAATGCCACAAAATATCCCAAAGGGGTTAGTGCTCCCATTTATTACATTTTCCTGGGTGAATTTGAACTGGTAGACCTTTTAGAGGTATTGGCCAGGTCAGTGACATTTCTTGTGCTGGTCAATACAGTATGAACATAATTACAGGCAGTACTTAATTGGCACAGCTGTCTGAATCTTAAATGTCAAATGATAAAAAATGGCGAAATCTGATAATAGGAATGTTTCTAAAGGCACAAAACCACACGTGAAAGAAACCGTCATGTCAGAAGATGGTAAATCAGAGCGGTCCACTGTCACGTTTCAGAGTGACATCTTTTCAGTTTCATCTTGATTTAAGCAATTTTTTTTTCTCCTGAGTGTATGTTTATACTTATTCTGCAGCTAGAATAGACCTATGTAAACCTCAGAGTTTTGCTAGGGCTCTGTGCAGATGCAGCTTGTTGTCATGTGTTGCAGTGAGTGGCAGACATTGAAGGAACTAATTGTTTTCACTGATCACCGTGTTATCTCTCACTGCATTTTGTACTCACTTATTTTATCATTCCTAAAAAATAATTTTATAAATTCTTAGAATAAGCAACCTAGCTAATGAAACTTCCAATTAATTCAGAGATTTTTCTTCCAGGTTGTTCTATGTGTTATTAGTGCTATAACACTTTCTGTATTTTGCATAGTCTTCTGTACAGTGATAACCATAGCCTTACTGTAGTTTTTTAGGGAATAGGAAAGCCACGCAATCATCTTCATTATCATTGATACTACATATTAAAAAAATCTTGAAATAGTTGCCAAAGGGTGAAACTGTCTTGTTTCTTTATTTTTTGTTGTTGTTGTTACTCTTAGTTTCAGAGTTCTTATTTGCTTTCTAGTTTCTGAGCCTTTAATAGTTCAAATCCTTAGTCTTTTCTTTGCAGTCAAGTAACTAAGTGTGTATCTCTTGAAAACAAAAGCTAAGCTTTTCACATCATCTTATGTGATCAGGAGCTGAGACCCTAATGAAAAAGTGGTTGAAAGTCTCAATATTTGATATTCACATTTGTCTGTAGTCAATTTCATGGGGTTTTTTTTATTCTTGAGGTATGCATTGATTTTCATTCAAACATGAACTCATTAAGACTACTCACAGGAAGATTATGTTTAATTTTGAATGCAATTTTGAATTTAATTTTGATAATTAACTAATGCTCTTATTTCTGTATTCAGAAACCAAACTGTTCTCCGTCCATTTAAGATCTTTTTCTTGCCTTTCATCTTCCAACTTTCCCATCTGGATTACGCTAATAGTTAGCTTCAAACAGTATACCAAATAGTGATTATACCAAATAAAATGATTTTTGGTTGTCCTAAGAGTGTCATGATCTTAAAAATACTTATGTCTTAGAGACTAATCTTGCTCAAGGTAAGAACTGAGTGTCTGTCTGGTAACCTGCAAGCAGAATGTAAATGTGTGCAGAAAATATCTAAATGACATGGAAGAAGTCTCTCCTGTAAGACGGGAAGAGCAGCTATACATTTTGTGATCACAAAGAGAGTAGCTGGGGTCATTTCCTGAAATAGAGATCAGCAATTTTGATATGTGGGGCTTTTCATTAGATGGTCCAAAGTTAATCCTGTAAGGAATCAGAGGCTGTGCTTTCCCCATATGCAGGGTCCTATGTCCATTGCACACAGATTTTGAATCTAGAGCATTACAGCATGTTTTCTGAGCATTTTTAGAGAGTAGCAAACTTGTGCAGTCTTTGTACACCTACAACGGGAGGATGGAAATATCTGGATGGATTCTAGGAGGTGAGTTTACTGTCTTGGCAGACCAAGATCAAAGGGATGAGAACTAGTATGTTCTCTCCTTCTGGTGACTCTGAGGACAGCAACAAGATGACTACATATCCAGGGTTTGGTACAGACCTGAAGAGGAAATCGGCAGAGAGCATGACAAATGTGGTTCCTTTTCACATGATCAGCAAAGCTACAATTTTTCATGTGATTACTACTGTCACCTTGAGTCTGGGATATCTGCCATCAGAAAACATAATCTTTACTCCAGTAATCTTCATTTTTTGCACATACGCAAGGAACCCTGGCAGGTTTCCTGTAGAGTAATTCTGGAGAAATACAAAGGAATTTGAGATAGAAAAATTGAACTTGGAAAAGCTCACAGCTTTTCCATGAGAAAAAAAAAAAAGCAAAAAATACTTGCTAAAAGAAAAAATGCAGTGATGTAAGGCTATAGACAGAAACACTGAACACAGGTATTGTAGGAGCAGTCAGGTTGAAAGCCTCAATCTGGGATAACTACAGGGAAATAACCTTTATAGTATTGACATAAATATGAGAAATGTGTTTAGGCTGAGCCCTACTGTTACCTTTAAAGGTAGTGAAGAAGGTAGAAAGGCTTAGATTTTAATGTGGCTGTCTACACTGTGCATCCCACCTCTCCTTGCTTGAGGATGCAGCTGTACCAGCTGAGTTATTTTGTTGGCTCCATGTTGAACCTACACCACCATATCAAGACTGTATGGGGCTGTCTCAGCTTCAGGAGGAAGAAGAGGCTTTCCCCTGCAGAGCTGCTGCCTTTGGGGGCCTAGGGAATGTCAAATGACTTAGTCAATAGACAGCTGGAGTTGAGTGAACAAGGGTCTTGTAAGTTTGGACTAACCTGTGAGGTCATCTTGTCTCAAGAACATTAAGGAATCTTTATACACTCACTTATTCACAGGGGAGGCATCAAAAGAAAAGAATTTCAGATGTTTGGAGCACTCAGCAGGCAGTACCAGCATACTGAGGAACTGATATACATAGCCATTTTTTAGGAGAACCAAGTTGGCCAGAGCCATTCAGTGTTTTCTGCTGTTTTCATAGCATCACTAGATGAGGCAGTACTCTAGAGGAAGGCTGGAGCAGGTATTTGTCTCAATTCAAGAACCCCATGAAAACTTACAGGTGAATTGGTGAAGGTATTTGAAATAAAGTTGTGGAAACTAGAACTTAGCTGGAAAGATGAGATGCTGTAGGAGGGAGTATGCTGAGCTGCCATGTGAGTCGTTCAACTAAATACACAAGTTGATAGAAGTGTCATTTCTGCATTAGGTAAAACCCAGCACAATATGGTTATTGCCTTTACTATGCCTATTTCTTAAATAGAACCAAGTAGATGGAAAAGTAGATGCTGTCACCAGCAGATTGAGCAGCCTGCAAGACTTGAAAAGAAGATAAACAGACATTTTGGAATTATCCGGGGCCTACGGTGGTGAAAAATCTGGGTTGGAGCTGGAAATTGCAAAAAGGAAACTGCAACAAGTTGAATGAAGATTGCAAGGAAGTGCTATACGGGTACTACAATAACAGAAGGCATGAATCTGGCAGCTGGCTTAAAGATGTAGGAACAGAATATCAGTTTATTTTCTACAACTTTGGAAGCAGATTTTTTTTTCTACATTTTATAAATAAATAAGTTTGTGTCAAAGATATCCTTATAATTTAACATTTTCTGCAGCTGAAACAATTGTAGAACCCTGTTTTTGTCTTTCTGTGTTCAGATGAAGTTAATTTGTAGTAACAGGAAAACTGTGAAGGAAAAGATCACTAAATAGGAAAAAAAATACTTTTAGATTTTCTTTCATGAAATTAACAAAAAATTTACTCCTGTGAGGCTAGCTGAAACTTTTTTGTGATATAATTTTCCAGCTCTGTGGTGTGTGACTGAAACATTGAACTTCATTAAAACTACTAAAAAAACAAAAACCAAAAAAACCCTACTACTTGTGACTAGAAATGTTATATGCCTCAAGGTGTGAAGTTGATAGTTGAAGACTGCATGATAATGAATTTGGTAAAAGTTAACAGAGAAGAACAAGCAATTTTTGCTTCTCTAGTTCTTAGGTATCTTTCTATTTGTCCACTTAAAATTACTTCTTCATTAATATTCTTGATCAAATCACTTTTATGTGAATAGTAGGCAGAATGGTTTAAATTTGCTAAAGTGAGAAGATTAACAGTACCTCAGTCTATAGCATGTGACCACTAATTTGTTGTTTTACCATTGTGGATAAAGCAAGTGTGAGGCTCAGTGTTTTCTTTTTATAAATGTGTTCTATAGTCACGATATACAACTCAGTGGAGAGGATCTTTTCTCAGTGTATTGATAATTCCCCATGGTGTTGTTCATGTCTGAGTTCACAGAATCACAGAATCATCTAGGTTGGAAAAGACCTTGAAGATCATCCAGTCCAATCATTAACCTAACTGACAGTTCCCAACTACACCATATCCCTCAGTGCTATGTTGACCTGACTCTTAAACACCTCCAGGGATGGGGACTCCACCACCTCCCTGGGCAGCCCATTCCAATGCCTAACAGCCTGTTCTGTAAAGAAATGCTTCCTAATATCTAGTCTAAACCTTCCCTGGCGCAATTTGAGGCCATTCCCTCTTGTCCTATCGCTTGTTACTTGGTTAAAGAGACTCATCCCCAGCTCTCTGCAACCTCCTTTCAGGTAGTTGTAGAGGGTGATGAGATCTCCCCTCAGCCTCCTCCAGACTAAACAACCCCAGTTCCCTCAGCCGCTCCTCGTACGACATGTGCTCCAGACCCTTCACCAGCTTCGTTGCCCTTCTTTGGACACGCTTGAGTAATTCAATGTCCTTTTTGTAGTGAGGGGCCCAAAACTGAACACAGGAATCGAGGTGCGGCCTCACCAGTGCTGAGTACAGGGGTAAGATCACTTCCCTGTCCCTGCTGGCCACGTTATTTCTGATACAAACCAGGATGCCATTGGCCTTCTTGGCCACCTGGGCACACTGCTGGCTCATGTTCAGCCAACTGTCAATCAACACCCCCAGGTCCCTCTCTGACTGGCAGCTCTCCAGCCACTCCTCCCCAAGCCTGTAGCACTGCTGAGTTGGTCCATAGATCTGGATTCCATGAAGATCCAGCTCAAAGCCTTTTGAAGCGACTAGAAGTCTTGTTAGTGGCAAAGACCTAGTTCTTAGCCTGAATAGTTCAGGTTGTAGTGAGGAGATGACAAAAAAGGAGAGGCAAAGAGATAATCATGTCGGGCTACAGCCGAGTCATCCTGCAAGTGAATCCTTCAGTCCTGTTCCAAGGGAAACCTTCATGGACATTGCACAGATGATGACAGCACTAGCTCTAGTGAAGAAAAATGAAAGTTGAAACTTAAAAAAGAAATAATCATGTTTTGTTATGTGACTTTCAGGATAGTGATACTTATTTCATCTGTGCTCTAGTTTGGACTAACCTTAGTTTTTCAAATATATTTTGTGACCTTATTATTCTTCAGAGAGCAAATGGATATATTTTACATGGAGCTTTGATTTGCCACTCTTTTACTCCTTCATGTCCTGATTCTTTCTCAAGACTGCATTTTTTTGTTATTGTTAGGACCCCTTGTGCCTTTGCTTAAGTACAGAATGAAACCCACTTCTATTAGACAAAATAATTTATTCCACTGCATTTGTCCAGTCCCAATAATAAATTACTAATCATTATATATCATATGATTCATATAGGGTTAGGACTTACTGATGTGTCTGATTTCTGAGTAAAGCACATTGTCTTGTTTGTGTTCAGGTATTTAAACTGTTTTTTGTTACTTGTGTTTTTAGAAGTTATGTCCAGCTGGGAAGAAGTGGAATTCTTTTAGGATTTCTCCATGCTTTTTGAAGTCACTGATTCAGGCTGTGAATGAAGGTATATGAAGTATAAAATTCTAAGAAAAGAAAGACTTGCTATATGGGCAGTATAGTTACTCACACTCATACTTTACAGAGAACAAGCTTCAAATAAAAAAAGTTTTTTCTGGGCACTTGCTCAAAACTAGAACTCACAGCTCAGAGAAATATGAGGTACTGTTTTCATTTTCAGTATTGTGAGTTTGAAATATAACTAAAACTTTAAAATACCAGAATAAAATACATTGGGAAGAAAGGTTCTCGGGCCATCTCTGCTTAGTAAGTGTAAACAGTATTTATCCATATTTGCACATTCTCGGAAAATGTGCTTTTTTAGCAGAATAAAACTTTGTTTCTGATACTGTCAGTTACTTAAAATACATCTTAGATTTAGGAAAATGCTGAAAATATTAATGTGGCATAAAATTATCCAGTATCCTTGGATACATAGAGTTATCCAGAGGTTCCCTCTGAGAGATGTAATGCTGCATTTAGATGTAAGTTATACAGTCAGGCTTCAATTGTGGTCTTGTCCCATTTCCTGATACTTGAATTAAATTAATCTGGAATTGTTTTGAATATTTCAGTTCCCCTGGATTTGTGGTCAAAATCTTAGGAATCGCTGAGTTTTATGTTTTCCATTTACAAATCATAAATAACCAAGGCTTACATGAAACTCTGTCCAGACACAGGTAATGGCTGTTTCAACAAACCTAGCTGAGCTATAAAAAAAAATATAACCTCCAAGAAATCATTATACTGATTTTAGTTGTTAAGGACACTGTCATCCTGATTATGCATCACTTGAAATAATACCATAAAACTCATGTAACTCTATGTTCTCCATGAAAAACCTAATGGAGAATATTTTGCTTAGATGTTTCAGCTATTTTTCTCAGAGATTTCCCATTCCACGATGTTCCTCCTGTTCCTCTCCCTGATTCTTAGCTCTGTTGGTCCCGATAACTTGCCTCCCTAAAGATTTCCAGATCCTCCTTTGATCTGCTTTAACTCAGCAAAAGAGCAGCAAAATACCCAGTTGTTTGGTGGTTGTGTTTTTTTGGTGGCTTTTTTTTGTTGTTGTTGTTTTGTTTTGTTTTGGTGGGGTTTTTTTGGTTTTTTTTTTTTTTTTTCTGTGAAGTTTTCTACCTTTATAGTAAAGGCAGCAAACAAACTGGTTTTCAAAGATTGCCTGATGAGGTGATACAGAGTAAGTGGTGGAGGAGAGAAAGGTGGGAAGAGACAGGAGGAATGGTACTTTTCAGTGGTGGTGGTATGTTACACTGCACAGTGTGACGCCAGACTTCTGCTTTTGAGCTTCCTTTATGTTGGGGGCACATTTACAGCAGCAAAAGCATTGGTGCATGCTACCAGGACCCAGGACCCTGGCTATGAATACAGGCAGTGCGTAGTGAAGTCTCTGGTCTGATGCTGGTGCTAGTCGAATCAAATTCTTTCTCTTGTTGCTACAGTCACACTTGGGACTGTAGTGAAGGCATAACATTTGTTTTGTGGCATCCAAAGACTACTGAAGCTGTGGTGTGTGTAGCTGCTAATCTAAGATAGGCATATAGCAATGCATTTGTTACAGTATGTGGCTACATGCAACAGGAGAAAGAAAGGTTAATAAAACTGGAATTTGCCTGAAACGTTTTAATAATATTAAAATCTCTCAGAGAAATGAGGAAAATAAGATGCCTTTAGATCACAGTATGATTGAATTAACAGCATTAGTGATCTTGCAGCCTATTCAAGCCTATATCGTTAATAACTGAAAAGCAAGGATAGTGCCTGCATCCTGAAAACTACTTTCAGGGACGTTTGTTTAAGGGGAAAAAACCCCCAACAAACCCAACAATGAAAAAAAAAACCCAAACGCCACAAATATTTCAGAGTATATAAATAACATTATACTGATGCTAACGGAGATGCTTTGCTTCCTTATCTTTCTAAATGCCTTGATTTCTATATCTGATGATCAAAGGGACTGATTTATTTTCCTGTGAATTTTCCCATATGTCACAATGTAATCCTTGAGAAACCAACCATAAGTTTAATAAACTTATTTTCATTAATGCCTCAATAAATATCTTTACAGAAAAAACTGCAGACCTTTCTCAGCTTCTGCTCCAAAGAACTAGTGTTAGGTATAAGGTTCACTCTTAGATAAGCTGGATTCTTTTCCCTGCATTCATTTTACCACTAATGTCATATGCAAGCATGTCGGCTAACCCTTGACTTCATAATTTTAATGAAAATAGTGTAGAAACAAAGCAAATATATTATTATTAATTGTTGTTTGTGAAATACTTTGGGATACTATGTTTGGATGAAAGCCAAGCACATAGACAAACTTGTCTATTGACAGGAGGAGATTAAATATCTTTATTCTTTTCTGCTTTCTTTTAGTGAAATAATTTGAAGGGAATCTCAAAAGATATGATATATTATTGTTCAGATAAACAACCAAATGTTTGGCTTGCTTATCTGTAGCTTAGATGAACAAACTAGTTTTGTACTGAAAATTGGCTACAAATCTCACGGTAGTTGTCATACCATTGGGTTTCTGGTATTCTATCTTGTCAGGAAAATGAAAATAAAAGAAATAGTTTATCCTAAAAATTTTGTCTTCCAAAAAATGTTCTGTTTAGTTCTGTGAACTTTCTTGGTTTTGAACATGCAAAATTCTGCCAATCATAGTCCTACTAATCAAGACCATTGCTGGACTACAAGTTGTCACACTGATTTTAATAGGTAGACTCCCCAGAAAACGTGTTATACATGGCAAGGGGGCTGATGAAATAACATCTATTTTCTAAAGGTAACTTGCCAGCTATTTCAGACCATGACATATCCTGCAATACTGATGGCTTGTTGAAACCACAGTGTTGAGTGGAGATGAATAACTATGCCTGCCATGGGATACAAGTGCTTACACCACATTGTTTTTTGCTAACAAAGGAGAGGTTCAGTGGAGCCATTTATAAGTTAAATGAAAGTTATCTTGCAACATTAGCATCTCCTTTTCTTGATCAAGAAGTAGTCCAAATATTTATTTTAATAAGTTATAGGCTTCAAACAGCTTTTCCTTTCTTAGTAAGTGAAAAATTCTTGAAAACGATTTTGAAATATCTGTGGCACCAGTAAGGTTCATTTTCTTGTAAAGATGTACCAGAGATTTTATTTGAATGATTTCAGAATTGAAAACAAAAAAAGCAGATGAGAGGGCTCTTTTATTTATTTACTTTAAAAAATAAATCTGAAAGTAGTAAAACACCAATGTAAGAAATCACTTTAGGTGGGACTTTCTCTTCTAAGGCCACAGCTTATGTCTCAGAGATGCACGTCTAAATCACCTGATGTCCTCTTAGCTCGGCTCCAATTTCAGTCAAGATCTTTGGGCACATTAGAGGGCTTCTGAAATGCTGCCTTTTATACTCTCATTACAGCAAGATGCCAAACACTGGTGAATAAGGCCCATCTTCTGTTTATGCCTTAGTGCTCATGAAATTGTATTTAACAGTGTTTTTATTACCTGCACATGCATATTATGCCATTCAGCAGGCAATAATCTAGGGAACCATTGTACCACTGCTCTAATTGATAAAGGTCAAGACCTGGTGCTATCTGTCCACAGAACAAGTAATTGCCACACAAATTGGGACAGATTGAGTGAGCTGAACTTTAGATGGCACCATTAATTTAGGTAAGCATTACTCATCAAACTAATTAAACATAATTGCTTTTTTTTTTTTTCTGTGAGCACAAAACACCATGGCCATTATTCCTATGCTAACCTTTAAAGAGTCTTTACTCTTCATAGAAATATGAAAGTTGTTTTTAAAAATATTTCTTTATCATACTGCTGAAGAAGGACAGGTTCAAATATAAGTAGGTGCTTTTCTCAGTTGGAAATTAAGATTATTATGGCCAAATGTAGGGGAAAAAATCATGACAGCTCATTTTGTACATCATGAAAGGCACTTCTTAACTTGATGCTTACTTAGTGAGACTGCTTGACCTTATAAAAATAGTCAGGTAGTTAATGTATCAGCACTGCCTCAATTGTGGAACGTGAAGCTATTACTGTCAATACTGCTTCAAACAGTACGGCTTCACTTGAAGTACAGTGTCTGGGGCAAAGTGTCTCCGTCTGCACAGACCTTTAGTGTGTATATCTTTAAAAGGATCTTTGGGTTTCTTTAGTGGCCGATGGCAATTCTGTTTCATAGATGTTCTAACTGCTTCTAACCAATACTAGAGACTCAAGCCTAGAAACTGTATTTCTTTAGGATTAAGAATTTATCTAGGTAATGTGAGGCTACTTTTAAACAAAATTGCTAATGCCAAAGTCTGCATCCCATGCTCCTTTTTACACTAGAGGCCAGGAGGCAAGACATGGATAATTTATGCATGTCCCTGGTGTCAGTTGTTTGCATAGACATTCACGCTGACAGCAAATTACATGATATAGCATACAGGATTTCTTCAAGGACCTTTAAAGGAAAAATTCTTAAGAACAGTGTTCCAGCTAAAATGTAGAGAAAATGCTAGAGCACAACGAGTTTTCTACAAGGATGTTACATCATTCAAAAATGGTTTCATCTCCACAGATTCCCAAGTCCAAAATGTGTTCAATGAAGCAAAAGGAAGCTTAGATACTGATTTAATTACAGAATTTTCCCTAAGAAGGTAGCACAGCAGTCACAAACACTTCCTAATGTCTCACATATCTAGATGTCCTTATAGCAGCATAACATGGTGTCAGCTGCCTTGGACTGTAAATGGAAATACTCCTTCAAATTTATATGAGATCAAGTTTATCTGAATTTGGCCTGGGATTCAGTAAGTGCCCAGACATGCAGTCATTGGTGCATAATGCAAGTGAGAGGGGAAAAATAAGGAAAACAAAGTGTGTGATAGTTTATAATTTTTTGATTTGCTTTGTTCTTTTGAAATATCAAATTAACAGCCTGAAGGTCACATGATCTTTTTGTTTCCTAGAGATGTTTCTCCAGCACAGAAAAATTTATGTTGGCGAAGTAGTGAGGGAAACATATATTATTAATTTTCTGTTCTCTGGGGGTGAGAGATTTAAGTTAGCAAGTCTTCAACCTATAAGAATTTAATTTGTTTAAAATTTAGATCTGATTTTTTTTTTTTTTTTTTTAAAAAAAACCCTTTTTTTCAGGAATATTGCTGTGAATCTCAGAACGTATTTTAACCAGCTCTACCTGATATACCTTTTATTACAAATAATTATGTAACTGGAACAACAGGTTGCCCAGAAAGGTGGTAGATGCCCCATCCCTGGAAATACTCAAGGTCAGGCTGGACAGGGCTCTGAGCAACGTGATCTAATTGAAGATATTCCTGTTCATTGCAGGGAGGTTGGACTGCATGACTTTTAAAGGTCTCTTCCATCCCAAACTATTCTATGATTCTACAATTCTAATTAAAAAAGGTAGATCTTTAGCAATTGGACAGGATTTGTAGTGTTTTCTGGGTGTATTCTTGTATTTCAACTGTTCAGTGCACTGAGATTCGGCTATATGTATACTTACAGCATGTGGGAGATAGAGCAACATTTTACTGAAACTTTGTTGCTCCTTACTTTAACGACTTGTAAATTGTTGCTTTAGAATATATGCACAGGGCCAGGTGAGGATAGGAATGGGCTGTCCCAAGCCTGGAAGCCCTCTGTGCCTATGTTAGTGCACAAATGTTACACCCTGAAATGTTAAACCTTGACTCTTGGAGGCTGTTAGCTTTTCCCAGGGGTTGCTGGTTTGATTATAGAACTTTGCTAACAGCTTTTGTACCATGTTGGCTGGTGTCCGGCTAGCATGGAGCATCAGAAGAATATGCCTATATCTGTTTGTGTTGGTCTTTGTAAATATACTCTTAGATCTTCTTAGGCTTTAGGTTTGCTGGAAGACATGGTGATTTCTAGCTCTGGTATATGAGATTATCTCAAATAAGCATATATGCAAATACATATATTTATAAAACTATACAGATATGCACGTGTGACAGATAGGATGTGATATCTTGCAAGATTAGAATATTATTTATTGAATCACCAGTATGATATATGAAAACCTTACTATTTTAGAAAGGAGCAGCTGCAGTGGTTTTTTGTTAAGAGATGATATTAGGAGTTTTTCCATCAGAATAATGTGTCAAGAGGAGGTAAGAAACACACTATCTGTACTATCAGTTTTTTCTTAATTCTGTTTACTATGATTTAATTGAATAAGGGCAGAAAAGCAACTTAAAGCATTGTATACGTGAGGGTAGTTTGCTCCCCAGGAGAAATTTTAGGGATACACCTCTAGGTTTCTGCATGTGTATCATGTCTCTAGGTTTAAATTTAATAGAAGTTAAACTGACTTTGATCGTGAGGATTTGATCAGCATATTAGTGCTGTTCCATAAGCATATAGCGATTTTTGACTTTGGATAACAGTCAGCACTGTTCTTTAGATTAAGTCCCCCAGAGTTGATTCTTTGTTTAAAATGCTTCTAAAGGTATTTAGGGACTGTACAGTTGCCAATGTTTCTATTACAGGCTATTTTCAGGAGAAAAGTCCTACCATTTAGGCTATGTCTAGTCTATACTCATGTTAGAAGTTAGCTTGGTACATCAAGTGTAGATCTGTACAGCAGACCAGTTGGTTGTGAGGAATGCATGTCCACAAAATGCATATTTTTTTATGGTTTGCTTTAGGGTAGGTCTAGCCTGCTCCCTTAGGCTGAACATCTAGTAGAGGATGGAGCATATTGGGTGTCCTCCTGGAAAGCATCTTACAGTTTATTTTGTCAGAAAGAAACCCAATTCATGAGATGGTTTTGCAATGCAAAAGAAAATGCAGGAAGTGGGTATGATTGGGAGATCTGTTTCTGTAGCGCACTCCTGATTTGAGTAACAAATGTGGGTGTATCTGCACCCCTACTTAACTCTGTGTCCCTGTTGCAAATGGGAACTGTGTGATAATGGCTCTTTTCAGTTTTTTGTATTTTTATTTTCTCTATCAAAATGCATCAGAGGAGCTGGGCAGGAAGTGGTTTGTGAGTCTGCAAAGTACTTTGTGATTGCAGTTTTCCTGTTTCATCACCCAGGATAAGGTTGGAAGCTTTTAAATGTCTTCATAAAAAACTTGGTGAAGGGAGAGAGACTGAAAACTGCTACCAGTATATTTTCTTCTGAGAAAGTTTGGTCTCCTGAGAAAAAAAAAAAAAAATCAGTTCCAGTGAGTGAATTTGACAATTTTGATAAAAATGCTTTATCAGCTTAACTTTTTATCACAGGTTAATGATGTTGATAAATGAACTTTGTGAACCAAACTTTTTGAGGTTTTGTTACAATTCTGAGTCCTGCTTTATAAATAAAACACAAAGGAACGCAAAAAACCCGGCATTAAGAGAACATTATCTCAGTAAATACAGATGTAAAGATGCAAGCCAGTTGCCTACAGTAGTCTCCGTACAGTAGACCCAGCATCATCTGGTGCTACAGAAAGACTCACAGAGCTGGAAATGAAAAGGAAAGAAGATGCATGTGAAATACAAATGTAATTCATGCTCACTTGCAATAAAATGTGTTATAGAAATCTGTTGGCTATTGAAATAGTGTTATATAACTTGTCAGCCATTTATTAAATCACATTTAAATATTTAATATATAACCATGTAATATTGCCATCACTGATGAGTATGAAGACTTTTGTTAAGAAATGGATGATTCTAAACAATAATAAATTTATTTGTAAATTTTCTCCAAAAATATATCATGAAATAGAACCAGAAGAGAATATCTATGCTATCTGGATGATCTCTGAAAAGGGTTCTGCCATTTTTGCTTGTCTTTGTACAGATCTTTTCTTTACATTTGATATGTGACATGACTGGTAATTCTTTAGCTCATTATATATGAGAATAAATAAATGCAGAGCTGAATACATGCAATAAGAACATTAGTTAAATATTGGTCGATCTTGTTGGTTATCTGTTTTTTGCTCTTTTGTTGGCGCTTTTTCCCCCAGTAAATTACTGGTGTTAATGATACCCAACACTGAACACAATTTGTCTGGTAGTTTGATTACTAAGGGCTTTTTCTATGAATAAAATTGTTAATTCACAGGACTAGCTGCTCCCTTGTAGAGGAAGAGCGTTGAAGATTTTATGGCTGGAATTTAATTATTTCTCATTCTGGGCTTTGTTGCTCTTGTCTATGCTTACCACAGAGCTTACCAGAGACATCTGCTATTAAAGATTACTGCAAAGGAAGTGGGAATACAAGGGGAATGCTACACATATATTTGAACACACAAACTGTTAAAACTAGAAGTGGATGTTTTCTGGACTGATCCTCCTCCACATATTTGACCTATTAATAAACAAAACAAACAAAAAAATGTTCCTCTGTTCCTTTGAGATGCTAGTGCATAGTTTTGACCGTTCATTTCAGCAGGTACTTGTACTGTACAGGTAGTGAAGAGATGATGCTCATACTCTTTTCTGAAACAAGGCCCTGTATTTTTAAAAATATATGCAGTATTTAAATAGCATTGCCTAGAGCCTTAATCAACAAGCAATTAAACTTTGGCTTTGAAGTGCTTTGCCATGCCATATTTGAGTATATGGGCTTCTGTATCTGTGCTGTCTCCTGAGGTCTCCGGTATGGCACAATGGATTGGTGGTCCCTGCTTCTCAAAGTATAAACTCTGATCAAGATTGCTACATGCCTAGAGTAAGAGGCTTGTATGCACATGCTATCAGCCAGGATTATTCTGAGTTAGATACCTTTTGATTTAAGAGTCGTTTTGCCTTTTCAGAGCAGATGTCCAGGTGATGATCTGAAAGAATGTTCTGAAACGTATGCTCTTTGAGTTAGAAAGCAGCAACTTCTCCTTCCCCAGTAGATATCACAATGGCTGTGGATTTATGGAGAAGGAATTTCAATCCAAAAGTTTCAGAACAGCCACAGGCTACCAAGATGTTAAGTGTGTGTGTGTGTGTGTTTTTCTCACAAGTTTCTTCTCTGCATTACACTGCAGATAATGCATTGGTACAGGATAGAACTGAAAGCTTCTGGTTATATGCTTTATTTAAAGACAGCTTTGTTGTATTGGCTTAGAATGAACTGATAAGACACATGTTAGAAATGGCAATGTTTTAGATGTTTTGGGATAAGAATTCAGCTAAACTAAACAGAAAAGATCCAGTTCTTTGAGGGACTTGCATGGTTTCTTTTGCTAATGAGATTTGTGTCCTCAGACAAGTCCACTGATGTGTTTGGAGTCTCAGGGTTTTTCTTTGGCCAAACCCTTTGTAGCAGCAGAAACTGAAATCAATCTCAATACGTCCTTGCTGCCTTCATTAGTACCCCTGCTGTGAAGTGATTACTATAGGTGAGGAGATTAAAATCTCGCTTGTTAGGTTTCAAGTGCATCTTGAGAAATGCATCTTGCACTTCAGAAATCTTTTTAATTAAAACCTCTGAGAAGTGTATTTAGTCTTTAAATTCAAGATTTAGCAGCTGTAGTGAAAAGTAGGCCCCTTCACAGAATGGCTGAACTACCTGAGAGAGGACAGAGCTTTGAAAAGATTACATATGCCCAAAGAGGGCAAGCGCTAATTTGCTAGTGATGGAGCTTTCTAAAGCAGTACAGGCCACTTAGCTGCATTAGTTTTAATGGCCTTAATGTGACTAAAACTCCTGTACTGCTGTGGCAATAATTGAACAATGGTTGCAACTTCTGATGTCCTCGTTACGGCACAATCAGTGGAGAAGACATTCAGTTCAGACATGCAATGTGCTGTGGATCAGCTCTTGGATCAAGATGATTAATTCCTGAAGCAAACAAATGACTCAAAAATGCACTGGATGGTCATGTAAGACTCTGCTTGAAGTTTCTGCATTTAAGCTACCAGCACATGAAAGGTATCACCCACACCCTTCACATGAATAGATAAACTAGCTGTCACCTGCAGTGCAGCGAGGGACATTTTCTCTCTGTTCTAAGCTGGGATAAATTTTATTAGTATGGAAGACAGTTTTTAGAAATCCTATATGCTTGTATCAAGACTACATATTAGCTGTTAATTGGCACTATATTTACATCCTTGCTATAGAGAAGTCCTGGAGCATACCTAAAAGATGGCAATAACCTCCGTGCTCTACTTCAGTGTTACCTTATTTTAGGAACAAGGGTCACCTTACAGAGTGCTAATGCACTGACAGCAATAAGAGGAAGGCAAGCGAGTGTAGTGAAAAGAGTGTCACATACCCAGTACTCCTCCACCTCCTTGCCTCTCTGTGTGTGATGCGAAGACTGTGAGGCATAACATGATTTCTGTTGTTTCAGTAATTGTGCTCTCTATGAACCATTTTTCCATGTATTGTGGAGAAATGTGTCTGTTGCCTCTTTGTGCAAATGGCATAAGCCAAATAACCTGATAGGTAAATCAGTGTGGCATATATGGGACTGTTGCCTGGTAGTTTTAGGATAGCATGCAAACTACATGTAAAATTGGAGTAAAGAGACAGCTGGTGTAGTTTTTCATGGCTGAGGGAAATCTTTGTTGTTGACCAGCATGTATTGCATCTGTCATGTTATTTTTTTTGTTCTAAAGAGTAAGAAGATGCTGCAATGTGTTTCTAGCCACTCTACTGTTTTATTTATAACAAACAATAACTTTGTGGCATTTTTGTGTATTAAACATACAAATTGGTCCACTTACAAAAATTAATTTCCACTCTTTTTTTGATGTAGGAGTCCATGCTTTACTCTCTTCATAATACATACCAAAGTCCCTTATAAATCTGTATTTTTTGTTAATTGCTATAGTTCTAGGGGCAAAAAAAGAAAAAGGAAGTTTCTGTTCACATCCTTAAAATATGTTACTCACAGATTAAAACAGAGCAGATCTCTGAGTTGTCATCTGACCTCATTCAGGGAAAGGAAGAATTTCCTTATATAAAATGTACACCATCAGAATCAGCTGTCAGCGACAAAAGTGAAACTATGATATATCTTTTCTATATAACATTCATAGCAGCTTCTTTTGGCAGTTGCTACCTCACAACCACAATTTCATACACTTGCTGACACATCATTAAAAATCTATCATTGTTAGTAATCTGTCATCATAGAAATCAATGTATAAGCTTTGCTGATCCTGTGTTTATTCTTCAGAGCAAGAGCATGTAGCAAAACAACAACTGAAAAAAAAAAAAAAGCTGTGTTGTGCAGCATAATTATTAATTCCAAAGCAGATTGAGGAGCAAAAATTGCAAGTTAGTAATGAAGCTGGTAGAGTGTACAGTCTGATTTCTGAAATGCTCTTTTTTTAAAGTGTCAGAACTGCATCATATAGGAAATTATATTTATCTGTTTGTTCTTGGTGCTCTCATTTAAACCAAAGATATTCTAAGGACTAGCTGTGGTCTGTGATTTGTTGGGATGAAGATTCTTCTGAACACACCATTTAAATACTATGGTTTGGGATGTTATTCTGCAAATTTGTTTTGTTCCATGGAAGAGTAATCTTTACCTTTACATAAATTGCTGGCTTCATCATAATTTATTGCACCTTCTGACACTGAAAATATGTTTTCTGCCCTAAATCAACCCAGTATAAAGGCAAAATAGGAGACAACTTAAATATATAAATTTATATGTGTAAGCTACTAGAGATATAAGAGGAGGAAACTGAATAATACACTAGAAATTAGCAGCAGTTATACAGCTATCAAAAATTTATAGAAAGAACCTGCTTTATGCAGTAGGTAATGCCAAGGATACAAACCATCTCCTTGATACAAGGCCCCAGGGCTTTCCCAGAGAATAGAAGTTGACTCGTGGCTGTCTTTTCCTTACCGTACTTAATCTGTGATGGTTGTTTATTACTATATGCTAGAAATCAGAAACCTGTCCATATCTGATTTAACAAATTCTGGGCTTTTCACTTGCTCCACTATAAGAAATAGTGTCTTTTTGATGAAAAATGAAGGGTCAAGGATAAAGCAGCAAGTCACAGGTAATATATAAAGCCCATCATTTCTGTGAAGGGATGAAGTGCATCCTCTGTGAAGCTCTGGCACTGCAGAGCTCCCAGGAAGAAAAAAGGGAAGTCTGCTGGTGTTTGTTTAATTTGTGGCAGAACAGTGGGATCTAAAGTATTTGGAAACCTAACGCCTTCTGCTGGCCTTTAGATAGACTTATATGATGATAAGTAGTAACTGAGCTGATCTTTTCCCTCTGTCCTTTTGCATTTTTAGTATCAATGTAGACTCCAGGACAAGAAATGTCTCTCATTTTACTTTCCAAAGCCTTCCATATTGAGGGCCAGATATTACTCAGCTTCTACAAGAATCCCACTCATAGTTCCTTACTGTGAGTACCTCCCAGAAACCTATAAGCCTAGTGTAGGACAGAGGGCTGAGCACTCTTTTTTGATCAAGAACCAAATTGGAACAAATTAGACAATTCCTGCCCAAGCGTCTGGAAATAGGTAAGCAGAGATTTTCAAATATGAGAAAAATATGCAGAGACCTTGCTACAGAGGGGTGGTGCAGGAATCTCAAATCTTTGGGGAAGTTAAAAGAGTTGGTAAGTTCATTGAGTGTGTTACTTTCTGCATCCAAGTACTGCTGTCCTCAGTGCTTCCCTGTCGAGGGTCAACACAGCCAGCTCACATTTCCACATCAGTGGTGCATTTATGTCTCTGATGTGGTTTGAGCCCAGAGGACAAATGAGCACCACTCAGCTGCTCACTCACCCCTTCCCCCTCAGGAACGGGAAGGAGAAAATAAAGCAAAAGGCTTGCAAATTGAGATAAGGATAGGGAGGGATGGCTCACCAATTACGGTCAAGGGTAAAAGACAGACTTGTTAGGGGAAGAAAAAAGAACATCAGTTTAATTCTGACAGTAGCAACAACAACACTTAACAGATAGAGTAGGACAGGGAGAAGCATTACCACATCTTAAAAATACCTTCACCCTGCCCCTCCCTTCTTCCTGGGCTCAGTTTTGCTCCTGATTTCACTACCTCCTTCCCCAGAGTGGCACAGGGACACGGAATGGGGTTACGGTCAGTCCTACTGCTTCTTCCTCCTCGGGGGGTGGACTCCTCACATTCTTCCTTTGATCCATTGTAGTGTCCCTCTCACAGGAGACAGTCCTCCACAAACTTTCTGTGGTGTGAGTCCTTCTCATGGGCTGCAAATCTTCCCAAGATGCTCCGGCGTGGGTCACCCCCACGTATTGCAACGCACCCAGCGCTGAACTACAACAGCGGGGCTGCTTCTTCCCACAGAGTCCCAGCCTTCTTCAGATGCAGCCATCTGCTTCAGTGTGGGGTCCTTCATAAGCTGCAGGTTGGCATCTGCTCCACTGTGGATGTCCATGGGCAGGAGGGGGGCAGCCCTGCCATCTCACCATAGGCTGAGAGGAGTCTGCAGTGGCGCACCTCTCCCCCCTCCTCCTCCTCCTTTCTTCCACTAACCTTGGTGTTGACATAGGTGTTCTCCTCTCAAGTCAACCTCACAACTCCTACGCCTCCTCCCAGGCTCCCCTTCTTAAATACATTATTGCAGAGGCGCAGCCACTGTTGCCAGTTGGCTTGGCCTTGGGGTAGAGGCAGGTCCGACATGGAGCGAGGGGAGCTTCCAGAAGCTTCTCACAGGGGCCATCACTGTAGCCCACTCCATTGCTATCAAAAACCCTGCCATACGCACAAACACAGCACAGTCTTATATTGACTATGCCCAACTTTTAGATGTGCTGTACTTGGCACTTCTAGTTTAGCTGTACATATAAGACCTTAAGATACCTTCAGACCAGGCACCAAGTGTCTCAGTGCAGATTTGGCTACCCAGATTTGAAAATACTGATTGTTGTGAATTGCATCCATATAATACCTAGTTGAATTTCTGCTTTAATATTTAAAGGTGAAAAAAAGGTGCCACAAAAGGTAAGTGAAACATTTCTAATATCTTCTAGTTTATGGATTGACCTTAAAAATATGTCAACCCAAAGCAGCATTTTTTAATCAGAAAATAAATGGCAATCAGTTTGAGACATGAAGTACAAAAGAAAACAAATACTTAGCTCTGTAGTCAAAGACATGGACAGACTGTGTACGTTAGCTGGATGTTACGTTATCCATATTTCCATGTACTCATACATCTGCTTTTTTCTCAAAAGTATAAGAAAGAAAAAGCTACTTATTCCTCAATAAAAGTACTCTATCTGCTTAAGAGGTAATGTGGGATAGGTGATCTGTCCCAAGTCTCCCAATTGAAGTTAGTGAAGGAAATAAATAGGAGAGAAATGTAGATCTGGGGGAAGGAAGAAAATACAGTAAACAACTCAAGAACATGCAACATGAAAATAAAAATTGGTGAGTATAGTAGAAGAGTAAAGAGGGGAAGGAGAACTGAGAATATTAATGAAAGTTGAAAAGGACAATTTAAAACAATTGGAGACATAAAAAAGTCTAGGCAAGTGAGAAAAACAGTAAGGAAGTAAAAGAAAAGTAGAAGCAGTATGCCCCAAAGGTGAGATTTTCAAAGGGAAGATGTGTAATTAACTAGAGTTAATAAAAGTTGGACTATTAGCTGTTTTCTGAGTCTCTTAATATCTCCCTCATTGTTGTCATTGTGTTTATTTTGTCATAAGAGCTTGTTAGAAATTCTCTGGTTAAAGTTATGCTGGGTTTGACACATGTGAATTGGTCAAAGACAAGTATTTCTTTGAAAGGGATAAAATCTGACAAAATATTGTTTGGAATTTGGGGTAGGAAGGAGATAAAGAGTGGAAAGCCCGTAGCTGAAAGGTGAGAGTACTGCCTGCTGGCATGTCAGGACATGTCTTGCAGACTGGGAAATTAAAATTGTCTACCACAAGCTCAGCATGTCTCTTAACTGCTGGGCTGCTGTTTTTCCTGGGAATGGCCTTTTCGTTTGGTTTTGTTTTGTGCTATTTTGCCTTTTGCACAAAATGTTTGGAAAGGTTAGATCCAAACTGAGTTCCTAAATTTATGTTGGGGTTTTTTTGGGTATATTTGGGTTTTCTTGTGCATGCATTAATGAGAACTCCCATTGTTTCATCAATTGTACATAGAGCATCATTGGGTTATGTTTTTTGGCATGTATTCTTTTCCCCGATTTAACTCTAGAGGTGCTTTGTTTATGTGCTCTATTTGAAAACGATGGGGTACTTCACACACTGGGTTTGGTGGTTAGCACCCCAGCACTGGAAGCAGTTTGGAAAACATTCTGTGTTTTCTCTCTCCTTTAAAGATAATCTTTTGCTTTCAGGCCACACTGTATTCATATGTAATTCATTATATTACTCCTGCTCTAGTTTTTGCCTCTTCTTAGGTATTGAACTATTTCTGTTTCTCATTATGACTCCCTTTTTCCAGTCCAAAGTGTCTTTTTTTTCCTACAACTCCTTTCTTTCTTTCCAGTCAACGCCCTTTCTCTAGGCCTTTATTTTGAATTTAACAAACACTTTAGATTAATTCTTCACCTTCCACAGGTGCCTGCAGGACAGGAGACTGGAGAAATGAATGCTGCTCATTATCCCTTTTGTGTGTTTGCCAACCGCTGTCTTTGGTCACAAACTTTTTGTCTCAGTCTTTTGTTTGTTGTCTGAAAGGGCAATTTATGTGTGTATACATATATATATATATGTACATCTATATAGGTTGATGCACACACGTACACACACAAATATCTGTACACATATATATGTGAATTTAAATATTTCTCCTGGTAATTCTTAGTTAATAGTCTGCTCAGTTAATAGTCTGAAGTATTTGTTTTTCTGGAGAGTGAAGTGAATGCTTTGAACTTGTTTTGCTTTCACTGGAATGACTAGAAGAGACACACAAATTTGGCTGGCCTTCAAAACATTACCAAAACCATTCTAATTACTGTCGTTGTGTCACCAGCTGTGAGGTGCTACCTTCTAGCGGAGTGGGTGTGCTGTGATTAACTTTTGTTTTAATGCTATTAATAGGGAAAGCACAGAAAGAGATGAGCATGTAAGAACTCTCAAGCATGGTACACATACCTGGGAGTGCATGAAGTTTCCCAGTGTCAGACCTATTGTTCCCCAAGCACAACCATTTGTTTATAATTCGAATAATAAGCATATTTTGGCAGTCCTCCATCTGAGGAACATGTGTAAGAAACAAGTGTCAAACCAAATGTAAGTACTGCTTGAAGCCTCAAATTAGACCTGAATATTCAGTTACAAAAGGGTGTTTTGAAACATCCTTTGTCCCAATAAAGTCTTTCAGTCTCAGTAGCTCAAAGAGCTGACAGGGTTTTGCAGGCTCTGACTTTATTGCATTATTTTTCTGTACCTTTCAAGAGCATCTTGCATTCAACAGCTGCAATCACAAGGTACTACTTTGACATTGTGTTGATGAAAATTTGCTTTTTTGGGGGTAAAACCCGTAACTTTGTTCCCTTGAATAATAAATGCAATGTTTGGTGTTTAGCTTGTTTTAACTCAACACAGAGCTGCTTCATTTTCAAAACTTCTGGTGGCTGTGAAAGGGAGGCTGTCAGGTGAAGTCCTACAAACCTTTGTCCTTTTGAACTAGATTGCAGAAATCTTGCATCAAATCATACTGCTCTTGCATTGCATTGTTGAGTAACTAGGTGACAATGTTGCATGGTAAAGTGAAGCTAGATGAGCAGAGAGATATCCAGCTTGCAGTGAAATGGTCAGGAACTGGATGTCCAGTTCTAAGGAGGTGGATTGCTTCTTAATATCATGTAGGAGGACCCCAGGTTTATTCTGCTCTAATCACTTGTATAATTCTAATTTCTTTTATTAATTACCTTCTTAAATTCTTCCAACTCATGTTTCTCCTGGCTTTAGTACCCCATAGAATGAACCAGTTCTTAAGGATTGATCCTGCTTGAATTGAGGTAGGGCCAGGAAGAGAAATTTGGGAAAGACAAAAGAAGAATGCATATGTATCAGAGTTCCTGAACCATTTAAAATCTTACAATGCATAAACAGACCCAGTTGCAATGTAGTTTATAAAGACTCTCACTGAAACTTATAATTAGAGGTTACACAAGGGCAGGTAACATTTCAGAAACAGGTAGGGCATCTGACCCAACTTGCCTGCTTATTGAAATGGAACGGCGGCCTTAGGCTCTCCTGAGATCATCACAGAGCAACTGGATTAAAGGACTTTCCTTCACCTCTGTGCAGGTTTGTCCTTTAAGAAAGGGAAATATTTTCTCACTCTTCAGACTTCTGATATTCTGCAAGTGCCAAAGCTCCTCACGTTATTTAAAATGTTTAAAAAACTGGCAAAATCACTTCCCAGACTTGGGAAAAAAAATCCATTCTGCATTTGGCCTTTACTAGTTGGCATGCTTATTAGCATTCTTGTTCTCACACCATGTTCTCTCTGTGACAGCACTTACCCCCACCTCAGATGATAAAATTTAGCTGCATGCTTTTCCTTTATGCTTTTCGACAGCTGCTGTAGAGGTTTTACAATTGGAGGCATTTGAAATTGCCTGCCAGCATTTTGCATTGCTGGGTTTTAAATCAGTCTAATACTAGAATAATTGTGCTTTTCCACTTCTTTGATGGCACTGAGATCTCAGCGCACTGTGTACCAATTTGAATTTAGCATCATGATCCCATGTTGTTGTGGGGTAAACTAAGTGGCCCATCTGCCCAAGCTGGTACAGCAAGTCACCTGCAGAACTCCTGATCTAACTTAAAGTGATTGAAACAGAAAAAACCACCCTTGTCATACAGTTTTAACCTTTCCAGTCTTTTAATTTCTTTTTGGATAACTGGTGAATCCATTAAACCAGTTTCTTTGGCTGCTCTCACTACTTTTTTTTTTTTCCTGTGTGAGTGAAACACTGAATTCCTTCAGCATGGGGAGGAGAGGGAGAGGAAGGCAGCTTAGTCCAAGGAAGGCAGTTGGGGAGGAGGCTGCTCCACTCCTCCCCAGGGAACATAGAGAGAAGGAGAGCGTGTCCTTGGCACCCAGTGGAGAGGCATGGATACAAACCCTGGGTAGAGCAGAGCTTGCTCCCTGGCTATAGCCCCTCTCATTGATTGCATGCAATCATCAAACTTGATAGTGCAAGGTGAGGGACCTATAATTCCACATAAATATCTCAGAGACTATGTGGAAGCCGGAATGCCAGTGTGGAAAATCTGCTTCTCCTTTGATTTTTTTGAATGGTACCTGGACCAACTACTAGATTTTTGCAAGTGTTTCAGAAATCAACACTCAGGGTGAGATTTTAAATGCCAGCTGCCCTGATCAAACACAGATCTGTCATTCTTGCTACTTAGTCTTCTGCCAGGTTAGTGAGCTAAACTATCTCCAAGGTACTGAAAACAGTGGGGCTGCATCACCAGGGACAGGGGCAGGGGGAGAGCGAGATCACCCCGTTTGGTTGGCAGCAAGCTTTTCCATCTGTGAAATGCCACTCCCTTTCCTGAGCTGCGGAAAGGAGCAATAAGCAGTGTTTGAAGATGTATGCATTCATTTTAATGATACAACTTTTCTTAAGGAAGTCCTGCGCACACCGAGAATCTCCCTCACCCATATCCTTTAGCCATGTGTTGCCACCTGCACAGCATCCCTGAATTTGTGTCAGTTCAACTGTTTATGAGGATGTGAAGTGAATGGACCAAGGAATCAGCCAAACAGGAAAATAATCCAATTAAAAAATGTTATGCTTAACCTTGGTCAATTCTGGATTAAAAATTAGGTTTATTATAGTTACCTTCATTATTCCTGCACGATATTTAAATTTTCTGGTCTCCTTCTGCCTTTTGCTCCCTTCACAAAACTGTAAGCATATAAATATTTTTCCTTTGTTTAAATCAGTAAGAATTTCATTAAGTTTGTGCCCTACGAAATAACAGATTTAAATTCATTCAGCTCACCCTTCCAGGGGTGTTCATCCAGGGCTGTACGGTTATACCGTGGGGGCAGACTGAGGCTATGCCTGCCCTTCAGCAACTGTGTGGGAGAAATCTTCTGTGCAGTATTCCTGTGTACCCCTTTAGATCCACTCCTTTCCTGGGAAGACTCATTATTTCCCCACCATCTGACAGTCCCCACCTGAAATGAGTATATTAGGTAGTTTGGGTGAAAGGCCCAGAAATGTGTGTCTGATGTGAATAATCTAGTTGCTTTTTAATATGAAAAATAATACTATAGGAAAAACATATGGGTAACAACAAGGACTGGGAATGTGGAGGAGCTTAAATGAAAAATAATGCAGGATATCTATATTTGCACAGGAGGTAGTTTGCTTCTTGCTGTATTTTCTGGACTTATTCCAGTTTGAATGAGAGCACTTGTATTTTTTTAAGCACTATTTGACGGGTGTATTTAAAAAGACAACTGTGGATTTCAGAGAAATTCTACCTTTTGTGTCAAAACATAGTGATGTTTGATACATTTCTGTGACCTTGTACTAAAATTTTCTTTGATTTCACATCCATGTTTTTCATTTCATCATGTTTCACACTAACACAGATTCTACAGCCTGTGAAAGGAGAGATTGTCCTAGTAGATGTGTTCACAGAAGTGTCAGTCTTTCTAGATGGGCTTCATATTTCCCCCCCGCATAAATGCAATCCTATTCTTCTTTTATGCTCGTTATGCTATTCTAGAAGATGATCCCATCTTCTTAAATCTACACTAACTCAAAAATGGGAAAATTTTGAGGCAGTTTTGCTAAATGTGCTGATTTAACTCTCAGGATAAAGTAGTTTTTAGATGTCAAGCCTGTTCCACATAGCATACTGTTAGTATGTGGAATACGCTGCCATGAGCAGTAATAGAGCTAAATATTTTTAAACATCATAACCAAATAGTTTTTTACTCTATAAGAGGCCAAACCTTAGATCTTTATTTTATAAAAATATGTGTTCATACTCCTACTGATGTAGGGATAACCATATGCTATAGTTATCCTTGTACTCTGCTCATTCTCGGCCGTGATTTTTTGCTCAGGCAGAGGAATTTTGTACATTGGCTGGAATTTCTAGATACATGACTGGGTTACAGCCAGGCAGAAGTCCAAATACACCAACTGAATGTGCACAGGTAGATTTTATTATATTCTTTTATGGAATTTGTACTTCTGCTTTGTGTCAGATCTGCTCTGTGTACATAAGTTTATATGTACCTGAGAACTGTGACTTGCAATGCTATACAAAGTATGTATCCATGTTTAATTCTGTGAAATCCCACAGAAAAACTATGACAATTCTATATTGACCTGAGCTGCTTACCTTAAATGGAGGGAAATGGAAATTTAGTTTACCAGATAAAGGTACGTTGAACACTGAATCCAGTCTTCCAACGGCTGAAGCGTTAACCAGAATGCTGAGGTCTTGTTTTTTTGCTATTACTCTTAGTTGAGACAGATCACTTTTGTTCCAGGATGCTTATATTGCAGTGACTGATCAAACTCAGTTAGTTTGAAATGAGTATGTAATTACCCACACCCCTACTCAGAGTGGGATGAGTCTTTGACAGCCTTTTTTTTTTTTTTTTGAACCATGTAACAATACTTAATTATTTCTCAAGCAATCTACTTGTAGTCTAAATTTAGGAATTGTTTCTCAAGCCAGCTGTACTTAGTAAAATTGAGAAATAGAGCTGATTTAGTGGTTTGGTGAACAAGAGTATAGATTTCCTAAATGTTAAGTTTTGCAGTGTTTGAAAACCAAATTTAATTCCCAAACGGTCCAGCCTTGATCAGAAATAAGAATGATAAAACATCTGTAGAGTACAATGGCAAAAAACGCAAACCTGAGGTTGAGAGTAATTTATCAAGGAAGGACAATTGAAGTTAATTTCTGGAAATTTGTCTCTCCAAGAAGTGCTTAGATTGGGTAGAAACAGTATTTTGAATTATTATGAAAACTATAATCAGTCACTGAAAGTGATTATCTTTAAAAAAAACCTTATAGTCTGTACCATTTAAATGATGCAGGGCAGTTCTGAAATGAGTTTTTATGCTTGCATGGATTTCTGTGGTTTACTTTTCCTGGCAAGAACAGAACATGAACAGATGTGGCGTATAGTACATACACAATCCAGTTAAAGTGTATTTGCAAAATACAGGTTTCTTCCAACGTTAGTATGTTAAATGGATATGTACGCAGTGATTGCTTTATTCTCTAGAGACTCTGTAGCATGTACAGCTATAATAAAGAATCCTAACACAAGTTTTTCAACTTGGTTTGCTAGTATCGGCTAACTATCAAGACAGATTTGCACAAGGGCTGAGCACCAGCTGCTCAGGAAGCGTTGTACATCAGTTTCAACTCCTTGTGTCAGTTCTGTGACTAAGAGAAGGGCATGAAACAGTGCCCAGGTTCTCAAACCACAAGTGTGCTGCTTGTAGCAGAAACTGGAATGGTCTGAGACTGCTGCAGAAGTACTCTGTAAAATGGGCTTGCAAATAGCCATATTTCAGCTAAGAGGAGAGATTTTAAAAAAAAAAAATTATTTTTTTTTAAAAAACCTTGCAATCTTTGAGTGAGGGGCATAGGATTAGTGGGGCAGACTTCACACCACAGACACATTGCCACAGAAAGGGAAAATTGCCATTTCTGGAAGTCTAGGTTACCCCTCCGCAGCTCTGTGTAAGGATGAGAGTGGGGCAGGGCACCTAAAGCTCTGTCCTAGAAAAGGGCTATTCTAAAGCAGTGTTGTGAGGTGCATTTATTTTATTTGTGTATTTATTTTTAATTAGACCAGTTCTACAGCAATCTAAACACCTACACAGACTGTCCTGATGCCTGGTATTTTCAAGCCTGGATTTGCTTACAACGCAGTGAAATCAAAAGGAAAAACAAAAGTATTTGTAGGCCTATTTTCAAAGGACTTATACTTAAGAATAAGGTATCTTTCCTTATTGCCTTAGTAACATTAACAGGAAATTCAGTAAAAAGTAATAGATTGTTGAGTTTTCTCTTCTTCTAAAGCTGTTTCCTAGTCCTATTTCCCTTTCAATCACAAAATCTTGCAAAATGGATGATATTGCATTATTGCATAGTTTTAAATGACTATTCACCATATTGTACCTCACAATTATTTTCTTTTGCTTATTGAGGATAACACTACACCAAGGAAAAGCTCTGATCCTGCAAGGTATTTTTAGTCCTGCAGTATTAATGAATTGATGGTGAAATAATTGGAATCTGTACAGCTGAAGTACCTGATATATTGAATTCACCACTCTTGTCTCTGCTACTTACCACTACAATAAATATTAGAGTTGTGGACTGTACAGAGAACTCCATGAAGGATCTACACATATATTGGAAAGAGTTTGGAATCACAACTGCTGATAATCTACAGGTAAACAAAGAATCATCAGGAGTGGGTGCGTAATGTGGTCATGATCCAATTCTTTACATACTCATAGTATATCCCATAATAATAGCATACAATACTGTGAGACACTATAATCCCCTCTTAGGCCACATGGAGTCATGCTGCTTTGAGTTGAGAGTGTGGATCTAGTGTCAAACATGGATGACCAGCTCCACCACATTCCTCCAAAACAGTAGTTAGTAGATGTGTGTTCTCCTAGGTTTCTTTGTGGTTTGGTTTTGTTTTGTATTTTTAATTTTATGTAGCCAGTCTGGAGTTACTGATTGAAATTATGAAGCATGTGAAATAAGACAATTAACTTTTATTTTCTCTTAAAGTACTACCACTAAATGAAAGCTATCAGCTAGATCAATACTGCATTTCAAAGGCAAGTTTAAAGTCACTCTGCATGGGTTTCAACTCTAAATTTTAGATGACTACACAGGGTGTCTGCAGTTGAACTGACTATCTGATCTCTCTTAGCAACCATGCGATATGTCTGTAAGCCCATGCACACATACAGGCTCAGAGCAAGCACTGGTGCACAGCAGGTCACAGTTGTGAACTAGGTCTTACCAGCAGCCTGAGCACCTCCGTGTATCCTGCATATCCTTCTGAGCAGAAGGGACAGAATAGTCCCTGCCTGGCAGCATTGCCCTCTGCTCGTAGGAGGGCAGAAGGGGTTGCCTGGTGTTGCCTTCGTGCAGCAAGGCTACTGTGCGCTGACTGCAGGCTGCCTATACCTTAACTCTGTGGCCAGGCAGAGCCACTGTAGGCAAAGTACTGGGCATTGACTTTGTTCCTGGCCTGGTCACTAATGATACAGTATAAATGTTAACTTTGAGTCTAGGTTGTAAAATTCCCCTTCCTGGGTCTTGAATGTCTGTATATAAAACCTGTAAATGAAAGCCAGCAAGATGTAACTTATGCTACCTGATCACAGCACTGAAAGGCCACTAACTTCATCATACTTTTGTTCCAGCTGCAGCTTTTATTTTGGCAGCCATGAAGGATCTATTGTTCATTATTTTACCTTTACTCAGTTGAACAGAATCCTTGTGTTCTAGTACCAAATATTCTGCCAGCTGTCCATCACCAAGTGGCCATGATGTACTGAAGTTCTAGTTTATTTTCTTTCCCACTTCCATTTATAGAATAACTAAATTGCTCTCTATGAAGGGTGAAATACAGAAAAAGAAACCTTCCTTAGCTGCGGTTGTTGGGATACCATGGAATGGATTTCCATAACTCGCCTATTTAACTTAGGTTGGAAAAAACGAGACATTTTCATTTTTTCATTGAGTATTCACTCTTTCTATTATAGGCTTCTACAAGTTTGTAACACTATATTGGCAAAACATTAAACAGAATAAGTGCAAATAGATATATGTTTTTTTCTTATTTGCTATCTGAAGTTCATCAGCTTGTGCAGTGAGCACTTTCCCTCCCCCCTGGACTTTCTTAGTCTCTGCAGTACAAGAATTCAAGCTCCTTCCTATCCTCTCTTCATTTGAAAGACATTTATGTTACTATGGTGAGGAAAGCATGTAGCGTTTAGAGCTGCAGACTAAATATAGCTATTTTCATAATCCATTTTAAGTATCACACCAATAATTTGAGTAATTCATATTACAACAAGCTTGATCTATTTGCCCTAAACATGCACACAAACATGCTTAACAAACATCCTAGGAGCTCAAGAGGGGAAACCAGCCCTGGCTTTAAACCAGCACCCACTTCTCCTGAATCCAGAACTGGCCAAGTCTAAAATAGCATCCTTTCCCATTCCAGAAGTGCTTTTCTCGTAAATGTAAGGGAGAAGAGAGACGTTTCTAGGCTTCCACAAATTCTTCATTTTAGTCACTTTTTTCTTTCTTCTCATAGAGTGTATATGCATGTAACCAGCATGACTTACCTGATTGGGATTATAATTTAAAACAGAAGCTAAAAGCAGAAAATAGTTATATTAAATCTGGAAAAACCAATAAATTTAAAGTATATTTGGGACTCTATAGGAACACAATGCTGACAACAATCTTTTATTGAAGGTGTCACTCATGCAGCTCCAAAAAATCCCTGGAAATATACTTCTCATTTTTCTGACTTGTTGGCTTGCTTTATATTAGAAGATGCAGCTAGTTAATTATGCTGGAATTATTTTCTGGTATGCATTTATAAATTTTGGCCATAGTATGCATAGATTATTTGGATGGATGACCCCTTAAGTTACAGCCATATTCATGAATAAACTAAAAAATAACCTTCTCAGTTAATGGCCACTAAAGATCTTAGTACATTAAATAAAGTCTCTGAATAATTCACCCTTTCCTTTTTCCTACTATGGATAATCAGTGTACTGTGACCTCAGAAATGTGCTTTCCAAGAGAATGGTCAAGAGTAGGCTCAGGAGGGCTCAGCTGATATATTTGCATGCTTGGTCAAGTACATTGAGAGTATCTGACGGATCTCTTAAGGATATCACTTAAGAAAGGCTGAAGGAATAATTAATGACTGTGTTACTGCTTTTTGTGCGAAGGTTTCCTGAGAAATTAGCCTGTCAAAAGCCTGCAGTAGCCTGACAGTGAAATCAGACTTTCAGTTTCTGGACAACTCCTGTGCAAAAGACGCGGCAATGTGTAGTTTGGTGTTGGTGCTTGGCGAGGTATGAGCATCCCCACCTCAGAGGGACACTGGGTGCTACTGATCTGCAAGATGGGTGCTGAGGAAGGGGCATCTGAGCTGGGATCCACAGCTGGTGGGACAAGGCTGCAGCTCTGGGGGCGAGCGCAGGCAAGGGCTGGGAGTGGGCTATGCACCTGCACAGGCTCGGGGGGGAAGTACCACTGATGGCTCTGTCTCACTGGATTAGGATTTTTAGGTGGAAGATATATCCTGTTGAAAAATTTTGCAGCTCTACTTATCACATCAGTCACTCAAGCCAAGCACCTAAACAATGGGGTGTGCATGATTGGTGACCACATTTGAGGAGTTGCCTTAATGACCTCTTTCTTACTACACATGAGCGAGATGAATGGGACAGAACCTGAATCTAGAGAAGGTCGTTCAATCACCCCAGCCATAAGACTTGTCTGCTTTCCTTCCTCAGGCACAGCACAGCTTCTGCCTTCAGTATCAAATGAGTCACAAGTCCCATGCACACCTCAGCTGCCAGGGCTCCCTGGTCTTTGTTATCCCCTAGCAAAAAGGACTTGAATGAAACTGCACCATATATGCAGTGTGACCTTACATTTAAGTTGATCTAATGGGAAGGTGGCACTGGAAAGAGCCAGCCTGCTTATCCTTCCCTGTGACAGGTGACCAACTGTCCATGGATCCGCAAATCTTGCAGATTGTTGTCTTCAGGGTTAGCCAGCTCACTGCATAATCAAAGAGAAGACACCTTTTTCTTTTCTTTTCTTTTTTTTTTTTTTCCCCCAGCAAGGTTAATTTTCTGCTTAAATGATTTACCTTGCATATTCAGGGGGTCTTAATTTAATGGAAGGGAAGTGACAGGAGGGCACATCCCATCAGAGACGAAGCAGAGGAGCTTTCAGCAGCACCTCCTTTTATGCCAGCCTAGCCCTCGTGTCACAGCTTGAGCCTTGGCTGTGACCAGAGTGCTCTGCAGCCTTGTCATGTGCTCCGTGTTGTGGGTGCGTTTGCTAAACATTGAGTGAATAAATATGTACGATGAAGCTGGATTTCAGGAACTTCCTCATTAATCAGGAAAACCTGTTGCAAAGCTATGATGAGCTAAAATTGTGGTACTATAAGGGCAAAATTACTTCTATTCAGCATACTCCAATACTCTGTGAACAATCTTGTTTGCACAATTCTACCCTAGCTGGAGTTTTGGTGGGTGTTAGGCATTGTTCATTTATGTAATGCATTTTTTTGAGAGATATCTGAAATATGAAGTAGCATGTTCTACTTTAATTTGCTCATGGGAACTTCTGAAGTGTATCTTTCTAGTTTGCCTGTATTTAAATTCAGGAAATGTCAGTGAAGGTTGTGCTAGTGTAAGCCACGCAGACTAACAAAGCCAAGAAACTAGTACAGATTGTATTCTTGGACAGTAGGCACAGCAGTGCTGTTCAGTAACATAACCCAAAGGAAAAAGAAATAAGAATGACCTGCTTTTTAAAATATAGATTTCTCCTGTTCTTTTTGTCAATGTGACTTGATCTATACCCATGATTTTGGCAGTGTAAAAGGAAGGAATAGTTAAAGGTTGCTGAAAAAACCCCTAATTTTGATAAAGCTTTCATCAAAGAAAATGGCTTTAGAGAGTGCATCAAAACTCTAATTCTACTAATATTTTTATAATAGTTTTGTGACTGTGACTTTCAGTGAGATAAGAAAAAAATATGTAGCTGTTTTGCAAGCTCTGTGTGCTTCTCATTACTAATTACTGACTGTTTGTAAAAGTACTGCAGTATTCCCACTTCATTTATGTCCTAGCTCATTGCTCTTAAATGTTTCATGGCAGTATTGTATTTATTCGTAATACAAATACACCTATAAGTGAAAGTTTAATTTCATTTTTCCCTGGCATCAAAGCCAGAATATTCTAATTCATTATTCTGTGGCCATGCTTCATGCAAAACTGAGTTGACAAGTGTTCTAGTGCAAGTGGCTTTATGTTTTCATTTGCTCAAACCCACCAGGGATAATGCCTGAATCAAGAATAACAGAAGAAATAGGAATATGCTAGCAATGCGTATCAAAACAACGCTTTATTTGCATAAAGATGTTTCTCGATATCAGATACTGGTGGTATTTTTATGTTTGTAGGCGTGCATCTAAGACTAAGTAATGACAATACAATGGTAAAGTTCCAGACTTTGGTCCTAATTTAACTGAAGTCAGTGGAAGTCTTGCAAAGGAAATTAGCCATTAAGCCCATTAACTTTTGAGTAATTAGAAACTGCTAAATTGGATGTCTCATAATAAACAATGTATATTTCCCATTTATAGTGATCTGACAGCATATAAGAAAGTTTGCCTTGACTAACTACATGTGAATTGTGAGCGTTACCCTGTATTTATTTGCGGAGGAAAAAAATCTGTTAGGGTTAGGTATAGTGTTAGGTTTAGGTTGCTGTTTCAGGAGCAACTGAGCTGATCCAGTGTAGCATTTCTATTGTGAGGGGGATGTGTTTCTCCACCTCTTCTCTTGCGTTTTCCTGCAGGTTGACCCCCGTGCCCCCCTCCTCCCTCGCGGCTCTGGCACTTGCACTGTGCTTTGTGAAGCCATTCAACTCAATAGCTCTATAAAAAACTACCCAGTTGTTTTTGCTGGGTTACTTTCCTGCCAGGTTAGCAAATTGATTTAATTCACAAAAGAAATCCGAGAAACAGCAGAACGGATGCGAAGGACGCAGAGGGAGTGTGAGGAATGAGTGTGGAGAGCTTTGTAAGGGGAAGTGCTTTCCCCTTCAGTGGCTGCAAACTGTACAATTGCCCGAGCTGGCTAGTGAAAGCTCACCCCTTAGCTGGCACTTGCTTGCTCAGAATTTGCTCAGTCACTGTTCCCTGATGAGGGCAAATGCTTTTGAGGTACAAGTTTTGGAGTGATTATTACTGAAATGTAGTTTGGGTAGCGGGAGGTGATGACTGAAAGGCAGCTCAGGAATAGGCTTTTACCAAAAAGATTTTAATGCAGTTCTCAAAGAGCTGGAGCTGCCTTTCTGGGCAGTTGCTGGCTGATGGTTTAAACACAGCTGCTGTCTATAGTCCTGCGAGATGTAAACTTTGCAGCTGTGTTTTCTGTTGAGTATAAGTTCCTGCTTAAGGATCTTTTAGCTCTTGAAATCAGCTCTCATACCCATGGAATTTTTAGAGATTTTTTTTTTTAATATTAACTAAAGGAAATCTGTGCTCTTATGAAGTCTTTTGTGGAGTGAGAACAGAAATAAAAGAGAGCAAGATCCTCCATCAGAGACAAGATATTTCTGGAAAACAGATATTATTTTCACATACATCTGAGTAAATAGATTTTAAATGTAATTTAGAGTACATAAGACCCCCACACCTTTACTATTTTTTTTTCAGCGGTGAAATGCCTTTCCTGTTTTCAGGGTAGTAAATATTACTGCATTATTCCCAGATAAGTTATATATTTATTAGTATGTCTGAAGGGTTACGTTGGGATGATCTTATGATCAAGTTAAAGTCAAACTGCAGGAATGCCCTTCAGCTCTGCTGTAGTTTTCCTTTATCATTAGTTGATCTGTATATAAGGTTAATTTGACTTTATTTTTTCTCGTGGAAATTTTCAACCAGAAAACCCCAAACACAGTCTGGTTTTCATGATATTTTAATGTAAACTTTCAAACTCATGAAAAACTTATAAACTTGAAGTATTTCAGACAAAATATTACAAATATCAGACACTTTTTTCAAAACTTTTTTCATTGAAAAGCTTACTGAAGAGCAGTTAAGACAAAGACATCTTCAGTCAACCTCATTGTTTGTGCCTTAAATTTCCAATGTGTAAGTCAGGGTAGTACTGTCTCAAAGGTTTCTCTGTGTGGGATGTGGTTGCTGGAGTTGTGTAGCCGGAGGCAGGAGATATAGTTCCTTTTCAGACAGGAGAAATTCAGTAAGAGAACTAGTTACATATGAAGCTTTCCGGGTTTTCTTGTGGAAGGGATGTGACACCAGAGCCTGCAAATAGTCACCTGGAAGTCCATAAGGTGGTTGAGAAGGGGGAGAAGAGGAAGTGACAATGTATGCAGTCATCAAGCTGCACAACTTTTGCAGCTTGAGGAAACACACTGGTTTCGCAGTGCAGAGCTTCCTGACTGCAACCACGAATAAAAATGTAGATAGATTTCCTCAAAATCCAGGTGAGGGTCCTGGAAGGAACTAAAAGAACTGAGTGATGTATTTCACTCCAAGTGTGTGAAGTGCAGCCTAGCCCTTCGGTGAAGAGACACAGCCCATTTTAATTAGACACAAAGACTTGGATCTTAGAAAAAAGTTTTGGCTTGAGTTACCTTTTTTATACTGAAACTGTTTTACCTGGTAAAATTATGTTTGGTATGGGGAAGAGCTAAGGAATTTCAAATATCCAGCTACCCATGAGCTGCTTGGAAACATTCCTTACAAAGCATGTTTTAAGGTGTAACAGAGTCTACTACGTTTTTGAAGTGTTTGAAGACCTTAGGGGAGATGATAAGTAAGAACCCTTAGATATTGTCATTCCTTCACTTTACTATTTATTTTTACAATCAGAATTAGTCTTGTTAAAAAACCTTGTTTAGCTTCAAAGTACAGATATATCTCCTCCTCACTCTAAACACTGTGGGAAAGAAAAGACTGAGAACTTGCTGCCAGAAGCAAGACAAGATGCCTTAACAAGACTCAATTCATAATTATGATTTTCCCCCTTTGTGGCATTTAAGCATATCTATCTACAAGACCAAATGTTTTATAGGTTAATCAAAACCTAAGATGTCTTAATGTACACTTAGAAAACACTGAAATGGTTTGGAATAGAGGCTGGGATTCTCCTTTTCCTCTGTCCCAGGAATCCCTGGTTGTCCCTGTAACAAGGAGCAGAAAGAGGACTGTGCAGAAGTGGCCTGGAGAGATAAGAAGTATAAAATGGGTTACTCATGCTGACACATGAGGTGTCCTTAATTTATTTAGTGTCCTTAGTACAGGCTCTTTGTGTGCTGACTTGTGTGTCCTTTTCATACACATTTACAGATTAATGGCTTCTACTGGAGAGAGAGGTGAATATGCAAAGACAGATATTCTCATCAATTATCTGCATTTCTATTTCTGACTCAGTAGCCTCATAGCAATGTTTTGCATTTCATGTTTAATTTATATCACTACATATTTCCTTTGGAAACAATAGCATAGAATAACATTTGTTTTTTATGGAACCTCTAATTTTACAGTCATTTCAGGAATGCATCTAATGACTGGAAAGACAAAGACTTGGCCTTTAAACTCTTTGTAGTGTCTCCAATTTAGAAATTTTTATCTGTAGGAAGGCAGAGGATCTTAAAAAATGTGCAGAGTTGATACCACATTCAGCTTTCATTTTGACAGTGATGTTATTAGCACTGTTCTAGATGTCATGTATATACTAGACTTGTGCAATACTATAACATCAAATAATACCTGTGGCTGATAGCCCCATTGACTAATATTTATGTGGAACATAAAGAAATCACATGAGCAATATGTATGAGGTGCAGAAATGAAATTGAAATCTCACACAGTGAATGTTGAGTTTAAGGACACAAATGGACAGTGCTGTGAGGCAGCCTGGCCAATAAGAGTGAAAAATTATTGGGTGAATAATGTCTCATCAGTGATTCTGTCCTGAAAATAGTAAAGTCCCCACACCCAATCTGATGGCATATATTATACATCGGACAGCATTGCTAATCCGAGTATCAACCAAGGATGTGAAAGTTAGGTCAAAGTCTGATCTCATATTACATAAAAATGTTTTAAAAGGTATTGAGAAAATTAAAAAAAAAAAAAGTGATTGTGTTTTCTCTCTTGACCTTTACTGATGGTTTTTGATACACTGGTTAAGACGCATGTGTAATGGCTGTTGGTGGATTGTAAATGTGGAAGTGCAGTGTATACAAACATGCATCTGAGAGAAAGAATGAAAGGGGGGGTACCCTAATAAACTTCTTCATGTGTGGCTCATGAACTAGGTAGTTGTAGAGCACAGTATCATTCTTATGAAATGATCCTACAGTCCTCATTTCACTATTATCACCACTGCTGTTGTGTACACAGTCTACTCACCCAATATGGAGCTTTGTCCCAAAAGCAGAAAAATGGGGGAGAGTCAAACACCAGTGATTATTCTCTGTCCTCATTTAATCTCTGAACAGAGGTGCTACAGCTGTTGCTGCTGTGTCAGTTCCTGTCTTCAGATGTTTATGTATCTATCTCATTGTGGACAACAGAAGTGACACAAACAGCCAAGGTGAAGTCACAGCTTCTTTTGCATGTAAAAATCTAGGTGGAAAAAAACACTGTATCAAATATTGCTTTCCCAGGAGCTTGGTGTGTTTATGAGGCAAAGCACCTTTAGGTCTGGCAGGTGGCCACTGCCTTGGTAGCACACTGACAACAGAGCTGCCTGGCAGATGAAGTCATCATTCACGTTGCCCCATTACCTTGTTATAACTTGTCACCACAGATCTCTGCCTCTGGCCGAAATTGCTGTGTCACTGATTCCTTCCCCACTTTTGGGGAACATTGTGTCTTCCAGGACAAATGGTAGGAAATAATCTCTCCACTTCTATCAGAAAGAAGATCTTTGCTTGCAGGCCCTTTGCCCCATGGCCTCTCTTGCCTGTCGACCTGTCAGAGCAGGAGACCTGTGCATTGGCCGGTCAGGAGCATGGCTTACTGCCTGTGAAGCAGAGTATATGGACAGCACCTCTGAAGCTGAAGCACAGATATGAGTTTGTTTGGGAGCCCAAATTACCTTTTGTATAGTGGCCTCTGGCTACTGGCTTGTGTAGGCAAGTTTGTGTGTGCACCAGGAGGAGAAAGGAAAAAAGAGCATTATGAGAGACCCGGAGCAAAGGAAGAGTAATGGTGCAATGTGGTGCAGGCTACTTTGGCTGTGCAGGCAGATCTGCTTCCAGGGGGGTGATGCTGTGCTGTGCTTGCCTGGGAGTCTCTGTCTTTTCTCACTCCTTGAAAAAAGCAATGAGAGGAGAAGGTTTTGGACCAAGAACAGCCTAAAAGAAGCTTTTGGATATCGCTGGTCATAACTCCCTGTTGCCTGATTCTTCCTTTCATCTGTGGAAACAGGATTTCACATGTTCTTTTTTGAACAGATCCACTTATTTGCAAAGTCATTATTTCATCAGTTTGCCCTGAAGGCAGGACCACACTGAAAACATTAATTGGTCAGGTCAAAAAGGGAAAGTGATACTTCTTAGTGAAGTTTGTCTTGTAGTCTTTACTGCCAGAAAAACACATACAATGAATTGGGTATGCCAGCTGGGGATAAGCAGTTTTCTTTTTCTTCAAGTGGTCTCTTAAAAAATAGTAGCACATGTTTCAAAAATGCTACATCTCTGAGGGTAATAGGTCTTCTATGCGAAGGGCTGTCAGAGTGAATGTCAGCATTACAGGAAAACATTTCAACACCCCTTTTATATGAAAAGTGATTAGATGTCCTTTATTTCTTCAAGTGTATGTGTTTGTCTGTTGTATTTTACTTCTATCCTTATATACACGACTCTTCTCTGGATGGTGGTCCAGGCTTGTAAAATAAGTCTCTCAAGTACTCTGAAAGGCTATTCAAAAAGTGCTTTGTAGCATGTGCTCTCTTACTAGTGGTGATGTCTGAATGGAGTCTATAAATAACTAAATGCCATGATGTTTTGGTAATGACTATTTTGTTTCTATTCATATGGCAGCTGGATTTTGGATAATATTATTCAGCCCTTACTCATTCTTGTGATGTAGAGTCTTATTCTCACATGGGGAAAGATGCAGAAATAAAAAAGGCAACATTTTGGTTACTACTCTGACATAGGCAGAGAAAAATATTGCATGCAAAATTAAATTGTAAAACTTTGTTCTAGGTTTTGTGCATTATCTTCAGTTTAGTGATTTGGAACAATCTGGGCCTTACTGAAAAAAATTCCTTTGAAATAACTGGCAGCAGTTTTTTCTCTTGAACTTGTGTTTTGGGGAATGGGGGCTATTTACTGAAAAATACAACATGGTGAATGAGCAATAATGTTTTTTTAATGGGCTAAACTTTCGGTTTTGCTTTGTATACATTTCTCAAACTTCTTGAGTTGATTGACTGCTTTGTAATTCTTTGTACTGGAACACACGTACAGACATACTGGTATGGCTGTGTACTAATGTCTGTACATTGAACTCTTGAAACACCCTATTTTAACTTTGCATAATAGTGACCACAGATTGTAGAGAGAACCTTCTAAGTTGCAGATGAGTTGAGAGCTAACATTAGTGAACCTGCGAAAAGTGTGGCATTGATTTCTGCCCATGAAATACAGAAAAATGTTCAAAATAAGGCTACAGGAATGTGTTTAGCTTTGCACTGCATTAAAATATTTATTGTGAAATATTTAGTGCAGATATAAATGTTTAACACCAAGTGTGCACTTATGGGGCTTTTCATGTTTCTGTTAAATTTTAGATACAAGTAATTATGGTGGCAAATGAAAAGGAAGCAAAACATCATATTCTTTGTAGCTTTGACCCAATGTTTGATTTCTTCCATAATGTGGAGAAGCATTCCCCTTTCTGTCCCACAGAACTGAATGCTGTCCAATTTAACTATCATGCATGTGAAATGTCTGCATTGACAAGATGTTTCTCAGATGAAGGAAGTGCAGTATATGCATATGACAGCCACTCTGCGAAGTGGAAAGCAGGATTTTCTGCTCACCTTTTGATCTCTCAGAAATGAGTAAGTGACAGAGATGCATTTAGCTGTAGTAAGTCTTCAGGGAAGACAAAAAAAATTGTAACCACATTTAGTAAGCATCTCACTTGCAAATTGTCCCTGCAGATTTTATCTGGTGCTGTGAATTCATAATGAATAGTTCCTGTAACAAAATTATCTTTTTTGTGCTGTATCAGAGAGAGCCCTTAGAGTATGCTGCAGAGCATGTGCTGATAAGCAGGTGCTTTTTAAAGATTGTGGAAGTCTGAAGGAAGGGTGAAATTTCGGAGACTGTAAAAATCTGTGTGCTCCATGATGGAGCTTTCCTTGTCTGCACTGCTAATTTATGTTGTGTTACTAAACTTTATCTGTCAAACATAAGCATATTATCTTTCTCTAAAAATGTGCTTTTTAGTATGAAGTAGATCAGAAATTCATTCTGAGAAAAGTGCAATTGCATGCATATATTTGCACCCTGAACTCTGCGGAAGGAAGGGGTCACCGACCACGGGGTGTTACATGATCACTCAGTGCTCTGAGTGCAGCTACTGGCTGACTGGTGTCACCCAACGCTTTCAAACATATACAGATTTTGGGCATCCATCAGAAGAACAGATGAATGACCTTTGGTGAAGACCAGTGCTGTGCTATTGATTATGGAGCACAATGGACCCAGTATGGATATGCACCATTTTTAACTATTAACTGAACTTCTGGTTGTTGGTTTTTTGTTTGCTTGTTTGGTGTGCTTTGTTGTGTTTGGTTTTTTTTTTGTTTGTTTTTGTTTTTTAACCTGATGACATGTCATCTAAGTCAGGCAACAAACTGTTGCTTTGGAGATCTACAAAAGGATCCAAAAGGACCTGCTGGAAAGGCTTCTTACAGTGCATTGTTGACAACAGTTGCATTTGTCTAAATTTAGTTTGATGAAGTAAAAAGCATTTAGTAGACATTTCATTGATCTGAAGGAAAATGAAACACCTCAGTAAAAGCAGTACCAATATCTGCACTGCCTTGGTGGGGTTGCCATGACACCTGCACATGTACTCTTCTGTCTTTAAATGGATTTATTTCTGAAATCTCTTAGGATGACTATTCTGGTTTGAAAATCAAAGGCATGCTGAAACTACAGTCTGAAACATGAAAAGCTCTCAAGTTGCCCTATTTATGATAAATACTCTTGACAGGCTGTGTTTGTATTATAATTGGTTGTTTTTTAATCTAGAACTTGGCGTTGCATTGGTTTTCAAGCTGCACTGTTAAACTATGTTTTTTGAAAGGAAAATATTTTGTTATACCAAGCTTACAAAACTGATTTATTTTCATCTTCTTAACTCAAAATGAGTTTTCTAACATGTAGTGGTACAGTATACAGTAAATTTATTGCCTGGGGCAGTTTTAGACTATCCATAACTTTGTCACTGGAAAAGAGACAGCTGGATTTTCCCTGTGCATTAGCAGGACTGTGCAAGTTTTGACAGTATTGCCTCTCTCTTACTTTCCCTCATACCTTCAGGCAAATAGATTCTCCTCGTGGATTAGAATGCTTTAATGTGAAATCAAAGTCATTGTGAAATGCATTTTGTGTAGAAAGTAGTGGATAGGAGAAACACCTATGCACAGCACCTATATAAAGCTAAGGATGGGATAGATGCTTCTAATACCTGTTGATTTCTATGACTCTATAGCTGCCATTCCATCTCCAGTCCATCTCCTCTTACTCTTGAAGGCATGTTCTTGGACTTAATCACACTTTTTCTTAAAAGCACAGTCACATTAGAGAGATTAAAAACTTCTTATGATCTCAACTAATTGAATGGGAGGATAGTTAAAGAGAAAAAACAAAACACTTGGTTTATCATTTACTTAAAACTCAACTGGATTTTAGGCAACAAAGTACTGCAGAAGCAGGCCACATCCCAGAACCAAGCCAACATTTTGAACATAGTCTGATACTTGGCTATCTCTTAGGAACAGATAATCTGCACTGTTCTGGAGAATGATACACCTGAATTTTATGGCTTACTGGCTCAACTGCATGGAACGAGCCATTGTGATGGATGAACAGGGCTGGGGAGCCAAGATTTTTGCCATGTGCTTCCATGGGACAGGAGGGTTTGGGTGGTGATCTTCTGTGATGACCTGGTACAGGAAGTAGATCCTGAAGTTACTTAATTCTACACGAGTGGGAGAAGACTGAATGAAGTTTCAAATGAAGTGGTGACTAGCTCGAGCAAATGTACAGAAAACACAATTAAAATACTAGGAAAGGATGTGGTCTGTCACCTAATTGCTCTCATACAAAATGAGCGACACAGGTATTCTGTGGGAGGGTGGAGGTAAATGCACATGAGAATGATTACCTGGAGTCTTGAATGAACTCTCTACTTAAATGTCAGTTTGCCTATGGCAACACAGAGGCTTCCCAAAGTGGAACAGACATTACACGCAAGCTGTAAAGCTGAAAGAGGGGCAGACTTCTGAAAGTAGCTCAGCTCATGCTGTGCCTTTTGCATTCAGAAGAGCCTTCTGCTAATTCTAGTATCTCATTAGAAAACATTGCCCTACTTTTCTGTAACCTCCAGCTCAAAATGCTCTCAAACTGACAGGCCTTCTGTGTGGAATCAGAGAGCAAGCAGTGATAGTAGTCAGAGATCCTATGTTTTGGAAACAAAACTGGAGCCCTACAGAAGTATCCAGGGAATTTTGCACACCTGCAGACAAGCTTGGGAAGTGGAAGTGCTGCTACTGATTCTGCAGGAGAAAGAAAAGGATGAGAAAGAGAGATATGATGTAGGATTCCAGAGGGAGTCCTTTGAGAAAGCATGTGATTGCAGATCTTGTTCTACGTCCAGACTTCTTTTGGATTTCGCTTTTTTGTAGATATATATTTTCCTGTGTATTTTCTCATTTTCCTTTCCAGTCCCATCCAATCTAGTCTCCATGGATTAATATCCATGATGACCAATGTACATTGCCATATGCTACTCTTTGTTGTAAACTTAAAAAAAATGACGTGGTTGTCTTTTACAACATTTTACCTAAACAAGCCAGTATTCCTCTTTCCATTTATTTCTCCTTTCCACATATAGAAGGTGCAAGGATATATTTTAAATGCTTTAATAGATTCATCCGTACATAGTACTGACTTGGTCATTAAGATCAGTTAGCACTGTCCACAAAGAAGCATCTTTCAGCTTGTAAAATGGGAGACAGAGAAAGAAATCCACTGTTTTAGACAGAGAGCCAGAGGCAAGTGAGAAGATAAAATGTAAGATCCTGGAGGATCCGTAGCAGATTCTGACGTGGCCACTGAGAGCTCTCAAGAATGAGGAGGCCAGGAAATGTATGTTGGCATTTTTCTCTTGTGTGTTTGTATTTATGGTACTAGCTAAAGGATGGGCCAGTTCTCAGTACCTTTCATCAAACATGAGCATCTGTTTGCTACCACTGTTACGGGACCGTGGGAGTAGGTGATCTAAGAGTGCAGCAGGAACTTGGTACTTAAGAAACAATGAGTAAAAGCTGTTTGAAAGGTTGGGAAGTGGTGCCAGGGATATGCATTGTTCCTGAAATTGCCTTCAGCAACTGCAAGGTCCCCTCTCTTAAAAAGATAAGGAAGTGTGACAAAGATGCAAAAAAAGAGTACTAGAGTCTGCTCAGCTGAAGGACACCTCCTGAGCCCAGAGCCCTACATCAGGAGAACCCAATGGATTAGTTTGCTGAGCATCCTGTTGGCCAAAATATACCTGTGTGTGGTGACTACAGGATGTAGGTATAAAGTGAATGTCTTGACAAACAAGTGAGTCGAGCAAATGAAGAAAAATGCTTGGTAGATTATATTATGATCCCAGTCCTGCAATTTCAGGGACATGTATGGACTGCCAGGAGCTTTATGGATTTTGAGTATGATTCATCCCAAATAAAACAAAACCCAAAAAACACATCCATTTTTTAGACAGTTAGACATAAGATTCTTCTCTGATCAGTGGAGAGTGACAGCCTTCTCCAGCATTGGAAAGAGGGCGTTAGGCTTCATTCTACAGTGGTCTTAAATAGGGATATTGAAATAATCTCCAGAAAATTATATTGTCTTCCACTGACAATAGAGGGAGATGATGTGACTAGCATAGACTAGATGGCAAGCTTTTGTGTGGTAAATGTTAGGCAAGAGGAATACAACCCTTTGAATCAGCAGTTCTCTTTTTCCATTTCTTCAGTGGTGCTGCTGATGCTGTTGACCAGAAGTAGTACGCTTAAAAGAATTTACTCAAATATGTTCAGGGAAGATGCATCCTCATCTTCTATAAACTTCATGTTCTCCACAAGATAGCAGTGGTGCTACTTCTTTGAAGTATTCCATGGAAAGGATTCTTTTTTTTTGGGATACTGCTTTTAATAGACTGTATTAGAACTATCTTTGTTTTTCTGCTATATATCAGTCATAGGAAAGACTAAAATGAAAGTAGCAGACTTGAGCAGAATAAAATCAGAAGGCTTTTCTAGTTTTCTGACAGAAATGCATTTTGGCATTGGAAAATGGGAAAAATAAGAAGCTTGGATTTACTTCACTCAGCAGTCAAGCTTCAAAGGCTTACAAGGCAGAGAAAAATCTGCATGGCTGGCTGGCATAGAGGGAAGATACTGAAGATTGATATAATAAAAGTGCTTTGTATAGCATCTTAGTATGGCTTCATGGCAAAAAGTTTATAAATGGTTGAGACACCTTCCTAGACTTCTGTAGTCATCTTCATATATTGTACAATGTTTATTCTATCAGGCACTATGTATTAATTTTTCTCTCTCACAATTCAGTGTACACATTTGGAAACACTTCAGAGTACTTCCAATTACAGTAATTCTTCAAGACAACAAGGCTAGTTTGATTAAAGATTCATGGTTTTTCTTCTGGAGAAGAAAGTTAAAAAGCTGCTCTCCTGCTATATTACTGATGTTTAACATTGACCCTTCTACTGGCCAGTATCTAAAGATCAAATATCCCCTGCTTGGTCACATTTAATATTTTATCCTAGGTCCTTTGTACACTGTATATTTGTAGTTCATGAATATATGTTGTGAATTGACCCTGGTTGACAGCTAAGCCCCCACCCTGCAGTGGGATAGGGGAGACAATTAGAAAAGCAAAAGCAACAAAAGCTCATAGGTCAAGATAAAAGTAATTTAATAAGTGAAGGGAAAAAAAGAAAGCACCAAGTGATGCAAAGGCAATCACCACCTCCTACCAGTTGAGTGATGCCCAGCTAGTCCTCAGGAAACAGTTACTTTGGAAAAACTCCCTCCTAGTTTTATTGCTGAGCTTGACATTATATGGTATGTAGTATATCTTCAGTCAGTTGGGGTCAGCTGTTCCGGCTGTCCCTCTCCTAACCTCTTGCCCACCCCCAGCCTACACAGTGAAAAAACAGGGAAGGTGGTGATGCTATGTAAGCACTGTTCAGCCATAGCTAAAACATTGGTGTGTTGTCAACGCTGTTTTTGTCACAAATCTAAAACATGGCACCATACAGGAGGCAGTGAAGAAAATTAACTCCCTCCCAACCAGTTGCAGCACAATATAATGTCTGAGCTAATGTTGCAATCTTTTTAGCAGCAGTCTGTTAGCAGTTAGCAGCAATCATTTTTAGCAGTTAGGAAAAGATATGGTTACTTAACCTAACTTGACAGTGTCCTATAGAACATTATCAGCAATGTTAGGGAAGTTTAGTCACCTTGATATTCATCCTTTTTACTCTTCAATTATCCAAAAGAAGTCTACTAGAAAGTCAACTTCTTCCATAGTCCTCAAGTCTTGTACTTTATTTTAGATCACGTATCCCCAAACTCTAAAATGTATAAGGGGAAATAATCCAGAAAAAGTACTGTTTTCATGTCAGTAAAAATCTTGATTTGTTAGCTTTTATTGGTTTCTGAAGAATAGCTGAACATTCAGCGTTGATTAAATCTGCTGGTTCACAAATAAATTTTATACAAACTTCCTTGTTATTTGGTGGGAATCAGAAAAAGGGACATTTATCTGCAGTACCTGAAGTGACTTTTAAAAACTCAACAGACATTAAGTACATAAGCACCTTGCAAGTGGCTGTAGCTGCTCCATTTATTTATTTTTTATTCCTTGACAGGAGCTACTAAAACAAATCACCAATGTCCAAGTGGTAATTACAGTTAGACTTCTTTGTTCTCGGTTAAAAGTGATTTGTCATTAAGCAGATCAAAGGCTGCCATTTAGTTCAAGTACAGACAAAATGTGCTTGTATAATAAGCTGTGCTCCTTCATATTTTAGATTCTCTTTAATCATGTTGTGAAATCTAGATTTATAAAGGCACAAACATAATAGAGAATTGGAGCATTAGCATCCTTTGTTCTTAAAATTCAATTATATGCTATTGTTTCCTTTCGATTCACCAGAAGTAATTAAGTCTATCATACTGGCGGTCAATCCCCAGACCCAGCTTGTGCTGCTACTTACTTCAGAAATACATTTTACGACAGCCTTTAGAGTAGTTATAAAGAAACAAAGATCATCACTCAATTATTACAACAGAAAAATCTTGGCATAGGAGCATGAAAGGCTGAATTATGTTTACACAGGTGTACACCTTGATAATGCTATTTTCTTTGGTTGAACGAGCCTAGGTTTTCATTGGTGGAGCAAAACAAAAAGGTTAGCTTAATGATACAAATACACAATGATTAAATTTGTTCTAGATGTGTTCCAAGGAAAGTGAGAAACACCACAGAGAATTTGCAATCTTGAAGTAAATTCCTCGCTCATATTACTTCAGAAGCCTAATAATCCATAGCCCATCTGCATAAATGTGCATATACCCAACTAAAATACATTGAGTTTCATAATTGCAGGACTTTGTGCTTTGAACTCAAAATTCTCACACTCTTTCTGGTTCACTACTATTTGAAAATAGTGATTGGAATTTATGTTTCAGATTCTCAAATGTCATAAACTGGTGTAGGTTGTTTGAACTCAGAGGAACTGAGAATTTGTGTAAGAACTTATTTAGCTTTTGTACCTATTCTTGCAACAGTTTAATAGAATCATTGTTTTCTATAGTTCTGGACAACTAAGAAAAGAGAACTATGGACAGAATATTTTGTTTCCCCAGACATCTCGTAAAAGTTGAATCTACTGTGAGTTCTCCCGAGAATGATTAACAAAAGCCAGTACTTGGGAAACACAAAACAATGTACATTTTTAATGAGTAGCAGTACAGAGATGTACAAAATGTACAGTTCACAGCTGGATAGGTGTTATTTTAAGGCAATTTATCCAATGAATGAACATATCATGTTGTTTGAAACGTAAATTTCACAGGCAAATAGCCTCAGTACTGTGTGACTGGCAGACACCCCACCTTGCCTGTGCTGCCCTTTTTCCCTCTCTAGCTCATGTATGTGACTACCTCAGGAGCATCTTTTTGAAAAAATGCCTGACCATTCGTGAATTGCACAAAACTTTCAAAGGGGTAACTAGGCAGCAAATATACATAAAGCAAGCAAACAAAAATCCCTCAAAAGCATGGCAGCCCATAAGTGTTCCCCAGGCAACCAAGTCAGTGTGCTACTGCTGACTAATAATGTGGTAGGTGTTTGCAAAATGTAGAAACTTCATTGTTTTCTCCATCTGATCAGTGTATGAGTAAAGGGAACCAGTATTGAAATATATCTAACCAAATCTAATTTGTACTCTTGTGAAAATGTTGTTATAATGATGTGAAAATTTAGTAAAGATTTATTCTGGTTGCACAGTATCTTCTCTGTTTCAACTTTTTTTGGAACTGAGCCACAGTAATATAATCTGAAGCTTTAAAGTGATGCTGTTGTACTGTGCTTTCATTCTGTATAGGATCACGGACAAATCATTGAATTTTTATTCATATTTAGACTTGGACTTCATAGTGTTTTGTAATATGCCCTTTGTTAATCTCATGGGATAAACCTGATTTAAATATGGCACCTAATGCTATAATGTCACAGTATTACATTATGCTATTCTTTTCCTACTAAAATGCTGGGGAAATAAACAAATGACTAATAAAATTCAGATATACATTTGACATAAAACCCAGATGAACTCCAATCTTTGTGATATTTGTGGGGGCTTTTTGTTGGTTTGGGTTTTTTTTAACAACCATATTGAAATTAATTCGTTCAGGTTTTCTGAGTCTGTAAGCAAAGGGGGGAAGAGATACTGTTCCAGTGTCTTTCAGTTTATGGTTTTTGTAGCCTATTTCAGAGGAATCTAACTAAGGATGGATTATTAAAGTTATTTTTGAACCTAAAGGTGAAAGCAGATCCCTAGTAGACTAGAATCTTAAATTTAGTCTTAGTTTAGCAGATTATTTTATGTGGGTTTTTGTGGGGCCTTTTAAAAATGTATTCCCCCCCAACTATTCCTGTACCCCCTTCTTTCCTCTGTCCTTTACATGTCTGGACAATAAACAAGAGTTTTGGGGCAAGGGCTCATGCAGTTTCATTTAATGGTACCATTTAACTAGGAAGTGTCTGCTACATCATGCCACAATTTAAACAAGATAGTCGTATGAAGAAGGCTAATTTCTAGGTAGAATACAGTCTACAGATGTTGTGGCAAATACGAAGACTTTTACTTAACGGTTTTGTAGACTGGCATGTCATGTAGTCTGTGAACCATCATGTGTTTAAAACAAGCAGATCTTCCTGGAGCCTGGACTGTTCTAGGGATAGTGTTAGTAGCAACAGTAGCAGCTTTTTGGGGCAAGAAAATCCATTAGAAGCACATCATACCTAACAGTCTGCCCTGGTTTGCTCAGGGCTGTGAGAGGCTATCTGAGGACTGACCTTTTTTCAAAAAAAAGAGAAAGGGGAAGAACGGGCTACTGTTAGAACATCCCAGCCAGTTTAAGCTGGGACTGCTGCTAAAAAAGATAGTTCTGCTCTTCCTGACTGCTTATTTCCTCCTTCCTTATGCCAGTACAGCAATTTCCATGGCTCTGCAGTGAACCAGATTGGGAAACTGGTCCTGAAATTATTACTAGTCAGACATAATTTTCCAGAAGTTCTGATTCAGTTCCCTGATACAGCTCAGCGTGGGTCGGGAGTGGGAGGGAGGGGTGGGTGGCCGCATGTGTCAGGGCATGGAGGGTGGGCAGGACCCGTCCTCGCAGCTGGGGCAGCACTCACCCTGGCTTGAACTGCTCCGCAGACTGGGGTGCCAGAAAAGCCCTTGGGATTTGTTTGGGTGCATTCAAAAGGAGATTAGACTGAGGTGTTGAAGAGTGCTTGAAAAGCTGTAATGCTCAGTAAAACCCTGTTACACCAGAAAGTCTTTGCAAAGTTGGCTTGCTGTCTTGCTTTTAGTCATAAACTGCTCTAGTAAAATAAATGAGAACATGCTTGCAGGATTTTACTCCATGTGAGAGAATTATCTCTTTTATCTGTTTACTTTTTTATTCTACTGCTCCTTTACTTCAAGACCTTTCCTCCCCAGGAAGTGAAGCTTTGTGTTTCAGTTTGGGCTTCCCTTTCCCACTACTGGACTCATCTCCCCTCCCTTCAGTCTTTGAAAAACATTAATTGCAGATTGTCTGTCTGAAGTTCAACCATGAGCAGTAGGGAGAGATTGACCATCATTTTCCCTGACATCAGTTTTTCAAACCTGAGATAAATGTTTGCCAGATCCCCAGCTGAAGTTCCATGGGCTTGGGAGCTGCATCAACATGTACAAACTGAAGAGCTGTATGTAAGGATTGGTACAAAGATATTTGACTATTGAAAAAATCTGTCTTTCACAATGGTTTTGTTTTTAAGATTTCTCTAGGAAATTAGTCAGCTTTTTACTAGATTATCTTTGGAAAGAAGGCTTTGTGAGGAGAACTTAATCTTACAGTGTCTTGAAGTGTGTTAATGTTGTTAACATTTCTATCCAAATAAATTAATTAAAAAAAGATCAAAATGATCAAAACAACCAATCCAAACCCTATCCATAAGAACCACTTTAACTCATCTAAGTTCTTTTCTTAGGACCTTTCAAGCATCCTTTCCTGGGAAGCTCAGCATATTCTTCTGGAGAAATAAGCATTCACTACTGTTATCAATACATCGATATTCATGTTGTTTGCATATTTAGGATTCTGGGGTTTGGTGACTACAGGGTAATAACTGTATTTGCAAATCAAAGCCTTGTATAAATTTTTAAAACCCACACCTATGCATGGGGACCAGAACATACAGTTCAAGAAAAAAAAGGAATAAACATTCTTAAGAACTTTCAGCATCATTAGACACTTCACCAGGATTTTCTTATCAGTATTTTTTAAAATATAGTACATACCAAACATTGGTCCCAATTCAACTTTTCTTTTTCTTGTTAATGAATAATAATTTGCTCAGGACTATGAATAGTAATTTGCTCAGGACTTTTAGTAGTTTCTGAAAAGCCAGACAACCATTTCTCCCTCTCAGGGTTGTGAGAAAGGGATTTTTTTACTGCTAGAGGGTTTTCCTCCTGTGGTAAATGATGGTGGTAGTGTTTCTCCAGGGGTTCACCAGGATGCTGTTGTACTGTGCACACAGACTTGTGTCTTCTTACCATAAGAAAGTGCAGTGTTGTTGTTGTTATTTTAATTTAAGTCGAGTAGTTGTAACCATGGTTAGAAATAATGTTGAAGTTACTCCATGTAGATCGCTTTATACTGTTTGTGTAATGGACTGACTTAATTTCAATATGTCTTTAATGAAGGAATTTAATTAAGGATACAAACCAATTCATTCAACTTCCAATGCAACTCAATTCTTTGGGGTAGGAGAAATGACAAATTCACCAGTCTCTTTAAACATCTACGCAGTTTGCAACATGTCACAGGATGCAGAATGCTATGCATGCACTGTGGTTAGACTTTCAGTAATTTAAATAGTGAATGTAACGTTAGGACTAATGTTTCTCATAATTCTGTGTGCTTTTATAAACAGTGTAAATATCTGTCCCTCAGCTGGAAATGGATCCATTCTGTGAGGAAATTGTGGTGTTAGATGTATAAAATCCATTATTTTATTATGGTTTCAACTATGCTCCTCTTGGAGTAATTACACCATTTTCTAATGACCTAAAAAGGAATGAGGGAAAGTCTGTATTGTTCTGCTGATTTTCTCTTAGTCTTTCATATGCTCTCACAGTCATGAAATAGGAAAGTGGTCCAAAGAGAGAAGCTGTGCCTCAGCAGTGAGAGCTGTCCCTTGAAAGGATTGTCATCTGCAACAGCATGAATAAAGCCCAACTGCCTTCTGAGAGTAACACAGGATTTGGAAGCACAGCTGTGAAATAAGCATGACTGGTATTCAGTAAACTTCTTACTAAAGGCTTCTACAGCTGCTAGTTGGTTCCTAAAGCTAAAACACAAAAAGAAGCACATGCATACGATCTAAATATACAAACAGCATAACTTGTAGTGGTATCTGCCTCGTAGAAAAAGCAGAGTGCCTCTAAACACCTTACCCCCACCAGTGCAGCGTAGAATCGTGGCAACTTTAATATTACAGCAGTGCTTCTAGTCTTTACACAGGTTTAATAGGTTCTGAGCGCAGAGTACTTCTCTGATTTCCCATGTAAATTGTTGTCTCATTTTGCCTGTTTGTGCAAGCACAGGAGAGTACAACGTGAGTAATGAGCTGTTCGTGCAGGACAGGTTCTGCATTGAGCTCTGCTCATTGCAGTTCTACATGGCCTTTGTGAAAATATATGGGAAGCTGCTGTGCCTGTGTAGAGCTGAAACCTCCTTGCACGGTGAATGCTTTGGGGACCTGTGTGTTTAAAGAAACTTCGGTTGTGTTTATCTGTATTGGCCAGAGCTTCCAGTTAATAAATAACTGTCCAAAAGAGGCCATGCTCTCAACAGACCTTAGGTGCCAAGAATAACCACATATATAATTATATATAGACAATTTTTCAAAATTACAGTACATACCAAACATTGGCCCTAACTCAATTTTTGATGTTCTTGCTAATAGAGTAGCAATCTCAGGAGCAATTTGGTTTTGTTTTTTTTTTTTTTTAAAGACAATCATATCTCCTTTCAAGTTGAGGGGCAGTGAACTTTGCAAGTTGCATCTCCACTGCTAGTGTGATTTCCTCACTAAATTTATTAACTGGACAGTGTAGGAAAATCTGCTGTTTGCTACTGCAGAAAACCCTCTACAGAAATGTTTCCATGAAGGATGGTCTGCAGGTTAGATTTCAATCCTCTGTATATAAACCAGGTTTATGATTCTTGCTTTATGCTGTCGCAAAGTATAAAATTGCTCAGAAGGGATTTCTAGATATTGTTGTTTCTTCTCATCTATGAAGTAATTTTCTCTGCCATCTCTTGGCTCATTTTCTTTTTTACTGGATTGATCTACCATTTAAATCAATGGTACAGATGAGAGAATGTAGAATGTGATTCCTTGTGCAGATCAGAAGTACCTACCAGTCCAGGTATTTTTGTCCCAAGGGACACAGTGAAATAGTGTTCTTAATATCTCTTTGCATGAGACCTAAAAACATAGTCTTTTGTCATGGCATGTGTACGTGTGCATTTGTAAGTGCCTAGCCCTATACATGTTTAAAGAGAGGAGGGAGAAAATTACTATGTTTATGATGCAGTCTCCTTTGAATGTGTCATTCAGGAGGGCTGTCATGGAATGGACATAGGTTTTGTTAGGCATTAAGTTGTCATCTGCACTTACCAAAACCTTCTATTTAGCTTCAAAACAAACTTAGCTCTTGGTTAGGGCTGCCCTTGCGGAGCGCGTTTTCTGGTATGTAGGTTCTGTCTCTGTCCTAGTTGAAGTCAGTAGCTGACTTCTGTGGGAAAGGGTTAGAGAGCTGCTTATTAGGGTATCCTAGCAAATGCTGGCATGTTACTACACATGAGTTCATAACAGATAGTTAAAGATGACTCTCTATGCCTGATTCAAGTAACTCTGATCACAGAGATTGGTGCTGCAGAATGGTAAGGGCAAAGAGCAGAAACCTGATGTCCCATTTCCAGGCTGCCCTTGTGAAAAGTGTCATCTGTCCTCAGGTGCCTCTCTGCTGATGTTAGGTCACTAATTTTTAAAGTCACAGTGTCACTTACACATCTCCAAAGAGTGGGTCATGCATATTGAAAACCATGAATTTAGAAACAAATTGATAATGAATTACAGACTGCTTTGGAAAACCTATTTTAAAGTAACTCTCCTGATGTCCACTGTTAACTACAAGTACAAAAGAACAAAGGCTATTTAGAGGCTTCTTTTAAAATTTGATGCTTGCTGCCTTTATCTTGCTTATAACCTTCATAACAGCTGTTAGGTGATTGCAGGCATTCAATCAGGTGTGTTCTTAACTTGTTTATATGCCAAGCAAACCTGCCTTAGGTAACAGGATTAGTAACTGAAGTATAGGTGCTTACTAGGACTTGCTTGATTTAACAGTTATTCCATTTTTTCTTTCTTCCTAAAAAATAGAGAATCAAGAATGACTCACAAAAGTCAATGTCTTTGTCCAGAACACAGCAGGAACAAGAAACATCGTGAAATAGGTGAAACGCCAAGAGTAGAAATGTTCTCTTCCACTGGCTAGAGCAGGGGAAGAGTTTTAGGTTGGTCTCGCTGTACTGTACTGCTGCTGCTGAGAGACCAGTAATCACTGTACTCTTGCCTTGAGAAATTCCTATGTTTTTCTGTATAAGGACTGCAGTTTTTCTCAGCCCCTCACAAGGAGTAAAGAGGCAAGGCATGCAAACATTATTGGCAAATACCCTATTCATTGGGTTTTTGTCCAGAAACCATGCATCAGTGACTGTAATACACTCCTACTGGTGTGTCTTTAGTGCTTTGTCTTTGAAGCCTCTAATCAACACATTTTTCCTGACATGAAATCACCTGAGATCAGTATTATACCAGACTCTGTGCACCAGCCATTGATATCATGGAAAATGAGGCTATGCCCAGCAAGACTGTTTTTGACTCTAGAGATGAAGCAGCTGCTACTTCATGACCAGGTGGAATTTATAGACCAAATAATTATTTATATGAATTAAAATATTTTGGAGAAAAGCAGATCTCAAAACAGAGAATGCTACTTAACAAATCAGATAACTAGTTATCTTCTACTTAAACCAGACTCTAAGTCTAACTTCCTATGGATTCTATAAAAGGACAACTTCTGGTTCAACCTATATATATGTCTTAGATTTGATAACAGGTTACTCTTCTCCCATGAAGGATCTCACTGTCTACTGCTCATTAAGTCCCAAAATGTCTAGATCTGGCAATTTAAGTAATCCATTATAGTGTTCTGTTTGTTCATTTGTTGGTTTGGGGGGGCAGCGGAGAAGAAACAGCTGAATTTTTTTTTTTTTTTCCCCACAGAAACCTTTTTAATTCAGAAAGTGCTGACTTTTATACATTCGACAGCTTCTGTGGGAATATACTTATACTCAATAAAGTTCATTGCAGAAGGCAGGTAATTTGGCCATCTTGTCTTTGATTTCCTTATGTAGCTGACAAAAGATATAAATATTTTCTTCCCACTGTACTCCTTATACCTAGCAAACCTTTCCAGTCTCAAAGTGCAGATTCAGTCTTGGCTAAAGTGTAGGCAATTTCTGATTTGTGTAGATCATAGACCCATGAGAATTATTTATTTCATTGTCTTTTAAGGTTTGGGGTTTTTTTAAGGAAAAAAGTGGAAATTCACCAGTAACTCAAGCTAAAATATTTCTGTTTGAAAAAGAAGTTTTTATTCTTTTAAATTTTTCGGTCACTGAAGAGAAAAAAATGTATTAAAAGAAAAGAAAAAGCTTGGGGGTTTTTGACTCATGCTAGTCAGGACTGTGGCACTGAACTTCTTGGCAGATGCAGAAACATGCAGGGACATGGCTAAACTAGTGGGAAGAGATTTGGGGGATTTTGCCTGGGAAAGCCTCACAACAGCAGCTGCTGCTGAACCATGTGGTGTGGTTTGGAGTTTGCCAGCCAGGGGAGCATTCCTTACAGGGCAAAAAGTGGATGTTACATGACTCCCTGCAGTTTGAGAAAGCCTGGGTGCTTCCTAAATTAGGTAGCCATTGCCTACATGTTTGTTTATATTTTGGTTTGCTTGTATGGCTGCAGAATAGCTCAGATGACAAAGATGACAAGTCTTACATATTTAGCATATTAGTTTATAGTTAATAACTGTACCAAAGCCATTTGCTGCCACAGTGAGCTACGAAGTAAGAAACAAATTAAGTGGATGGTTGGATATCATACATGTTTTACAGCTGGTGATTGTATACAGTTCTGTAAGGAAAGAACTACTGCTGGTCCATATATTTAGGCTAATTGCTACTTGCCTGTGTTCAGAGTAGACAAGATCTGAAATTGCAAGGAACAAATATTATAATTTTATATTGAGGTAGCAGTGGAAAACTCATTCACATACTTAGTCTTACTGAGCTAAACACTGTACAGGCAAAGAGAAGAAAAGAAAGTGCCTGCCTGAAACACTTTCCAATCTAAAGATAAAGAAAGAAGAACTGGATACAACAAGCACAAAGTAGCAGTCAGAGAGCTCAAAGTAGCAGTGGTATATTTATGCTTAATGCAATAAGCACTGGTCACACACGCAAGTTGCCTCAACTTTCTCAAGTGTTAGATGCCAGCTTGGAGGATCTACAAGTTGAGTCTTTGGGAGGCAGCGAAAGGAAGGCAGTGCATGGCGATCTGTCCGGTGTAGAAGGGACATGGGGGAAAGGGGTCGTGTACAAGTGCTTGAAGAAATGTTTTCTCTGGTGTGCAAAAGCATCTAAAAGCTGCCATACTCAGGTAAAAGGCTTGTTTGTCCCTGTGTAATGTTTGCCAGATTTCAGCAGTCAGTAATCTAAGCAGTAATACTTATAACCTAATTTGGCAGAAGCATATGGATATTCTTGAGAGTGAATAAGATAGATACACTGCAGAGGGTGGAAAATCAAAGATGATAGGACAGAAGGAAGCGAGTGACATGACTGCAATAATGTTCATGGCTAGTGTGCAAAAATTGGACTCCAGAAATTGTGAGAAACCATAAAAAAAAAAAAGGTTATTTTTTAATCCTCTTGTAAATTTTCACCTTATCTAACATATTTCTGATGCTTTTCTGCAGCCAGAAAAACTCAAGCCTTACCAAGTTTAGAAGGTCAAAGAAAGATGTGTTAAAAATTCACACTGTGTGTGGGTGTGCTCAAGTCAGTTTTGAGTGTTGTTGATTTCAGCTGGTTTCAAAGAGGTTGTTGAGTTCGCAGATGTAATTTAGGTCCTTTGAAGTTTTGGAAAAGCACGTCTCTGGGAAGAATAGATAAATCCTATAACTCAGCCCTAAGAGAAGTTTAATTGAGGCTTGACTCTTTCTTCAATAGCTAAATCAGCCATCTGTGAGCTGCAAATACAGAGGGAACCAGTCTTGCTTGTAATGAGGCTACAATCTGGTTTCATAGAACTTTTCATTTAACTATATGACCTTATTTACGGCTTCTGTGTTGGTTATGAAGATAAGTCAATAGTGATAATAGCAGGTATTTCTTTTATACAGTCCCTCTTAGGGTGCAAAAGATGGGCAATCTCACATTTGACTGAACACATCAGGAATCAAAGAGTAAAAGACCATTTATTTTCTCACCATTCTCACCCAGCCCAGTTCTACTTTTCTCACCACTTCTTAGACCACCAGCTTCCCTTGAACATCATTGCTGCTCTTATTGCCATTCCTGTGTTTTTCAAGGACATGCACTGCCACTAGCCAGTGGTTTGTGCACACAGTTTAAGTGCTTGCTCAGTCTGCCTGTGCTTTGGGCCCTTTGGGCTTTTTTCTTGTTTTTCAGCAATCTTGTTTCATAAAAAAAGTTTAAAGGCTTATTTATTTTTACTTCCACAAATGTTTGCAAGGCTTAACCTAAGTAATTTCAAACTGATAAGTTTGTTAGGATAATAAGTTGTGCTTGTTGGAAGTGTATGGAAAATTCCTATTGCTGGTAGATCTGAGGTTGGAACTATTTCCATAATTATGGAAAATGAGAAAATATTTTTTGATTGCTTTATTAGTACTTAGATTTTAATTATTACTGGGTAAGTATTAAAATTACAGTGTGAGTTCAATTATATTTAATTAATAGCTATCATCTCACTTGACAGTTCTGTATTCTGCAAAATATTCTTAGACCCACAAGTTCTCTACAGTTTTCCTTTCCCTGAGTCAATTGTAATAAATAATACTTGTGCTGATATACAATCTTTTTCTCAAAGTAGCCTTTGTTGTGGCATCAAGATTAAAAGAGAATGAGACTTGAAGAGAACTAAGAGAATAATTCATACAAATTATTGTCACATATCTATACCACATGTTCCCAATCAGCTCTATATAGCTTACTATGAAAGGTTCACAGCAATTAATGCAACAATAATACAGTTTTTAATTAAATACTAGTGAACAATAAATCTTCTGGTGTTTATTAATTTGAAATGTTTCTCGACTCTGCAGTTGATTATGGTACTCTGTAGAGCTTGTGCAACCATGTATTCATAAATAAGTGGAGATATATATATCTTTATACACTCACCAAGAGACTTCTAAATCTGATATTCTGTGTATATATTTTCTCTCTGTTCTTTTAAAGTGGAAAAAGACCAGATTGTAAACAGGAGTTTATGGGTATTCTGCCAGACCCTGTAAGAAATGTGTGCCCTTTCGCATGACAGTGGCACTCCTCTTAAACTGGTCAAGTTTTCCATTTACCAAAAAGCCGTTAGAAGATGTTCTGCATCTTCAGTGGAAAATATGATGTCTTTGGGCGTAGATGTAAATACATATTCCATGGATAGGTTCTACAATTTATATCTAGTATAGGAATGTACATAATATTCACGTCCTGAGTGAAGAATGAAAGAATTATTTAGAAAAGATATCAGAAAGTAACCACAGACCGAACCAAAGTCCTAACCAAATCTTCACTGACATGAAAAATGCAGTCTGTTGTTCATTTTAAATCACACAGAGATGAGCTATGTCAAAGTGTTTCACTATTATTTCACCCATCTGCTTATGCTTTGGGGAAGCTAGGGAGTTTATGTGTTTCTCTAAGAGCTAATACTGTGTACTAAGAAAAACAGACATTTCATGGACTGGGAGTCCATACTGGAAAACTCATCCTTATCAGTGCTTGATTAAATTCTCAGTAGTTTCCATTATACTTAGTGCATTATTTCTGATTATTAAATCTACCTTTTAAATAGATGATAATGTTTGAATTATAATGAGATGTATCCATATATAGATGTTCCAATAAAAATATATTCTAACATTTATTTAGTTATTTAGACTGGTTAGTGAAGAGTCACATTTATAAATTAGGTATTTTTAATGTCAATATTATGAATGAATATTCTGGGGAGGAAAAAAAAGTCTGGATCCATAGTTCCCATTTGATCAGGGAAAGAGGAGCCCTATTTCAAAGGAACATGAAAGGATGGAAGACCTGTGCTGTTGGGTGGCTGGACAATTTAAGTCAGTCTTGGATATAGAGACAGGAGATGAGTTTGATTTCAGAGGACAATGGAGATTTTGTACCTGACAAGTAGTACTTACTCTTAAATGTAATCAAAATGCTATCTGGAGAACAACCCTCAGACATTTCTGAACATAGTTTTAAGTACTGGCAACTGTTTTACTGTTCCTTTACCCAAAGAATATCCAGTGAGTTCCAGCCTTGCTTTGGTCTCCTTTGTCTTCTTTTTCTTCTGTGTTTTGAAGTGTTCAGAAATTGTGTCAAAGGTTCAATTACTGGATGGGGCTGAAGTGCCCTGCTTGTCATAACTGTGTGATCTGATCTTAAATGATATCTATGTAGGCAAAGACCCAAGAGAATAACATAAATATGAAAAGCTAGAAGAGTGGATTTGAATGTTAGCAGGCAATTGTCTATGTGACAAAGAGCATTTGTACCATGTTTTGTCATCTGGCCTAGAGCCTAGCCAGCAATACTTTCTAATGGAGAGAAAGTTGCTTTAGAGTGTCTAGGTTTTGTTTTTACTTTATGACAAAGCCCAACAGAGCAGCGTTCTCAGTCAGGCAGTCTGTGCGAAGGATTTTAGATGGCAGCACTGTAGTATTGCCACATTTGGAAATGTCACAATTGGAAAAACAGCTAAGGTGTTGAAAAATGTTCATGTTTATCTTTGTCCTGATACTGTCCTTGTGATCTTCTGAAGTGATTGAAAGCTATCTGATGTCAAATAAGCTCGTTTTTCTTTTGCGCTCTTTGGTAAAGACTACCTTCCCTAATGCACATGGAGGCTAACTTGTTTTCTTGACGTTTGTAGCAAATAACTCATTGAATCTTTGGGGTATTTTGGGATGAGCAAGTGAGTATCCACTGGCTGTGCAATGGCATTGTGTGGGACTGTTACTAGAAATGGTACTGTGTACTGGCTAGTTTTATGAAACTGGATCAATTCTCTCACAGCTGTGTGTTGATTTGATCTAATATAAGATGGGCCTAGAATAATAAAGTCCAAGCTGCTGAAGTATCCTGAAAATAGACCTCCCTGGAACTGTTAGCTGAACTACTGAGATTTAACACTGGGGTGGGTGGGGGTGAAAGAAAGCAAGCAAATTTTTACTTGGAAGACAAGCTCTAGACTTAGTCTTTGAAACAAGGGTCACTGCTTGGTTTGTGCAGGTACAGCACTTGGTCCTGGTGTGTGTCTGGGGCTGCTGAGTGTTGCTGCAATAGGTATGACAAACATTTAAAACATGAGAGAAATGCAGACAGATGAGTGCACTGGGTTTACAAATGTTAAATCCCACCCACAAACTACTTTCCTTTGTGCACTGCCTGACCCTGTGGCACATTCCAAGGAAGAAGCAAATGGATATGCTTGAGCCAACCTATCTCACATACTGACTGCATATCAGTAGTTCTGGGAAAAGAACAACATATATTGCATACTTTTATTCAAACTTATATGATGCTGAATAATATATTTTTTTTTGTGTGTAGTGAAAGCAAAATTAGTAAATGCTTGAATGTAAAAATAATTAGCAAAATTATTAGCAGCAGAAATAATTTGGGGTCTAATTTATGTTTAGCATCAAAGCAAAAGTGTGCCCTATATCTCTTTCTAATAATATCTCAATGTGTGTTTTAGAAATATTGCCATAATTTCCTGCCAGCCACTGCACAATTCTGTGTTGTTATAGTGTGTAAAATTCCCAAGTGCACAAATAAATACACAGTTTTCTGTAGTTGGCAGACCTATAAAATGTGGGATTTTTTTTTAAATTTACAAGGGGAGGAAGACATAGGAAATAGAATTATGGCACTTTGGTTCAGTCTAATCATTAATGAGAGTGAAAAAGCAAGTCAAAAAAATCTCAAAGGCATTGCCTTGAAATGCCTTCCCTTCTTAACAGACAATGAAACTGCATGTTCCCTGCTGCTTTATCAAAAGCCAAGGTTTAGTTTCACGTGAAGTCACTACTATGACATAGCGCGTAATTTTGGATATTGACATAGCCATGCATTTAGCCTGGACACCCTCATACTTCCCGACATGCAGACAGCAGGCGAGATCCCTCCAGATGTGTATCTGAGGGCCATTTACATCTATTTCCACTGTGGGTGTAAATCCTGCTGCAGGAGAGGCAGAACTGTGTACCTGGTAGTTGCTCGCTCAAGGAGGAATAAACTGCTTCTAGGACAAGGACTGTGCAGAATGTAGCTTTGCAGCTATAGGGAGGAGCTTTCTGTTCTGAGAGTGCTTTCAGGGAGCAGGCATAGGGATTTTTTTATTTAACCTGGAAGCTACTTGAAAACAAAGCTACATTATAGAGGTCATTCTGCTGATAGTTTACAAGGGATTTTCAGAACTCTGTCAGCCAATGACTAAATAAAAAAAACCCAAACTTTTTGTTACTTAATTTGGCACAGTGCACTGTGCCAGCAAGCTTCTGTGTATTATTCTAAACCACAGTTTAATTTAAGGCCATTGAAATGTATATATTCCTTCAGAAATAACTGTCCAAGAATTCTGTGAAAACTGAGATGAGACAGGTAATTCATAGATGAAAATGATTAAAATAATGCTAAAATATAGGTTAAAAATCACCGTTAAGGTCACAGTTACAGGAAATTAAACATTAGAAAGCAGAAACATGAGCAGTTTAAACATCAAGCTACTTTTCAAGGGCCTAGTGAACCTTGCTGACATATGAGAAAGCATCAAAGCATCAGGATGATCATCAGTGCTCGCACTCTGCCTTATGAGCCATCAAACTAGACTCATTCAGGACTACCAAAGCATAAAGTTACTAGTAATCTTCCAGGTTGTCTTGGCTGGAGTAGGTGTGGTCTTCGTAAACCTCCAGCTTCCAAGCCATGTGTGGTGAAGAAAAGAGCTGCTGTGATTTAAGCTGTTACCTCCCTTGTGCCGGATGTTACTGCCCTTCTTTCAGGATGTAACACGTGCCATGGCTTAACCACTTCTTTCTGCAGCCAGGCATCCTTCAGAGGGGTGGGTTCCATAGGAGAGGACTAACAGAGCATTCCTTAAACCTTCCCAGGAAGATTTTTCAGAGCCTGTGTGTCCAGAAACCTAAGACTTGTTGGAGAAAGGAGCTAAATAGTCCTCTGGGAGCAAACTTAAATATACCTGTGTTTGACAAAAAAAGACTGAAGTTTTGACATTATGGTTTCGGCCCCTGCTATATAATTTAGGTGTATCTAATTCCTCAGATCTGCCTGTAAAGCTGATTTATCATAACATACCACATGTATTTTGATGCCAGGAGAATCACCCCTAAAAGCCTGGTATTTTTGAAGGCAGCCTGAGATGGCTAGGTAACCAACTCTTGTCAGTATTTTATGCTCTCTGGGCACTAACTCTCTTGAGTCCTTTAGAGTTGCTAGGCTCTGTTTCTAGTGCTGTGATCCAGCTGCTAGGTGGTTAACATAACATGATACAAACACAGATGTTTCCCTTTCTTTTGGGAAGAATAACACTCTTAATTGCAGCTGGAGAACCAGAAATATTGCCCATTATCAGCAGCTCTCAGAGAGGTAGAGAGATTAGAACTAGAGCTTGTTGCTAAATATTTCAGACTGGCAAGAAATAAAGTAAAAAAAAAAAAAAAAAGTGTTTCATCCAGCAATACAATTATTCTTACACAGATATGCTTTTAAATTTGTTTTTTATTTGAAGTATTTTGTTTTCAAATACTGGCCTAATAAGAATAATAATTTTTATTTCTGAGATGGAAATACTGGTCTAAAAGTAAGATGACACAAACAGTGCCAAACCTGCTTTGATACACTGAGGCTGTAACTATCTTATTGTACACTCTCTTGTTTGTTGTCAGTCAGCCATGGAAGCATGACTTCTCAAGCTTTATTTTTCTCCACTAGTCCCCAGACTTGGACAGGTGTGCCTGTGGTCTGCATAACACTGAACAGTATTTTTCCTCTTAAGGGTCCCAGTGAATTCAATGAAGCTTACAGTCAAACACCAGATATTTGTAACAGGCCTTTTTTTATTGACTTTTTGACCTACTAACCGAGAGCATAAGCTACACAGAATGAGTTTCTATTTGCATAGTGATCTCAGAGAAAACAGTACAGATGCAGTCTAAGATGCTTAAGCAAAGTTGCTGAGGCAGGTCTCTTCTTGCTTCTCTGTGTGGTATAGGACTGGTTTTTTTATTTAAAACATTTTTCTATATTTTTTTTTTATTTAAGACCTTTAATTAAATGTTAAAGAAGCCATATTTTTACCTCAGTTTGCCTAATGCTGTTAGTCATCCCACGAAGAGGTGCTTTAGCTGTGCTGTGAGAGACACTTGCCGAGGTCTATCCCAGGCAGAGCTGCACACTGCAAGTTACCTCAATATAAGATGTCTTGTGCTCACTGTGCTTTAAAGTTAGGGTGGGTGTGCACACTGCCCTTCTGACCTAGTCCTTACAGGACTCTCTTCTTTTGTAAGGTCAAACTCATAGTAATATCAGGTGCATAAAGTCTGGTCTCTTCATTCTCCTGTGAAATAAAATGAGATGCGTAGTGAATATTTATTATTTGTATTTAAAGAATGAGAAACCTGCCGCTTGGAAAACAACTGTTTTAAAAATTTCTTTTCATATTTGTTAGCCATTAGTAATAGCTGAGCAACCTGGTCTAATTTGCAGGTTGGATCCAATTTTAAATTTGGCTCTGCTCTGAGTGTGGGCCTGCTGCAGACGTTCCTTCCAGACTAAACTATTCCAGGAGTATATGAACAATCAAGCTGATTCGATCATTTGATGAAGAATTAAAAAAAAAAAACAACAAAAACTTGAAAAATAATTTCTTCCTTTGCAGAACTGTTATTCTGCATTTTTAATATTCCATTTGTCATAGGGCTTTCCCTTACCATAGTCCTTAATAAAACGTTTGCTAGCTAACCAGAAATACTGTAAATCTGTAATGCTTCACATCACCAAAAGCTAGTAGCCCCATTTCTTTCATTCTACCAAAATTTGTTCCTAGTGAGGTTTAGTGCTGTGTGGATAGACATCCTTTTGCAGAACTTTCCCCCTATTTTCTCTCTCTCAGATCTCTTTATGGAGGTTCCTGTACAAGGTCTCCTTAAGCCACTTTAGTTACAACTTATCTTTAAGCTTAAGCTGTTTAAATATCAGATCATGGCTAACCTTTGTCCTCTGAAGCTGAAGCCGGTTACGGGGCCTCACACAGGCAATTCCTCCAATAGGTCTGCGGAGCAATGATAGTGCACAACCAGGGGTGGGTGTTTGTTTCTTGTGTCCACATAGCTCTTTGCCCAGTGGTCTTCCACCTTCACCCTGCTTTCAGTGCTTTCAGCTACTGCTGTCTCAACTGATTTCCTTGTACATCTACCCTTGAGCAGCAGTAGCAGGATCATACTCAGGTCGCTGCTGCTGCTGTTCACACATGAGGTTAAACTACCCACAAAGGTCAATTTGTGTGAAAACTATGAAACACAGCGGCTGAGCTGTGGGCAGATATTTTGCCTTTAGCGGTCTCAAGCAAAGAGACAGAGGAGACAGCAGTGGGCGCGGTAATATCTCCAGTCACTGCAGCTGTGTGCTTCAGTGGGCATGTCCCAGACTCTTGGGATGAAACCTGAGAAACAGCTCACTACTGTAAATTTTTAAGAATCTTTATTTCCAGTCTAAATGCAAAAATGAATTTGTAGCTTCTTACCTGTAAGACAACACTTCAGGAAAGGGACTGTGTTTTGTAATAAACATAGCCATTGCTTTCTGCATTATAGACATTATTAATTCTATCTATAGTAAGAAACAAAACATGATGGTTGAGTCTATGCATTTCCACAAGTGATATAAATCATGAGATTTTCTGCAAATAGTTATATTAAAATATTTAATGTGAATGAAATTTTATCAGTTTCAAGTTGTCTTTTCCTCAGATGATTCTTCTTTCAAAAAGCATCTGGTACTAGATTCAGAAGAGATGTCATAACGGGATTTTCCTTGATGAGGAAGGATTGTACACCTAGATATTCTAAGACTGTAGCTCTTGAGTCTGGATGTGGATCAGCTTCATGCTGGAATAAGACTGAATCATCTACTGATGCTCTTTTTGTGCCCTGGTTTCCATGAAGAAAATTCAGACAGGGGCAAGAGACATTTTTGTCATGCCCCGGAGATTCCCCTGCCCCATCATATAAAATATGGGAATATAAACGGCAGGACATGTCTTTGAGACAAACAAGCCATAGGTATTGCTCTTCTTGTTCTTCCTTTCTTTGCTATTCTCCAAGTAATACAGTGTTTCCAGGTAGGAACATGCTAGCAGCTGCATGCTGTTATCTCTGCAAAGTGGAAAAGTACATGTATTGCAAGCTCTGATTTTTCCACAAATCTTGTCTTAAGAAGAAAGATTCGATTCTGCAGACTGAATACAGGAGCCCCACACAACATGGCCCCCTAGGGGTTTACTTTAAGCCTGAAGTACTCAGCAAATGAGACAGATTTGGGCTAGATATTCACTGAAGCACAAAGCAAAACTCATGGTCATCATAGGCATAAGTAAAAGAAAAAGGTACTTTTCCATGAACAAAACAAATGAAAGAGCAGATCTCCTTATTGCTCCTGCAGTGACTTTAAAGCTGAAAGAGCTACAGGACAAAGGTTTCTGCTCATTCTGGAAAATGTGCCAAAGCAGGGCAGCAAAGAGTGAGAGTTAAGAGTCATGTAACAGGCAGTGAGATGCGAGTCCTGTTTTCAGCACTAATGAACAATTGCTCTTGTTGAACCAAGAAAGCAGGGCTTCTGTCTCACTTCTTTAACTGGAGTTGGCCAGTTGTTTTTGAAATCCCAGCTCTGAGAGGAATTCTGTAGGTGTTCGTATTTACAATAGATTGAACAATATCCCCAGACTGTGTTGCACAGCATGTTTAATTGATCTAGAAGTTGATTTTGGCTCAGAACCAACTTTTCCATCTCCCATTCACTGCCAAATGGACTGCCAGATTTCTATTCAGAAAATCATAAGTCTAGCAGAAATAAGGTCAGACTTCAACAGGCTGGAAATCAGATCCCCTGTGCACACAGTGCCGACATAATTTCTGCTGGGCACCCTACAGCACTTACGTCCTCTCTCCTCACACTGTCTCTAGCAGCTCACAGGGGAAGCAAATGCTAACCTGTTAAAAATGATTTTTTAATCATTAATCTTCAGAGTTCAGCAAATGAATAATTAGAAGATAATCAAGTATTTTACAAAGTACGAAAGCAAGAACTGTGGCAATCTCTGTGTGAAAAAATCATAGAAGAGATTTTTAACTGAACTTGGTTTTGCTTTCCATCACACAGCTCACTTTCCTCTCTTCTGACTTACTTGTGGTTTCAGTCAATGCATGTACAGAGGAAGCGGTGCCACAGCAAAAGCTGCCGCTATTATCGGTGTACTGTACATATACAAAAAAACTTTATTAGATGCAGACAGAACATTCTGTTGGATTGAGATTGTGTTGGGGGCCTGCAATTTTGAAAGTGAACTTGTCCTAGATGGTTTTGAACCAGGTTTAACAGGCTGAATGGACAAATCTTATGTGATCACATTTCTGTCTTCAGAATGGGAAACCCAGAGGCACATTCAATGTCTTTGTAGACTTCACACTACATATTAATGAAAGACAAAAGAAAAGGCATATCTTACCACTGAGTTTGGAAACACCCCTTCCCGTTTCTTACACACTTCCTTTTTCAAAGTAACATTACTGAAGCCATTTCATTTCAGAGGACAGATAAATCATGCAGTTTACATCAAATATAGATGATGTAAAAATTTGTCAAGGTTACAGACCAGGCCTTCATAGTACTTCCTTTGTATTTCACTTGAATCGTTGATTGCTTTCCTGTTCCAATGCTATTCTCTTTCCTTCTATTCAGGAGTTTTCTATTACCTTCCAGACTATTGTATGACTACGCAAGTAATACAAAGTCTTTTGTATGGTAGAAATCAGGTACAAAATAAACACACCTTTATCCTGCACTCTTAAAACCTTCCTTCTTTCTGCATGTAAATACAGTTCTGTGAACCCAATGTTGCAGTGTTAGCCAATTGGCAAACTCTTAAAAGTTCTGGGAGGTTTCTTCCATGAAGTCTACTGCCTCTGTGACAAAGCTCTGCTGCTGCAAACAATTGCCCAGTAATGTGACTGTTCCAGTTTCCTATATTGACAGTCACAGTACTGACTTTAGCCTCTGTTGAAAAGGAAATGATATACAGATGCATGAAGTGGGGAGTCTGGGCCTCTTAATGACACCAAGCTTTGGAATTTTATTCTTTGCATGTGTTTACTCAGCCCTTTCCTATTCTTGTATCCTGCATAATAAAATCATTTATCCAAGCGCTGTTTTCTGCCTTTCAGTTCTGCATGGCCATGCAAGGGAGGAAAAAAGAGGAAAGAGCTTTTTCCTTTCTGCAGGTTGCAGTCCTTCCAGTGTCTCCTGCCTGATGTCAGCAGAAGCACTTCACCAGGAAAGGCAGTGGTCCCAGTGGCCCTCAGCAGCCACTGAGCATGTGAAGAAGGAGCTGTGGTGTTCACTGTTCTTTCTGTTTCATGTCACTTGGGTTAATGAGGACAAAATGATCCTACTACAAAGAACTACTTAAAACAATAGTCTGGCCTCAGACATATGCATTTTTTTTCTGTTTTTTTTCCTGTCCTTTCTCTTGGAACAGGTATAATTTTTCTCTCTTCCCCCTCCCCCCTTACTCCTTGCACCAGTTTCCCACAGATTTATGAACAACTTGTCCATGCCTGACATAATTTAATACACTAATGAATCAGGAAGGAATTAGACCCTGTTTTTATATAACTTGTCTCATGTTCGTGCTCACTAAAATTATTGGAGTATCCAGCATGGTTGCCATAAGGATTCTTGAGGGTGTCTTTCTCACTGATTACGTGATTTGGATTCAGGGGTTTTCCCACTGCAACTGTTGGAATTGTTTTGTAATCCTGAAACTGCTTGAGTCAACTGAGCCTCTGCTAGGCAGCCTCTGCCCTGTTAAGGACCTTCTGCTCTTTTCTGTGGACTATTTGGAGCTAAAGAGAAACACCCCTCATATATGTGACACCAGCAAAAAGTTATCAATTGGTTACTGTACCCCTGCTCTCCTGCCATGGGTCTCTGAAGGGGGGGACATGGACTTTTATTTTACAACAGCGACTAAATGTTGCTTTTGCAAAAGTCTTTTGTCTCTCTTGGGTTTATTGGTGATTTCAGTCTTGTAAACAACATTTGCTACTCAGATGCTTTGTTGGGAGTTCTAAAATGCTGTGACCGAAGTAACCAGAAACAAGTGGCATTTAGTGTATTTGCTTTGCATATGTTCTTAAAGATTTGCATAACATCTAAACATATCAGTGTTGCTTTGTTTAAGAGAAGCTTCCTTTGGATAAAATGCCAGGAATTTAGAATTTAGAAGAGTTTAGTGGAGGTGCTGTTGTAGATTAGAGGGGTGGAAAATTGTGAACTGATGACATGGGTGACAGGGGTATGTATTCAAGAAAAACATTCTAAGAGCAAAATAAAATAAAAATGTCATATTTTATAAAGTAACTGAAAAGACTTACCAAAGCAGATTTTGTAATGTGTTTAGAGGGGATATAACTTGAGGTGCATCCTTGAGGGTAAAAGTTAGTCCTGTGGAAAGGAGTCCTGATGGCTGAGCACATGAGTAGAGTCACATTTTGGTTTTGCTTTGATCCCCAATGAAGAAGAAAATCTGAGTGTCACATATTCTTAGTACTCATCCACTACAGTCTAGAACAAATAGCATTTATCTGGGATGTAAAATCACCTTTTAATTAACCTTTGCATCAGCATACACATTCCTTTCACTTATTCAAGTGTAATTTAACATAGCTCAGGCTGGGATTTTCAAAGGACCTTTGGTGAATTAAGTTATCCAAATCCCATAAAAATTAAATCTGGACGGTATTTAGTTATTGTGCAATTGTTGAACTTGCTGTGAAATAAAATGCAATTTTGCAACTCTATTTTAGTTACAACTCATGCTGACTATTTAAAATGATTCGGACAATGAATTGGGTCAGTAACAACCTCTAATTGTTTTCTATAGTTCCCTTTCTGTCTGTAGTTTTTTGTTAAGATATCTGTCAGATTCGGTTAACTGTATTTTGTTGCTGTATTTCTAAATTAAAAATAGTAACTTATCCAGAGCACTCCACATGGACAACAAACTGAATCAGCAGAGAAAAACATGTATGTTATAATTTTTCATCAATAAAATAAAACTAGTAAGAAATAGATTAAGGACAGTAACTAATCCATAGGGGAAAGGCTAGCGCTTCTATTAATGTCTTTTAACAAATGAGATTCCAAAAAGTCTGTTTGTCACTGACAGACAATGTAGAATTTAGGATATTTTTGGGGAGCGTATGTGTTAGGTTGGAGTTCCATTAGAATATAATGAAGATGGAGATGATAGGAGTGGTTCAGTGGAGACATCAAGAAGAATGCTTGGTTAGAGGCTAGGTTAGTGGCTGTCAGATGGGATCAGGGCATTTTATGAAACAAGGTTATGTCAGGCATAAGATAGTTAATCATGAAAAAGAGGAGGTTTTTCAGTGCCTAGAGGCTATGAGCCTTTGTGGGCTTAGAAAAGGAGTATGAGGTGGTTGTGATAATTGTAATTTAAAAGTTTCCAGAAAAAAAATCTGGATTTAAAGTTCAGAATTATACTTGAGTTTTGACAGAGAGTTCAGCAATAACTATCTCTTCTTCCATATCAGTGCCAAAAGCAGATGTTTTTGATCTTTAAAGACAGTTTCACAACCAGAGAAAACAGAAGTGTGGAACTATAATATACTTTAAGAATCATATATTCAATGCATACACTTACACAAGACTTGGAACAAAGGAGGTCAAGCACATGCAGACAGTCTTTTTTTCCCCAATTTTTCTAGTTGCATTTATGTGTTTAGTTTCCAGAGAGCCACTCCAGCTGCTCTCTCTGAAGACAAGACCAAAAAAAAAAAAAAAAGCAAAGTCTGGTGGTTGTTGGGATTTGTTTTGGTTTGGGGTTTTTCTTAAGTTTTTTTTACAATTCTCTTTCCATGGACTCTCTCAGTAGAAGCAACTAATAACAAATACATATTGTAAGATTCAGCATTTCTTCATGTTAAAAAAATGGTAGAAAATGTTCTTGTAACACTGACATCAGCTCCAGTATTCTCTTGGTAAGAGGCTGAACTGAGACCCTGAAAACCTGGAAATATATCTCATGCACCTAGCTACTAAATCCTGAACTCTGGATTTCATAGTTGGGCTTGAATCATTCTGGGGAGATGGATTTGCTTAAAAATAAGTTTCTGGACTTTTGTGACTCATATTTATTCAGACAGAACTTCCACACCTTTGAAATTTTGCCAGGCCCACTTTAAAGCCAGGAAAATGGTGTTTTATTGTGAGTACAATTTAGTGTTATTGTTATTTATTAATTGTTTAAAGTTGATAGTGTGTTCAGTACTGTTCAAGACACAGATATCATGCTATCTAGCCTGAAGAGTTCATAATGTAGAGACCAAAATAAACAGCTCAAGGGATTTCTGGACTTTAAATTAAAGAACAAAATTAAACTAATGTTCTCCATGGCATAAGAATTTATTTAAATTCACACATGCAGAGACATAACGTCCACATTCTAGCTGCATTTAGTTGTAAATATCAGGTTGGGAAATAAATGGATGAATAGTGGTTGGTTTTTAATAAAAGTCTCTATCCTGCACAACCCTCTCATCCCTTCCTCAACTCCCCCCCTTCCCCCCTGCCAAAGGTGGGGAAGGTTACTACAGTGCATCCCCTGATAAAATCACATGCCTTCCTTCTGAGGGGAAAAAAGGTGCTGCAGGAACTATTAATGATGTTCTTAATTTTTTACAAAAGTTTTAAAAATGCCAGGGAAGAAGGGGTGGTGTGGAAGGAAAAGAATGCCTAATAAAAACTCCAACTGTCTAAGAAGACAACTTTATGTGACTATGGTAGAAACACTGAAACTGGAAAAATGTATTTAAACCATATATGTTATGCAACCTTACATACTATAATGGCTTCAAATTTCAAACAACATACATCCCTATAATCATAGCAGCATCTATATTCAAATCAAGTTTACCGTCTTTTTGCGTCTCCAGTACAATGGCAGGGAATAGAACCAGGGTTTATGGAAATTATATATCCCAGTACTTCTGTGATGGATATTTTCTTTTCTGGTATATTGCTGCCAGATGAAAAGGGAATGGAATTTCTATTCAAAAACTGTGACCACCTGATCAGATGAGAATAAAAAAAGTCCTTTGCTATTAGATCTAAAATGTATACACAAAGACCAAATCCCTTTCCTTTTTTTCTCCCTGGGCTTATTTGGTATCTTCAGTGTGCTCTGCTTGAAAATCCAGGCCAAATCACCGCACAGTGTAAAAAAGTGGTGTAAAAGGATGCTGTGAGCCCCAATATCTATGGTTACACATAGAAAGGGTTCTTCCACTGGGTGAATAGCAAAAAATCCCAGGCTTTATTCCAAGCATATACCTCTTCCTACAGAAGAGGCTAAGGCAGCTCACATCCAAATGCTTTGGCAGTGAGGGAAGATTTTGCTTTGAGTTTTACCTGTTTCTTAAAGCAGTTAAAAAACTAAGACCAAATTAGAATTGTCTAGCCTTAAAAAGGAGAAACTACCCTTGAAATTCCCCTATCGTGAAATATTGTTAGATGCAGAATTTCAGGAAGAGTATTTTGCCACCAACATAGAATATTGTCAGAGAGAGGTTAGAAAAACCTTTTTTTTTTTTTTTTTTAACTAGATGGGTTTTAATTTTTCTTTAATCATGAATGTCAGTCTCTTGATGCTTCTTCTCAATAATAGAAAAATATTACAGTCCATGATGATAAGCATTAACTAGTCCATGTTAAAACACCTGTTTACAATAATTGATTTGGCCATGGTCAGTAACTGAAGATGTCTGATCCTGTTCATGGTGTTTGTCTGCACCCATTTTCTTTTAATTGTGGGAAAAGGAATGAGTGTAGGGGCTGGGAATCAGGACTCTTGGGTTGTTCCCAGATCTGCAGTGCTTGTCATGGGAAGCCTTGTAGGAAGGTATTTGCAGGTACCGCATGTTTGTAATTCCGATTTGCTGGGACCAGTGGGTACCCAGCCTCTGCAAATGCTAGGGCTTGGTATTTGGTGAGCCTCAGTTTCCTCAGCTATATAATTTAGACCATAATGTGTGAGTGCCTCACAGAATGAGTGATTAATTAATGTTTGCAAAACATGCTTGAGAGCCTCTGGTAAAAAATACTGGAAATGTGCAACCAAGCCATTGTTCATGTTGGTATGCATTCTTCCTGGATTCCAGCTTACTAACTGAGCAAGATCAAATATAAGAGAAAGTTGTGGCAGTTTTCAAAGTGCACAAAACTCTGGGGAAAAACATAAAAAGCGACACTGGTAATATTACATCCACGTGGCAGCTGACTGAAGAGAGCTTCACTAATGGAGCACTTTGTGACCCTCATATTTTTTCTGTATTGCAAGCTATTCATTGAAAGCATAAGCCTTACTGCACATAAACAAATCTGTATCATTCTACAGCTGAAGGATGCCAGAAACTGAAGAGAAAAAGCAACAAGACAAAGCTGCATACCATCAGAAAAGAGAAAAAAAAAAAATCACCAAAGCACCCCAAGCGCCATAGCTAATGGAAGGAGTGTTTGAGATGGCAAAGTGCTTAGCTGCAAGCCCAGGGGCATAGTGAGATTGCAGGATAGAGACTTACCATCCTTGAGTTATAACATGTGGATCTTAGCTAATATATTGTTAACATAGTGCTTGGGGCCAAATTCACTCTCAGTGGTACAATTTGAGCTGAACAGTGCCCTGTGGACACAGAGGTGGAAAGGGCAATAGCCCAGCACATTTCTGAACTGTTATGAAAATAGGGCAGTGTTGCTCATGTTGGGTACTTCTCTCAGGAGAACATTACACAAATATAAAAAATGAGATGTAGAGCTCTCCTAGAGCAAGTAATTAGAAACTGCAAATCATATCTGTTCTTTGGGGTGCCTTTGTACTACAGATTAAAATGCTTTTATAATGCAAGTATTACAAGAAATTCAGAAGCCTTTTTCTCTGCTTTTTGCTCACATCAAGTCTTATCTGGGAGTTGGTGAAATGAATATATAGACTACCACTGGATTTAATGGGTTTTGGATTAAAATCTTAGTGCCAGGAAGAGCTGCACAGGAGAAACCTTGTAAGAGCAGTGTACTTCAGCAGAGAAGTAGGCTGTAGAGAAATGTGTTAAAGTAACACTGAACACTGTTTCTGGTAAATATCCAAGTTCTTCTCTTGTTGTCATTCATTCTCACAGTAAGTTTCTTTCTCCCTTGTACATTGCACAGATTTGTTAGTTAGATACTATTTGTTTTAACTCTCTTTGTGATTGTATTTTAAAACAGAAAAAAATTAATCTGGAATATTCAGTAAAACTCAGGCATTCTTTACAATGACTGATACTTAGATTCTGCAGAAAATACAAATTCATTGTTTGTTTCAGTTGTCTTACCAACTGTTAAGATTCAGATTAACATTCTATTTGCTATTTAATCATCTGATAAAGTGCCTGAGAAATGATCTGCCTTTTTCCACTTCCCTCCTACTCATGATATATGAATGAAAAAATATCTTTTTTCCTCATCTGCTGTAAAAAACATTCTTATCATATCCAAGAACTAAAAGAAGAAGAAGAAAGAGTGAAAAGGCTGAAGAAAGCATATGAAAATGAGTGAGCCGTGTTACATTTGTGATTACTTCATAGCACAGCAAATAATAACTCACACCACCTGTTTTTTTGTTAGGGAACTCTCATTTAGCCCTTGCACAGCATGGAGTCTGGCCTCATACATAGAATACATAGAAGTTCTGCCTTCCTGTGTGGGAACACCCTTTTCTCCAAACCAGAAAGGGTTCTTGAAGGAACAGTAAGGATGGCCCAGGGTCATTACCTGATGAACCACACCTGCCTTGAGAGGCCTAGAAAAATGAATATTACTCATTTTTTCTAAGACATCTTTAAGTGATGTCTTGAGGAGTTAGTACAGGATCAAGTTTCTGGAAGTAAATTGTTGATGTTTTAATCTAACAATATATAAATCCAGCAGTGCAGAAAGGTCTAGTTTAGAGCTAGTTAGACAAATACAGAAAAGGGCTCATATTTTTAAAAGTTTAGGTAAGAAATCATTAGGTTGTTGAGGTGGATTTTCCATTATTGCACATTTTACATCCAGGCTGAGTGTTTTTCTAAAGGATACAACCAACTTAAAACTGAACTTGATGTTGCAATGAGACTCTATCGGCTTGTCTTAGATAAGAGCTCAGACATGAGAGTTGCAACAATTTGTGGAAGAATAAAACAAACAAACAAAACCCCACCACTCTGTACATTTGTTTGAGTAGAGTTATACTAAAAGCTATCATGGCCATTATCAATTCAAACCAATTTAGGACACGGTCTTTTGTGGTATGTTAATTTAAAAAACATTTACCTCTGATTTGCTGCTTTAACTCGGTAAAATGTATTTATGTAAAGCCCATTAAGAACTTATTCAACTGTTACTAGTGAAATGAAGTTAAAATCAGAAACAGCATGTTTCAGAAGTGGAATTTACCCTTTCACCTGCAGTATTCATCTGAGTTTCTATACATAAATTTTATTTGTTCTAAACAGAACCAGACTTTCTGGCTTTATTTTATGACAAAATTCCCAGAAGTTCACCTCTTAGAATTTGATAGAAAACAAATCTTCTTGTTATATATATTTCTGTATAAAAGGCATAAAATTGCCTGTTAATCTGAAACAGAATGGCAGGAGATTATTACAAACATAATAATGTTGAGAGGACATTATCCAAATTTCTGGCAAGAACTTCATAGAATCATAGAATGGTTTGGGTTGGAAGGGACCTTAAAGATCATCTAGTTCCAACCCCCCTGCCGTGGGCAGCGACGTTTTCCACTAGACCAGGTTGCTCAAAGCCCCGTCCAACCTGGCCTTGAACACTTCCAGGGAGGGGGCAGCCACAGCTTCTCTGGGCAACCTATTCCAGTGTCTCACCACCATCACAGTAAAGAATTTCTTCCTTATATCTAATCTAAATCTACCCTCTTTCAGTTTAAAGCCATTACCTCTTGTCCTATCACTACATGCCCATGTAAAAAGGAGATAATAAGAGATATGAGAGATATGGTTAGAGAGAATTCTCATAAGAGATCCCATCATGGGAATAAAAGAAGGAAAAGTCATACAACTGTTTGGTTTTTTTGTATTTTATTTTAAATTTGATACTGGAAAATCTCAGGCAATTTTAATTTCTTAGGAAGCCTATCTATTGGGATTGTCACTGCTTGCTATTTTGTCATCATTCATGTCAGTGCAAAGTGAGTCAAAGTGCTACTAGCCTTGTGGTAGCATGAACATGAGTTTTGCACAGGTGTACAGCAATGAATAAACCAGCTTTAGGAAAAAAGTTGTTATGCTGATGCTTATACAGACTTACTGGAAACACAGACAATAAAGATTGAGCGTTCTGGTTTTGAGACCCTGTGTTGAATCCTTGCAGGGCCTTAGTCTCAGAATGGCAGGAATTAACTTTTAGGCTTCCTGCCTCTTAGTTTGGATTTTCAGTTGTAAATTAGTTGTCAAGCTTATTTTCATGATGTGTATAAGAAAATGTAGATAAGATTAGGTCAGCTATGGGTAAGGTAGGTGGAGAGTAACTTAATCTAATTCTGACCAGATGCCCAAGGTGACCCCAGCTTTAAACTAGATCTGCCTAGATCTTTGCATAATTGTAGACTCCTAGGAGAGTTTTAAAGAACATTCAATATTTTAACTGAAAAAGCCAGTTTTAATTCAAAGAAAACTGGCAACAGAGCCTTTTAAAGTTGAAAACTCGAAGTAGCTCACAGGAAGAACTATATAAAGGTCTTATAAACAACTTTTTATGCACCATAGGACCTTTCAGGAAGGTCCTTGTTTCCAGCCAGCTCAATAGCTTTCTGAGTGGCAGCAAGCTATGCACCATACCCTCTAGTTTACATGGCTTCTCTGAGGCTGTGTGCCCCCAGTTCCCAGGCCCTTGCTGTGACTCTCCTATTTGGCCTACCTTGTAGCCTTTGTCACCTTGAGCAGATAGGAATTGTAGAAGAGCCTGACCCCTGTCCCAGAGCACTCCATCTCACCCAGTCACTCCTTTATGAAAGAGAGACATAATTAGGGAACAAAATGTAAAGTAAACAAACAAAAACCTCAAAATGAGGAAATCCTGTTACCGTCATCACTAAAGTTCGTAGCTTTTGTTAGCCATCGAATCTTTCTCACAAAAGAAACAAAAAGAGAGAGTTGAATTGTGGTGTCTTTCTCTCCTAAAACATGAGTTATGGTTCAGCCATTTGCCTCAGATTTGGAACACCTGTATCCTTCCTCTTCTACCAAACTAGTAAAAGTGGTATTAAACATGGTTTCTCATCTTTCAGATAACTCTTTTTATCCTTTTATTGTAAGGTACCTTGGTACTGGGCTATCTCATATTATTCTGAATTTAGCATTCCTGTCAAAGATGGTCCAAACATTCATATTCAGTGATGAATACAAATGCCTGAAGATCAGACTGTAACATTTTTCTCTTTTACTGTCTCTGTTCTAAGGTGAGAACAGGGAAATTTACTGTCATGGTCTCTGTTTTGTGGCAGATGGCAAGAAATGCTGGGAATCAGACTCTGAAGGTGGAGAAATCAAGCTCTGAGTGCCGGAATGCCTCAGTTGAAAAGGTACTGCCAACTTCATTACAGGAGTTGGATGGTTTTGACTGCATCATAGAGCAGGGAAGAAATTAAGAATTTAATGAAAATTAGATAGCTTCTATGTGAACTCTTACAAAACTCTCAGTTTTAGATTTAGACGTGTGAACATGTCATGCAGCTTGTTAGTAGACAGAGTGGAGGAAAAAATGAAAGTAAGGCTGAAGCAAAGCTTCTGAATTCTAGAAAGAAATTCAGGTTAAGATTGGGTTCACACTTCAAATGTAATAGAAGCATGAACAAACTGATATAAACTAGCATTGCTCAATTGATTAAAACAGAGGAAAGCAAGAGCATGTGTTGTACTGTGTTGTGAACAGAAGATCTTTGCTTCTTACAGGACAAGGCAGCTCTCATCCCTAATGTGAATAGGAGAGTTTATGCAGGTACACTGATGCAGTCATAGGAAGTGACATGGGAGTACAGAGTGTATTTTCAATGCTATCAGGGCAGGATGCTTTCTATTAGGTGATCTGTTACCTCATATATTATGTGCAGTGTAGAAAACTACTGGAGTTAACTCTTGAGGTGTTCTCACTCTTCTGTAATCTACTGCCATTCATTCTAATTTTGCCAAATCAAAACTGCCTTGCTTTTGGCTTTTCACAGTGCTGATTGAAATGTATTTTCAAGGAGAATTACTAATCCCAACAAGTTTGGCTGTAGTCCTAATGTAATGCTTTTGCTGAAGTCACTCAGCAGGTGAATCCTTTTAACAGATATTAAATGTCAACCTAGGAGGCAAGTAGCCCCTGCCGAAATCAATATCCACTAGTATAGCAGTCATTTAGTGGTTATTCATTAAACCAGCAGGCTTCTTCTCCCACAGAATTAAAGACAAAACCCTTATAAGAAGTTGATCACTCTGTATTCTCTGCCTTGGAATTTTTGAAATGTTAAGAATCTAGATTCTCTGACAAAAAATAACTTTTACAGACTGGATGGTTATAAAAGTTCATAATAAGGGTATGCCTGTGTAACATGATGAAAGTGTGTAAATCTGTTGAAAGCTTAGCATTGCCACATAGTAATAAACTGTGTTTGGATTGCAAGCAAATGGAAATTGACCATGAAATTCTACCTCATTTACAAAAATAACAGCCAATATCACAGTGATTTGAAGAGAATTTAAATGATGTATTCTGATGGTTCTGATTTTATGCATGTATTATTTTAATGGAATGTTATTTCATTGTACATTCTGATTGGCAGATTTATATGTAAGAATGAGGTACTATTATTAACAATAATAAGTAGAAGGTGAAAAGATAATGTTTCCTGTTCTCATTAGGTCATATCACCCCAGGAAGTTGGAATTGTGAGAGATTAAGAAGAAAGTCAGTGATATTTGTAGGCGAATTAACAGGGAAAAAAACCCAACGTTTGCTTATACCCGTCACAAAATGGTTCCAGTTTTCCTAATTCAAATGGGAAATAATTTTATTTAGGATGTTGATAAGTGTTTTAGTATGTGACAGCTCCTTTAAAGAAACACATAATTTAGCCTTTATCCAAAAACTAAACAATGAAAGGCAGTACTATTAGAAAAAAAAAGTCTTTTGCAATTATAGATTTCTTAATCTGGATTATGAACTCAGAAGGATTTTTTTTCAAATTCATGAGCTGGACTGGACAGAAAGAGTTTTGTTTTCCATCCTAGAGAGTACCTCGGTTTAAGTACTTCAAATGATGAAGTGTCCAGAATACTTTTAGTTAATGTCCCTGTAACTATGATATATCTTTCCATAGCATGGACTTCTCTACTAATAATTAATCAATAATCTCTACTTTTTAATAATAACACTTCAAGTGGATTTAGGAAGTTCTGGTTTATTTAGTTTAGCATATTTTCCATTACAAAGGAAAAAACCAAACCAACCTGTTTTATGAAAGAACATGGCTGAAATTCTGTGAGACAATCTGCAGGCATCAATAGCCCTGAAAGTTTTTCACCAGCTGGTGGTAAGTGATGGCTTCCTGGCTGTAATGGGAGTGGTACAAAAATGGCAGAGCTACTATCTCAACTTCTTTATATGAGGCCTGTAGGGCACAGTATGACTTTCTTTCTTAAGCTTTACTTCTTTGGAAATGGAATTAGTATTTCTTGAACAAAACCAAGGTAAACCAGGCTGAAGCTGGGAAAATAACCTGTTTTAAGCAGCCAGCAAAACTATTATTTAGAAAGACACATATAAGAAAAAGGAAGTATCAGCAGACACACAGATAACCCCAATTTTCTATGGCCTGACTTTGGGAAACTCTAATTAACAGAGGGTTAGAGACTGAGGTGGCCTCTCTTGCACCTGGCCTGAGGGTGAGGTTCTGCAGGAGGGATTACAGCTGTGGGTTTCTTTGATCTTCTGTCAACAGAGTTCTTTAATTACTATAACGGTCTCCAAGAACTGTAGTATTGGTTTAACGTTTGGTGGTTAAAGTATAAAAAATCCTATATCTCTGTTGTGTAGGGGTCTTGAATAAGCCCACTGACATATGGTGATTCAGAAAAAGCAGCATGATTTTTCTGACAATCTTTCTAATGTAAGTAGGAGTCATGGATGTTAAAGAGTATCAAAATTTAAGCCAATTTTATGTAGAAGCCTGAATATGGATATATATGATATTACATTGGTCTGAAAAATTTACTTTAATGGCAAATATATATTTCTTACCCTTCAGCTCTAAGAAATGTTTCTCACTACTAATTATACATGCAAAAGGTTTGTGAGAAGCACCCAGGTATAGGAAGACTGAAAAGAAGCTAACAGTAGAATCCTGCATCTGATTGCAAATTTGGGGCAAAGTCAATTAAATCTTTGCATTCACAAGAGGAAGTACTTATTGAAGGGATAACTTTAGTTCCTTGAGTTCAATAAAACTGTGATTAGAAACCTTTGGGTTCAGGCTTCTTTGCTGGCCAAAATTTTAAACAAAACCTTAAAAAAAAAATTATGGGAAAGTAATTTGACCCATCTGTCTCCCTCCCACACATCTTAGGTTAATTTTAAAGCAAAAGTGACTGTGGTTTGACTAATGAGAATCTAGTGAAATTATTATGACTAAATACTTCAAATGATACTTAGAAAGCAATTAGAAGTCATTGAATGAATGCATGCTATTCAATAGTTGACCTGGCCGGGCAATTTGTAGTCTGAGATTAGAAAAGGGCTCTAAAGAGTAAGGCCTATCTGTCTGTCATGCTGGTCTCATTAGTAGTGATCAATATCTCTTTTCCCAAACTCTGAATATGAGAGAGTAGAACAACATCCGGACAGCATTCAGTCAGAAAATTGATGCATAATTGTTGGAAGTATTTAAAGAGATATTTAAAAATACTTCTTCCCTTCCTGAGTCCATTCAGCACAAAAGTTCACTAATAATCTAATAAGACTGATTCTTACTAATAAAATGTACATAAGAATAGACTTACAACTCATTACCAGGGAAGAATGACCAAAAAGAACCCCCAGCCCCTCCAAAAAACCCACCAAAGTACGAGGAACCTGGGCCCAGATTTTACCTCCCTCTCAAAGAACTAGTTTCATTAAGAACAGGCTGTATTCTGCTGACATACATGTTTGTGGTCAAAAGCCATTACAGAGGTATTAAGATCTCACAATTTTTTGACCAGTAGAGATGTTCCCAAGACTGTTACAGTAGTCTGAGAACATTATCATAGTGTGGGAACTGTCATTGTAAAGTAAAGTAAAGTAGGTGTGATACTTTTATACAGATGGATTTCTAGAGGGAGACAGTCTCATATTTTTCTTCCTACAGGAAGAAATCCTCATGTTTTGCCCCTGTTATTCAACATCTAACCTGCCATTGTTAAATCCAGCTGGATTTGTGAAAGTATAGATCATCTAATGATGGGCTATTTTCCTCCAAAGTCAAAGGTAATCCAATGACAGGACATTGTGTTGTGGCAGAAGGGTAAAAGGTTGTCCAGTTTTGAGAGGATTGTGGTTACTGTTCAGAGCACCAAACCCACATACTAGCCCCATGAAATGGGAAAGGTACATAACAAAGCAGAAATCAAACGGTACAAAAGGAATCTTTGTTATTCTCTCAGCAGTACCTAAAACCAGTTCCTTTTTTCTTCCTAGGACAGACCACATTCAGGAAGAAAAATCAAAACATTGTATTGAGTAGTGGGCCAAACTTGCTTATTGTTTACCAAGCCTTCACCCAGAAAGGAATTGCCAACAGCCTTAGAGTTACAACAGTAAGAGATACAATGTCCTTATTGCTTGAATTCTCTGTAATTATTAAGGAGGTAGGAATATGCATTATAAAATAAATAATCAAAATAATAATAAAAATCAAAACGAGCATTGAACAGTATGTGACAAGAGTGAGATTACAAGAGGAAGGCAAAGCAGTAGTGACATGCAAGGAGAACTGCACTGGCAAGAATCTGACCCCAGAACTGATGCTGACATGCACACCCAAAAAGGTGATGGTACACACCGCTTGCTCTCTGCTGTCTTTCTCCATCTCTCTGATGAAGTAAATTGGTCGTTCACAATTATGAAAACAGAAGAGAAAACAAAAGTCTTCATCCCACTGTTTAGGGCAAATGCTGGGAATGTTGTTATTTTACTTTTAGACAGTCCTAAATCTGGTTACATTATGACAGCTGACCACCCCATGGTTGAATTCTTTAAGTGCAGGGTGGACAAAATGTGGAGTACACCCTAATTCAGATGCTTTTCTCAGTAAAACGTGTGCACTGAAAAAACAATACCACTGCTGGTATGCTAATGCTTCAACATCATGTATTTCCTTCTGGACTATACACAGATTGTCTGTGTAAGGTATTCCTGTGATTAGGGACAGTAAAACAATAATCTGGCTTTTAAAACAAATGTGTTGTAATGTCTATGTGTGTGTATGTGTATATGTATGTCTATATGAACATATGTTTGTATATATATGTGTGTGCATATATAGTGGTTTTTTTAACAGTGTTTTAGAATGTTGTATGTAGAAAAGCCACCTGTGTAAAAATAAGAACTTCAGTTTTTCTGTTACTGGGAGGTGAATACTCAATGAGATAGCTTTTTTTTTCCCCCCTCAGTTGCCTCTCTGATGTCCTGAGAGAGATTTTGACAGCAGGAATTAGGACCAATTTCAGTCTTAACTGATTCACATCACTTCTGGATTTGGTCCCCAGTGTATAAAAGCAGAAAATACAATAGGATTAGATTGCTGCACTTCCCTGTTTATTAGCCATTATTTTTCATTGTATTGTTTGTTTCGTTTGTTTGTTTTGCTTTCTGCTTCCTGACAAGGCCATTGAAGACTGCCTATGGAGAAACCACTTACTCAAATTGCTCCTTGTGGAGGGAAGGCAGAGTTTTAGAAATGAAGCTTGGAGAGCTAAGCAGCAGATTCTGCCGTCTTTTCTATGTGGAGAACCTTAATCGACTTTGTTGCCAGTTCCATAAACAGCTGGGGATGAATTCAGTACCCCTGTGCAAATTTCAGGTTGTGAACAAATAGAAGATGATGGTTGTAACTCAGTATTTTTGGATTATTAATGTTATTTGGGCATAAAACTGGCTTATCCTAATAATACAAATTATGTCCCTTGTTCTGTAATAAATAGAAGATTTTCACGAGCAGTGGAAAATGCAGGGAGGCAGCAGAGGAAGCAGCTGTGGTGGCTGAGAGAGGACCAACCTGAACTGCAAGAGAATGCTAGTAATGCCATCCCCACCTTGCTGCCAAAGTGCTTGACCAAGCACTGAGGCTAAAGCTAGAATCATGCAAAATGACAGGCAGAGAGGTTTACCCTTATCCTGTGGAAAGACCATTATTTTCTTCTATTGATGCACTGTAAAAGCTTGAAGCTTTAGATTCCTAAGGTGTCTTGAGTATCTAAACAAGTTAGGAAAGTTTTCCTGAGCTGCTCTCCTCAGTACACAAATAACATTTTAGGTTCCCAAGTGCTTGGTTAAGTGCCTGCCTTTGAACTGTGATGAAATTAGACCAAGAGGTTACAGGAAGCTTTACTTTACAGTTGCTTGCTTGTCAGCAAAGAGAAGTCAGCAACTCAAAGGCAGAAATGTTCACCAATAATTGAATGAGGATTACAACAAACTGCTGTGTTTTTCTAAGTGCCAGGAAAAGGCTCTGTGTGTGGTCTTTTAATAATACTTGTTATGAAATCAAGTAGCAATCAGTAGGAGCATACTTCCTGTTTCTCAGTACTGTCAAATCCAGCTTCAGAAAGTTGACATCCCTATTCCCTTTTTTTCCAGAAATAGCAACGGATTATCTCTGGATCCAAATTCCTGGTATTGAAACATCATAGGTGGAAATGTTATATTTGGAAAAAAGGTATCTGGCTGTTGAAAGTTGAGGCATATTCAGCCCAGAGAAATGTTAGGCAAAAGAAATCCTTGTCTCCCTGCGTTACAGGGTACCTTTGGCTAGGCTGATATCCAACATTTTACCAGACAACACAGTTATATAGCTAAGAACAGATATTGTACTTTACTTTTGACCACATTTTTATGTATAGAAAATCTGGTTTAATTACAGGATATGAATAATTTTGCTCAGTGTCTCTGACAACCTGAATTCTACACATTAGCAGAGTTATATAAAAATCTTATTTCTGTCATCTATGCCTTGCTAACATACCCATTGATCCTTCTAGCTGGTGTCAGAAGGGCTACTGCCTCTGTGTGCTTCTCCTCTCCTTGTTAACAGGTATAGTTTGAATGAACCCTAAAAGAAGTCAGGACATCTAGGTAACTATGGAGAAATAATTTCATGAAGGGGTTTATTTTTTTAATATACATTCTACATTTTAATATACATGCTACATTCATCAAACAGTTACATAAATATAAAATGTAGGCTTTATTATTTATTTATGGTTCAAGTAAAGATTTTATAAATTTGTCTCTCTCCATCACCTTCTTTAAATGTCTTTTCCTGTAAATGGTTATGTGCTAAATTGTTATGTTTCCTGAGGCAGGTCATTAGGAGAAGGACAATATGTAATGTGGTAACTTAAAGTTGAGAAGAGGAATGACTGCTCTTCTGTGATGGAGCTTGTGTAGTGCAGGAACCTATACACTGGGTGTCACTGATCAACAGTGGTCTTAATTAAAAACACAGGAATTCTTCTAGCTCTTCAGGATATTTTTTGGATTTCCAGTCATTGTTATACTGAATCAGATTAGTTGTCTCTGTAGATTAGAACAGTGTCTTGAACAGTTGTCAGTGAGGAAGGGGCAAGCAAACAGGCAATAATAGAGTAATGTTATCAGAGACTGAGATTGTTTTGTGCCCTGTGGCATGTGAGTTGTTATGCCTGTAACAGATCTCACCCCCTGATGGAAGTCAGTGGCTTTATGCCATTTTCTTCCAGATGAAAATCTGATATTTGGCAGAAGGAATAGAGTATCTTTGTTTTCAGTCCCTTTTATCCTTCCTGAGGAAGGATAAAACTTACTGTTTTAAATAAATAACCAATACTTTCTCTGAATCCTATTAAATGATTGGCTTCTACAATCTATCATGGCAATGAATATTAGAGGTTAATTATGTGCAATATGCAATTACGTTAGTGGCCAGACTTAAATGTAATATGCTTTGATATCACTGAATCCTTCACTGTCGTCGTATTCTATGAAAAGGTAAACAGAAGTTTCTGACCTACATTCTGTCTGTATCACACTGTTTTATGTGCTGCTATCATAGCTCATCTTAACTGAGAGTATTCATATCATCTGTGTTTGTGATTAAATTAGCCAGCTGGGCTAGTATTCTACTATTCATGGAAAATAGAGTACTCCTATTTCAGAGAGGTGGCTTTTTTCATTCTTAGCATATACAGAAGTGTTCTTCATTTGTGATCATTTTTACACTCAAAATCTTTTTTACAGGCACAGAAGAAACACCCCCTATATATAAAGTCAAGAATTTATTGTTAGTATAGTTGAAAATTTAACAGATTAATTCAAGAACTACCATTAGTCTAGTTCTAATTCTTACAGAAAAAGAAAGAAAAAATAATAATGCTGTTAAAATTGTTATACACACACTTTCTAGTTCCTACCACATCTACTAGTGTTAGGCTCATGTCTCCATTGCTTCTCTGGCTGCTGAGCTGGATGGTTTCATGCTGGTGGCAGTGGTGGGGTGTTACAGTGAACTGTCAGCATCTTGAGTCCTTTGCCATGAGGAATATAATGTTTGTGTTGATGGTTTCTTCTTGCTCACTCTAGGATTGATTGAGAGTGATTTTATACATTTGCTAACATGACTTTACACCTCTACTCTGTCTTCATTGATGTGCAGTTCTTCATTACACCTGAGTTTACTATATATGGTGCTTTTCTGTATGTTAGATACTATTTCTAAACAAGTTCTGTCCAGCTCCAGGTCTACATTTCTTTAACTGACCATGGTAAGTTGCTTATAGTCAAGGCATCTCCAGTGCCAGTCTCTGCACTTATCTGTACCATCCTGTGCTTGTGATCCTCTTCACGGCATCCTGTCTTCACTGCTCAAGGGCTGTGCTGTCATACCAGGCTTGTCTTTCTCTGCGCTGCATCATCATGTTAGAGTTGTAAATACCTCATTCCGCATAGGATAGCTGCTTATTACAGCTTTCTAGATACAAAAATAAACAGAAGTGAAATAAATTAGCCATAAGCACATGGTCAATAAAAGAAATCACTGTCACAGCTAAACTAAGTAAAACAAAGCTGGAGTCAGGTCAAGAAAAGTTCAAGACAGAGCAAGTCTGACAGCCTCAGTCCTAAGGCCTCATAATTCTGTATGAAGCTTATGGCCTGTTACTAGCAATGGAAATATTGCATTACATGGTTAACTGGTTACATCATCTTTTATTTATCTCTCTTTTTGTTGCATCTTCCCTGAGATAGCAAAGGGAGAGCTGAACATTCATACAATGATATTATAAGGAATTGGGTCATTATTCTGGGCAGAGAGCTCTCAGTAATTCAGTAGCTGAGTAACAGCTCTTGAAAAGCCTACAGTTGAAGCTCATCACTAGCATAGTCTGCCTCTGATTACTCCGCATGTTTTGATTATTTTTATTTCAGCTACACTACTATGGCCAGGACACCACTCCTTTTTTTGATAGCACGTTACCTTCCCCCACTCTGTGAGTCCCAAATGTCCTTACTGGAACCAATAAGAGTAGATGAAGCTAAAAAAAGTGCCAGAAATGGGTTCACAGTGATGGGAAAACCTGTGTTTTTCCAAGTGTTTCTCAGTGCAGCACAGATTGACACCAGTCTTCTGACTGCATTCAGATGTAAACTGTGCATGGAGAGCATAGTGATATCCATGTGATGTGCTTCTTCCTCTGATGAACATGATGTCTTTTGGGGGCAAATGGACCAATCTTTGTGTTTGCAAATATTTCAGAAATCAGCTTGGTCATAAGAGGCATGAAAATAATTTGATGTCAAATGCATAAAAGTAGGTGAAGGATGAAAATCTTCAGTGATTATAATCGAGTCACTTTTATCAGAATTCAAATGTGGTTAAGGGTGAATCCAAATGTGGCCAGAGGTGAATCAGCTGAGATTTCTGAGAATGGTGCTGCCCAGGCAGCTGTATTCAGTTCTGAAGGGAGATCTAATTTTTGCTGTTGCTTTACCTCAATCAACAGTGAGTGCATCTATTTCAGACTTACTGAAAGGAACTATTTCCAGCTTACTGTAGGCAAACCCTGACTACTTTAACCTAATTGTGTTAGATACTAGTAAGAATATAGTCACAGCTGCCCGGAGTTGAGATCTGTTTTGCTGATTAAGGATACCAATTAAACTCAGACACCAGAGTGAAAAGAGTAGGCGTATTTTACTGGTGATAACCAAATAATGTAACAGTGTAATACAGAAAACATGCGGTAAGAAAAAAGCAGAATAGTGCACTTAAAGCAACAAACAGGAAAATACAGGGTAATGCATCAAATCATTACTACATGAGAGAGACAATAGTGATTAAGAGAGATACATCACCACTTGCATATATCATCATCATCCAGATCCGCAGACGCTGGGCAGCCCCGGTTACAGTGAGGATTTGGAGAGCCTGTCCTGGCAAGTGGGAAGTCCTACGCGATGTGTCCATCCGTAGGTGAGGCATCCAAAGTCGCTGTGAGCGGGTCCAGCCTTATATACTAGAGATCGGCAAGCCAGAATAGCTGGCACTTTTGTTTTGAGTGGAAAATTTCTGGTTTCATTCTCCTGTTGGATTCTACCCAAAGCTTGGCCAGGGCTTTGGGGGGGAACCAAGGGAGTTTCTAACAAGGCCAAATACTTGGGTTCTCAGCCTTGAAGAAGGCTGCGAAAGGAAAGTTGGTTACATTCTCTCCTCACTACTGATTGTATTTTGTCTAAGCTGCATCTTTCACTAGCGAATTTACATAATTTACTAATGACTACGTGCTAAGTTAGCAGCTTCAGCTTGGGGCCTGTTGTTCAGGCTGCAGTATTTCAATGCTTTAGCACTTTTTACACCAGCATAAGTGGGTTGTTATAACTTAGTGCAATACCTACTAGCACAATGGTTATCAGTTATAAAATATACAGGATTCATCTATAGGTCAACTCTGGCTTGGACCGGTTGTCCAAGCCTTAGCACTTCAAGATCTCACTACAAAGTGTGTCTGAGCTCTTTTCTTGCTAGATTAATGCCATTGCTGGTGTCTGAGCCAGCAAGGGTAATGCTGACTCGTATGGGTTGTGACTGTGCTGTAGGTATTGTGCAGTACTGTAGAGGACAATGGGAAGGGATTTCAATCCCATTTGTTGCAGTATAAAGATTATTGGCTTTAATTTGGGCTCTGTAAGTAAGAGCTGTTTCTAAATGAGTGAAGATAGGTGTGATGGTTTAGCCCCTGCGGGGGTCTGAGACCACGTGGCTGCTGCCCCTCCCCCACAAAGGGAGTGAAATACAAATCCCCGAGACTGAGATAAGGAGAGGTTTAATACAACAGAGCAACAGCAACACAACAAACAATAACAATAAGAATAACAGTGATAACAACGAACAGAGCAAAGTATATACCGATACAGCAAAGAGAGAACTGGCTGCGCCAACTCACGCGATCACCGATTCTTCCCGCGCTCGCGCCAGGATGTGATGTCAGCGTGATGTATGAATAACCCGGCTAGAGCTTCCCCCCCACTGCTGGGGAAACTTAACCCTATCCTGGCTAAACCAGGACAACAGGAAAAACTAAATTTAGGACTATTACCTGAATAAAGAAAAAACATATGCTGATCCAGAGAGCACTTCCTATGTAGTTAACAAACACTGAAATGAGGTGACACTTTGATGCCTGTGCATCAAGTTCCAGTTGCCTACCTTCTTCAACCTAGGTGAACATTTTTCTCCTCTTCAAGACCCGAATTACAAGTGGTGTTTGTATTTTTCCCAATGTGGCTTCATCTCTGGTTGAATTAAATTCTATGAAAGGAAAAGTTCATACACTTTTTGTCCCAGTGGATAGGTCAAAACATTATTTCAGTTCTAGTAAATCCATCTCTTATATTTTCTTCATGGTTTGCATTGTTTTCTGGATGACATGTTTGGTTTGATATTTACGACTTGTAGGAGATCTGAAAGCAGTATTTATTCCCTGCAGTTCTAGAGGGGAGAAAAGATCTCTTTAGATGCCTTCAGACCTGTTACATAAATTTTTGTGTTGCCATATAGGGTTCCAAATTACCTGTATTAATTCAGGAAATGGTCTTGTCTGCTTTGGAGTATAGCTGGATGAAGAGTCTGGTTTAATGAGCAGCAGTTGTACAAAATGGAAACAAGATGTTATGGTAATAATAGGATGGGGAGTAGTAAGGAATACATTATAATGCTGCTATATAAATAAATCAAAAATCTGATCTCAGCAATGATACTGTAATTCTTACTCAGTCTCAGAAAGGATAGTGAAACATTATGAAGAGGTCAGATAGAGGTGACAAGAAGTGGTACAGGGAGAAACAATTTAATCTGAAGACAGTTTTAAAGCCCAACTATGTGTACTTTAGAAAAGCTGCAAATATATATATTTTATATATATATATAAAAGAAGGGTCGGAAGGATGATCCAGGAAATTACAGGCCTGTCAGCTTGACTTCGGTGCCCCGGAAGTTGATGGAGCAGCTCATCCTGAGTACCATCATACAACATGTGCGGGACAACCAGATGATCAGGCCCAGTCAGCATGGGTTTATGAAAGGCAGGTCCTGCTTGACAAACCTGATCTCCTTCTACAACAGGGTGACCCATTTATTGGATGAGGGAAAGGCTGTGGATGTTGTCTACCTTGACTTTAGTAAGGCCTTTGACACTATTTCCCACAGCATTCTCCTGGCAAAACTGGCTGCTTGCGGCTTGGATGGGCACACGCTTCACTGGGTAAAAAACTGGCTGGATGTCCAGGCCCAAAGAGTTGTGGTGAACGGAGTTAAATCTAGTTGGCGGCCGGTCACAAGTGGTCCCCCAGGGCTCGGTTTTGGGGCCACTCCTGTTTGACATCTTTATTGATGATCTAGACGAGGGGATTGAGTGCACCCTCAGTAAGTTTGCAGACGACAGCAAGTTGCGTGGGAGCGTTGATCTGCTCGAGGGTAGGGAGGCTCTGCAGAGAGATCTGGACAGGCTGGAGCGATGGGCTAAGGCCAACTGTAGGAGTTTCAATAAGGCCAAATGCCGGGTGCTGCACTTGGGCCACAACAACCCCCAGCAGCGCTACAGGCTTGGGGAGGAGTGGCTGGAGAGCTGCCAGTCAGAGAGGGACCTGGGGGTGTTGATTGACAGCCAGTAGAACATGAGCCAGCAGTGTGCCCAGGTGGCCAAGAAGGCCAATGGCATCCTGGTTTGTATCAGAAATAGCGTGGCCAGCAGGGACAGGGAAGTGATCTTACCGCTGTACTCAGCACTGGTGAGACTGCACCTCGATTCCTGTGTTCAGTTTTGGGCCCCTCACTACAAAAAGGACATTGAATTACTCAAGCGTGTCCAAAGAAGGGCAACGAAGCTGGTGAAGGGTCTGGAGCACATGTCGTACGAGGAGTGGCTGAGGGAACTGGGGTTGTTTAGTCTGGAGGAGGCTGAGGGGAGACCTCATCACCCTCTACAACTACCTGAAAGGAGGTTGCAGAGAGCTGGGGATGAGTCTCTTTAATGAAGTAACAAGCGATAGGACAAGAGGTAATGGCCTCAAGTTGTGCCAGGGAAGGTTTAGACTAGATATTAGGAAGCATTTCTTTACGGAATGGGTTGTTAGGCGTTGGAATGGGCTGCCCAGGGAGGTGGTGGAGTCCCCATCCCTGGAGGTGTTTAAGAGTAGGGTCAACATAGCACTGAGGGATATGGTGTATTTGGGAACTGTTAATGTTGGGTTGACATTTGGACTGGATGATCTTCAAGGTCTTTTCCAACCTAGATGATTCTGTGATTCTGTGATTCTGTAATAGTGAACACAATAGTTGAATAGTTTAGTAATTCAGATTGTCTCTTTTATCTGTTTTCATGACACAAAGCAAAAGGAACTGTTACATTCAGAGTGATGAGTCCTTGAAATGATGGCTTTAGCAAAGTTCAAGGAGGAACTGAACAAGACAATTGGAATAAGTAGTACTAACAAAAAAGATATTGCAAGGAATAAAAAACTTTGTAAATCAGGATTTGATCCTCCTCCAGTAGCTGAAGGTTAGAACAAGTTTTGGGAGGTGATATTATCCCTGCCTTCATTCCTCAGCACTGGAACTGATCTCAGTCTAGATCCAAGACTCTCTGATCCTCTGGTATGGGAGTTTAAGAAATTCTTATGCTGACAGTGTGCACACACTTGTAATGTCTCAAAAGATCTTCCACTTAGTTAATACTAGGAACTTTCAATTATAATCTAATAATTTCTTCTCTCATCCCATGACTCTTTCTGCATCTGCTATATCTTTTCTGAGATAGAGCAACATATTTGAAGAAATTATGCTTGTTTTCTCAGTTTGTAGTACTACAGATTTTCAAAATTATTTCCAAGTCTGGATTTTTAAATAAGAATTTTTAAACTTAATTTTTAAAACTTCAGTTGTATTATAATCATATCTTTTTTTGGTGATTTGCCTACAATATGTTCATGTCTTTTTCCTAAGTGGTTACATTTTTAGGATTCAACAATATGTAAGAGTAATTTAAATTATTATGCCTCTTGTCTCCTTAAATCTGGTAGTTCTGTACTACAGCTTGTTACTTAGATGCTGCTTCTGCTACTAATTAGAAACTGCAAATCAAAGCCTAATTATGCATCTCAGCTATGAAAACTGTGCAATACCAAAGAGTAGGTGGATTAAACTGTTTAATACTTGACACAGCCTGTGGAATAAAAAATAGAACAGTGAAAGCATGTTCAAGGAATAGTGAAAATAAGGTTCAGATGGTACAAGCTGGAAATCTTTGTTATGCTATTTAGGCAATGCTGGTTTGTTTTTTTGTGCTGCCTTTTCCACAGCTGCCTTTCTAGATGTACAGATTTCCACAGCTGGCTATGTCATCTAAGAGCCATATATCTCCTCCTTTTTGATACAGCTACCAGCCCTGTTAGTGTTTTACCGGTGTAGTTGAATATTGGTTAAAAGGGATTTGAGTTACTCTGTCCCTGAGGTTGCATTCAGTGCAATCTTGGCATGTGCTGATTTAACCTGAGATGAAAATTACTTTAAAAATGTCTATGAAGTATGAATTGAATTATAGAAGACAAATTTATCATATCTCTTGTCTTGTGCAGTTGAAATCACACCTTTAATTAAACTAGAGCAGGTTTGACTAGAGAGGAAACCTTTAATTTCAGATGTAGTATGTACCATCATGCAATCTGTCACAGAGAGCTAACGTGTTGAACTCAGTGGCTCCAAGCAGAATTTGTAGAAATTTCACTACCAGCTTATGAAAGGATGACATATAGGCATTAAAATTTTCTTTTAGGCTGCATAACTAAACTGTGTTTTAGTCAAATGTTTATACACAGATGATTTCCCAGATAATAGGAAATAATCAGGAAAAAAATGGTTCCTGATACAGAATCGTTTTTCTGAATTTCTCTGATAATTCATTTTCCTTTTTCAAGTTAGCTTAAATTTGAAGAAATTGCTGAAGTTGTTTGCACCTTTCATTTTTCTAGCCTACTCTAAAGCATGCAATCTGCAGGATTTAGAACTGCTAACAGTAGTTGAATGATACACAGCTTTTCCACAAATATGCAAAATTCTGAATGGTTTTACTCACTTCATGAACTTTTTTGCTAGTGGATCCCATGGAGTAGCAAATTTTAGCTACTCTAAAATATGGAAAGCAAATTTTAAATTTATATTACTTGTTCTGCATGCCAGCAATATGAGTCCAAGATTCCTAGCTTTGGCACATCAATTTATCGTGTTATCACTGAATCCAACACAGACAGCTTCAATTACAAATATGACATTCTCCAATTAACTCCTTATAAAATGCTTTCTAATTGATAAATAAGCCTACAAGATCAAGAAAGAAAATGTTATCTCTTTGTGAATCAAATGGAAAAGTTAAAAAAATTATTCTTTGTCATGTATTCATGGCAAAATTTTGACTACTCCTGGGTTGAACTGTGCATTTCTCCTTCCCTGTGCATCCAAAATAATGTATGAACTGATGGTTAGGAGACTTTTCTAAAGGGGAAGCATAGACTCAAGCTCTTCAAAGTGAGAATGAAATTCACATGAGTCTCATTTTTAACTTGGAAATTGTATAAAATTATACAATATTGTGTTGCGTAAACTATACGTTTTCCTTTGGCAAATTTTAAGTTGCTGAATGTAAGGACTGTACATGACTCTCCCGTTTTGTATCCACCTGAAAGAGTCTCTGTGGGCATTAGATAGCCAAAGAGCCTGATTTTGACTTTCAGACCAGGAATCAGTCAGCAACTGCATTGCTCAAAAACTTTTATGTTATTAGAATGAATCCAGAAGGATTTGTTTTCTCTCTAGGAGATCACAAATAGTTAATCTGTGTAAATGTCCTATGCTTCTATTTGCAGAACGAATATACAGGAAGCAATACGTGGTTTTCAAAACAGTCATCCACTTGAGTTGAATTAAATTCAACTAAAAGGTGCATATAACTAGTATAAACAATGACAGTCACCAATTCTAAAAAATTATTTTGTTGTATTGAGAAACAATAGATGTTATCAGTCTGTCTCTGTGATATGCAACACCAACAATACTTGCACTGTGAGAGACATTTATCAAGTCATTGCCAAACTTCAGTGTCTTTGTTGACAGATGGGGCCTCTGCAATTATGGCAGGGAACGCCAGGTAAAGCAAAACAATCTAATCATGCCATAAAAAATTTAGTTCTTTCCCATGTGGTTTCCAAGCTTGTTAAGGGGATCTGTCTTTTCCAGTGAACAGAAAAAACAAATACTGTTTTTCACTTTGTACCTTTTTTGTTTCTAATAACACTTTTGAAAGCTGTGCATGTTGAAAGGATGCATAAATTCAGCAGATAGATAGAAGGTAAATAAAAAGGATATATGTAAACGCAATACAATAGAAAGGAAGACAGTAACATCTGATCTCTGTTTTCTACTACAGTAACTGGCAAAATACGTGGCTATTCTTCAGACTTCCGATTAGTTAATTATGCAGTGAAATTATTATTTTAATGGGAAAAAAATCCATTAAGAAGTACAAATTCTCTTTTGTTCCATGCCTTCAGAGCTGACTTGCTCAATTTGAACAATGTTTTTTTACCCCTAGTTTGAATGTGATCCAAAGAAATGTCTGTGCCTAGTGCTAATTAACTAACTTCCCATTGATAGGGACTTTACACTTGAACTGAAAGATATTTGATGGTTTGATAACCTCTTACCTTCTGCTTTGATAGCATCTAGCGAATATTTTCATTGCTATTTATTTTTATTCTCAGACCACTACTAAAAGCAGCAAAAAGAGACCTAACTTTGGTGTAGAACCAAATCTTTTACACTTTTCTTCCCTTACTTCTCACACTGAAACAGTGCTTCTACTTGATGTGTGGAGAGATAAAAATTGCTGCCAATAACTTTGAACATTAAGTAAAACAGTATATCTTGACCATAGGGAAACTATTTTTACACCAGTGTTGGCTTTTTCTAAATTGCTTTTCGAATATGTAATCCTGAATTGTGCTTTGAATGCCCTTTCTATTTCTGCTTCTCAGTTAAGAATAAAGTCTTGTCTTTCTTTAATAGTAACTGAGGTTGGTGGAGCTCCAAATTAATCTTTGGTGAGTTCTTTTAGTCAAAGTTTCAGTCCTTTTATTCTGAACTTATTGGTTCCAGTGAGAGTGTATGTCTGGCTCTTTTGTCACTTTGTCTTTTTTCCAAATTCATTACTCTATCTGTGCCAGTCACAGAAAATGCCATTTGAATCTTTCCTCCTCCTGTTATCAAAAAAGCATCCTGACACCACTTGAAAACATTAGTATTATTAGTCCTTTCAGACAACAGGTGAGTTTGGGGGCAACCACAGCTTGGGGCTCACCTTTCCCTTTCTGATCCTCAGTCAGTCCCATCTCCGTAGGCAGATTCCTTCACTCATGTTTATGCTAGAAACACTGAACGAATGCTCCTGTTGTTCACCACTCTGCCAAAGGGCACAGAATCCCCTTGCCCAACACAAACACCTCTGCATGGGCACCTGCCTATCACCTCAGTTCCCCTATATCTGGCATTTCTGAGCAGAGACTGGACAGACTGGTGTGGACAAGGACACAAAGCATCACAGATATACAACAACATTGATGCTTAGTAAGGTTGGAATCTTTCAGTGCAGTGCACACCTGGAAACACATTTTCTCTCTTTGACCTCATGTGTCTCTTGTTCAGTGTAAAATCCCGACATATATTTCTATTACTAATTTGTGAATGTCCAGACATCAGCTTAGAGAAAGCTCATCAGTATTCCAAAGTCTGTTCCTCCCTTCTCTAGTTTCTGTGGACAACATCAGCCATCTGTCACTTAGACCTAAAACTTGGAGATCACATTTGGCTCAGACCACTACTAGCTTATATCTTAAATCTTCCTGATCCAATTTGTATAATCTCTCTAGGATATGATTTATTTATTCTCAAAGTGAAATATTTCTTGATTTATTTTCTATTATACCCTCTTGAGATCCAACTAGTATGTGTTCTACAGTCTGAGACCTCTGAGACACTCAGTTCATCTAATATCTTCAGAGCACACATAGCAAACTGTATCATCCTCTTTAGGAAGAGCTCCAATCATTCATTTCTGAACTATAACAAAAGAAAAATGTGTCCTTTTGTACTCCAACTGGGTGGGCAGAAAACTCACCAGTTCTGAATTCAGACATGCACCCAAGTCCCCCACTGTCCTGAAGAGATTCACAGCTAGATGTCTCATGTTTCAGGAGCACCGTACTCATGAGGATGTTGGCTAAGCTGGTGATCTCTACTCCTTCGCAGCAGAAATGCAACAACCGTACAGAATAGAAAGCCAGTCCCATGGACTGGAGAAGGATGACAAAATGGAGCTAGATCAGTGAATTCAATTAAGTAGTATTGTTGTTAATTTATTGATATTAAACTGCAGAACTAATTTCTGGAACAGTGTCCATAACCTAGGAGTCTTCCACCTTATTAAGTACACTAACCACCAAGCTATGGAGTCATGATCGTTTATGTGGGAGTGGAAGTGGGAACTGAATACAGGAGAAATAGAGAAGCATCACTGAGGCATGCTAGCATGTCATTAGGAGGCCAAAGCTCAACTGGAGCTGGTAATGAGGCTTCTAGGGGTACACTGGCAGCAACAGTGAGACTGAAGAACATGTGGGTTTGAGGTGTGTCATCAGGCTGCAGACTTGATGATGACAAGTGTGGAAAAAATGAAGTATTCAATACTTTCTTTGCTTCAGTCTGCTGTTTTAGGGAGTGAAGTGCTACACATCGTAAAGGAGGATCAAATTATGGACTACTTAAGTAATCTGGACATATGTAGGTCTGGGACCAGGTCAGCTACCTGTGAGTGTGCTGAGAGAACTAGCCAACATCGCAAGGCCACACTTCCTATTGCCTTTAAAAGCCTGTGACAATTGTGGGAGGTCCCCATTGACTGAAGAAAGGAAATGTTATGCCCATCTTAAAGGCAAGAAGGGAGATCTACAGATCTGCAGGCTGGTCAGCATCACTTCTGTACCTAGAAATATTATGGAATAAATCCTTCTAGAAGTCTTTTCCATGGTGAGAGAAGGACAAGGAGGAGGAACAACTAGCACAGGTTTGTCAAAGGCAGATTGTGCTCGACCAGCTCCAGTTCTTTCTATGGTCAAACTCTGGATATGGAGAGTGCAGTAGATATCATTTAAGTTGACTTTAGCAAGACTTGTCATAGTTTCTCATGGTATCCTCTTAGCCAAATTGAGGGACCTGGACTGGATTGGTAAAGTATTAGGTGAGTGGAGAACTGGCTAGACCAACAGGCATAGTGATCAAAGTCCATTCCAAGCAATTTCAAGTGGCATATCTCAGTGGCTGATAATGGGGCCAGTTTTGCTGAAGATAGACTGAGGGAAATGCATTTGTTTAGCCTGTTAAAGAGAAGATCTAATTGCAGTCTTCCAGTACCTAATGGAGACTTATAGACAAGATAAATCTAGACTCTTCTCAGAGGTCCCTGATGAAAGGACAAGAAACGACACTACAAAACTGGACTTAAAGAAAGAAAAGTGTGCTCACTGTGGATGACCAAGCAGTGTAACAGGCTGTGGAATCTCCAACCTTGGATATTTTCAAAACTTTTCTGGACAAACCCCTGGGTGACTGTGAAGTTATGTCAGATTGCTCTGAAATTAGATCAGGTTACTTTGAACAGAAGATTGCACTAGACTACCTCCAGAGGTCCTTTACAACTTAAAATTTTGTATGATTCTAGGCTTTTTCTGCATGTAGAATCTATCATTCTTTTCTCCACAGTACTAAAGCTTCATTGAAGAGGATGCAAAGTGGCTTCATTCACCCTCCTGTGAAATGGAAGAGGTGGATTTCTAACCTTTCAGTCTCCCAAGACATGAGACTTTCAAAAAGGAGAGTTCTAGCTATTATCTCCTATAGAAAAGCTACATACAAAATATTTCAGAAGAGAATTCTAATCTGTGGATGCCAGGCAAATAAGGGTGGTCATGTTCCTATTTCACATTTCCTACATGGTGGTTTTAGGCAGCTTGCTTTCTGCTTAGCCAGAACATTTCTATGGGTTTCTCCTGTAAGCTAATGACTCTCCTTGGCAGTGGATTCAGCCTAAAGCTCAGGCATCAGGCTCTGCATTATGGAAGAAATAATTATTTGCTCTAGGTTCAAGCCATTAAACAGTATAACACTAGTAGTAAAAGGGTCAAAAGTACACAGCAGAATATTCCTCTGAAGTTTATCTTGCAGGTAGTCTGTGTCTTTGTTTTTAATCTCTTTTGCTGGCATGGTTTATGACTAGTTTTGTATTTTAGAATTCATGAATAAGAGTTCTACTCATATGCAAACTTTCTGCAAATGACTTTTGATATAATTCACTGAGTTTTAGTTTTGGTTGATTTAGATACAAAAGAAGACAGATCATATTCTTCCTGCATCAATGAGTATATTAGCTTTCTGATTTACTAATTAAAGGATAGTGGTTTCTAAAGCCACTTTGTTAGGGCTGCATTTGATAAATTACTTTTTTGACTTGAGTCTATTCTAAGCTGTCTTAGTTTGTGGCTTAGACTTTAGTATTACAAGCAAAATATGTCTGTTACCTATCTCAACCATGAATACATTATATAAGTGTGAAATGAACTTTTCCCCTTCAGTTTGCTGATGTGAGAGGGTAGGATAGGAAATTCTCACAGCTGGCAGACAAAGAATTACTGTAGTTGCAAAGTGGTTGGAAACACAAACGTTGATTATTTCAATGAAAGAATTTAATTAGGGTTCCTAAAGAACAGGATATTACTGACATCACTGATTGGCAAAATGAGCAAAGTAATACAGCGCTTAACATTGCAATAGCACCGTCTTAATGATGCCATTATTAGAATTTGGCTGGCATTCTGAAATGTGTATAATAGCTTGGCAATAGAATAATGATTTGGAAATTGCAGATGTAAGGCAAGGATGTGAAAGCCAAAGGTTTACTGAAAAGAAGTCCAGATCAAGCATTTTTAGTGCCTCTCAAATTTATGGATCTGTAATGGACTGACTCTTCCTCATTACTGTAACATGTAGGATAATTTAAAAAAAAAATAAAACAAACCAAAAACCCACTGGGTTTTCTTAGTCTCACTTTCCCACAGGCAAGCTTTCATTCCTTTCTAGATTTACTCTCTCCTGTATTAGAAAAGTTCTCCTACCTTATGCTATCCCTATAATCAACATTTAACAGGTTCTCTGAGAAGTTTCCCTTTTAGATCCTGCCCTGATGCTCCATTAAGTGAAAGAAACAAGGGATAGGGACTTCCCCAGGCTCCTGTTATAGGTCACCTTATGGATATTCAGTTTTCAAATGTGGTGGATTCACTGACCTAGAGCAGTTTCTGTGCTGCTCTAAATTGCAACGCTCATGCAATATCCCTAGTAAAGCCACATCAGGAAAGATTCCTTTCTTGCAGTAATACACTCTATTCTTCTCTGACACACCTGGCAGATAGACTAGTAGTGGAGAGACATGGGTGATATAACCTGGCACTATTTGTACCTCTGACAAATAATCTTCAGTTGCTCCCTATAGTCAAATTGCATCCTTTCTGTAGCATTTAAGCAGTTTAAAATTGCAGTAGAATCTGGTTCATATAATTTGAACTAAATAGTGCTAATTTAAAGTAAGTGTTGATCAGGATTTTATAGAGTAAACATTTTCACACTGAAAAAATAATGCCAATTTGTTAGAGCTGTGTGAGTTGGTGGGTTTCTTGCCCAGAAAGGGTTGATTTCTTCTCAAGAAAAGATTTGGAAATTGTAAAAACAACTTAACTTTGTCATAGTATGTTAAAGAATAGGTCAAAATGAAAATGAAACTTTCAAAAATAATTCTGATTGGATGAAGCTTTTTTTTGTGTGTGTTAATTGATTTATTGAACTTTTAAATTGTGTCTGAATTTGAATAGCCAAATGCAATCCTAAGGACTTTTATTTTCAAGTCTTTTAAAAATACTTATGGAGATGATACAGAGGATTGTATTAAAAAGAAGAGAGATATTTAGATGAATGGTATGGAATGAAAGAATGAAGAGGGGATATCTAATCTGTAGTTAGAGCTTATAAATTCTTTCCTCTCCTCATACTTCCTTTCTTTCTCCTCCCTAGTAGAGATGTGGTTTGGTATGTTGGTATTTGAAACAACTGCCTTTAACGGAACCAATTATAGGAGAGATTGAATTTAGGACACTGTTTTAAGAAAAAAATAATTGAAATGGAATTACATTTGATATTCATATGCAGCTAATAATAGTCCTAGTAACTAGGAAAGGAGAAATGTTTTGAAAAACTTCTTATGGTATAAATATCCCAAAATACTTTGGATTGCACTTTACATTGAATAGATCCCAATGATTCTTCAAATTTAATTTCCATCTAATAATAAATTGCAGTGAATTCTGTCCCAACCCCTCATTGCTGAATGTACAATAATAGTAGATAACAAAGCTCTTTTGGCTCTAAGTGCAGCTACTTTCAACTCCAAATTCCTTCACATGTTTTCAGTTGCTGAGATTATTCAGACTCTGATTACATTCTGACTTTGCTCTGTTTGAACCTGCAGCCTCTATTTTAGAAATAGAGCAGAGCTGTTCCCTTCATTCATTTGCCTGCTTGTGGCAGGTCAGCAAGGCCATGCCTTTGCTCTCCCCTCCCCCTGCCCCAAATCTGAATCACCTTCCAGGTGATTCTGACTAACCTCTTCCCAATATTATGGTGTACCTGTAGGTAGTTCCTGGTAAATCAATGAAATATTAGAAGCTGGCTTTCTGACTATTTATGAACCATTTGTATAACAATTAACCATCTGTTAGTTAGCACTGTACAGTCACAGCAAAATTTGTTTAATAATGTTATTTCCCAAACTTTATGTAGGTAAACTGATTTTTGCTCTCAAAACCAGGTACACAGTTCTTGTTGAGATATAGATATATAGAAGACAGAATTTGGGCCAAAGTCTGTTTAACCTCTGAACATATCTGAAATAATGACTAGAAGTCAGAGAATCATAGAATACCAGGTTGGAAAGGACCTCAAGGATGATCTGGTCCAACCTTTCTTGGCAAAAGCACTGTCTAGACAAAATGACTCAGCACCCTGTCCAGCTGAATCTTAAGACTGTCTAATGTTGGGGAATCCACCACTTCCCTGTGGAGATTATTCCAGTGGCTGTTTGTTCTCATTGTGAAAAATTTTTCTCTTGTGTCCAACTGGAATCTCCCCAGGAGTAACTTGTACCTGGTACCCCTCATCTATTCCATGTGACTTCTTGTAAAAAGTGGGTCTCCATCTTCTTTGTAGACACCCTTTAAATACTGAAACATGACGATAAGGTCTTCCCTAAGCCTTCTCAATGCTGAACAAATACAGTTCTCTCAGCCTTTCCTCATATGGCAGGCTTCCCAGTCCTTTGAACATTTTTGCGGCCCTTCTCTGGACCCTCCCCAGCCTGTCCACAACTTCTTTGTATAGCGAGGACCAAAACTGAATGCAGTATTCCAGGTATGGCATGACAAGTGCTGAGTAGAGGGGGATAATGACTTTATCTCTGCTGGTAATGTCCTTGTGTGCTAGGTTTGTGTGGTGGTGGTTTTGGTAGTGGGGGAGGGGACTACAGCGGTGGCCCCTGTGAGAAGCTTCTCAAAAGCTCCCCCAACTCCAAGTCAGATCTGCTTTTGCACCAAATCTGGGCCAATTAGCTGTGCCTCTGCGATAACGTATTTAAGAAGGGGAACCTGAGAAGGAGGGGCACTTTGAGGATGAGTTGCGAGAAGGACACCTGTGTGAACACCGAGGTCAGTGGAAGGAAGGAGAACGAGGGGGGGGGGAGGTGCACTGGAGCATTGATCCCCCTTGTATCCTGTGGTGAGATGGCAGGGCTGCCCTCCCTGCCACCCATGGACGTCACTGGAGGAGCAGAGATTCACCTTTGACATGTGGAGGACCCCATGCCAGAACAGGCAGCTGTGTTAGGCTGGACTCTGTGGGAATCACAGAATCACAGAATTATTCAGGTTGGAAAAGACCGTTGGGATCATCAAGTCCAACCATCAGTCCTACTCTACAAAGTTCTCCCCTACACCATATCCCCCAACAAAGGGAAGAAGAAGCCCCCGCTGTTGTAGTTTGGCACTGGGAGGACTGCAACATGCAGGGGTGACCCATGACAGAGCAACTCGAGAAGAATGCATCCCATGGGGAGGATTCACGGTGGAGAGAGTTTGTGGATGACTGTCTCCTGTGAGAGGGGAACCACGTGGAGCAGGGAAAGAATGCAGAGGAGTCCTTTTCTTCACCACTACCTTGGAGGAAGAAACAGTGGACTGACTGCAGTCCCCATCCCCTGCCCCTGAGCCACTGGAGGAGGAGGTAGAAATATTGGGAACAAAAAGCTGGGCCCCAGGAAGAAGGGAGGGGTGGGGGGAGGTGTTTTAAGATATGGTAATGCTTCTCATTGTCCCATTCTGTCCGTTAAGTGTTGGTTTTGTTAGTGTTTGAACTAAAGTTATGTTCTTGTTTTTCTTCCCCTAAGGAGTCTGTCTTTTCCCTGTGACTGTTTTAATGCGTGAGCATCCCCTCCCTGTCTTTATCTTGATTCCTACGCCTTTTTGTTTCATTTTTTTCTTCCCAGCGCTGGGGGTGAAGAAGTGAGTGAACAGCTGCACATCTGAATGGTGCTCAGTTGCTCTCTGGGCCTAAACCACAACACCTCGTTGATGCAACCCATCATCCTGCTGGCTTTATTTGTTACAGCATCACACTGTTCACTCATATGGAGCTTGTTGTCCACCACAGAGCCGCTCTCCAGTTGAATAGATCCCAGGCTGTGCTGCACTCTTGGATTATGTTTTCCCAGGTGCAAGACCTTACACTTGTCCCTGTTGAACTTTGTAAAGTTCTTGTTAGCCCACTCTTCCAGCCTATCCAGGTCTTCCTGCAGGGTGGCTCTCCCTTCAGAAGTGTCCACTTCCCCATTCAGTTTGGTATCATCAGCAAACTTCATCAGGGTCCATCATCCAGATCACTTATGAAGATATTAAACAGCATTGGGCCCAAGATCAGTCCCTGGGGGACCCCACTTGTGCCAGGTTGACAGTTTGAAAAGGAGATATTTACCACCACCCTCTGGGAGTGACCTGTCAGCCAGTTCCCCACCCACCATACAGACCACTTGTCTAGACTGTAACGCATCAGTTTCTCTAGGAGGAGGCTGTGGGGAACCGTATCGAAAGCCTTGGAAAAATCCAGGTAGACGATGTCCACTGCTTGCTCCACATCAGCCAAGCAAGTTACGTTGTTGTGGAAGGCAGTCAGGTTTGTTAAGCACGATTTGCCCTTGGTGAATCCGTACTGGCTTTTCTCAGTCATATGCTTCGAGTTGTGATAGCCCCCAGGAGGATTTGTTCCATAACTTTCCCAGGGATTGAAATAAGACTGATGGGCCTATAATTTCCTAGTTCCTTCTTTAAACCCTTCTTGTAGATTGGGGTGACATTAGCCTTGTTTCAGTCTTCTGGAACGTCCCCCGATCTCCATGACTTCTCAGAGATTACGGAGAGTGGCTTCACAACAGTGTCAGCCAGCGCTCTACACACCCTTGGGTCAGGGCCCATTGATTTGTAGGGGTCAAGCTCCTGTAATAGTTCATATACCAACTCTTCCTTCACTGACAGTGGGTCTGTGTTTTCATGACTTCATTTCTTTCTCCAGTAGAAGAACTGGGTAAGATTTGTACATTCCCTTAGATCTGAGAGCAGCTGAATATGTTATGTCTCAGAGGAAATGCAGAAGTCAGCAGGACTGTCAGCAGCCAGATTGCTTGCTACATTGCATTGACAGTGGTTATGTTGGTATTTGTATTCCCTCAGGTGAGGCTTACTTAGATTTCTCTTTGTCTGGCAGCTGATTGAGAGGTCTAATCAATAGTACTACTCTCACCTATCAAGTGAGTGTAATCTTGGAAGCTATTATGATAAGAAACAGTTTCAGAAAACTTCAAAGGCTTGTTTAGTGACAGTACAGTGCTTTGGCTATGAATGAGGCCAGACAGCTTTAGGAGGACAAGCCTGAAGGGTTTTACTAAGACATGTGTCTTAGTAAATGTGCATTATAGTAGTAACATTCGGAAAAGCAAAAGGAAAGTGGAAACGTGTCTTGAGCCTAATAAAGTAAATTAAGTCTGTAGTAATGTTTTGGATTTTGGTTTTCCTTAAGAAAAAGGTATGACCTTGAATCACGACTTACCTATTGTTTTAATTTTGTAACCAGCAAAATACCTCAAGTGATCAGTATAATTTATAGTTAAACAGTTGCTTATAACAAAAGCCCTTGCCACATCAAAGCTGATTTTTTGTGACTTCAATTATTGCTGCATGTACACTGAACTATGACTATCTTTTCACTATTGTTATCTAGGAAAGCCTTGGTAGTATCCACATACTTCACAGACATGTAAAAGCTGTGCAGCTGCGCTACTGAGGACAATCACTGTCAGTCCTCTAAGCTTTAATGATCATTTCAGATACCTTTGTTGCCTCCTCAGAGAAACATTTCTTAATCATTTATAGCACTACAGTAGTCAATAGGCCAACAACTCAGTGCTGCTGTTATGAGCATTTCTTCCTGCCTTCTATAAATTCTGATCATATCTTCAGGTGATTCATTCTTAACTCTTCTTGTCTGGGTTCCAAGGTCTAAATCTATTTCTATCTGGTTCTCTGTTGAAGAGATATGTCCCGCAACTCTTATGTTATATGTGTGAATGATTGTTGTAAGGTATTTTGAGAAATTTTTCCATGTGAATAAAGCTATTTATATGTGTAGCAAGATGGTTTATGTGGAAGATGAGTGATTGTTTTTAAGATGTGGCAAAGCTTAAAATAAATAAGTCTTTATGATACTTCCTTCACTCAGAGTTATATCTCAGTGACTGAGTGGGGAAAAGAAAATATGATGTGACTATCATTTGATGTATTGAAGAACTACTGATTTAAGGCAGTCTCTGAAGAAATCTTGTTATACAGCAAGTTTATGGCTTAGATTTTTATTCAATGACATTTTAAAACTTGAATGAATGTAGAGTAGTACATTCACTTGAAGGAATGTGATTATAAGAGATCATACTTTTAAAAGGATGTAATAACCTTAGAACAGCTTTTGTTTTCTAGGAGAAGTTCTACATCCTGGGCTGTATCTGGAGACAAATATACCATTTTTAATAGTGATGATGCTAGATGATGTTGACTTAGAGTGCAACCACAGGAGGAGCAACAGTTGTTATGATTTATAAATATTATTTTATCTTTTGGGTTACAAACTAAGAAAACCAGAAGATAGAGCTATGTCTGTGAGCTGTCATTCCACACCTGAGGCTCAGTTGTCCCAAGGCTTCCCATGAAGTTTTCAACCTCTGCTTGGCTGGAAATGATATATGTGTGAGGTGAATTGATCCCACCAATGGAGAAAAGGGCAAAGACTTTAATCATAATTTAATGCATACCGCTTTCCATTTATTCTCTCCTTGGTTCAAATTTTCCACTGATGTCAGTCAACTGATATCTGGTATGAAACATACATCACTATCTTCCCTCTTCTTTGTGGGACTCCCTTTACAATCAGTCCATGGAGCTCTACTTCTGCAAGTTTGTAACCTCACCTTTCATTTAATTTCATCCAGATGTTCCGTTAGAAACCAGATTGTCCCATCATTTAATACAGTGCATCTTTGGATTTACAAACTGATTGTAAGCACTATGGCAGCTGAGTAGTTTTGAAGTAAATAAGATTGACTTGGGTAACTCAACTATATATGTGTACAAGCTTAGATATGTGCTGAAAGATTAGGAAGTGTCTCCTGAGTGAGGTAGGAGGGGAGGAGAGGGAAGAAAGAGATACTAGGTCAAGCAAAGCTTTTCAAGGACATGGTGTCAGGGTGCAGTGAGAGTCAGGGGTTTGCTGTGGACGAGGGACCATAGGAGCTGCCAGGGGCGGCAGGGCAGGGCCTGGCAGCCAGGGCACATCCCACTGGCAGGCTGTGGGCAGCCCCAGACTCGGCCATCTGGACCTCACTGGAGACAGGAATGGTCAAGGCTGGGCCGGGATGTTGTCCCAAAGGACTAGTGAGGGGAACCAGAGTCAGGCACAGGATCAGGATGGGTGGCCAGGGACCCAGGACAAGGCTGGGGTGAGGCCAGGCCGGGCTGCCTGCCTGCAAATTGGGGCTGGGGTCTGGCTCAGCAGGGCTCACAGCAGGCCCAGGCTTAGCTGTGAAGTGGAGCCCAAGCCAGGGTCGTGGTGGGGCCTCAGCTGAGAGCAGTTCCCATAGGCCAGGGATCAGCTCTGTCCGTGGCCTCCCTGCCATGTGCCCAGGAGCCTCTCCCCAGGATCACAGCAGGATGGGGTACCCTTGGCTATGCCAGCTCTGACCTGCCCCTGCCCTGCAGCCGAGCCCCAGGATGCGAGCTGCCTGCCGGACAGCTCCTGGGTCCATTCCTCTTCTACACTGTCAAATCTCATAAAGGTAGAGGTCACAAGTTATTTGTAAAGTGTATACCTTTAAGAATGTAGAATGTTTTGCACAATTTTCAGAGTAATTGAGTCAAGGTGTATGGTTCTGTCTGCTGAGGAGAGATAACATGGTGGTGTCACTGAGGCCTGGCTCTGGAGGCAGTAAATCTACCGACTGACACTTGATCAGAAGTTATCAAATATAAATAATGGATCAGAACCTTTTTGTTTGTAAGGAAGATGATATATCTAACTTTTATTATTATGGAACAAATTCTTCTAAACATTACTGTATAAAGTTTGGGCATTATCTAATATAACGCAGACATTAATAAGACAGTAATTGATCAGACATATCACTTGTTAGTTTGTAGTTAATGGTAAATCATAATCAGTAATATCAAAAACTTGATTTTTCTTTTACCTTAATGTATATAATATTTCTAGAATTATCTTTTAAGAATGTCTTTAAAATTTTATTTTCTCTAGTAAGAGTATCTGAAAAAGATTCCAGATGTGAAGATGAACCCAGGTTACAATTTGAATTTATTTAATATTTCAACTTTGCTTGTCACTATCCTATATACATTTTATAAATTAGTTTAATAACTCTGAGATTATGCTGTATATTCTTTGCCATGAAAATTAATTTGTAGAACTAGGAGAAGATTGAAGGTATTCTGTCAGGATCTAATTAATATCTTTATTTACGTCAGCAGTGTGCAGCTTTTTCTTCCTGAAGGCCAATTATGTAATTTCAAAAAGGTCAAGGGGCCACAAATCAATATTCAAACTGTTTTTCCAGGCTCAATTAGACTGAGTAAGTTTTTGACGATTTTCTCTCTCAGGCTGCCTTACTTCAGATGGAAGTGCAAAGTGCCTGTCTGTGAAAAGTAGCCCCCTCACAGGACCACAGTCACCAGTGCACCAGTGGCAGCTGTTGAGGTCCTGCAGATGGAAAAAGAGCAGTGGCTCTACCTACTTCTGCAGTTTCAGCAAACTCCATTTAGTGAAACATCTGATAGAAAGCTTTAAACAAGAATAGTTGCACATAGTTATTGACTATATTAGGACTCACAGCTCTAAAATGACCTAGATCATCTTTTACTTTAGTGGTTACCATGTACTGAGGTGTTGTGGTGGTTTAGTCCCTGCCAGGGTCTGAGACCACGCGGTCGCTGCCCCTCCCCCACAAAGGGAGTGAAATACAAAGCCCCAGGGATGAGATAAGGAGAGGTTTAATACAACAGAGCAACAGCAACACAACAAACAACAACAATAACAATAACAGTAACAGTAATAACAATGAACAGAGCAAGTTATCTACCAATACAACAGTGAGAATAGAGCGATGGCATAACACATGTGTTAACCGACCGTCTTGCTCTGGCGCCCGGACATGACGTCAGCATGGTATATGAATAACCCAGCTAGAGCTTCCCCCCACTGCTGGGGAAACTTAACCCTATCCTGGCTAAACCAGGACAGGTGTGCACACACACAGATCAATTCTTCTTACTTATACTGTGAAACTAATGTTGGAATCCTGGCATTGATGGTGCAGAATTGGCTTGCACATGTGTTGTAAGTCTAGTGCATCCTACGTTTGTTAGTTTTGCTGTATGTGTATATTGGACACACCTGGCAGGGTGTGGGACTATGGCCATGGAGGACACAGGCCAGGACAGGGACACCCCTGAGAGTCTGCAGCCCATGGGAAATGCACACCAGGTGAGAGACTACAATCCATGGGAGAGCCACACTGGGGCATAGGGAACCCATTTAGAAGCATGGAGGAGCAACTGAGAGAAATGTTAGGCACATAACCTCCTCCTGTGCTGCCCATTGCCTCTCCAAAGGGAGAAGGATGGACTGACTGTAATCTGCAGTGAAAACAAGTTGAAACAATTAAGAGGGAAGTATACTATATATTTGGCTTAAGTTGAGCCTGGAGAAGAGGGAAGAAGGTTGTTTACTTAAGTTTCTCTTTGATTGTTTATGTTCTTTTTGGGTAAGAATTAGAGACCAAGGCAACGAAGGGAACATTGTGGTTGGTGTCTACTACAGGCCATTTGATTGAGGGGAGCCTATTGGCAAAGCCGCCTCACTCCAGCTACAGGAAGCATTGCGCTTGCAGGCTCTCATCCTGCTGGGGGACTTCAACCATCCCAACATCTCCTGGAAAAGTAGCATGGTGAGCTATAGACAATTCAGGAGACTCCTGGAATGCATTGAGGATAACTTCTTAAGCCAGGTAATAGAGGGGGTATGATGTTGGACCCAATAGTCACCAATGCAAGTGAGCTAATTGGTGGCGTTAAGATTGGAGGCAGCCTGGGGTGTAGAGATCATGTGCTGGTGGAGTTTGCAGTCCTGAGGGATATGGGTCAGGCAAAGAGTAAAGTCAGGACCCTGAATTTTAGGAAAGCAAAATTCCAGCTGTTCAAGCAATTAGTCAATAGGACCCCCTGGGAAACTGCCCTCAGGGACAAGGGAGCAGAACAGAGATGGCAGACCTTTAAGGATGCTTTCCATAGAGTGCAAGAGCTCTTGATCCCCAGGTGTAAGAAATTGGGAAAGGAAGGCAAGAGACCAGCATGGCTAAGTCAAGCCCTGCTGGTCAAATGAAAGGGCAAGAAGGAAATGCACAGGTAGTGGAAGCAGGGACAGGTGTCCTGAGAAGTGTATAGGATGCTGCTCAGTTGTATAGGGATGGGGTGAGGAAGGCCAAGGGATGGCTGGAGCTGCACTTGGCAAGGGATGCAAAGAATAATAATAAGGGCTTCTACAGGTATGTCAGCCAGAAAAGGAAGGTCAAAGAAAACATAGTTCTCTTGATGAACAAGACTGGCAAACTGGTAGCAACACAAGAGGAGAAGGCTGAGGTACTCAACAACTTTTTTGCCTCAGTCTTCATTGGCAGCCCCTCTTCCCACACCTCTCACATGGATGGACCACAAGAAGGGTACTGGGGGAGCAAAGTCCTTCCCACTGTAGAGAAGATCAGATTTGTGCCTACCTGAGGAACCTGAAAATTCATAAGTCTATGGGGACCTGACAAGATGCATCCCAGAGTCTTGAGGGAATTGTCTGTCAGTTGCCAGCCACTCTCCATGATATTTGAAAAGTCGTGGTAGTCAGGTGAAGTCCCTGGTGACTGGGAAAAGGGCAACATTGCACCTATTTTAGGGTAGAAAGGAGGACCCTGGGAACTACCAACCTGTCAGCCTCACCACTGTGCCTGCGAAGATCATGAACAGATCCTCCTAGAAGCTATGCTAAGGCACATAGAGGAGAAGGATGAGATTCAAGACAGTCAGCATGGCTTCACCAAGGGCAAGTCCTGCCTGACCAACCTAGTGGCCTTCTATGATGGAGTGACTACCTCAGTTGACAAGGGAAGAGCTATGGATGTCATCTATCTGGACTTCTGTCATGATTTGAGCTCAGAGGGCAACCGAGAACCACGCAGTTGTTCATGCACCCCTTCCCCACAGTGCTGGGAAGGAGAAAATTAAGTGAAAGGCACAGGAATTGAGATAAGGACAGGGAGGGATGACTTGCCCATTACAGTCATAGGCAAAAGACAGATTTGTTAGGGGAAGAAAAAAGAGTTCACTTTAATTCAAACACTGACAAAACCAACACTTAACAGAGTGGGACAGTGAGAAGTGTTACCACATCTTAAAAACACCTCCCCCTGCCCCTCCCTTCTTCTTGGGCTCAATTTTGCTCCCAGTCTCTCTAGCTCCTCCCTCCCAGTGGCTCAGGGGCAGGGAGTGGGGGGTTTTTGGTCAGTCTGTCACTCCTTCCTCCTCAGGGGGGAAGCACTCCTCTCTATTCTTCTTCTGCTCCATGTGGTTTCCCTTTCACAGGAGACAGTCCTCCATGAACTTTCTCTGACATGAGTTCTTCGCACAGGCTGCAGCCATTCCTGGGCTGCTCTGGTGTGGGTTCCTCCCGTGTGTGGCAATCTTCCCAGTGCCAAACTACAACAGCAGGACTTCTTCTTTCAGAGTCCCGGTCTTCTTTAAGTGTAGCTGCCTGCTTTGGTGTGGGGTCCTCCATGGGCTGCAGGTTGGCCTCTGCTCCACTGAGGACCTCCATGGGTGGCAGGGGGGTGGCCCTGCCATCTCACCATGGGATACAGGGGTCTCTCTGTTCCAGCACACGTCATCTCCTTCCTCCTCTGTTCTTCCACTGACCTCAGTGTTCGCATAGGTGTCCTTCTTGTAACTCCTCCTCACAAGTCCGCACCCCTTCTTAAATATGCTCCCCTTCTTAAATATTTTATCACAGAGGCATGGCGACTATCACTAATTGGCTCGGCCTCGGACAGAGGCGAGTCCTACTTGGAGCTGGGGGAGCTTTCAAGAAGCTTCTTACAGGGGGCCACCACTGTGGCCTCCTCCCTCACTACCAAAAACCCTGCCACACAAACACAGCACAACTTCTTTAAGGCCACGAGATCCTTCTCTCTAAATTGAAGAGATATGGATTTGATGGGTGGACTGTTTGGTGGATGACGAATTGGTTGGATGGTTGAATCCAGAAGGTAGTGGTCAACAGCTCAATGTCCAGATGGAGATCAGTGAAAAGTGGTGTCCCTCAAGGGTCCATATTGGGATCAGTACGGTTTAATATCTTCATCAATGACATGGACAGTGGGATCAAGTGCACCCTCAGCAGATTTGCAGACAACACTAAACTGAGTGGTGCAGTTGACATGCCTGAGGGAGGGGGTGCCATCCAGAGGGACCTGGACAAGCTTGAGAAGTAGGCCCATGTGAACCTCATGAGGTTCAACAAGGCCAGGTGCAAGGTCCTGCACCTGGGTCAAGGGAACCCCTGGTATCAGTACAGGCTGAGGATGAAGGGATTAAGAGCAGCCCTGCTGAGAATGACTTGAGGGTGCTGGTGGATGAAAAGCTGGACATGACCTGACATGCACTCGCACCCCAGAAAGCCAACTGTATCCTCGACTACATCAAAGGAAGTGAGTTCATCAGGTTGAGGGAGGTGATTTTCCCCCTCTGCTCTTGTGAGACCCCACCTGGAGTCCTGTGTTCAGCTCTGGGATCCTCAGCACAAGAGTGTTATGGACCTGTTGGAGTGGGTCCAGAGGAGGGGCACAAAAATGATCAGAGGGATGGAAAACCTCTCCCATGAAGAAAGGCTGAGAGAGTTGGGGTTGTTCAGTCTGGAGAAAAGAAGGCTCCGGGGAGACCTTATTGCAGCCTCTCAGTACTTAAAGGGAGCTCATAAGAAAGATGGGGACAAACTTTTTAGCAGGGCGAGAGGATGAGGGGTAATAGTTTTAAAATAAAAGAGGGTAGAATTAGACAAGATACAAGGGAGAAATTTTTTATGATGAGGGTGGTGAAACACTGGAACAGGTTGCCCAGAGAGGTGGTAGATGCCCCATCCCTGGAAACATTCAAGGTCAGGTTGGACAGGGCTTTGAGCAATATGATGTAGTTGAAGAACATCTGTGCTCATTGCAGGGGGGTTGGACTAGATGATCTTTAAAGGTCCCTTCCAACACAAACTATTATATTCTTTTCCCAGTATCTGCATCAGTAATCAGAAGTTGGTGTTAACTGGCAATGAATGAATTAAATTAAGTAAAAAAATCCCCTAGTTAAGACTATTTTGCCCATGACAGGTGTTCAGAGTAAGTGCATATACCAGCTGTCATGTAGTCTGGAAGGTTTACCTAAATCCGATTCAATAATGAAATGGGATTTGTGGTCTTTTGCTGATGATAATTGTGTACCAGAAGCAAAAAATTGGGAGATGGAATATTTTGCAGATGTGCAAATAACAGTTTTATTTGAGATTTCAGTCTGAAGCAAAATAATGATGTGCTGATTTTATGCTTTTCATGAAATAAATACAATATAAAGCAACTTAAAAATTAGAAACTGACACAGCTGTAATTTGTTAACATATGCAAATTGTCTTTCCCTGAAACCATCTGCTCAGAATTAATCCAGACAACAACAGAAAGCACAATAGGTCAATATCAAGCAAAATAGCCATGCCCATGCAGAAATGTAAGTGGCATAGAGTAAAACCACCTCTAGACAGTGTATAAACCTATCTTTATTGGTAAGCATGTATTATGTTTGGTCTCCTGTGAGAAACTTTATAGCAGATTGAATCAACGGTGATGTGTGTGTGTTTGCATGCATCCTTACATACCATCCTAATCTATAATGGAATATTCCAGTAAACTTTTTTTTTTTTTTTTCCCAAATTCTTGATAAGGAAATCAGAAGATACTAAATCATCTTGAAAAACACTGTTTTGCCTTCATGTGTGGTGATCTGGTATAAAGACCATTCTTTGGGGAGGAGAAATTGTAGAAGTATTTCTTATTTAAGTAGTTCTAGCAAAGAGCATTTCAGGGGTTAATGCTATGAATATCCATCTTGACAAACAAAATTATAACCCTTTCTAATGTATACAGTTTCCAGCTCCCTGGAGAATGATGCCACAGAGATACCATTTTTAACTTTTCTGTCTATTTTTGTCTTTTCCTTAGGACTATGACAGCACTTTATGCATGTAAAGTGACCTAGAGTTCATGCTTTACTGAGCAGAAACCAGTGATTTCTTCTTGCTTCTACCTCTGCTTCTACTTTTGATGTGTTTTTCCATGCTGTGGAAACTCTTGCAGAATTGTTATGCCAGTCAGACAGAATTTCGTTTAATATCCATCATAATCTATTAAGTCTAGAATCCTGGATGCTATTTGTCTTTGTGTACCTGTTGGATATGTAGGGCCAGACTTCAAAGTACCAACAGTTCTGTCTATATGCAAAATACATTTAAGGGACTTATCCCTGTTTCACTTCAGGGGATAATCCCATACCACCTTCCTTAAAGATAAATGGTAAACAGTGGTAAATGTGTGCAAGAGACTGTTTAAGTTACAACACTTAACACAACCAAGACCTCTGAATAAAAGTTCAAAAATAGAAAAGAAAATTATTTGTGTGCAATTGTAAATATAATTCCATATTAAAATATGCATAGCTATTGAGAAGAAGCCATTTTTGTTCATGGTTCATACAGTTCTTTACATAAAAAAGGAAAAGTCTACAAGTCTAGGTCTCAGAGTAGCCTGAATTTTGACGTACACCCCAAGATCATGTCCTAAGATCTTTTGGAACTTGTAAAAGACATGAAGCCAGTATGAATTTCAGATACCTAAAAATACCGTGTAAACATGGGACAGGCAATGTTGGGCCCTTCTTAAGAGGAAATACAGGATGTTTTGTCTGTTTCATGTCAATGAGTTGCCTGATGAGTGGCCTGCTAATTGGTGAAGGTCCGACAAGATAAATTGAGACAGATAGGCAAGATGAAGAATACATTTATACCGGGTAAATTTACTTCTGATGATCTGAAGTGCACAATGCGTCTAAGAGTTTTCCTCCTATGAGCACAGCTGGCTCAACCAAGCCTGTATCTAAAAGTGCCACAGCTATACAGGGGCTGTATATTTGGCCTAGAGCCTAGCCTTAGAACTGCTTGTAGAACACAGAACAGACATAATGACTATTCTCAAACGTCTTTTGAGTAAAGTAGAACGATCACATTTTTACATAGTAAACTTAAATTTTAGCACAAAGGCCATTTACATAACCAGGTGATTCGTTCAACTGGTAGTGCCATTTTTCTGAAACAAAGGCCAGCTTGCAGTGCCCATTGCGTTGAGCTCAGTTCAGATTTCTTTACAATGGCTGTGGTTGCCCACTATATTCATGACCACCTTGCCTGTGCCCACCTCCTCTTAGCCAAGGAGGGTTTGTGCTGGCCAATGATATTCCATGCCCTGACTCAGACCAACATTAGCAATTACTGGTGTTGCACAGTGAGATTAATCTATTAATCAGAAGAATGACCAACCCTCTTGCCTGTGCACAGTGGGAGTGAGAACATATGCCAGTAGGGGAGTATAGAGCAGTACAGGTTTGAATTCAGTACTGTGTGGCACTGTCAAACATAGGTTATGAATTATGGGAAATGAACTCTGCCCTGGGAGATTGTATATCTGGAAGGAGCTGAGTTTGCCTGCACAGAAAGTCCCTGTCCTGTCTCTTCTGTAGTGGGTGAAAACAATTTTCAGGTTCATACTGTCATAGGATGATTTCATCCATGTTCAACACTGGGAAAAAAGAGATGCATATGGACTCTAAATCTGTTGTCTGTGTTGCCCCTGTGCAGGTCCAAGTTGCTGGACTTTATAGTAATGCGCTTGTATTATTACATGGTTTGTTGTTTTTTTAATCTGGTGTATAATCTAGCCCAAACTTTCAGATAAATATAACAAATGTTATATGTTACAACAATAGGAAGGGTGGAGAGTGGGAGCTGACTTTGAGAAGCAGGCTGACTGCAACAATTTATTTTTGAAAGGTTTTAGCACTATCAGTCACTTTGATGTGGAATTCCTTGTTTGTGCTTTTCCCTTGTAGTCAAATGTGCAGCAGGGTTTTGCATGAAAGATGAGAACAATACTGTTTGTTTCAAGGCATTTCAGCTACTGGAAGAATGTGAAATTTAAAAGAGCAGAATTAGGTTCATAAGTTGATTTTTCCCAAGTAGTGCTGGGTAATTTCATATGTACTCCAATAAGATTAATGAGTGACAATCCTACAATATAGCTTAAAACACTCAGAATGACAAGACAAATAATATTTTCTTACAGGCCTTCTACTTCACAGATGTCCACAATTTGCTTTCTTGAACTTTCTTTTTATGTATCTGATACAGAATATTTTCTGAGGCAGAATGGGCATCGGTCTGATTGGGTGGTTCCTGGTTTGTCACAACAAGTGTTGTGTTCCCATTTGCTGTTCCTTTTGGGCTTCCATGGCACTGTATAAAATGAAACTGTGATAAAAGCTACCAGAACTCTTTCTTATTATTTTTATAAGCTAGAAAAATAAAAATAAAATGGTTCTTATTCAGAACTACAAATTGAACACTTCAGTAGTTTAGGAACCAAAATGTTTTCAGGCTTTTTACCTTCTTACTGCTCATATTTCCATCTGTTCTGTTTATTTAATTTCATTTTAAATTATCTGATAATTTAACCTCTTGATTTCAGAGACTGAATTTGTCTATGGTTTGGAAAACTCCCAGAAAAAAATGAGGGTGGGAACCATCAAGTGCTACTGCAGTGCAAGAAATGGTTGATTAGGCTAAGGTCAGGTTAGTGGCTCACTCCTGATCAAGAGAGAATTTCATGTCCCCTTATATATAATACATGAGGCTGTGAGTATTGATTAAAGAGCTCTATTTTGTTAATCCTTTTGCTTGTAGCAATGTTAAATGTTTACTTTCTCCCTTAGTATCCTGAGGAGTGTTTTAGCCCTGAAAAGGATACTCAGCCTTTCTGCTTTATATAGGTTTTACAAGTTTTTTCTTCTTTTTCCTTTTGTTTTCGAACATACATACATACATTCAGTTCGCACAGGCAGGGCGAGTGGATAGGGCATAGTCCCTCTCCTGGGTCTAGAGTTAATGGAGTTAAATCTGGTTGGCGGCCGGCCACAAGTGGTGTCCCCCAGGGCTCAGTTTTGGGGCCATTCCTGTTTAAAATCTTTATTGATGATCTAGACCAGTGGATCAAGTGCACCCTCAGTAAGTTTGCAGACGACAGCAAGTTGGGTGGGAGTGTTGATCTGCTCGAGGGTAGGGAGGCTCTGCAGAGAGATCTGGACAGGCTGGAGCGATGGGCTAAGGCCAACTGTAGGAGTTTCAATAAGGCCAAATGCCGGGTGCTGCACTTGGGCCACAACAACCCCCAGCAGCGCTACAGGCTTGGGGAGGAGTGGCTGGAGAGCTGCCAGTCAGAGAGGGACCTGGGGGTGTTGATTGACAGTTGGCTGAACATGAGCCAGCAGTGTGCCCAGGTGGCCAAGAAGGCCAATGGCATCCTGGCTTGTATCAGAAATAGCGTGGCCAGCAGGGACAGGGAAGTGATCTTACCCCTGTACTCAGCACTGGTGAGACTGCACCTCGATTCCTGTGTTCAGTTTTGGGCCCCTCACTACAAAAAGGACATTGAATTACTCAAGCGTGTCCAAAGAAGGGCAACGAAGCTGGTGAAGGGTCTGGAGCACATGTCGTACGAGGAGCGGCTGAGGGAACTGGGGTTGTTTAGTCTGGAGAAGAGGAGGCTGAGGGGAGACCTCATCACCCTCTACAACTACGTGAAAGGAGATTGCAGAGAGCTGGGGAAGAGTCTCTTTAACCAAGTAACAAGCGATAGGACAAGAGGGAATGGCCTCAAGTTGTGCCAGGGAAGGTTTAGACTAGATATTAGGAATCATTTGTTTCCAGAACAGATTGTTAGGCATTGGAATGGGCTGCCCAGGGAGGTGGTGGAGTCCCCATCCCTGGAGGTGTTTAAGAGTAGGGTCAACATAGCTCTGAGAGATATGGTGTAGTTGGGAACTGTCAGTGTTAGGTTAATGGTTGGACTGGATGATCTTCAAGGTCTTTTCCAACTTAGATGATTCTGTGGTTCTGTGACATAAAACATTACACTGTGTTTGCACTGACCGCTTTTAATGTTTTATTGAACCATTATGTTGTGAATGTGTATATTGTTTGGAATGTATTAATTCAGAATTAAAGAAGAGAATGCCTCACAGATAAAATCCATCAGTGCCTCATCTCTAAGTGGCTGATTTATAGTAGGACAAAGAGAGGGTAACACTGTGTAGTATGTTGCTGTATTATGAGATGGCAGATAACAAAGAGGACTTATTCATATCATTTACCCAAATATTCATGAGATTATCTGAAAAATATCTGAGCATGAAAAACTGAGGTATTTCCCACTTAACTGCTTATTTTGTGCATCTGTATTCTCATCAAGAAGTCTCTGACAGGCTTGTAACAGAAGATACGTGTCCTTTTAGGCTTTCTGCCTCTGTACTTGTTCACTGACCTCATGTAAATGTAATCATTTATCCTCAATTTTTATACTAATGTGTTGAAGGCAGAATTGATATTGCCAGACATGTAATGGAATAAGCTTCAGGAAACCTTCCTTCCAGTGGTGAGGTGACAAATGAAAAAGAAAATAAAAATGAATTTTGCAATTTAAAACATAGTGCGTTTATGGAAGAATGCATAGCCAGCTGTAATGCGATGATTCATTTCTGTATATGCAGAGAAGGATTTTACACAAAAGCATTATGGGAGATGTACAGGATATTTAGAGTAACATGACAACACTTTCACTTAATGATGCTTATTTAGTCAAGAGCTAGAAGAAAGGTTTAAATACTTGTGTTTGCCCTCTTTTATTTCAGTAAGATGTCACATTATGCCTCATTCCATTACCTATTTAATCATCCTTTAAACCTGGTTATGTGTTTCGAGGGGAAGGTTGGCAAAGAAAGTAAAACAAAATGCACATGAGTTTCCTTCAGTAAATCCTTAAAGATCTTGTTGAAACTTTGGAAATAAATTACGTTTTAGATATATATGAAGCTGCTATAAAAGCAGTCAGTGCTTTAAGTTGAAAATTTTACATGGCTTTGGTGGATTTCCTCTTCCTTTAGGTGTTTTGTAATTAATGACATGTGGATTTTAATGGTTTGAGCTGCTGCTGCTTGGGGAAGATTTGTTTTGTTCAAAGTTCAGGTTTTGTCTGAGCACAAACATAAATATCCAACTTTTCAGATCTTAAAGTGTGCAGTCCAAAATATCAGCATGGGCATTAGAAGGGACAGAGGACTTTTTAAAAAAGCCACGTGGAGAAGACAAAGAGGAACAAGTAAAAATTGCATTGGGAGAGATTTCATCTTGACATAAGAAAGAAATTTTTCCCAGTAAGACTAATCATTCACGGGAACAACCTCTCCAGGGATGTAGTAGAGTCCTATTGGTGGAGGCTTTCAAGACACTTTCAAGAGCTTGCATGAGGTGGCTCTAAATACAATTAATTTAGTGTTCCTTTAAAAAGCAATGACAAGTAAAACCCTGGACTTGTCTTTGGTTTTCAGTGAGTGTATACAGCTTGAAAGAAATCTTCTACCCAGTCATACAGGGCAAATTCACCTTCCTTGAGCTTGACTTTTAAGAATCTTATCTACCCCAGGGATCTCTGTTGCTCATTCCCTGACCCTTCTACCCCTTCACTGATCTCAAAAGGCTCTCTGGGTGTTAGAAACAGTCATGATAGGCAGCAGAGACCTGTGGTGCAGATAAGAGATACACAGCACTGACTGGAGAGAAAATATGCATCAAAAGATTGCCCACCATGAACATATAACTGACTTTTTACACGGAGAGTGGCACTGAGTTGAGTTTATGTACAGTCTGGTTTATGTCTTGTACCATTTTCAAGTTTCATTCATCTATGCCTCTGTGAATGCTCCAAGTCCCACTCTGCTTCCTTCAGGTGTAGATTCTCAGTTTAACATTTGCTGAGATAACTATCTGTGGCTAAGAAGCATGCAGGTATATAGTACAGGGTATGAAATTTGATGTGGAGTAGGAAAGGAGCATTCTGTATGTGCTTTAATATTTATGAAATTAATTTGTTTTTCTGGAGGTACTATATTCTGAAGGTACCAGGTGCTGGATTGACTTGCTGCTACTGCATATTCTTGCATTGTCCCAATACTGCTGTGGGGAGAGCTTGTATGATCAGCTCTGCAACACTCTTATAAGCATAAAGAAATAAGAATAAAGCTCTTTAGTTTGTAAACTGGAGAAGAATAAATGTCACTTAGATACTATTTCAGCCAAATGTTCCCTCTTATACTCTGCAATGACTGATGTGTTTTAATCTGAATATTTTACCTTGGGGGGTCAGCTTTAGGGAAGAAACCACTGTCTTTCTATTGTACTTGTCCACGCACACAAAACTTTAATAAAGCAAGGTCAGAGAGCTGTTAGGGATCTCTTTTTTGTTTTGGTGTTAGTCTGCCATTCTTCTTTCCTACAGACTTCAGCCCTCATTAGGGTTTTGTTTTTTTTTTTTTTCAATTTAAATTGTTTTTATCTCATGTTGCCAAGAAGTCAATCAATCAGGACCCATCCCTATGAATACAGAACATCCATGGAAGAAAATATTGATCTCTCCTTAGCTGTTTCTTATTATACAGTTCCCTGGTGTGAGGAAGATGCTAAACAGAAGATAATAGATATTACACCTCACACACATTTTCACATTCTGACAAATACAGTTTTAGGATTTTTTTTTCCATTAAGAATGTAGCTGTCTCTGCTTGAAAAAGGGTTAAAAATACATTCCTCCTATTCGCTTTTAAGTGCTGAAGAGTAGAAACTTGCACAGGTATTGGGAGTCATTATTCACTCTGGTCAACAAAGAGTGTTGTTGTCTTGCAATAATTACTTGCATGATAGAAATATTTATATTTCTTGCTGTGTTAATTGGCGTTACTAGTACAGTTTGGAAGACAGGTATTTTGCAGCTATGACAAAGTCGCTAGCTAGTCAGATTAGTGTAGAGTGTATTAGTATTTTAATAGGATTTGTAGCTTTTCCAGGAAAAAAAAAGATTGTAGAAATAAAAATAGACCACTTAGAATCCTGCCACTTTCCCCTATTGAGAATTTGCTGTCTCTTGCACACAAATATCTGAACTACTGTGAGATCAATGGTCAGCATTGTCAAAGGTAGCTGCATGAAGATGAGGAAACACAGGATAAAGAGACTTGAGGTTCTCTTGTTGACAGGGAAGATGGACTAATCCTCTTACATCATCATAAAGAGTCCCAAATCAAACCTCAGAAAAGCTAGGCCCCATACCCTTATGTTGCTTACTGCATTTCCTGAGGACTACTCCTTGACTGGGTCTTCTGCATATGGTGGTTGTTACTAGTGGCTGTTATGGTTAAGCATCTCCTTCCACTCTAATTCTACTTTCCCCTCTCTTCTTCTGATAGCTGAATGCCAAAAAACTCCATCATGGCAGAGGGTCCCAATGGGTGCTGCTGTCTCTGCTAGTTCAAACTTTGTGGAAATAGGAGAAAATACCTGTCCTCCATGGAGGAGAGCTGTTGGCTCACACACAATCTTAACCCATTGCAGCTGAAGTTCTTGCTTCAGCTTTCTCTCCAGCAACTGCTTTAATTCAAAGAAGGATCAGAGTAGGCTTGTGAATGCACTAGGAGTGTATAAAGACAGCTTTCAAACAAGCTTTTTCACTTTTGTTCCTCTCTCAGCTATTGTACTGAATGTAATAGGTTACATTAGTTGGACACTAATGGCCTGCTGGGTCTAAAAATCTGTTTGGAAGTTTTAAAAGTTTATTTTATCCACCTTTACACTACCAAGTGGTTACTTCTCTAAATGGGCTGTTGGCTTCTCTTAATCCCCATGTATGTTGATTTGACATGATTAAGTCAACCTAAGAATTTTTCAAACACACCTTTTTAAATGTAAATTCCTTCTAGGAAAAACAAGTCAAACGTGCATTGAAGACCTACCAAAAGGACATTAATATATATTATTCTGAAAATTCTTGGTGGAATAAATTGAGAACTTCAGCAATGCGGCTTTCAGCAGTGCCAGATCCAGAGATATTTAAATTAATTTTGTTTCTAAATTGAGTCTCTTTCCAAATTCCAGGCCAGACCAGCAGTCATCTATATTTCTCAGCATTTCCAGTGAAATCTCTGCTATACTGGACTAATGTGAAAATACAAGAATAAGTGAATAAGAGAAGTAAGGAACAGACTATTCTGACTATAAGTATTGAGCCCAGGATGTCAATGTAATATGAATGTCCTCTTTAGGTTAAGAAAATTGGGCAAAGGTGGTCTTTGTTATTATTTTAATTTTTCATCTGTCTGTATGGTGAGGACTGTTTCCACAGTACAAAACCAACCAGTCAAAAAGAGATACTGGAGTCTTAATCAAAAACCCTTTTTAATTAGTTTCCCTTCTTTGTTTTGCATGGTGCAAAAGGGTGAAAGGAATCTTTCATCCTGAACTGTCGTTCACATTAATTCATCAGCATGTCAGAAGTAAGACTTTTTAAGCAAAAGGATAAATTAATCTAACAGTAGTGTAACCTGAACAAAGAAGGGAATGTCCTTGTATGCAAGCAACTTCGTGTGATATGAAGGAGAGCTAATACACACACATACACACACTCTCACTAACGCACAGATGCATCCATGTGTGTACTTACACACATACACATATACTTAATGTATAAGATGAAGGTTCATTTTCATTTTGGCTTTGGAAAATGAATTCTGTTTACAGTAGGACCACTTGACACAATACTGGCAGCATAAATTACCCTTAGCATTGATAGAAGTCAATGACATCAAATCCTTCCACGTCATCAGCAAGCAGACAACAAATTCAGTTTTTCTTAATCAGATTTACTAACTTCCATATGTGAAGTACTATTTCCTAATTTCATAGATGATTTCATAATTTATCTGTCCTTTTTTTGTGTCTTTCTTACCTATTTTAACATGATAAGTATATTATATTAAGCATTTGCTGTATTTACAGTGTTAACAGCCAGAAAGATTAGAAAAGATCAAATCTCACTCCATTTTGTTGCGCACCTCTGTGAATAGCTGTTCCAATTTTCAGGCTCAAGACACTGAATTTAGTCACCAGACTGAATGTAGAAGCTTACATCCCACTGCATCACCTGTTCTCCTCTTACAGTTAACAGAGAGAAATAGGCACTTTCAATTGGTGTTTCAACTGGTGATTCACCTTATCCTGGAATAGGCATCTAAATTGGTTAGATTTCTCAAATCATAAGTCTGCTCTTTTTTTTTTTTTTTTTCCTCCTTGATTATAGAGGAATCTCAGGAGGATGAGCTGACATGTAGAGGTCTATATTGCATGTATCTGACTTAATGTGAAAGAAATCCCCCACAAAGGTGAAAGTTCAGTAACATGGGGGGATCTTGCTTAGAAACCAGAGAGCTGATGTCAAAGGCAATTTTCGTTCTTGGTGTGGCTTCACCATTTGCTCTTTGCATGCTTAGTTCCTTCTGCTGTATATTCCCTGCCTCTAAGAGATGACACCTACCCTAAGCAGGATTTCACTTAACAAATATATATATATATATATATATAAACTTTATAGTAAACATGATATTGCTAGGTGCAAAATAGAATGTGATACTAACTTCTCAGAGATTGGAGGACCCCGTTGCCATTTAACTTCAACAGTTGTCCTTAGTGAAACCTGCTTAGTTTGTTTTATTTTGGCAGAGCTCAGCAGAAGCTGTAGCGTTAGGCATTGTTTAGAGAAATCAGCCTGTAAGGCCTCTGCCATGTACTTAACAGAGAACAAGCTAATTAATTTAACATATTAGTAAATATTGGACTGGTGTTCAAAGAGTACTTCTCTTAAAAAAAAAAAAAATCTGACTGTACAGAGCAAGTTTAACATCAACATTATTTTTGCAAGATTACTTAAAAATTGTTTAGAAATGTACTAACTTGTCAGTGAGAGAGAAAAGTAACTAGTTCAATATTCAGGCTAAAAACTGAGTGCAGTGGAATTGCTTGAATTAGGGGTGGCACAGTGCAATCTTTCATTATAGACTTAGCTATAAATGACAATCTCTTACGGTTCATTTTGGCAGAGTGATGAGACTCCCCCATTTCCTCCCTCAGAAAACCAGTGAGCAGATGAGCATGCTGAGTGTAGTCTAATATCACAAGTTATAATGAAATATGCAATAACACAGTATGTTTGACTTGAGGTTGGTAGTTTTCAGCAATAAACATTATTTACTTTGTACAACGAACAGAAAATCCTTGGACTCAATTGTAATGTAGCACTATGGTAATAGTGATTGATTCACCAGATGTCATACTGTATGTAGTGCCTGTTACCATTATTGAATCAATAAATACTGGGTTAGAACACTTACAGAAAGTGCAAAACCAGCAAGGAATATCCAAGGCTATTATTACCTATGCAAGTGTTCCTAATTCAAAGCTTAAAATGTAAAGGCAAGAGGACAGGTAACTATCAGCCCTGTGTTTAAGGAAACTTGATTTTTGAACTACTTAGATACAGCAAAACATGAAATTTGTGAACTCCAGAGTAATATGGATCTAGTCCAGCCTCATTGTTCTCTCACAGTTCCCAAATGTATGCTAGAAGCAGAAATAAACACCTACATAGAATTTCTTGGTGTTAATATCTTTGCAAATTTAACAATCTTGCTGCAATGTAGCAAGATGTGTCAATTTAGGGCAGTTAACAGAAAAAGAGCACAAAGCGTTTATATGAAATATCTGCTATTTTCAATTCATTTATTTGCAAATGTGCTATTCAAAGCCTGGATGCATTTCTTATTATATTGTCTCCCTAGTTTAGATTGTGTACTCTTTGTGGCATAGATATTATCTTGGTACTTTCCAAGGCAATGTGTGCACACTGCTACCACCACTTCTAGTAATAATTCAGCGATCACCTACTGAGTCTTTTCTTATTTCTATGATTCATATTGTAGAGATGTGACACAATTAGTAGTTGGCTTTGAATCATTCTGAACATTGGTGCTGTTAGGATATACTGACATGGGATTTAAGTCCTTGAATGTCTGTGCAGTACTTCGCTTTTGTTGTTTCCAAAGAAACATGGGGAATTGCAGACATTCCTTTGCTTAAGTTTAATATTACAGTAAGTTCCAAAGCTTCAAAAAAAATGGAAATACCATTTTGTGAAATGCTTTATAGCTTAAGAATTTTGTTTCATAAGAGGAAAACCCCAAAAATTTCAGTGTTTCCATATTGAAGAAACTCTAAAACAGAGTATGTGTCAGATATGTAAAAATTAAATGTTTTAATGAAAACACTGAGAATAACTAAAGGAAATACCTTAGGTGCAAATGATGAGAAAAGGACTCACAAAGAATATGTCAACAGCAGTGATGCTGAACTTCAGCTTCTTTGATCTAATTTTCATTTTGTCACTCAAAGCAGAAGTTAGAGACAAAGTTAAATATCTCTAGAAAAGGACACATATCACAGAATTCAGAAAGAGTTGACAACGTCTAAAAGAAGAGCTATTTTTTTCCCTTTAAAACTGAGAAAGAAATATTTAAGTAGAAAACTTACTCTAGAGATTGTGTTTTGGAAATGAGACCAGAACTGGCAAATATCCTAAACTGTTTTCTTGATTCCTTTCTCATTCTCAGTCCTTCATTTACATCCTTACTAAACAATGAGAAAAAAATTGAAATGCCAACTACTTGAAATCAGGAATAGTGAAACTGTTGTACAAGTTACCTTACACACATTTTATTTTAAAAATACAAATTATGACAGGAGCAGCAGATGCCAATATGTAAATTCATTCTTCTAACAGTGATTTCAACCAAGTAAAGAAAACATAGTCAGAACTGTGCTTGGTAGATTCACATAATTGCACATCTGAAAGACATGAGTGGCAATAACCATTATTAAATTACTTTGTAATATGATTTAAAAATTCAAAGTAGCATTTCTACAATTACTAATTGAAGGGATTTAACTAAGCATGACTATTAAAAACAAACAAACCCCATTGTCAAACTGATCTTAAAAGTGAAATAATGCTTTTTTCTTGTTTAGCTTTGCTGACTTTTCACTTGTCAACTTTTCCTTATTGTTCCTGGGGTCAATGTTCGCATGTTTATATTGATCTCCAGAAACGCCGCATAGACGTTGATATGAAGATCTGATGAGATCCAGAGTTCAGAAGATAAAATGGGATTGGAAATGAAGATTGCTTTGTGGTGGTTTTACAGCATGCTTCCTACTAGCAAACTGAATAAAATCATGGGATGCTTTTCTATAAACTGAGCAGGAACGCTTTGCATCATGATAGTCCTTTTGATCTGAAAGTGTATTTTATTCAGTATGCTTCCTTAATTTTGAAGTAAGTGGGAAAACTGTAGAAAAACAAAAGACAGGCCTAGAGGAAGGAGCTGTGCATGGTGTCACCATGCCCAGATCATCTCTCAGAGGCCTGACACAGTGAATTGGAATACCCTTCTCTAGAGTGGATCCTATGTAACTTCCCTGGATTTGTGCATTACAATAATGTAAGTGAAGGTAAATACTGAGACTATTTCTCTTGGTGGATGAGAGTCCATTCTTATAAATCTATGTATCTGCTGTGAATAAGTGTTCAGATAGGTCAGAAACCATAGCAATTGCATTATGTACAGAGAGGCAGTCTAGGAAGACACCTGAAAGGAAGACACTGAGAGCAGAGGAAGGAGTCTTTCTTTCTGCCCAGGGAGGTGGTGGAGTCCCCATCCCTGGAGGTGTTTAAGAGTAGGGTCGACATAGCGCTGAGGGATATGGTGTAGTTGGAAACTGTCAGTGCTAGGTTAGCGGTTGGACTAGATGATCTTCAAGGTCCTTTCCAACCTAGATGATTCTGTGATTCTGTGACTCCAAAGAAACAAGGAGAAACCTGTACTGAAAAATATCGGAAAGAAGCCTTAAGGGAAAGATGATAAACAAGCCAGTGTGAGAAGTGATCTAAATTGTATCTGATTTTTGCATGGAAGAGCTTTCACAGTTGGGTTAACTTTTTCTGCATTATATTTAGGCAGAGGGAATATCTGAGATTCTATACAGGATCACCTAGGGAGCTAGAGATACTTGTACAAACCGCGAAGATAATTTTTTTCTTACTATTGCATATAGAGGGAGACTCAGTGCCTGGTTTGCACTGCCTACATATATATATTTCAGACAGGTGAAGTTAGGTGAGTTGATTACCATTTTAAGTTAAATACTACATTTGCATTTCTTTGAGGAGAGAAAAGAAAATCATACAGTGAAGAATAGTTTATAAGCCAGCTAAACACTTGTTTTAATAGAGTGCAAGGGGAGAGAAAAGGTTTGGCTTTTTTTATTATAACTCTGTTTTTTATTTTTAAATGTGGATATTTCTTTTGCCAAAGAATTAAATTAAGAATGTACTAAATCATACTTCTAGCTTGAGAAAGAGAAATTGAGGGAGTAGGTTTCTGCATATACAAAACCCACTCATAACTGTATCCAGGGAAAGGACCTTCCCCTTAGGGCAATCAAAAATACAAGGTTCACATTTACCAGAAATACTATATTAACTTTCTGAAAAGTATCCTGAGAAAACCACAAGGACAAAATAGTGCTTAAGAGAGTATTTTATGAGAAACTGCATAGAACATCTGACAATATCTTTTTGGCAAAATACTTCAGAGATTTGAGATGCTTATGCTCTGTTTCAGAAAGCAAAACATTACTTCAGAAATGGAAAGATTATATTCCCTACCTGCCCAGGGATGAGTGAATGAAGTCAGAGCTGTTTCAGCAATAGCCAGAAGGCTGAGTTCTATAAAGAGAAGTAAAGCTGGATTTCTCTCTGCAATTTACTGCCAGAATTTCAGCAATATACAACTCCCTTTAGCACATCAAAACCAGCAACATTGGTACTGTTCTGTGGGAATTTCCTTGGCCTTGTATGTGCATAAAACATTTGAAATGTAGTCTTATTTTTGAATGTATTGCTAAACAATAGAAAAAAATGTATATTATGCTTTGTGTTGACTTATCAAGCTGAAAAGCATTAAGGTCCAGTCAGCCTGAAATAAAAGGTTAATGGAGACTTTCAAGTACTTCTAATCCCAGTATTCTTTCATTATTCAAAGGTTGCTAGAATATTTTAATGTTTAAAGACCTATCTTAGGTGAAGTACATGTCTGCTAGAAATGTGTTGTCAGTGGCAAATATATGTTTCTTCTCCTGATCATCATGCTTTTTTTTTTTTTTACAGAAACATTTCTTTGTTCAATTGTAAAGCATGTAAGAAAGAAAGGAGAAAAAAAAAAATCAGTGTTGTCTTCTGAAAACGGACTAATTTGTATCTATTTAGAGAAAAAAACAACCTTTCTTATCTTTGAAAAACAGCCGAACTGAACCAGAATATTTTGGTGGCTTGTGTGTGTGGGCAAGTGCAAAGTCCTTCTAGTTTGCAAAAAATAACAACCAGGAGTATTTTCTTTAGGTCTATGTTCAGGAGCTTCTCCCCATTGCTCACTCCCCAGCCATGTTTTGTAATGTGACTTGCCTGTTTTCTGAAATATTCACAGTAATGCTTAGAGTCATCACTTGAAAATAATGGCTGGGATTTTTTTATCCATACATACATTTGCTCAACAGAATGATTCTGAACTGCTGGCAGTAAGAACAAAGAGATCTTTCACAATTCATCTCTCCTGCTTAGCATGTAACAAGCTCACAGCAACTTCTGAAGATTAACTATTAGGTCTACCTAATACAAGTACAAACATGGAGAAAAGGGGACTGACAGCAAGAATATTTTTTTAAATTATTTTTATTTTTAGTTAATTTCCACTGTGAGAAGGAGCTGCTAAAAAAGTTGGCAAAATTTGTTAATTGACCAAAAAGAGGCGTTGGCTGAAAACATAAGTTTGCATTGAGATCTTTCTTTCTGCCCCTCCTTGCCCCCCTTTATTTTGCTGGAGCAAAACAAAATAGTTTGTGCTTTGTTAAATCCAGCGCTGAAGTAATTTGCGTTCTCATACCTGTTTCTCAACTGATCAGATAATTTTTGCAGTATCATTCACTCTATTTAACTTCTGAGTTTTTACTAGTCTTTTATTCTGGTTATATTTAAGAGCTGAAGATCATTTCTGTTGCCCTCTGTGAGGTTCTCTATTAAATATTCTTTCTGATTAAATATGATGTTCCTCTGCTACCAGCTATATCAAATCTTATTATTGATCTCATTAAACTAATATAATTAGGAACGCCTGTGTTATATGGAATCTGTGTTTGTGCTATGGAAGAAGAGTCTATTAATAAACTTTAAGCTTCTGAAGTTGTCAGAAGTTCAAGTAGTATCCTAGTATGCCATTTAGCTACTAGATTCCATGAGTTCTGACTTTTTATTGTACTAAATATTGGAAAGCCTTTGCAACTGTATAGAGTGGATGCCAAAAGTTGTCATCATGAGGCTGTTTTTAACTGTGCACTTTGTCTTATTTTGCACTATAGTATAGCCTCGTGCAGCATAAATCCATGTCATCTTCCAGAGTTCTGATCTTCTAATCTACCAGCGTTCACAAAGGATAGGATACAAATGCACCTGTGTTTAGCAGCATTTGGTTCTGATAATGATAGTTATTTGCTGACAAGAAAATGTCCATTATCAGTTCCTACTTGAAAATAACAGGACAAGCCTGAATTGCAAATAAGGGCTCATGCGGTAGTTACAAATGTTCAGGGAAGCCTACAATTCTCTTGCTTCAAAATTTTTTGCCTACCTCCCAAGGTGCTGCCCACCATACCTTTAGTTTGTATAAACTGGATCTGTACTATTGGGTTTTTAATGAATTTTACTAGTTGAATTCCGATCCAGGGTATGCAAGCAGCTGAAAAATAGTATTTCAATTAGGTTGAAAGATCCATCATGTGCAATGGCACAACTTACAGGAAAAATTATGCTCAAGATCTAAAGCTCCCAATCTGTATTGATCCCTTCTCAAAGCTCTATGGATGAACATCCTTAGTAAGCAGAACGAATTCACAAAGGGTGATTAATGAGCAGGTGGAATTCAAAGGCCCACTGAAGTCTAACTGACTTCCTGGGCTAAAAAGCCAAAACACTCTGATATCGCTCTGGGAGGAGTCCTTTGTCTCTCTGCTGAGCAACAAGTGTTGATTTTCTGCTGGATCAGATGGGGTCTGCAGGTCTCACTCAAAACTCTTAACAATAACTTGGAAGCTTTATGGAGATGCTTAAGTCGCTCTGCCACCTATTTATTTATTATGGTTAAGAAATTCCTCTTTATGTTTATCTCCATTTCTTCTTATTATTATTCTTGGGCAATGGACCTAACCTAATTACTGTTTGCACATGCTGACTCAGAGACTTTGATAAAATAAATTACCATGATGGAATGGGCCTAAAGCTCTTCTTACTAGTGTGCCAGATGATCTGCTGGAGACACAGAAGGTACAGCTACCTAAGCTGTTTTTGTGATAACCCACTTATACTGTTACAGATATAACCCCATACACACTCTATTGCAATTTGAAGCAGGGCTTCAACCTGTGAAAATCAAAGCATGACAGCTGACTTCACTTAATCTACATTGATTTAGATCAGCTGAATGCCAGATACAGCACTGACAACTTTTAGACATTTAATTTAAGCAATTCTGTGGTTCTGCTATATATAATTGATGTAAAAAAACTCTGCAACTTGTTCATGAACATTCATTATATCTGTCCATTCTTTCTCCTTCCAAACTTCCTAAGGAAATGAAAGATAGCTGGTATTGTAGAAATTCTCATGGTACTGTCCAGTTGTGACCTCTGGACATCAAAGCTTTCACAATAAAGCAAACAAAATGGATATGTTAACTTTTAATGCAACAGGGGCAGGAATGCTTTGTTTAAAAGCATTTAATCTTAGCAAAAGAGATTAGAAAGGGGAAGCAGCTGCCACTGAAATGTCTGTATTTATTCAGCAGTCATACCCTAGTGACAGAGAACAAAGTATGCAGCTCAGCATGCCAATGTTTAGAATGTTGTATTCTTCTAACAGTGACATCTTTGGGAGGTATGTATTTGAGTGTTCCTGAGAGGATGAACTAAATATGCCTCAAAAATACAGGTAATGCTACAGTAGAATGGTAAGTAACTATGCATGCCAATTACATTGTGATAACTCCACAGCTTTTCTTCAGACGCATTTGGTGTATGTGATTGTCTTTGACAACATCTGTACAGTCATGCTACATCATGACTTTGTTCATCATTTTTCCTATGTGGTGTCTGTAGTCTGAAGTGTATTGGCATTCCTAGCAAGAAACCTCAGTCACAGAAAGGAGGCCGGGGGTGAAGGGAGAAAGGATAACTCCTTTTCAAGTTCTGATTCCCCAGGCAATATGGATGCAACTGGCTTTGAAGACTTAGTCTTGAGCATGAGCACAGCTGCTAAAAGCAGTACCGATAAGATATTTTGAGTCTTGTAGAGTGACAGCAACAAACTAGTAATGTTTGGCTGGAATAATAATAATTTTTCCTCTTTTCCAATTTTTTTTTAACAGTACATACTCCCTACAATTTGTGATAATTGTTACCTGTTTTTTTTGTATGATAGTAATTTGCAAGGTTAAAAATGTATAGAAATATGTTTATAAATCATAGGAGAAGATTTTGACACGGAAGTTTTGTCACCAATCTAAGAACTAAAAAAGAATAATCACCTATCTTATAATAAGTACAACTGGAGTAAAAATATAAAACCCCAGAGTCAGAGACAAAAGAACTAGCTAGATTTTTTTTTTTTTTTTTCTGAGTCTGATTCAAATATTTCTATGGTATTAATCTGAGCCAGTGCAATGGCAGTAAAAATTTCCTGTCTTGCCCATTCATGTTAATTATAATAGTCGAAATATTGAACACAGTAATCGAGGCCGCACCTCAATTCCTGTGTTCCGTTTTGGGCCCCTCACTACAAAAAGGACATTGAATTACTCAAGCGTGTCCAGAGAAGGGCAACGAAGCTGGTGAAGGGTCTGGAGCACATGTCGTACGAGGAGCGGCTGAGGGAACTGGGGTTGTTTAGTCTGGAGAAGAGGAGGCTGAGGGGAGACTTCATGGCCCTCTACAACTATGTGAAAGGAGGTTGCAGAGAGCTGGGGATGAGTCTCTTTAATGAAGTAACAAGCGATAGGACAAGAGGTAATAGCCTCAAGTTGTGCCAGAGAAGGTTTAGACTGGATATTAGGAAGTATTTCTTTACAGAACGAGTTGTTAGGCATTGGAATGGGCTGCCCAGGGAGGTGGTGGAGTCCCCATCCCTGGAGGTGTTTAAGAGTAGGGTCAACATAGCTCTGAGGGATATGGTGTAGTTGGGAACTGTCAATGTTAGGTTAATGGTGGGACTAGACGATTCTGTGATTCTGTGAAAGCACCATCACTTTTTTAGCATTGGATTCAACTTAAGAATACTAGTCATATTACACAGTGTAGCTCTAGGGATTTTTTGTGTTTTAGAGGGACAAACAAGAAAGCTATTTAATTTTTATATACTTGCAATGCATAGAGCATTTGATCTTCTCCAAGAAACTTTGACCTCTCTAAAAATGTGTACCACACCTCACAATTGTGATGATGTCCTCCTAACTCATGATGGAGTATAAGATTTGAATTTACTTTAACTGTACTTTAAAAGACTTTCCTTCCTGAATGGGCTAGGTTAAGAGAGGATGTGAATAGAGAAAGTTTGGCAAAGTGGGAAATGAGTTCAAATATTTTGCCAGAGGATGTGCTGCTTGTCTCTTATTTTATGGAGAGACAGTCCCACTGGGTGACTAATTTAGCTGCACTGTGGATCTTTAGGTGATAAAGTGTTTACATTCCTCATTCATTTTGATGTCATTGATGCTGCATCATACAACTCCACAGATCACAGATTAATATTTTAAATCACTGCTGTGTAATATACTATTGCATTTCCTGACACCAAAAACTAGTTTCATAAATATACTTTGGGACAAACAAGGAGTGCTTGGATTTATGATGAAGACAGGGATGTAGTAATTGTGAAAGGTGGTGAAATAAAGCTCTTTGCAGTATTGCTCTTTGGAATAAGATTAAGATTCCTGGCTCTTCAAGCTCATTTGGCAGATCCACTAGTTTTCCTAAAGATGCTTTCATGTGACCATATTTAGTGACAATTTAATTTATTGAAATAGTTTTTGTTTTCTTCTAACAGTTAATGGTAGACTAGGAACAGACACATTCAGCAGTAGCAGGTATGCACCAGTATATTTACTTTTCCATCAGGAACTAACCTGGTCCTACCAGAATCAGTAACAGGACTTGAAACTCAACACTGGAAGCTCTTTTAGCATTCCATGATAGTTATTCCAATGACTTTGGTTTACAGAGGAGTTGTTAGTAATTACTTAAAGTGAATAACAAACAATAGAAGAGCCATTACTGCTTCCACACAAGGTTGAACACTGTGATGAGAAGACTTATGTAAAATACTGCTCAGTTTCTGACTGTTCTTTTTGATCTCTGTGTTAGCAGAAAGGTGTGTGTTAGAGTGTTAGGTCTGTATTTTCCTGTTTCCTTGAAGATGTTCAAACATTCTTTAATATCTGTTTTGTTAATGTGCCTGAGAAAATGATTCAGAGGATATTATAACAATTTGCTTTGTTCTCTTACGTTGCATTTCCTTTAAAGATTTCTAATCTTTTAAATATTTGCATCGTTAAATGTAAAGCCAGTTAGACCAGCAGAGAGATTCTGCTGAGAAAATGAAGCATTTTATGTTTGTTTTATCTTCTGTGTAGAACAGAGTACTGCAGCCTAGCTGTTCTCTAACACTTCAAATAAGCTCATGGTTATGCTTTGTTATGCTTTGGGAGGTTGGAAGGAAGAAAAAGCAAAACGTCATCAGACAGTTCTTCCAGAATTCCAGAATTTTTAAATAATGGATCACCCACATACTTAGGACAATCCTCAGTAGTCTTTCATACAGCTATTCGGCATAAAATGCGACTGATTATTTATGATGCCTTGCATTAACAGTTGTTAATATTGTGGTAAAGATGTAGAAAAAGATAAGGACTTCCGCACAGTCGTAGTCTCTTGGTGAAAAAAAATCACCAATTCCAAAGACTACTAAAAAGCAGAGCCCTGATATTTTCCAAATGAAGGCTTGTTTATGTTATGATTCATTTCTAAGTGGTATTGGTCTAAATTCCAAGTCTAGCTTTTATTTTCCAATGTCTCTTTTTCACAGTATCACAGAATCATCTAGGTTGGAAAAGACCTTGAAGATCACCTAGTCCAACCATTAACCTAACACTGACAGTTCCCAACTACACCATATCCCTCAGTGCTATGTCGACCCTACTCTTAAACACCTCCAGGGATGGGGACTCCACCACCTCCCTGGGCAGCCCATTCCAACACCTAACAACCCATTCTGTAAAGAAATACTTCCTAATATCCAGTCTAAACCTTCTCTGGAGCAACTTGAGGCCATTCCCTCTTGTCCTATCACTTTGTATCAGAAAAATCAGTATTCTGATATTCAGTATGCTCTGAACTGCTTGAATGTTATAATGTATAAAGTACATATATATACAGTACATAAAGGTTAGAAAGAGGTGGAGTGCTGATGGATTCAAATAGATATAGCTGAGTCAGGAACTTGTTTCTGTTTATAGTTTTTTTGGGGGATGTTGCCCATCCATGTATTGTAGACATTGATAGCTCAAAAACCTAACTGTACCACGAGTACTAATTTAAGCTACTCCTCACAGTCCCCTAATAAAACTAGATAAAGTCTATCAAGTTTTACATACCTAAATGTTAGAAACTTAATCTAAGTTAGTCACATAGGCTTCCTCTGTTGTTGTTGTAGAAACTGTCAGAGAGCTATCCACCTAAAGATGGTCTAAATTGCCATTTGGAGTCAATTGTAGCAGTGTCTAAACAGAGATTGATGTTGCTCTGAAGTGGACTGGGCTCCTGATCTCTTGGTTGTCTAAACAGGTGATCTGGTCAGAGTATGCTGTCTCTCCCTTTTGTTCCCCACCCTTGGATATGCTTTCCTTGGAAACAGAGCACCCAGTGTGTGATAACACAGATACAGACCTTACCCTGATAAAGGGCTGGGGCACAGAAGGGTGGTGCATCCACACATGTACATTAGATACTGCCTGTTTCCCTTGTCTATACTACTGTGGTTTAGACTAGATGCCTGATTTTTAAACCTTTAAAGCTATGTGAGATTAATATAATACCAAATAGAGATCTCTTTGCATCTTTTCCCGTCAGCTATGGTTGGAATTGGAGTTAGGGTGTCCGTTTTACTCTTTCTGCCCTCCTATTTGTAGGTCTGAGAAAAGCTCTCTTGAAGATCTGAGGCCTGCATTTAGATCTCAATATAAACAAAGTTGATTCAGAATTTGTTATAGTGAATTCCACCTTTGGGCTCCTGCAACTGGAAAACTTGGTGTCTGATTCAGCTATCTGATTCATTCTATAATCACCTCACCCAGTTGCTTGTGTTCCTTGTTTCTTTAGGTTATGCAATGTTAATGTTATGATTTTTATCTCTTGTGTTCTTAGCTTTCAGATATTTAGGTGTGTGGTGGGTTGATTAAGCATGTTCCAAAGAAAACACCCACTTCTCACTTCAGTTGGCCATTTCCCTCTTTCAGAAACAACTATGAAAATCCTCCAAAGCCATGGCTTATAAATGGAAAATGTAGAAATAATAGATCATGCCTTTTCCTGACCCAATTTCTCTGTTTATTCTGTCTGCCAGTCCCTTTCTTTCATGTCCAAGATTTGAGTATAATTATTTCAGATTTAAATTTCCATCTAGGCTATGCAGAAAAATTCTGTTTATTTCATGAAAGGATATGCCTTTTCTTTTATCCCCTGGATTCTGAAGAACGTGTCCATTCTACCATTTTCTTCTCCAACAAAAGAGAATAGTTCTCTTTATAACTTTCTCCCTCCATAGTTTGCAACATTTTTGTGTTGTCTGTTTACTGCTTCCTACATTTTACATTGTTGACACCCATTTCATGCTGCATCACCCTAGATTTCCTTTGTATTTACATGTTACCTGTTGCAATTTCCTGAACTGTTCTGACTCCTGTTCTCCAGGCACCCTACATTGGGTGTGTATTTGACTTTTTGTTTTGATTTTCCTGTCAGTATGACCTAACATTTGTCTTAAACTTCAAAGGCCACACGTGCCAATCTTGATGATGTGGCCTACAGGTTTATTTGTTTTAGCAGTCAGAGAATCACAAAATATCTTGAGTTGGAAGGGACCCAGAAGGATCATCAAGTCATAAAAGTTTGTGTCTGCATGGCAAAAGCAAAGCTTTGATATTGAAAGAATAAATCAGAAATTAATATGAAACCCTAAGCATGGATATCAGAGTTGACAACAATACCCCTATGGGTTATGGTTTTTTTCTTAGCAAAAGGAAACCTATAACCTGAAAATAACTTTGTGGGTAAAGTAGATACTTCATGTGATTTAAAATGTGATAATTTAACAAATTTTTCCATTTCAAGAAAAAATATGACCTCTACTACATTTTGTTTCATCCTCTGGGGTAAATGGTAAGGAGAAACTTTCTTCCTCCCTTTGTGTATCCTCATAATCTAACTTCAATGGTGAAATGCATTTGGGCATTAAGAGAGTTTCCCATGCACAATCAAGTGAAATTAGAATTAGAAAAGAAGTTTGAATAACATACACTACAAAATGCCTTTTCAGCTTCACTGCATATTTCATCCAGTGATTTTAAATAGCCAATTCTTGTCCAATGTAACTATAAGATATGTCTGAATTTTTGTAAGTGGATCTTTTTATCCATGAGATACACAGAGACGTTTGTATTTATAAAGCTTCAGCTCATTGGAGGAAGATAGGGTGGATAGCTGAACCCAAGATTTTATCAGAAAACCATGGGACGAGCAGATGGCTTTATACTGTCTTTATGAAGGTATAATTTGGAAAATGTTTTGTCTTTGACAGTTTCTTTTTAATTTTTGGGGCCCACATTCACCAACCTTTGGCTTCTTAAGACAATTTAAAGAGTTTTAACAATCCTCACATTCTGCTATAGACAGAGCTTCATGAAATTTGTTGTAAAATTCAGACAGGGATCATTGAAACCTGACACAGACCATTGTTGTGATATACTGAGTGTGAATCTGAATCTCAGATGTTTACACCACAGAAACCCTTCCCAAGACAGAAAAATGAGAAATCACCTCTTACATTCTTCTTTTTCTTCCTTATCCTCTTATAACTTAGAACAGGATCCTGTCCTCCTCTTTCACACTGAATTTGCTTAGTCACTTCATCCTTTTTAAAAGATGAATGTAGCACAGAGTGACAGATGTAAAACCAGTTCTACACATCCCTTGCAGCCTGTCAAGAAACAGCAATGTCATGTTTTAACTAATAACTAGTACTAGAACTTTTGAGAGGAGCCCAAGTAAATACTTTCTCATTATCCTGCCTTTGCTGCTCTCTTCTTGGGATCAAGCTTTGCACTATTTGGGCATTTGGTCCAAGGCATCCCAAAGGCTCAGCTAAATCCTATTCACATCAACACTGTCACCATAAGGTGTTTGGTTTTGTTTGGGTTTTCTTTTTTAATCTTATGTGTTGAAAAAAGGTATGCATGAAATTACTTTTTGTGGTGACAGAAAACTATCCACGCTTATTGCTGGAGCTGGTCTAAATTTACCTCCTAAGGACAACTCAGAAATTGTGATGACACCTGGCACTCATGGGTATGAGAGGAAATTCCTTAAAGTAGCTTTCCCTTCCTACTGTGTCATGCATAGCTAAGTGAAAGCAAAGAAAGTGGATCCAGTTTCAGAAAATGAGATTCGTTCCTTTGAAAAAAGGAGCCTCTAGGATAAATAGCTGTTTGACTGGTTTTATTTAGACACCCCTAAAAAGAAAGAAGGATAAAGAAGAACCCTCACACAAATATGGTCTGAGTTCACCCCTCTCTCCCAAAATAAAAGAAAAATCATTTTCAGAACAGCTTTGAAAGGAGGATTTTCCTTCTTTCTGTTTCACTAGACAGTAAGATTAAATATTTGTTTACATTAAAAAGTGAATTAAAAAGTCACATAAAATGCTACAAAATCCTGCTCAGTAGCAATTGCTATTATTCAGCACACTAGGAGATAGCAACACATAATACCTAGAAATACGTTAAGGCTTTTTATCAATTATGTAGGAAGTCTTCTATAATGTAGGCTTCAATGAGAGCACGGTTATAGCAAGAAAAAAAGAAAATTCTGAGCAGATGATTTATTATTCTGGGTATATATAAAATCTTACTCAGAATCCCAGACCATCATTTTATATGGAGAATTTCTGTAGGAAGCATTTAATGTATGGGAGTGGTGCAAGTGTAAAGGTGTATGTTTATGTATATATACTATCTGTGTCTCTCTCAACCATCCATCCATCCACATGGACACTTGTACATATATATTGCCAAATATGCTCATGACCAAATATTGAAATTCAGCATGCAGTTGTATGAAATCAGTCATTATGTGAATTTGTATCAGTACAATCAATTTCTGAGTATAGAAGAGCTAGGGCCTGATTTCTAGAGGTACTTTTCTGTAGTGATGAACAGTTGTAGATGTATCCTGGGGTCACAAAACACCTAGCCTTTTCACTCCAGATATCAGCCTTGCTTCTAGGTAAACTGCTGATCTACATTACACTTCATCTACTCCACACTGCCAGCAGCTGTCCAACCCCATACACTGTGGAACAGAGAGCTTGATGGAAGGGCAAATCATGCTGAACTGGTGGCCAGCTTTATGAGCCTTCTGCTGAATGTAGCTGACATCCTCCATCTTCAGATACTAGGAGCATAATTTGCTCATTATGCTTAACAGTGAAAATAAGCTGACAAGAAGGTATGGAATAGTTAAACAAGGAGGACTTCAATTTTCAAGTGCAGTTATTTTGACATTCAAGTAAATGAACAAGACTAAATGTACAAGGAATTTCAGATGGATGATAGCAACCTTTGTTCTTACTATGGTCATATTATGTATTTGATTATGTGTTATGTGTTTATATATTTATGAACCATTATGTATTAAAATGTCTGTCAAAAAGACTTCTAGCTCAATGCAAGGCCTCTATTCTGAAAGTATTTGTGGAAAATACAAATATACTAGAATGTTACACCGTTGTTTTTAAGGCCCAGATATTGTAAATACTCTGCTATGGTAATATTCCATGCATGTATATTTATAGGAGATAGAAATTGCATAAAATTTTCACAACTTTATCCCCCATACAAATCACATCTGGCTGTTTTTTTGAAAGTATACATTTTGATGCTGTTGTAATAGTACCAAGATAAACCACTTCAAATCCTTTACTATTTCTGGAAAACTTGCTCTTATTTTGCATGTTCTCTTACAAGTGAAACATGTATATTTGTTTTCCTGCAGACCAGAGCTTTAAATTTTTCGCTGATTCAAACTGATATAATCAAAAGATTGGTTTGTAACTTCCCACCACCTGTGCCATTTCAGGGGCTAATATCCCTTACATTCACACTGGAACTGTGTGACAATTACAGCAAATAGTTCATAGGAAAACAATACTAAGAAAATAGTGAACATAATCTTGTAATTAAATTTAATAGTATAATATTTTATAATAAATAAATAATTATATAGTATAATAATTTATAATAAAGTATAAAATACATGATCTGTATGACTAGTTGGTTTGTTCCGATTAACATCTAATAGCTGTTCAGATCCCTAATGCCACAACACAGACTCTTTTTCACCCTATACTAAAAGGAACAATAAGACACACTTCTGCTTACATACCTACTTAGAGTTTAATTCTGTGAAGAAGAATACACAATGGAATTTTCTGCATTTTGCTGATGCTCTTGAGCTATGCTCCAGTGGTTTACTGTGCTCAGATGCCTACAAGGGATTCATAGCTTCCCATTCATTTCTGTTACTCTGAAGAGAAAGTAAAAGACAATTGTTTTGTGTAAACTTCTCTTTCCTTTCTCCATATAATTCTGTATTATTATCTATGTAAATATGGATTTGAGATTTGTCTCTGAATAGAAATATAATCTCCAAATCCTAAAACACAGCCTTGTGGATGTCTGCTGTTTAAGACGAACAACACTGAGATCCAGCAATTTTTTAGAGAATTCTTCAGAGAATCAGTATTTGAGGTGAAGGAAGCCCAAAGGCCTGCAATCTCCTCTTTTATTCTCAACACTTCTTTCTGTGCATTGACTTTTAGGGGAAGAAACAGCCTCCTTGCTGTCTGTAATTGCTTAGAGACAGTCTCTCACTACGCATAGCTAGCACTTGATGGTAATGGCTTTTTTTTTAGCATGTCCTCCAAACCTCTTTCTTCTATTTCTCATCTTATTTCTTTTTTTGGACATGTGATTTTGCTATGTCTTTTGCAAATCTTGTATTATCATGTCTCAGAATCTCAAAAATGTATTGTTTATCTCAGTATACTCTGAGAAGTAATATTCTTTGTTGCCATGCCAGGAATCATAAATAGCAACCAGCCACTGCTTCTCAGTCAGTCTCTTGGGATTCAACCATAATATTGTCTACTTCCTTTGCAGTACTATGCTGAATGAAGACAGTCCTGCATACTGGATGCACGTAATAGTCATGGGGTATTGACTCAACGAATTTGAAGGAGTCTGGCACTCTGAACAGATTCTGATACACACACTTGCTGCACTTGCTGTGTGTTAAAGCAGTGTAAAGTTAAAAACGTTTGAGAGTCTCTAAAAGAATAAGCGTATAGTCTGAATCAAACAATCCTGCCTTAGTCCTTTGCTAGATATTCCATATAGATAATGCAATCTAGTGAAGAACTGTATTGTTACATTGTTCCTTAGGAGAAGATCACAACCTGAGTTATCTGGTTAGCTAGTTGAGCTGTAGTGATCAATCAATATCTACCTAGACAATACTGAACATTTTTTATTTAGATGGAAACTTCCAGAAAGCCATTAGACTGTTAAAGCTATGAAGCCTGCAGACAAAACCAACCTTTTTGATTACGTTTAAATTAACTTCCCCCAGAAGTTCATTTTTCTTAATTTCACCATTCCTGCATGCATGAAATTGATACAATTTATAGAATGCAGTTTAGAGGCAGCGCTCCCTGTAATTTCTCTCAAATGATAGGTGAGATGCTTGAAATTTCAGCACAGCATGGTTGTAGTGTGTAAATTTATAAACAGCTGTCACCAGCTATCTGTCTGTGCTTTAAAGGATCAAAGCAAAAAATATCTTTCAAAATCACTGTTTTCACTTAGGGAGACTCTACCTAATGAAGAGTATTTGTATTTTATATGTGGATGGTTTCCTTAAATTTCCTGTGATATGACACTATAAAATAAACATGCCTTACTAAAATGTCTGAATGAGTGTGCAGGGGTCTTGTACACCACCTCATGTTTACCATGTTAAAATGAACTTCTGCAGGAATGTAGAAATTATGAGATTGCACCAAAATGGTTTGAAAAACAGTACTATAATTTGTCAAAAACAGTATTGAAATGTCTGGAAATCTGTAGTATATTTTCATTGAACTGCAAAAACATGGAATATCACAAGTCCTGTCTGCACAGAAATTATGCAGAACTATTGGAGGGGAAAGGATGTTTAATTCTCTCTTTAAAAAAAAAAATCAAACAAAAGCTTAGGTTGGAATTTAAAAAATGTGAGTTTTGACATGAATAATATTTGTAACAAAACATTCAAATCTGAAGTCTAAATTGTGTGAGTGGGGAAACCTTTGGGGGATTTTTACATCCTTAATTAATGATTTTAATGTCAAATTAGGCCCCTGGCTCAATCACTGTGTTTTCAAATGAGAAAGTATCAAATCCACCTACTTTATTCTTCCTTATTCATCTCTGTTTTACCATTTTTGTGACTGGAAAGCAGTTTAGAATAAAAAGTGAAGTTACTTTTTTTAATTCAAGCGAGCAGTTATAACTCTGAATGCATTGACGAATGAGGGAGACCCTGGCTCAGAAATAGTAAAAATGTTAGTGTTCATACATTAATTCATAGGAGAAACAGCTGCATGAAATACAGCGCTCAAGGAAGTATTCTGCTAGAAAGCTCAAGTAACATCTACTCCAACAGGGGACTTGGAGAATTTCCTTATATTTCCTTATATTGTTGCAAACGTTAAGGTTCCTTTCTGCTTCAGAAATGTCGCTTCATTCCCATGACTGGAAAAAAAAAGAATAGTTTATAAAGCCTACTACCATTTCTTTCAGCTGACTTGCTTCATGTGACTATAGCCACTTCCAGGGATACTTTTAACCTAAATATAATACAAACCGATGCTTTGTTCCTCAAGTAAAAGATTGCGGTCTGCATTTCTCATGCCAGTGGGAAACCCAGACTTTCTCAGTGGATTATCATAAATGCACTCTAAACTGATCTAATGCTTAATCCAAAGAATACCTGGATATTTTCCATCATTATAAATGGCACAGATGCCCATAGTTAGAGCAGTGCAGTTTCCACATTTAAAGCATTTTTGGCATTTTCTACTGTAAGAAGCTCTTTTATTCAATTAAAGCATAGACAGACTTGAGGTTTAAAATGTGCCTTCCTGCTTTTCTGTTTCAGAAAAAAATTTAAATTGTTCATTAACTTTGGTTTGCTGACAGCCTTCTGTTCAATTTTCTTTTAAAGAACTTATTAGTTGAGAAATTATGCTACTTTGCTTTGAACCAGAGACATGAATTTCAGTTTGCTTAGTTCGTCAGTTTTGCACTCAGTTGCAAATATGAATATTTGTTGTTGTTGTTGTTATGAGTTTTATGGGTACAATATTCTTTTACCTTCCTTGTGAAATATTCACATTGTAACAAGAAGAAAGTCCTCACTGAAATTAGTAGCTCTGACTTCATAAGAGTGTTGAATTGTGAGCTATAAACCAAGCTTGCAAACCAAGTGTAAACAAAATATTGGATAGCTTCCCAGCTAAATGCAATTCATCCATACAAAAAATGAGGCAGACACCTGAGATAACTTGTGGTCATGTAAATAAAACTTCTTTATTTTAATACAGACAAGAAAAAAGAATTTTTTTTTCTTGATTGCTCACTGTACTAATGTTTAAATATCTGATATTTCAAATGTAATTTCATGTAATAAAATTTGGGTTTGTGTTTTATATAATTTGTACATAATATACATTGTAATTAATAGTGCAGAATTATGTTTATATAATAAAAATAATTTCATGTTTTATTATTTCTGTGGTAAATGCTATTCCATGCATAAAATGTGCTCTTTGTATCTCAGAGACATATGCAAGTAATTAGTGTTTTACCTAAGCAAGCTTACAACTTTGGATTTTGTCTGTTTAAAAACAAAAGTGGCAGTAGTTATGCTAGAATTTTATATAATTTCATCTGTCTGAATGGAGACACAATGTACTGCTCTTCCAGAAAACACATGCTTTCAAAAGCTTGTGTTTCTGAATTTGGGAAAAAGAAGAAGCTCTTGTCATTCTGTCTTCAACTTCTGTAGGAAATAGGTAGTTGATATGCCAGATCCTCAACTCACCTAGCTCTATTGACATCTATATCGGTATAGTTATTAGTCCAGCTGAGGATCCAGCCCTTCTGAAGGGATGGAAGGAAACACAGCTGGGTATAACCTATTTATCAAAGGAAAAATAAACAGTAGTTCAAGTAAGATGTAAGGTCATGAGAAAGTAAATAGTTCTGTTTCATTGCAGAATATTATAGATGGTTTAAATCTAATTTATATGATTCCAAACCAAGTTCTTCAAGCATACCCAATTGCCGTTTTGCAGTGGATCATGCTATTATTATTTCTAGCTTTTCCCATAATTTTTACTTTAATAGTTTCTCTTCTTTTTTCTTTATTTTCTCTTTTTTCTTTATTTTTCTGCTTAGTGCACCTTGTCTGTTGCTGTGCTCTGAACCTTTAACAAGTGTCCACATGGAATGGATTAGTCATGTTCTGTGTAGTCTGATCTGAAGTCCACTGAATTGAACTGAAAATCTAGTATTAATTTAATAGGGCACTGGCTTAGCCAGTCAAGTGACTAAGAATTTACAAATGTGCAAGTGTGCTTGAATATTTATAGGGCTTTGGAAATTATTTCAGCAGAGTCCAAGACCAGTTGGACCAACTGAATGTTCTACATCATTACTTAAGTTTAGGTCCACAAGTACTGTGCTTTTACAAAACTGCTTAAAAAAAATGCCTTTCAAGAGACAAACTGGGCTGTTTTTTAAAGTGTATTAACAAATAATGAGAGAATAAATTACAGCTGGCTTTAGTGAATCCATCCACCATCTACAGACATATAATATGTCTGCAATAAAGCATTCCAAGGATACTAGGCCTCATGTAAAACCTGGAGTGAAATCTTTATGTGATATGTATCTTTTGTTTGTTCTATGCTCTGGTATGGATTTGAGGAAATTAACTGTAAAGGAAGCATTTGATTTAGGACCTGCTGTGATTAGAACTGATCTTCAGGACATCTCTGTGAGCAATGAAGTGGTAGAGGATTTCTCGCTTACTTTAGATTACAACTCACTTGATAAAATTTCTGTGTGTTTGTCTGCCAACTTTCCTATCTTCAGTTTCAAACAGCACTAATGAATTGCAGTTTTATTTAAAGATCATATAAAAACACAGCACAAGAGTTTTCTGTTCTTCATCCTTGAGTCAAAGTACCTGCAAGTAAGTGTACTTGGTTTTGACACCTAAAGTACTGAAGAGACTTTTTCTGCTTCTGGGATCTCTCACCCTGGTGTTTGTTCTTAGAAGCATCACCTTAGAGATGTGCTTTGCTTCTTCTGGAAGAAACACGTGTGGAGCACCAGCTACTCATTCTTAGTACAGGCATCCCAGCTTGGTTTGTGTGCCTCTTAGCCCACTGTAGTAGAGTGTAATGACTGTGGAGACAGGACAGCCTCTTTCTCTGCAAAAGGAAGGTTTTTCAGGAGGACTAAAGTATTCACTCTAGCAACATCTATACATAAAGAGCCTTGTAGCTTTGCAGAACTCCTGTCCTCTAAGTTAGGCACTCAGGTTCACAGAAGACTAGTGAGTGAGGAGGCCAAGAAGCTAATCTACAGAGAAGGCTGAGGAAGGGTAGACCTCTGTTTCTTTCAGCAGCTTGGAAAGCATTTGCATACTGTTTTGGAACATGATGAAAAACTCAAGCTGTGTAGTCTCACTTGAGATCTCTCAGTTATTCCTCTCTGATAATCACTGAAAGAGCAGCATGAACTAGAGCTGAGTAGTCACTGTACTGACTAAAGAGGAGGGAGAGCTTAACTGTACTTTTTGCTTCAGGTATTTCATTTTGGCTGTGGCTGGAATAAAGATCTTCCATATACAGTATGAGTGATCTTAGTATTAACCATCAACACTCACTGATTGAAAGAAGGACACTAAAAGACATGCATATTGAGTGAAATGTCGTTGGCTTTGTATGATGAACTGTGCCGGTACATGTCATTGTATTTGGCAGATACCATTTAGACACTACCACTTAATGCTGCCAGGTCTTGTTGACTGTGTGCTTGCTACAGAAGAAACTGGAGAGTCTTTGTTGTTAAAGGAGGCAAAAAAGAAAAAAAAAAAAAAAAAAAAGGTTGGAAAAGGTACAAGTGGGGATTTTGAGAACTGAGATGCAAAACATGCAAAAGATCCTTTTTGTGGAACTATACTTTGTTTTCTAGAAGGAACATACAGTTGTACACTGGTGTGTTTGTATATTTGGTTTGCTTCCTTTATTTTAAAGACAGAGTTGGGCTGCAGAGCTGGAATCTGAGACCGGTAATCTGTCCAGTATTTAACAGGTTGCCATGATCTTTCAGGCACCAGTAAAATTTAGATCCACAATTACATTTGTCCGAAAGAAAAGAGCAAAAGAATTCTGGCACAAAATTTCACATGCACTTATTAGAAGCGTGATCTCTGAATCCCATTGGGAATCTCAGGATTTGGTGTTTCTTTGTATCTGCATTGCTCTGAACAAGAATTTTGGTTTGGGCTCCTCTTTAATTACTATTTTTATAGAAACACAACCAAATGAGAGTATCTGACTAACTGATAACACTTCTGGTTTTATTTAACTTCTGCTAAGTATTCTTCTTCACTACCTAGATTTCTTCCTCCACCAGAAAACCCTAAAATTAAAAAAAAACCAAAGTATTTGCTATCCTATGATTAAGGTCCAATCTGCCCCTTGACATTTTTCTTACAAAATCAAAACTTAGTTATTTGTTGTTCAGACAGTTAAGTAACTGTTCTTGAACCTATTCCAGATCTGAAGGGCTATTCTTAGGAATGTGTTCAATATTTACTTGAATAAAAAGATCTTAATCTCGGCTCTTTTAAAAAATGCTTTTTCATATCCTCATTCCAAAGAAAATAAGTCACTATCATATACCACAAAGGCTTGTTATATAAACTGATTTGGCCAGGTGAGCCAAATGATGTCTTGGAGAGAAAAGAGAGTCTGAAATATTTGTTTGATCTTTGTTTTTATGTTGAAAAGACAGGTCACAGAAAATGGGAATGTCAATTTCGGTTGTTTGGTATAAATTCTCAGACTTGGCTTTCAGCATAAGGCAGAGCTGGAAAAGGAGAAAATTACCTGAATTCAGAGGAAAACACATGTGCACTGCTCAGGTTTTCAGGTGGAGTTGTGACTGTATATCTAATTGTTAACTTGCGTTCAGGAACCATTTAAAATGAAACATTTACTCTTTGGTATTAGAAATGCATCTTTGCTGGAGGGATGACCTCTCTTTTCCTTTCAGTGTTTCTCAGTTTTCTGTATGAGTGTACTAATATATATGAGTAAAGGAATGGGTCCTCTGTGCAGTATAAACATCCTCCAAGATAATAATTTTTGCATACATGGTGAGAGACTGTGCCCCAAAGAGACAGGCAAAGCAGAGGATTTCTGTGTAAAGGATTGTGAAGTAAAGCAATTGTATGTCACCTCTCAAAATAGCAGCTAAATGTAATGTTTTACTCAGTGCTGCAATTTTTCAATTGTAAGACCATGACAGCGGTGGTCTTGTTGTCCACTTGAATCCCAGTCCAGTAAAATGATATTTGAATAAAATCTCCTAAATTGTATAAAATCTCACAGAGTGCCAACTCTTTTAGTGCCTGGATACCCTGTATAATATGACAGTATGTAACATATAATCTCCATTATCTGTGAGCTGCTTAAATGAGGTATAGATTGTTTGTAAAGGCAGAAAACCCCCAACTGACTCCAGAGAGACAGTTTAAGTTTAGGTAGGCTTATTAATTTAGGCATAGTCCTTAATAGAAGTGACTATATTTTTTCCAGGACCAGCAAACCCAGAAACAGCTTCTGTGGCATTGCACGGCACAAAGCTGAAGCTTAGTAAGCCCTATTAGGCCTAAGCAGCTTGAGCTACCAGGGTTAGAAATGCTGTGGAAGATGTGGGGACACTTCTGTGTCACTCCGTGTGGAGACTGGACTTAGCATGGACTTATCAGTATGCTGTAGTTATCAGTACATTACCTTTTAATATTCCAGGTGCCAGGAGAATATATTAGTTTGGGCATGGGAAACTGGGCCCAGAAGTTTGGTGTTGCACCTGAGCTAAGAAGCCCACCTCAGACCAAGACGACAGAGAAACAGGAGACAAAGACGTTGATGTGAATCTGAGAGGAGCCATTAGCTCACCTAGATAATAAGTCCAAATTTATAAACAACAGCGAATGGCCACATGGGGAATTCCATTATTTTATTATTGACTGCATTTATTATTATTGACTACGCTTTCCCATTGTTTCTGTAGTACTTGTATTACTAGAGTTATTCCATTTTCCAACATAATCCAACAAACCATTCCTCCATATATGGGAGAGTTGATAGTATTTTATAACCTGATTGGCACCTTGCCATTTGAGAATAACTTAATTGATGTCAGTGGAATTACAGTAGCATGAACTAATAAATTGGTGCAGTTATTTAAATAAAAAGAAACAAATTGTCAAGCCTGATCTGAATATCTCTGCCTCCCATCCCCCACCCTTTGCTAAAACAAACCATCTGGATCTTACATGGATGTAGTATTTTGTTATCTTAGAAAGTTATCCTTTTTACAGTTAAAAAACAGCCAACCAAATGAAAAAACACCCTCCCTGTCATTTCCAATAAGATGTCTTCTCAAACATCTCTGTAATATGTGTGTGAAGACCTGTCTTCTGTAGTTTATCTAACATGTGATAACAGTTGGATGGATATGCTGATGTTTTCTTTATAATAATTTTCTAGTAGGTTTTTTTTTGTAATTTTCTAATAGACTAGGACAAACTATAGGGCACGAATACGTACTACATCCCTTAGATACAACAGGTATTTACTGACATTGGCTTTAATAGTTTATATGATCCAGCAATATACGTAGCTTTTTGGGTCCTGCCATACTGAAGTATAATCTTGATCTTAAACATATGTTAATAGACATTGATCAGAAAATTTGCAAAAAGCCCTTTGATAGCATCCCTCATCATAAACCTGCGGAGCTTTCAGGATTCAGCAATAAACATGGCTTACCAGTCCTTAGTATCTGAACCCTAATCTTCACCAAAGTCTAATGATATCTGCCTGATGCGGAACCACCTGCTTATACTTCCTACCAGTAACTCTTACTCTGTTTGCCCTTAATATCCTGCTATTCATAGCTAAGCGAGGGGCTAAAGGATAGTAAGAGTGGAGGATTTTCTAGAAGTTCTAACAGCTAAACATCTCATGAATTAAAATGCAAATCAAAGCAAGCTTCCTTTCTGCTTATTCACTTCTGTGTAATGGGTTGGTTTGTGATATATCACTGGCCTCAATCAAGACCTGAGATAACCTGGTGTAAAAAACTGGTTGGGATTTTATTTTCTAGGTTATTTTGTGAAAAAATCTGCTTAATGACATTTTTAAAAATCAGAAATCAAGTACCTCTACTAATTTACTGTCAGAAGTCTTGAAACCATATCAGAGTGAAAATGCTTTAACTAAGAAGAGAAAAGCAAGCAAGACTTTGAATAATTGCATAATATTGATTGTAAGTGTATGCACTGCAAGGTCACCAGTGCATTAACACTCGGTAATGACTACTATATCCTGGGGTTGTTGCAGAATTCTTTTTCACTTGTTTATGTCAGGTCTGCTTAGTTTGCCAAAGGCTAGTAAACAGATGAGCATAATTAGGACTTCCACAAATAGAGTCTTTTTAATAATCAGTACCAGGATGGGTATATAGAACAGTAAAGAATAATTGTATTGCTGCTTAGTTTTTCTCTGGACTGTCTCTTCAGTCAATTTCTAACCAGTACCATAGGTAGCTCAGTAGTTATGTAGCTCAATAATAATATAGGAATATGGAAATGGACATGCTGGCATCATACCATTGGCAGCCTGATACTTGTAAAGATCAATATAACTGTTGCTATGTAGACTTCACAAATGTATGCATAAGGACTCAGAAAAGTCAGCCTCCATCTGCCAAATGCAAATGCTTAGCAGAATCTTTAACTTCAGAAGTTAGGTGTCCTGCCACCTTCTGCAGTGCACAGTGAGACCCTCAGAATAGGATTCATAGAGACCATTACGCTGAGCAGGAAAATAGCAAGTATAAATACTTCAAGGGAAGAGTGATAACATAGGTAATCAAATGCCAACAGCTTACAGACCAGAAAAATTGATGAGGTTTTCTTCTTGCCTGTGTTACCTATAGACTGGATAAAGAGCTAAACACCAAACGAATTACTAGAGTTATGCTACTGCGGAAACTAACTGCACATCATCTGCTTCATGGTAGCTTTCTGATTCAAGACTAAATGCATTGGTTTTGTCCAGTAGTAAATAGCCTTGAATTGCCTTGCAGGGAAGAACAAGGCAATTTAAAAATTGCATGAGTGTTTCCATCTGAACATAAATTCCTTTTTTTCTCAAGCCGCTGTTCAATATTCTCATAGGGTAAGAGCATCTCTCCTGTAAACATATGTCGAGACATTTTGGGTTCTTTCAGCTCCAGTCCATAAAAATATCCTCACGTTCCATCTGGAAAATAATTCACATTGCTTTTTCTGTTTCAAGCTGAATCAGAAGTTCATCAGAGAGAGAGAATTTGGGGGTGTTATTATTCACAAGTATAGTTCATTATTCAGCCAGCTGTGTACACAGGACATCACTGACATTAAAAGCTGTGAAAAAATACTTTTTTCAACACTTGTAGTTTAAACTATTTTTGACAAACCATAGTGACATTTACATCTTTTATGTCTTTCATTTGTGATCTTAAAAGGAAACTGTAAGTTTATTGGCACTGTAAAGTCATACCTATGTACTGCATTAAAAATGGGTTTATTTACTTTCTTTGGTTTTGTCATAGAAAAACAAATGTTTTAATCACTGTGGGGAAAAGTACTGTTTGTTTATAATAGCACCTGTTCTTGCATAATAGGAAATACAGTTTGAGCCATGCTTTCCTGGAATTGTTGTCTGACTGGTACAGTTGTTCACTAAATTCGATACCCTTGTGTTGTCTTTCAAGAGATGTTTTATTTCTTCTAATTTATTTATTTATTTATTAAATGCCTGGCATGTTTCTCTTTACATTAGTATCCTAGCTATGTTTCCTGAGCTGCCTCTGTGGATGTCTTTCAGGGCTGGACAGTAGCATCCAGTGTCTTCAAATTAACATTCCTCTATGAAGTTGACTTAAGTCAAATGCATGTGATTGTGGGCCAAGTTAGAGGTAAAGAAAACAGTATTCTACAAATTATAGGAGCTGCTTGGGAAGCTTTTTGGTTCTTTGCCCTCCTTAGAATTTTGTTTACTTTCAGTCTTCAGGTTTACAAACCAGCCTTATCAAGTCTACCACTTGCAAGAATTGTACCCCTGCCCAGTGGCACTTCCTTCCCTCACCCAGAGGGTTTCAGCTTTAAAATTTTCAGGAAATATAAAAAAGACTGCATAATGTGTGTTTCACCAATTGAAGAGAAAGACTTCACGTTCACATTTAGCTTCTAAGCCCAGAACCTTTAATGTATTCACCTCTGACTGGGGGAATTGCTTATGTCCAGGCAGACCCTTTAGTAAGAACAGAGATTTAAATAAGCTTAAGTGGTAGGGAAGCATACACTTTCTTGTTCTTTAACAAATCAAGTAAACTTTTAATGGCTCTAAAAGGTAGCTTAAATGCATCATTAGGGAAAAATGGCTAGAAAATTAAATTTCTACTCCAAATGCAAACAGAAGTTCATAGTTCTAAAATCTCTTGTTGAAAGCAAATTTTGATCAGTAATTTTTGGTTATTTCATCCTCAGATGGATCAATAGAAAAATTAATTTAGCTGGAAAATTGAATATTTTTGGCTGTGATTAGAAAAGTATAAATTATTTTTTCTTTATGGATTTTTTTCTTTTCCCACTTAGATTTTGTATAAGGTTTTAAGTTCATCTTGGTAAGCAGGAAATGATGTACAAACATAACAAAACCAAACAAAAATATACGAAAGCTAAGCAGTGAGCATAATGAATATTAAAAGTGAAAAATATTTTGCCAACTCTGTTTTTTTAAAAAAGTTATTGCTTGAAAGGACCAAGGCTGAAATTTAGGAATCAGATGAAGTAACATTGTAAAGGCCTGAGTCTCAGACCTTACTGAGCTAATTAAATTACTGACTGCTACTGAATGGAACATTTTTGTCATATCTGGCAATGTTAGGAGAAGGATGGCTATGAGGAAATGGCTGTGATTGCCATTCTAAAGGAAATCACTTTCAAACACGAGATCTAAGAATTTTTAAGAAGACATGGAATCCTTAGGAAGTGAAAGGGAAGCTCAGGAGCAAAGAAAAAGAGTGGATGTTTAAGGTACCTGTGCTGCAGATGTTACCAAACGGTTCAGAAGGGAAAAGTGACCTGTTAGCATGTCTCTTCAAAGAAGTGTTGATCAGATAAGACTTGGGCAGATGTTTTTGAAAGCTCAGAAGAGAAGCAGACTGTATAGTGTCATAGGTATATACTTGAATATTACAGGGTCTGTGATTAGTAGAATAAGTCCTAGCTCAAATCTTCATTGTGATGCTCTGAGGAGCTGTAGTGACTGGGGAGGCCACAGGAGGGTTATGGTGATGTATCTAAATTGAGTTTTACTCTGTGGTGTTTTATGGAAAGTTTGTGATGTCCTTCACTTGCATGACTAGCATCATGCTTACCATTCCTTTAAAATACACATAAATTCAAATTTTAATAAAGACAACAGATAGATCCATGCCCTGTTGCAGAACCTGCTTTAGGCAGCTCCGCTAAGGTCACGTAAATGTTCCTGGCATACTAATTTCAGTGATTTAAGCAAATTTTCCAGCTAGTACAAATGATCTCCCTGTCATATGGAACTATCTTCTGTCTGTTTCTAAATGGCTTTCACAGTGCTTTGGAGGGAACAGATTGATTTTCCATAGCTGCAATACATTCTAGAGGTTACGCCTTGTCATTGTAAAGCTGAAGAGATCAGAAACCAGTCAACTCACTATGTCTAATGTTATTAGCATGGTATGACCTCAGCTGGAGAAGACTTGAATTATTTTTATGAAAAAATTTTCATTTTTAAAAGTCAGATATGATGAGGCCATTTTTGGTATCTCTCAACATCAATCAGTGCGTTTATGTACACTGCATGTCTTTCCCAAATCCTCAGTGAAAGTAAGTTGGGTTTTGGAATTTAAAATTGATGTTACCTTCTTTTCAGAGATTTCATTTTATTTAAGCACATCCTGGCATCTGGCAGATTTAAGGAAAAAAAATATGTTTAAGTTAACATTTCCTATTGTTAACATCTACAAACAGGCAAATCCACAGCAGATTGGGAAGTGTTTTATGGAAGAAAATGACTTCAAGTGACATAGCCTGTCTTCTTGTCAGCTGGGGTTAATTACAAGGTTTTTCATTAAATAGATTAAAAAATTTAAATTATTCTAAAATATTTAGGATTAAAAATTATAAATAATAATTACTTCCCAAATAGTTCACTTGGAAAATTTTATAATCCTTAGATTATTGTTTTTTAAATTTATTTTTCAAAGTATGTTCAGATTAGGTTGAAGATAGATTTGCACATATACCTGCTTTAAGTCCTGATGGAGATATGGTTAAAATTATATCATTCTGGGGAAAATTTGTTGTGATTGGGGTTGTTAGAAAGTTGTCATTTGCTAACAGAAAACCAAGGCAGCGTTACCTAATGATTGGGTCAATGGACTGCATCCCAAGAGAGCTGAAATCTATTCTTGGCTTGCACACTGGCCTACTGGGTAAGTTAAGGCAAGTTTCTTGGTGTCGCTCAGTATGGTGGTTAGTGATCCATATCTCCTTTGAAAGACAACTTGAGTTCTACTGATTAAAAGGTTTATTTTTACTTATCCTTATTTAATGTTATATTAATATTAATCAAGACAGGTATTTTCTTCCAAATGAAAGCTGTTTGCTTTAGGAAGATTCAGTTGTAATATTCTTGATGAGCTTTTCTGCAAATCTGTTCCTCTCATTGTAAAATAGACCAATATTGAGCTTTTTGCACATTTATAGGTTTAGGGAGAAACAATAAATATAAATAATTAATTTGATCTCCATTAACTGCCTAAGAAGGTGCATGGACTAGGTAATTAATGTTAAACATTGCAGCACCTAATTTAACATTTAAAGACTGCATCTGCTGCTAAACTAGAGAAAAGTACTTGCTTAATGGATTTGAGCACTGTATCACAATTGTTCTTATGGTTCAATGAGAAGAAGGATCCCTGGTGTGTGGTTTTCGTCTGTGCCTACTGGTGCTCTCCCAAGCAGTGTTCAGTTCTGGGGGGAAGGACATGCCAGGCATGATTCTCAATAATCAGTTTAGAAGTTGCTACCATATTCTGGGAAACAGAGACTTTTGCAGTGTGGATGCAGCAAGGCTGTAATGCTTCCTGTTGGGACCAGGGACTAGTTTTATTTTGTGTTATAGTAGTAGTCAAAGATGGCAAACAAAATATGGCCTTTGGTGACTAATTATATATCACATTTTGCTATTTCTGTGGTAGTTTTGTCATAGTTCATTCTGCTGAGGGGAAAACACAGAAAATAACAATAATAACAGTGGTAGTAGTAGTAGCAGGGGCATGGATATGTGTGTTTTGTACAATCCATTAAGAGTTTTTCAAGTGTAAAATCTAGTATCACTTTAAGCAGGGCTTCAGGGTGAACCTTAGCCATTTGCCTATGGTCTCTGGAGAACTAGCTCCTGCTGGTCTACTGAGTAGTGAGTCAGCAGCAGCATCCAGGAAAGGCTGGACCTGCGGTGGATTCTCAGTAAGTTCAATTTGCCTAGAACACATTAATTTGTAGACTGGCCTCTCTGCTCTTCAGGTTCACTGGATGGCTGTCACTTTGTGGGGGTGGCTGACAATTTGTTAAGGAGACACTTGTCCTAGGATTTGGCAAGGGTAGCCAAAATTAGCTAATGCCTAATATCTCAAAACTACTATTGATTTAGGGAGAGGGTCTCTCTTTTTTGGATGATTTTGGTTGTTATACTTAACTCCCTAAAAAGGAACCTTTTCCCCACTTCCTCTGGGTCAGGTGCTTGTTTTAAATTTTGATCTAGAATCCAGAATGATTCACAGCAATACCATATTGTTCACCATTGCAAAGCGAGCTGCTTTTTTTAAGGGGTCTATTTCAGGGCTAAGTGCATGACCTGTGAATCTGATTTTTGCATCTGAACATCTGATGTCCCTTTTGTAGCTATGAAGATATGCTGAAATCTCTGTCAAATGATCCAAATTCCCAAATTATACCTGGACAAAATTTTGGTCAGAAAAAGGTTAAACAGTCATAGAAATAGAAATCCAAATACGTTTTGACTCCTCCACTTTCCAGACTAAATCTGGCTTCTCTCATCACAACACAATAAACTAATTCCTGTTGAAATGTAAGTCTACTTTGGATGTAACCAGAGGGAAGAGGAAGAGAATGATGGCTCAGCTCAGGAGAAGTCTTCATGAATTTGTCTCTTTCTAATATAAGCACATGTTGTACCTCAGAAATATTTGTCTGACTTTCTGAAAACAGTAAGGAATTTGCTGTTACCTCAGGCAGGGAATTTCATCTTGGTTTACATAATATTCGGGAGTGCCCTAATGAACAATACCCTGAATAACTGCTGCAGCAATTCCTGTGTCTTTGACATATCATGGCTTAGCTCAGTGTAGTATGCAGTCTGTTAAAATGGTGAGAAATTGCTGAGGATAGAAATACATCCAACATCTTAACTGATTTGATTTCTACACATTTCATCATATTTTTCTGAATGAGGCACCAAAACCCACAAAAGCTTTTACATCAGTATTTCCCATAACAGTCTTCCTAGCAAAATGAGAACAGCTTATTGTAATCAGAGTATTTTACTTCCCTGTGCTTAAGTTTTTATGTACTGTTGACCACACTGTGCTGAATTTTCTCCATTTTTAAACCAGTCTTTAATGTGATGCTTTAGCTAGCAAAGTACAGAGTTCCCTGGGTTTCACCCAGAATATGTGCTAGAAAGTCAAATTATCATGTTAAAAATGTGCTTTAAAAGATCATATCAAAGTGTTCTAGAATTGAGGAGAAATTATATCCAAAGAGGAATTCAAACAAGAATACATCACTTTTACATTTCTTGAATTTGTGTAATATATTTTATATTCCAAAACAGATGGGACCAGTTTTCTGGATAGCATCCCTATTATACCAGTGCTGCTGGATTCTCATTGAGAGCCATCATATGAGGCTCCAGGAGAACAGAAGGATTTGAACAGCACAAAGAATAAAACAGAGATCTTATGATGCTGCCATTAAACATTATATCACAATATGCCTTCAATTCTTGCATAATCTGCAACTCTGTGATTTCCCTGCCAGCTTAATTTTTGATCTATGGATTTTAAAATTTCACTTGTAATCTTGGAAAGAACTGAGGCAATTTGGTGGATGATCAGTTTTGTCATGCTGATCTTATTCTCATAAACAATGAGAACCAAAGAAAGACAGAGCTGTAGGTATAAAAGGTAATGACAGCTGTATTTTAACAGCAAAGGCTTTGGGTGTGCTGAAATGATATCATAAGGCAGTATCTGTTGCAGAATCTGAAGTTTCAGCACCACATCACATGTGAAGAGTGCTTATACTAGCATACAAGGCAAGAATCTTAAGTTCTTTGTTGTCCACTCATTATCAAACAGTTGTTTTCTATCATCTATAAATTTTTTTCTAACATCTTAGGAAAGATAGTTTTAGAGGATTTTGAGGCTTCATAGATTTGAATTGTATAGGGTGTTTTCTTGTTTGTTTGGGGTTTTTACATGTACAGATTGCATGCAAGACTAGAGATAATTCTGGAGGAAGCAAACAAGTAGGCAGCTGAAACTGTCATCACTGACAGTCAAAATGGAAACTGGTGGAGTTTTAGGATCACATCCCCGGAATAGAAGAGTGGAGCTAACTCCTGAGAGAGTGTGTGTGGGTTTGAAGAATGAGAGAGATAAGGAAGGAGAGCCAATGGAGAAATAAAGAATTGACAATAAGTCAATTAGAAGACTTTGAAGATAAATTTTAAAGGACTCTTTATGACAAAAGCTGAAAGATATAAGATAGAAGAGAAGGATGTTATCATACTGTAATATTATTCTAATACCTGGATAAGAATTGTAGCAGGTATACCTTAAAAACAAAATCACATTCATCTTCACAATCCAATAGATTTGATAAAGAAAACGAATTTCAAAGAATCCTAAAAACATTAATAACCTCCTCTTTAATCTTTAGATAATGAATAGACTATTTTCAGTGATTAACACTTTGTAATCATATTCTTTCTTTAGCTCAAGAGACAATTATAGTAAAATTAGTAAAATTATAGTTTACTTAAGATGTATTGGCTTTTCTTCTCAGGTTGGCTTAGAATGGGGTCCTTGGAGAAAATCCATTCTTTTGTAGCAGGCAGGCTCTGAAAAACAATCTGTTTCTTCTCCTCTATGTGTCTAACTAGCTTTTTCATTGCAATGTGGTTTCCTTCTGCAAAACAAAGCAGAAGGAAAAAAATGTTATTCTTCTACAGGGGTCTCTGTGAAGTGAAAAACTCTCCTTAGATCCTTTATGAATGTCAAAGCTTTTATGGCAAACACATTCACAGACTTTTCTGTACAATGTTACTTGAATAAGTTCTCCTTATCAACCGCTTGAATTCAAACATGCTGTCTGGCTTTTCTATATATTCAGAATATGTGGCACTGCAAAAATTACCAGGAATTCCCAAGATCTTTTTAACTTTGGCTGTGACAACACCTAGTACGTACAAACAATTCAGAACTCTCAAGAACCATGGAAATTACTTGAGTTATTGAATGAAGTTACAGTATTTGAGAGTATTAGTATTTAGGAGTTGGCCAGACATCAACTGTATGTTGTTCTCATGCAGTTCCATCACTCCTGTGACTCAAAAATATCAGATAAGTACACTGAGGAAGAAGGTGTAGGGGAATCATATTGTACAAAAGTGAGACAGAAGAGGAAGAGTTGTTAGAGCATGCAAAAGCAGCCAGATTCCTGTCTGCTTGGCACAAGCATAAGGTAGGAGAAGCCTGGTGGTATGATGTAGTGTCATAGAGCTGCCAGTCAGAGCTGTGGATAGATGAAGAAGTGGAGGGGGAAGTGAGGCAAGGGGAACCAGCTGGGACAGGAGAAGGATGGTACGAGTGTGGCAATGAGCCTTAGCTTCCAGACACAGGGTGGGGAATCTGATGTCAAACATGCAAGTTATGCCCGAGAGAGGGATCCAGGGAGAAGGGCACTTCTGATAATGCCTGAACTGTGTGCCGTTCAATGTTCTAATCAGATGCCTGTAAGAGAAGACAGGGTGAGGACTTTCCACATTTTCACATTTTATAGGTGATTACAGCTTATTTCCAAAGGTTAGAAAGAACACAGTAATTGAATGTGTTGGTGCTGTCTTTGCACTAATGACTGGAGCAGATGGTAGAAGTGCTGCGTTACAGAGAGAGAAGAAAAAGGAAAGAACTGGTAGCTTCTGTGAAACAGCAGACATGTTATGTTTCTTGCATCTGGTCCTATGCCCATCACATTGCAGTGTGAATATTTTTGCCAAAATTCGGTTCCATTTTGTAACTTGAATTTTCATTTAAATGTGCTGGTTTCAGCAATTGCCAGAAAAGTTGTCTTGCATTAAAAATACAATTTCTGATCAAATCCAGAGACAGATTTGCCTGAAAGCAGCCCAGCAGCAATGAGTAAAAGAAAAGGAGTTAGATGTTAAGTGCTGGTATTGTACTCCTGGCCTGAATCAAGCAGTGTGGAAAAAGAAGCTTGACTTTATCTTAAATGAATGTAATCACTTACTCAAGGCTGGGATTTCCCTGCTTTTTGACAGGACACTTCAGCAGTCTCAGATTTGCCTAGTATAGCATGGAAACATTTCTTTAATCATTTCCTGCTTTCGTATAATTTTTAGAATTAAGCTACATTTCCAGTGAAAAGGAATGGGACAAGGGGACATGAGAAGCCTACCCCTATTTGAAAGATGTGAGTTAGCCTTCTAGCTTCTTTAGCTCTTTTTAAAAGAAGTACCTTGCAGTGATATATATCAAAAAATAATTTAATTCATAAATGATATGACCTGTTCTCACTCTTAGTAAGTAGCAGATAGTTCTGTTTCTAGAATCATCTAAACTGTCTGGCTTTGCCCAATTTCCTGAGGTTCCAGGCATCTCTGTAGATTTAGATAAGGGTCAGATAAACATCCACATTTTCATATGCTTACTCAAACCTTTTGCTGAGCTTTCTTCCTTTACTTTTCTTTTGTAATTGTACATTGTCATCTATACTTAAAAAAAAAGTTCTGAAAATTCCCTTGCTCTTTTCTCATTGTTGAAAGTGACAAGATAGTCACAAGGAGACTTACAAGTACCTACTGAAAAATCATTTGCATTCTCATATGTGCATTAGACTGTTGGGAAAAAATATGTGATGATCCTAAGTGGATCTGACACCAAATGCTCACGGTGCAGATAACAAATTTCATCCCTATTAGGCTCCTGTGTCCCCATATTTTATTCTCCCCTCACTTAGTAATGCCAACAACTGCAACATTTTTAGAATACCCTGGGAAAGAGAGGCTGCATTTTGAGCAGTTAAGACTGTAAAAAATATACCTGAAGAGCAAATGTTTCTAATAAGCCTTGGAAGAGTTTGTGAATATGACAGGGATCTCTGCTGTTTGTTATCAAGCACAATCTGTAACATTTACATCACTTAGCCTTTACCCAACCCTTAATAAACAGTATTTTTTTCTGGCTCTTCAAGTTCCAATCAGTGTCCTGTCTATAACTGTATGACCTCTACCCAGAAAATAGGATTCTCCTTAGGTTTCTGGGGAAATATCTTAAATCACATTTACTAGATGTAATTTTATGTTTCCTTCCTGTAGAGTTACCATGCCATCTTCTAATCATCACCCATTATTTCATGAAGCAAATAAAACTGTTGGGATTAGATGCTGTCATGAGGATTAAAGAGAAAAAGGAAAAATCACAGATTGACCAATAAAGAGACATTGATGAAAACTATTTTGAGGGAAAGCAATGAAGCTTACTTTGCAACATCATGATTTGGCATCCCAGGAAGCACGAATTAGAAGAAGAGAGGGTAATAAACTTCTGCAGTTTATGACACTGGGAACATGCAAGTAAGTCTCCTAACAAGTTAGAAACAGATCCGTGTTGTATCTAACTTTATACCACACTCCAGTAACACAAAGCATGTTTCAATGGCCTGATGAGAATTCAAGATATCTGAAGAAATATATGGTTGGACAGTGATGCAGCTCCTCCCAGCCCTAGCTTTAGATTGCTTTTAGATTGCTTAAAAAGTTGTGACACAGCTGAAAAGTTGTGTCAGAATTATCATTGTGTTACATGTTCTGAGAGACTGACAGTACTATAATAAATTTTGATTTAAAGTCCAATGAAATATGAGAAGGTAGAATCCTATGAATGAGCTTTGATCAGAGGCAGGACCAAAAGATTTCCAAGGTAGTCTGATTCCTTCTCAGTTCCTTGTCTGATGAACTGAAGTAAGAGGAGTGGTCAACACATTGCTAAAGTCTGCACACAAATCTAAAATATCTGAACTCAATGCTGGCATTTCCAAGAATCAAACTTGCAAAGCTGGTTGGTTGAAATCACATTCTCCAGAAACATTGTCATTCACAAGAGGATTAGGTATGAGAGCCTTTCATTTTTTGTCCATTGTTGTAACAAATAGGAGAGTCACAAGGTATATGTGAGAAAAAAAAGAATGCAGAAATATCCAGCCCTTGACCTCAGACATTTGTGTCTCATTAGGTGTTTTCTAAAAAACATTTAAGCTTGAGTTTAGATAACTTATTTGGAAATAAGGGCTATATAACTTGTAAAAAAGAAAACAAACTGCAGTATTAAATGTTTCCTCACCCTACCACTTCATGTACTGTAATGCAATGTAAAATACCTCCCTCCATTTCCTCTCTAGAATTTATTTATGGAGCACTGAGAGTAAAAGACATCTTGAAGGGTTTATGAGGTTAGATATTTAATAATACATGTTGAAAGTTTTTCTATGTTGGTTCTGAGTGAGCGTGGAGGAATTTGAAACCTTCTTTCTGTGTTAACAGTAAAATGCTACTCTGTAGTCCAGTTAAAGATGGTGACTGATTTTATTACCTGTCCTACTTCATGTGGCTACCAGAGAGTATTGATACATTGGCTCCATGGACAGACATAAACCCATGGTACCATCTTCTGCATACTCTTTGCAAAGTGTTATTTCAGTCTGGTTGTGTGCAGTTTATATGCTTCTGGATTTTGTGATCAAACATGTCTTCTCTGTTGAGGCTTAAGACTGTATTCAAGGAAACAGTCAGAGGGTGAAAACATTGTACAAGAATCTTTGCCCTGAATTAGTTCAGAAAAATGCAAGTTAGTTAGTCTTTTACATATAACGAGCATTCGTTCTACTCTTACACAGTCCTTGGAAAATGATATTCGAATGAGTTCTAGGATGCTGTGATATTGTAACTTCCATTATAGTAATCATATAATTACTTCTTTTTATATTTATCTTGGAAAAACTTTTATTAGTACCAGATCAGTCCCCTAAAGTAAGGACCAAAATCTTAATCTCATTGGTTCTGTATTTCATAGGAAAATTGGGGGAGGGGTGGGGGCAGGGGGGAGGCAGTTTCAGGGGGTCAAAAGTTTTATGTGTTGTGTCCTTAAATCTTTCATATGCTCTAGTGGTTTAGGATATATGTGAACTTTTTGTTGATACCTTTACCAGTTTATCACGATTCCACAGTACACGTAAATGACTCTCTTGATTTAATGGAATTAGCCATGCGCTTGAAATTAAGCCAAACATTCGGTTGTTTAAGACCTAACTTGTTCAGGTTGATTCTAGTAAGAGTATGAGAGATCGGAATCAAATCTGGCTCTGCAGATCTGGCAAATCTGCACAAATCATTAGGTATCATTATTAAAAGTTAGCATTAATGGTGCCAACATCCGCATCTGACTATAGTAACCCTTTTTTCATGTACTTTTATCTGATGACCAGAACAGGTTTACACTGAATGACTTCACAACAGGCGAGATTGAATAAGGTTTTGAGCAACCTGATCTAGTGAAAGGTCTCCCATGTAGGGGGTTTGGAACTAGATGATCTTTAAGGTCTCTTCCAACCCAAACCATCCTATGATTCTATGATCATATAGCAAACCTTAAACTGTAAGTGAAAGATTAAACAGATTTTTGAAACATACTCATTCACATATCTTTCCAATAACCTTACTGTAAAAAAGAACATGAATACATGGGTAATGTCCTTCATGTCTTAAAAACATCTGAAGTCGTTATTGGTTTGTAACACGAACTAAGCTGTTTGCTTTTTTCTTCTGATTGTAATTTGCAATGTGTCAAAACTTAAAAATACACAAATCCACACTACTTTTACTATGAGGTTGCTTTATGTGCAAGTGTACTTTTTAGAACCTTTTCCTTTGTTTTATTTTAAGAATTATTTTCTCTGGCTCCTTTTCCTCTCAGGCCTATCGAAAATATTATGTCCAAACTCTGAGCCATAAAAATGTCACAAAAAATTAATAAAAAATCTGTTATGGTTCTTTTTGTTCTGTCAGTGGAGGGGGACACAAAGAATAAACTTCAAAGAAAAATTAATTTTCACTTTTTAGACAGATATGTAAAATTCAGTTAACCTATTAAATATTTAAAAATAAAAGCAGAAAATTAAAGATCAAAATAGAGAAACATCTATCTTTTTATGTCATTGAGCAGATAAAATAATGCAATTTATCTGTTATGAATTATGCACAAAAAATGTCTTCAACTTATCACAGAATAATATTAAGCCTTTGAATAACAGCTTTACAACAATAGGATTTATTTTATCACTTGTCTGGATTTAATATAAGGTTTATATCTTTGTCATTAGCTAATGCATAATATCTGTACATGTTAATGAAAATTTCTTAGGCTACTTGCTAAAAAAATAACTATGTGCATCCCAATCCTGTATGCTAGAGTGAATATGAGTTATCTACTGAATCAGTAAAAATGGTGGAAAGGACTGAAATGTGGTAGGTACTTCAGTATCATCTGTTGCACTAAGTCTTTCATTAAAGCGCAGTTTTTAAAAACTTTGTAATAGTCATAAATTTATAAGACACTTTTTAAAAAATAAAAACATATTTTAGTAATCTATAATGACATAGAAATGACTAACTGAAAACAAATAAATCATAGCATGAAACTTTTTTTTTTCTAGGAGGAAAATTCTAAGCATTTATTTTCCTTCTTAGAGTCTGAGAGATGATCAGATCTCACAAATGGCTTTCTATGCTGCTGTGAATCACAGACAAAAAAATTACTCAAATATCAATATGGAAAGTTAGGAATTTGGTTTTCATTCTTTGAATTTCCTGATGGGAAAATTCAAAATGTGCCCTATATACTGGCTTATAGAATATGCTCAAGTCTTAATGTGTTTTAGTGTGTTACAAAGTAAATGCTATTTTGTATTATCCTAATTCTTTAAAAAGCATATTTGCCCCATTTAAAATGTAGGGACAAAGTTTTGGTGTTCTTCTTCCTTATCTTCAACCAATTAGGGAGAAAGTCTTTGTTTTTATAGCATCTTCCGGTTTCAGTGACCAAACTATCAAGAAATGCAAATTAATTTAACCTCAGAACGCTCTTTAAGAGTTACAGAGAAATGGAGAAATGAAACATCAAATTTCTAGAAATTAAGTGATATTTTCCATCATTAGCATGTGGCATATTTATAGTCAATTGAGATTGTGTGTTGATCCAAGAACCTGATTATTCACACAGTTTGGTTACGTGGTAGTTATACTGGTTCAAATATGTGTTGAGTAGTGTTATGAGAAGGAAATCCATTGAGAGTTACTACATAAGAACAATCTGCATGCGATTTCATGAGACTGAACTTCAAATTTTGGAGACTTAAAATATTCAGGGAAGTGTTATGAAATGTTTACACTGTTCTTACACTCTACATTTCCACTTATGACAGTGTCAGAGATTGGGCTATGTGGCTAAGATGGAAAAAAAAGTCTTCACATTTAAACTCCTTCTTTCAATCAAATCTTAACTTTAACACTTCCCTCACATTTTATATGTGTAGCAAGATGATGACACAGAACTCTTTACTTTGCACAGGTTGCAGTCTGAAATGTACCTTTCCAATTACAGTGGTCCTTCCTGAATTTTGGTTGATTTTGCCTCTACACAAGAAAAAAAAAAAGTGCATTACAAGGTCTAAAAGTTTTATCTATCCAGAAAAGACAAACTCTCAGCACCCTTTTATTCAGTAATCTTGGTCACCAGTGTCATGCTTGCAGAAGATGGTTGGCCATTGGTTCAACTGTGTATGGCAGTTTCAAATACATTTCACAGCAGACACCTAGTGAAAAACCCTTCACTTTGATGATTTTCAAAAAGTATGCTGGCCAAAATTTGCAATTTATTCTAAACACAGAACTTCATCAGTTTTTGAGGACATTCTGTAATGTTTTCCATCACTTCTGCACGTCTTCATTGCTTTGGGGTTCTTTCTGATATCAGAGAACTGAAGTTGTTTTAAAAAAAAAGTGTGCTTTGAATTAAAAGGCTACAGTACTGAGGTTACTATATTATGACAACATCTCTGCTTCTTCTTAGTGTCTCTTGTAACTTTATTCTAGGTCTATCACCAGTGAATAGGAAAAGCTGTCCAATGGCTGTATTCTTAGATTTATAGCCAAAGTAGGAGTTTACTAGAAGCCTCTGACACCTTTGTCATATGTGCTATAATAAGAATTCTTTCAAGGGCAATGATTAACAGAAACCCCCAAGAGTTGCAGCTCAGCTAATGTCTTCTCTTTGAAATCACTAATTTAAGAAATTTCACACTTTCACTGCCAGAGGATGAACTATATGAAGTGTCAATGTCCCTTTAATGGCTGGCCCTGTTTACAACCCTGAGGCAGTAAGAGACTTGGTAATTTTCAAGTGCAGGGGGAAGTGATGTGGGGAGAGAAGTGAGTTGTCCTACTTAGTGATAAACTTGAACTATATAAGTTATTAATATCTCATCTTCCTTCAAATACCAGAGCAGAACTAAAAAGCATATTCACTCAAATTATTCAACATGCTAGAATAATCAGTGCTCTGAGACTTTAAAAGTAAAGCCCTTCAGTTTTGCTTTGTGTATTTTTATGTGTGAAAAAAAAATTAAAATATGTATACACACACATCAATAAAGGTTCCCTGCTGCCTTTGTCTTTTGATTTTAGGTACCAAAAGAACATTACAGAGCTTCAGTAAAAAAAACCACAGCGATTCATTTCCTGGAGAGATGAAGTCACTAAATCTCCTAGTCTTAGGCTGTGGTATTGTTTCTGTTCATTAATTATTGATTTAAGATTTGAAGTAAGGATCGCTTCTCTGCCATCATAATGATAAATAACAAGTGTAAAAACATGAACAGTATGTGCATTTCATAAAGATTACAAATTCTTTAAAAGAAGGAAAATAATAAGGAGAATGACTGTCTTGATGTATTGTAGAAAGTGTATAGGAAGAGAGGCAAAGGCTGGAAAGGCAGGAAAAGGACCTGATTGCTCTCTGAAATGGTTTTAAAGCTTGTACAAATCAACAACACTGTATAGCAGCCTCACATTGGATGTTGTAACTAAGTGCTTCAGGATTATATTTCCATCTAGGAGGACTATCATGATTTAGAGATCCATATCACGCTTGAGAATAAGTGTCTACTTTATCCTACCTGAACAGCCAGAATTTACTTTGGAGAGCCTGGAAAGTATCTGAAATAATTTAAATTACAGCCATTTTGTATTTACGTATTTTAAAAGATAACATTTTTCCTTTATTATTTGAGGTTTAAAATCTCAGAATACAAAATTTAGCACTGTAAATAATGGAAAGAATCAGCAAGCTCTCTTTGTCTGCATTTCAGCAAAATGACACCTGTAGAATTTGATCCCCACATAATTTTTTCTTGCAAGTTTCCCATCGCAACACAAATAAATTATCCTCACAGTCAAACAGAGAGAGTCCAGCCAATGACTCCTGAGACAGATGTGTCTGAACTGTTCAGTTATTTCTTCCGAGACAGATCAAATGACTGTCAAAAATGTTGCAGCTTCCATAATAGGTACCGGTTACTCCCGGGGAGATTCCAATTGGACAAAGGAGGAAAAATTTTCACCATGAGAACAATCAGCCACTGGAATAATCTTCCTAGGGAAGTGGTGGATTCTCCAACATTGGACACTTAAGATGCATCTGGACAGGGTGCTGGGCCATCTTGTCTTATTTTGCCAAGAAAGGTTGGACCAGATCATCCTTGAGGTCCCTTCCAACTTGGCATTCTATGATTCTATGATTTGTTTTCAACAAGGCACCGGGATCCAGGGGAGCTCTGTGAACTAATCTCAGCATTCCCCTTGCTGAGGCTCCTAGTAGTATGCAAGCTGTTCTGTGTGGCTGTTGTCTTCTGAAAAATGTTGGATGAGGCTCTTCATGAAGAAGATTGATCACTCCTTCTCTAATTTATATCATATGGTCAGGAAAAGGCAAGTAATTTTTCTCATTTTCTAGCAAGCAGCACATTCATTCTTTTACACTCCAAAATACAGGGCTGAAACTTTACCAGTACATTAAATTGACTTTCACCCAAAGGAAGCTGACTGATTCAAACTTACCAGAGCTTTCAGTTTATTTTTCTGACCTTGTGAACTGTCATTTATATACATTATTACCTTTGTAATGATCCTGGGCTCCCACATCATAGCTTAATTTGAGACGTTCGCTAAACACTCTTCTTATGGAAGACTCCATAATACACAACTATGTGGGAGTCTTTTTCCCTTTGGATGATTGCAGATAAAAGTTGAGCTATCACTTTGGCTATACTTTAGTTTACTTGACATTTTTCTGTTAAAATATGTTGTTTTCTGCTGTTTCTGATGTTACCAAAAAGTATCCATTTGGATTAAAGTTTCCCACAGATGGCATTTGCTACATGAAGACTTTACCTTGAAATGCTTCATTTTACATAGTTCTTTTTTGACATGAGGGAGACCAAAGGGGATGTGGAAATATATGGGTTTTCCCAATTGAAAAATAAGAAAAAACACAACAATTTCACTGAGAAGCTAGGGAACATTGATGCTTTCTTGTAAAGACTTGGTATTTTACTCGAGTATTGTCAGTCAGGAGGTTTACTTTTGGCTGTCCTTGTTCTGAAAAATTAAATATGGTCAGTAAAAATTTATTTGCAGCCGTATCCTGTCCTCTGAAGCTGAAGTCTACATCCGGCCTGCAGACAGAGTATATACAAAGAAATGCCTTTATACAATCACACACATAGTGAAACTGAGCAAAATTTTCCATTGAAACAGTATTTATGGTTGCTGTGAATCATCTGGTGCAAGGTACTAAATCAAACACTTTTCACCTGTGCTAGCCATTTCTGACTGCATATTCAGGCAGTGAGGAGAAAGACACAGTTGACCTTAATCCTACTGTTTCTTTTTTTCCAAGTGCTTGAACATTCTTTAAGAATTTTTTTTTTTTTTTTATGGGTGTTGCTCTGAGTTGTACATAATTCTCTCTATGGCTAGCATCAGTTCATAAGATACCCTGAAGGCAAGATAACTCTTAATTTTGAGCAAATGTACAGCTCATATACCATTATATGTTTCCACTCAACCAAGTGCCCTGTAGCCCCACTTTGGCTCTAAAGATTCAAAGACAGGCCATAATCCACAATATCAACATAAATGAGCAGCCATACCACTGAGGATACAGAGCAGACCTGACACTTGAAGATATGGAGATGCGTGAAACTAGTATGTCATTAGTAATTTTAATCATATTTGAGGAAGGTAGCCCTCAGCAACCATTGCTTGTTTCTGATTGTCTCATCTGTGAATTCATTTGTGGCTGAAAAATTGTAACTGTAAGAAAATTGACTACAGTTCTGTAAAGCCCTAAGAAAGGTGACTATACAAACACATACAAAATTACATACATAAAATCATAGTGTATGTGCACACACAAACATGGAGATACACAAGGAGTTGTAAATTATTTTGATGCTCTGAAGAAATATAAGCCATATGCTGGCAAAGAAACCCAAACCCAAGTAGCTCAACTACAAACATTATTGAAATATATTTCCTTTGTGTCTTGTGAGAAAATCACCAATAATTTTTAAAAGGCCATTAACTTTAAATCACTTTCTCCTTCAGGCAAGGATTTTATCCTTTTCCCTTTTCATTTTTGTTAATTAAAACTAGCAATGTTTCTGGAGAAAAATATAGTTACAAAAAGTATTAAAAAATATAATTTCCTTGTAGAGGTTAATATAAAAACACTACCAGGGTTATTCATCTTGAGTGATATTTTACAGATATGAGGAGTGCCAGTGATTAGAAATCAATACTTTTTTTAGTTATTAAAATATATATGCTATCATAAGACCCATAGAAGGTGTGCACATGGACAAGTGTGAACAATCTTGTTTTCCTTTACCTAGACTTGAAACTGTGCTGGACAAAGCCAAGCTTTGATCTGTCAGCAGTGTTACTGTGGAGCTGCTCCTGAGCTAATACAGCCCAAAAGAAAGGCAGTATATGTTACTTTATGCTCAGTGATATGTTAATATGGTTATATGCATGGAGCTAACATCTGACAGAATGAACACTTGTACTCCGAACTCATCCATGGAGTCACGGAGTTGAAGTCCAGGTCAGACTAAATGCATAATTACTTCTGCTATGAGGTATTTAAATGTTGCAAGTTATGATATTTAATATGTATAATATGTAAAAATATATGCTGTATATTTATTATAGCTTTTGCCATTTGGTAAATGTTAGATAATCTTGGCTGGTAAAAACTCAATCAATGGTATTTATAATAGGTGAGGAGGAAAAGAATTCATGTTATTAAACTGTAAGCCTCTAGTTTGCTTGTCTGACAGAGGAATTTAAAATCTGCAGAGAATCCAAGCTGCATTACAGTGCACTAAGAGAAAAGGTTGATAGTATAGGTATTCTTCATAAGATTTTTTCCTGTTCTTTGACTTCACGTGAGGCTTCTGAACAACAATAGCAGTTGGTTTCTTCATAGCGTTCTCTGGTCATTTACAAGAAGCTCAGATTTTATCAGGCTTTATCACACCATACAGAAATTTTCTGCTTTGGAACTGTATTTTGGGAAATAAGTAGATACAGATGGACATGCTAGTGTTACTCATATTACTGTGTGCTCAAAGAATCCTCTTGCCTTCCCTCTGAGTCCAGTGAATGAGATTATACTATTCACTCACACTAGGTAACAGTGAAGCATGAGGGTTATTTGGGAGCTCTATAGGTCCCATTCAACATGTGAGAAGCTATCAGAATATCTCTCTGTATTTACTGCAAACAATTAATGCAGAACAGGACACTCTTTAAATGCCACATGAAGGATTCTCTCCTCACTGTTCTTTCTTTTTCATTCATTTTGCTTACACTTTATATGAGATTGTGGATTTGATGCAGCACCAGTGAAGCAGTAGCAGTTTTTATGCTTGGTTTGTTGAACATGGTCCATTTTCCACAGGCCCACATTTGTATTTCAAATACTACTGAGTGACTAACATTCTGACACGGTATTTATTTTTAGTAGCACATTGACTCCAGAATTCAGTTATTTGCCTGTCTCTTATGCACATAGGGGAACAAATTCACAGTGTAATCAGACTTTGAAAGCTTTTGTACCCCAATACTTTGAGCTTATCACATTTCAAATTGTGCTTTTTGAACTGGATTGCGTATTTCATTGCAATATAGATTTTATAGGACTTTTGCTTTTTTCTAATACAACAGTTTTCTGTTGTGGTCTGTAGATACCTCCAGACAAGGGCTCTGTAAAAGATTACTAAGGAACAGTTTATTGTCAGTAGGTTTATATTTGCTACACAGGGGTCCAGAGCTCTACTGAGATTTTTTCTTGGTCTCTTAAACAGAAAAAAGCTAAAAACTCTCGAATATTTTGTATATCAAGAAAAGACTACTTACTTACATTTACTATTGTGTTTGTATCCTATTTTTGGTAATTTAACTCTATTTGTCAGAGATAGATAAATTCATTTCACCAAATAGAGGTAAAAATATCTCAACTTTTTAGCTAGCAGACAGATATAAGCACTGCAGGGTGTAATGTCGATCATAAAGATAATGTCTAAGAGAGGATAGATGAATTGGAGAAAATAGGTCTAAAAAATGTGTTTTCTTTTACTTAGACTAGAAAATAATTTTTTCTTTTAGTTCATTGTAATTTTGATGTTTTCCTTAAAATTTCTATAAGTTGAAATCCATTTCAGTGCAAACATTGAAAAAACATTCATTTAGAAACTGTTTAGTTAACAAATCAGTAAATCCAAGAAGATTTCGTAAACCGGATAGCCCTCAACTTCAGTTTTTTATTTGGATGAACAATTTGTCCCCCAGTAATGTGCTCTTGTTGCTTCTGTGAAACTCAGTTCAGAAAGTGAAAGCCAGTGGCAGAATAATTATAAAGATCATTACATGGGGATGCCATATGTTGTCATATGACATCAAGCTGTTACACATCTGTACAGTTCTTTTCTCTTCAAATCAGTTCTGAATCTGTTCTAGGGAGAGCATAACAATATTATAGTATAAAATCTGGCATACTGTGTAGAAATCACAGCCAAATATCCTGCCATTCAGCTTCCCTGCAAGCCAAGAACCATGGCCAGATTTTCATGTCTCATTCAACATTTGCCTTTGATAGCATGATTGCTATTACTGGAAATAACTAGACTACATACTGCTGCAGACAGTGATAGAACTATATTGTTTTATATGAGGAAAAAGATTTGACACACTTGTAAACATTAGATATGGTTTACAGAAAGTTTTATAATCTTGATGGGGTTTATCTTTCGTTGGTGTAAATCATAACTTCATTGACCTTCTATTCCACCTTTCTTCTCTGTAAGGCCATAGATAATTTTCTATTGATTAGTATTTTTTCTAGGTTGCTTTTTCTTCTTGGTTTGCTATCTATCTTTTGCCCTGGATAAGTACAGACCACTGTATAAATAACACTCCTGATAAGATGGCATTCCAGTAACAGTTTTTATCCTAGATTAAAACCCAAATGTTCTGGGTAGCAGCATAAATTTCTGATTATAGAAAACAGATGACAACCTATAAGAGTGCAGGGTAAACCCTTTTACTGTGTAAAATAAGATGCAAAGTTGTAGTTGGTATGCTAAGGCTTGCTTTTCATGGCATGTGAGGAATGTCTCCATGATTTGTCTAATACATATGGGGTGATTTGGAAGAAGGCCATCTGCCCTGTGGTGTAACAGAAATAAAGACAGCTGTTGCACTCAACAACACACATGACTAAAAGAATTTGACCCCCTCTGAGATCCACTTGGAAATGTGATTGCAAGAAAATTGGATTGCTTTGCTGATATTCATCATTGCAAAGAAAATGTGGTGAAAGGATGATCAAAAGTGAGACCAAGATAACTGTAGAATAGACTATAACTTAGAATTGAAAAGAAACAAAACATGTTTTTATTTAGCTAGCTTTTCTCTATCTGTCTGTTGCATTTTGTAAAAGTGTTCACTGTACTTGTTTATGGGGTGGTTCAGACTCATTTTGTGTAGCCATGCATTGTGGATGTAGGGAAGCCACACCCCAAGGGGGTGCCACCAGCTGTCTTCCACTGTGACTCTGTTCCACTCAATTCTTTCTTGAGACCTGTGGTATCGTGGCTGCTTTTTTCTGTAACTCACATAATGTGCTTATGCTCTTTCCTTTTCCTTCCTTCCTTCCTTCCTTCCTTCCTTCCTTCCTTCCTTCCTTCCTTCCTTCCTTCCTTCTATCCATCCATCCATCCATCCATCCATCCATCCATCCATCCATCCATCCATCAGAGGGCTGTGACCATATTCTCCCTCAAAATGGGAGAATTCTGCACTCAAAGGGTGCAGAACTGTAATTATTCTCACATCTTTAACATAACAAGTGCTCTAAAAAGGACTAAAAAGACTAATGTACTGACTGCTCTGATTCAGTCAGTTGTGTGTATTGGGAGGGTGCCTGAAGTCTGCCATTCTTCCTATGCCACTCCATGTCTTCAGAAGTCATATCAGTTGAGAGGCAACTCATATAAAAATGCTAAACTTTCCATTTTTCTTAGGGTTACTTCCGCAGAGGCAAAGCACTTGGGCCCTTTGTCTATAACTGTACTAGTAAACTGTACATGCCAGGGTGCACACTGTTGCAGAAGGCAAATGGTATGGTACAGCCCACAACTACACCAGTGAACTTGTGAGAGTGTGCTTCTGCTGACAGCAGGTTAGATAGCAAAGGTAGTGGCAAAGAATGTGTCCCACAGGTTTTGTGCCTGCTCATCTACATGCTTGGCTATCATACATGCCTTGCTCCCTTTCATCTTCCTGATGAATATCACTTTGTTATGCCTTCAGGTACATAAGAAAAAGCCCTATAACCTATTCCTTCAGATTTGTAGTCTCTGTATAACAAATTGGCGTTAAATGTTGTTTGCAGTTGCTACCAATCTATTTCAGGATGTTCAGGCACCTGAAACCCTGATGCTTATAGCAGGCAGTTTTTGATACCTTCTTAGGACCATACTGGGGACCTTTTCCTGCAAACTGCAGCTAGAAGAGCTGATAATCTTCATGCCATGTAAGTCAGGTACCTAGTTCTGGTAGTGAACTGTGTAGAGAAAGGGGGTCTTGATGTCATGCTCAAATTAGTGGCAGGAAGAAGAGCTTAGGTGTTGGTACCGGGAAGGAGGTTGAGGCCAAGCTCAATGTTACAGGGGAGTTTGTACTCTGATATGCACAAGGTGCTGAACCTTTGGATGGACCCCACTTTCCCTTTCCACACAAGCCAGCACCTGCCATCCAGCACCAAAGTACCATATTGTACAAGCTCATCACCATCACATGGAGAAGATGGTTGCCATCTCTGTAGCCTTGCTATTATCTACTCTTACTGGTCAGTAGGTAACAGGTTTAGGTTTGGCAAGTCTACAGAAGACAGTTATGTTGGAGGTCACTTATGCCAACAAACAGACTATATTATGGAGCAGATTATCTTGAATGCCACCACATGGCATGTACAGGACAACCAGGTGATCAGGCCCAGTCAACATAGGTTTATGAAAGACAGGTCCTGCTTGATGAACCTGATCTTCTATTTGAAGGTGACGTGCATGAGGGAATGACTGTAGATGTTGTCCACCTAGACTTTAGTAGAGCCTTTGGCACCATTTCACACAGCATTGTCCAGGAAAAACTGGCTGTTCATGCCTTGAACAGGTGTACTCTTTGCTGGGTAAAAAACTAGCTGGATGGCCGAGCCCGAAGAGTTGTGGTGAATGGAGTTAGTTCCAGTGGCCAGTCACAAGTGGTGTTCCCCAGGGCTCAGTATTGGGATCAGTTCTGTTTAATATCTTTATCAATGATCTCAAAGAGGGGATCTAGTTCACGGTCAGTAAATTTGCAGACAACACCAAGTTGTGTGGGAGTGTTGGTCTGCTTGAGGGTAGGAAGGTTGTACGGAAGGATCTGAACAGTCTGAGTTGATGGACCGAGGGCAACTGTATAAGATTCAACAAGGCTGAGTGCTGAGTCTTGCACTTGGGTCACAACAACCCCATACAACGCTACAGGCTTGGGGAAGAGGGCCTGGAAAGCTACCTGGCGGAAAGGGACCTGGGGGTGTTGGTTGACAGCCGGATGAATATGAGCCAAGAGTGTGCCCAGGTGGCAAAGAAGGCCAATAGCATCCTGGCTTTATCAGAAGTAGTGTGGCCAGCAGGACTAGGGAAGTGATTGTCCCCTTGTACTTGGCACTGGTGAGCCCACGCCCTGAATACTGTGCTCAGTTTTGGGCCCCTCACTACAGTAAAGACATTGAGGTGCTGGAGTGTATCCAGAGAAGGTCAGTGAAGCTGGTGAAGGGTCTAGAGCACAGATCTTATGAGGAGCGGCTGAGGGAACTGGGGTTGTTTAGCCTGGAGAAAAGGAGCCTGAGGGGAGACCTTATCACTCTCTATAACTACCTGAAATGAGGTTGTAGCAAGGTGGGTGTTGGTCTCTTCTCCCAAGTAACAAGTGATAGGATGAGAGGAAACAGCCTCAAGTTGCACCAGGGGAGGTTTAGATTGGATATTAGGAAAAACTTCTTCCCCAAAAGGGTTGTCAAGCATTGGAACAGGCTGCCCAGTTCTGCCAACTGGATGGTTGAGTCACCATCCCTGAAGGTATTTAAAAGATGTGTAGATGTGGCACTTAAGGACATGGTTTAGTGGTGAACTTAGCAGTCTTAATTTAATGGTTGAGCTTGATGATCTTAAAAGTCTTTTCCAACCTAAGTGATTCTATGATTCTATACAGTGAGGAGTTTTATTCACCAAGAATGTTGGTGATGCCTCATGGGCCAGGAACTGCCGTAATGTAGATCCTGATTCTCTCCTACCATCCTCGCTTCCACAGCATTTGCAAAACAGTTCTGCTCTTTCAGAGCTCTCTGGGTTTTTGTTGCCTCTAAGTCTGCCCTGTCTGCACCACACAGTGCCAGTCCACTTCTAACAAGTACCCACAGTCCTTTTTCTTTCCTCCAGTCACTGCACTTTAAATTCTGTCTGCTTTTTAGCAGTTTTCCACAGCTCCTATTCTTATCTCCCTCTATATCTATTATACTTCTCAATGACATCTCTCCATTTTCTCCCTCCAGACTTTAGATAGATGGACTTTTACAAAGTACTTTCCCTGTTAGTTACACAAACTTGCAAAATCAAGGCTCTCACCATCCATACTTCTTACAGGTGCCCTCCTCACACAGACTCTTAAACAGCTCTTATCTTACCAGCCAGTAGTCTTAGTGACTTCTTTATATAAAACTATAACACAAATCTGAATTAGTGCAAGCTTTATTTATATAAATATTATATTTAAATATTTGAAAAGAACTTTGTGAAGGACTGCGTGTGTATCCTCCTGGCCCTTGTACCTGGTAAGAGCAGGCCAGTGATCAGTTGGATGTCTGCTCAGCGACAGTTGCTTCTGCCAGGCTAGATGCTGGATTACTGCTGAGATGCTCATGCAGAGGGGCTTATCTAAGCACATCTGCAGTGATCTTCAGATTCAAAAATGCTTCAGTTGAACAAGGGTAGGGAGAGGCAGAACTGTAGCCTCAGTGTGCCTCTGGCTTGTAGAGTGTGAGAGGTATGGTGGAAACCTGTTCCAATTATGCTGAATGAATTACTTTGTCAGTCTTGTGCTATGAGTAAGGCAGATTTAGCTACTTACCCCTGTATATGGTACTGGCTGTATGGTAGTCTCCAACCACAAGCTCAGCATAGGTAGTGGAGATGATTCAGAGTCAAATCCTTGTCTCATCTTCCCCAGCTCATTTTGGGTGATAGTAAACATACCTGGGTGAGACACCTTGGTGCTCACTGTCTGAGTGAGGTCATCTTGAAAAATGAGAAATCTCAGAAATGGGACTTTTTTTTTAATATCACAATGCCATGACTTCTACGCTTCTGGGGAGCTGGTAGGAGAGTGTGCAGGTGTGACCCTGGTAGCAAAATGACCAGGGACTATGCCAGAGCAGAGTGCCAAAATAGCATTATTTCATCTCTGCTGCTTTTTGGAAACATTACCTGAGAAATGCCATCTGGGAATTGTTTGGGAAAGTGTAGTTGTGAATCATAAGCATGCCAAAGTCTCTTCCAAAAGTTAATCCTATGAGCAATGACCTTTCAGCATCTTGAGCACATGCCCTATTTGTGTTAAAGTTACCAGTACAGATCTAGCTTCTGCTTGACAAATGCTAGCCTTGTTCTTTCTTCTGAGGTTATATTTTAGCAATGTTATGCAAGTTTTACCTGGGAGAAAGCTGATACTCTTTTCCTGGTTTGTGGTGGTAATGTTTTTAAAAATAGCATAGGAAAATGATGCATGAAGTAACTGGATTGCTCAAGGGATTTGCTATAGGAAGTTACCCTGCATGCTTCACTGATGGCCTTAACACAGAGGGTAGCAATGGGACAGATACAGAATTACTCCTTTGTTAGTATTTCAATTGCTAAGGAAAAAGAAGTATGGGTGAGTATAGAAGACTGGAAAAGCAAGACTGGTCACTATCAGCTCTGCAATTTCCTTAGGGTTAGATGGATACTGTTGTTTTACAACACCCTCAGGCAGATACTGTATAGCAGCACTACTAGTTAAGAAGAATAAAAAGAAGATCCTTTCACTACAGATAGATTCATATCCACCCAGTCTGTCAGAGTGAGAACACAATAACTGATTGCCAATAAACTTTCATTATTCAATGATGGTAAATTTTCAGTTGTGATTTGCTCGTAAATAGAAAGATATGATGCCATTCCTGCCTCTTCCACTGTTAGTTCTGATTGTCTGGATTGATACTGTCTCTGTTTTTTTGTAAGGCTTGTAGAAATGAATTATCAGGGAGTACTTCACTCCCCTCCCAAGGTCTTCCAGTTGGTCAGCTTCAAGTCTTAAATGTGGTTTGCGTGTCCATCTGTTAGACAAAATCAATTAAAGCAATTGCAAGCCATTTTCCGTTTTCATTTTAGAAATAAGGTTCATGCCCCTTCAAGGCTTGGGGGATAAGACATGTATAAAAATATACCAAAGTGAAGATCAAGCATACTGAAGGGTGAGCAAGTGGAGTGCCTAGAAGGCATTGTCTCAGAAAAAGGATACATTGCTGTGACCACAAACAGCTGAATCGTCTGAAAGTGTGCTAAACTCTGTGGGCTATTTAGTTTCCTATTAAGGGATCTCATGACAGGTCAAAACAAGACAAATTACTTCCGATAGACCTCTATTCACAGTGCTGTAGCTAATCTTGTGATAAGGTTAATGTGGCTACAGGAGCACCTCACTACTCCAGATACTGTGATTCAGTAAGTTATGTATTAGAAAGTATAGGTTGAGTGTGCATGTTCACTCCGCTCAGCCTCTGGATGAGCGCTTTGAGAGTTTCCAATTTCACTCATTGACTGAATGCTGGGGAGGTCATTAAAAAACGTGGTCTTTGAGAAAGTAGCAGAGAGTTTTTAATATAACCTTATTAATATCAAACCTTGAGAGAGAGAGAGAGGAGTGTTTATCATGTCCAAAATGCTTCCAGGCACAAAACATGGAAGGGAGAGGCAGGCCTTCGGAGTAAGTAGCTACCACCTGTCTCTATAGACAGGCTGCTGGCAAGGTCACCTTGGCTGATGAAATAGATTGTTCAGCCATCCTTGTGATAGAGTCAGGTAATATCACTATGAATTAATAGGTTACATTTTTATCGAGAGCCATTCAAAGCTTGCTTTGGGTCTGTATTTCTGATATAAAAATGGACAAATAGTGGCAGTTGGCTTATTTTGTAGTTGAGTGTGTCAAATTTATGGAAAATTTGGTATTAGCTGACAAAATTTTTTTTTATATGGTGCACTCAAGTTTGACAGTCTGTTTCTCTGAAGGGATTGTTTTTATTTTGGTTTGGATTTAAGCTATCAAAAATTTGATACTGATTGCAAAATATTTCAAAGTTTATCAGTGACTTAGTTGAGTCTAAACAATTATGATGGAAGATGGATGGCAGATTTTTAGTTCTTTATCCATTCAGTCACTTGAATGTCTTTCTAGTATATGGCAAATGAATGGCATGTTACTGACTTGATAAAAAACTTATGTTAAATTTTCTGTCAATATCTAGTTCAGACTCATGGCCTGAGCATCAGCAGAAGAACAAAGGTCTTGAGTGAAGCCTGAAGAAAATTACAAGCTCAGCCCTGGGCTCTGAAAATGAGAAATGCAGTGCATGGGTAACATTGCTTCTATTCTACAAATGTGTGTGAGCTTTCAGATATTCTTGATCTGTGTTGTGCTTAGCCTTCGATTTTTTTGACAGGAAAAGTCAGAGAAAGTGCCTGTATAGTTCAGTTGCTAGGATTTGGCCTACAGAAGGAAATATCTCCTGACATTACTTATGGAAAAATATAGTGACTACAAGCAGGGGCTACAGAGAGAACACCATTATGGAAGAGTATAAAATATAAAAAGCACTCCCCTAGTATATGGGAAGCTGAAGTTTAAGTTTGTCATCTCTGTCAGTGATCTGGTAATTAAACTGATATTTTAGAGTCACTGTCTCACTTGTTCTCTGGCTTTACCGAGGAATTTCTCCTTGACAAAAATGATACAAGGACTCCTGTGAAAACCATTAGTATTTCCAAAACACTCACATGAAAAGGGGTGTTCTGTCAGCTTGCATACACAGCTGGTGCCCTCATTCACTCACTATGTGCCTTTCATAGTTAAAACCAGTAATAACAAGCTATCAAAATTAGTGTCAAGTATCATGCCATCAGAGATTTTTGTCTAGTAGCAGTGGTGATGAGCTATAATCCTTTAAATAATGGTACCCGATATCAGGCATTTTCATTATCACTGGCTACAGCTTTACAGGCAAGGGTGTCATGACATGCTGTCACTGCTGTCATGCTGTTGACCGAAACCCATGTGTTGTGATATACTTGACTTCTGGGATGCTTACCAATATAAGCACTATAGTTCAGATTTACCCTGTTCTCCTCAACACTGTGTGGGGCCCTGATCTGCTGCATGCCACAGCACATATTCTGAAGCAAAAGTTTGCTGAACCATTTTAAGTTCCTTAGCATAAAGAGCACACAGCTGTACATAGTCCTACATCTGTGCTATCCCATCAAAGCAAAAGCATTCCTGAATACCATGCTCTCTGTGTTGTGCTTCACAACAAAATGGTTTCAAAAATATTTAGAGATCATTTTCTTTCTCTGATAGTGATATTATATGTATGCGAGCAAAAAATCAGTAAGAGGTTGGAGGATTATTCTTTAAATAGTGGTAAAAAGATTTTTCAATTATTGTTAAAATTGTTTCAAAAGCCACTTAGTAAATTCCTTTTTCTAAACCTGTGACTGACCTCCCAAGTGCATATACACAGAAAAGATGGTCTGGCTGACCTACACATATTACACTGTTGTACTTATAAATGGTATCTGGTAAAAGAGCAAATAATTACTGAACACTAGTATCTGGCACCATTTCTGTACTTCTGATAAAACAAAGCCAGAGATCATTCCCTGATATACATAGCATTGGCCCTGTGTTTCTTCCAGGTCTCAGTAGCCCAAGACAAAATTATAATTAATTGTGTGTGCATTTGGGTGGAGGTAGTCATTTTAAAGTGTCAATAGCATGAAATAATGTGTGGACTGTGTGAAACTCAGAATATGTGTTGTATGTTGTGGGATTTGGCGTGCAGGCATATGGGGATGTTTAAGATATTAAATACTACTGGAATACTGCTGGAGGATTACGCAGAGAGAAAGGAGCCTAAACTTGGTCTTCCCTCTTCTATACTGACTACTGGGAACTGTCTTTAGCATATGCAGTCCCAGCTGTGCCTGGGTATTGCCCAGGGGGAAACCTTGTTGAGACAGGCCAGTATGATGCAGGAAAGCAGGCTACTAAGGGAGCTCTTGACATTGATGATAGAACTTGCCCCCTTGGGCTTCTGTTTTATGTAGTGTCCATAGATGTATTATGAGAGACTAATTTTCTTCTATAGTGAAAATGTAATGATATATCTAGATAAAGCCTGATATTTTAACTGTGGATATGATACTATATCTGCTCAGCTGGTATGATCAAGCATCATAACGTGCCATGCAGAAATGTTCAAGATAACCCTTTCTCTGGGTGTCATGTTAGCCTAGGTGATATGATGCACTGACTGCATTGCTTATTTTTGTAGCAGTTGAGTATCTTTGCACAACACTGCACTGCGCCACATAAGCACTACAAAATGCCCTATGAAAAGGAAAAAAATGTCTTTTCCCCTTTGGTGCTTTCCTTACATAGGTTGCTCCAAAGTGTTTCTTTGCAAGGTCTAGTTTCTCCCCCAGTGGATTTCTCCTCAGACTCTGTGTCCATGCCATCCTGCTGGGGGCTGTTTCAATTTAGGCTAATCCAGCAAAGAGACCATAAATCCCACAGTTACAAGTGTGGTGTCTCTGATAGATTAAACACTGACCTTTTAATGTGAGACTGGGCCAAAGATTCTTAACTGCAAAGAGTGCATTGTGACATTTTAAAAAATAAATGTCAAACATAGAAGTAATGGAACATACACAGTACTGTTACAGAAGACATAAAGAGACTTAAAGCCTCATATTAATTTATCAAGAATCAGTGGCACCTCAGTAGTACCTAAGAGGTACCTAGGCTGTTTGAATTCCTACAGAGTAGAACAACTGGAAAATTAATCGAGTACTGATCCAATGATAATACCAAAGCTTTTCTATTAGAAGCCAAGTATAAAGCTATAGTTCTTGTACTGTACATTTGTCACAGAAAATTATGTGTGTACAGAGAGTCTAAGAAGTTTTCAATTGTATTAAAACACAATGATTTATGAAATCAAGAATACAGCAATGCACCATAGTGCTATAGTTTTCAAATACCATTGTATAATTTAGCCTAGGACACTGTGATTATCCCTTAAAGAACATAAGGTGTATGAAACACAACCAACTACAAAACTATCAGCTAGATTTATAGATTCTCTTTCTTTGCTCTTTTCACATACTCTTTAGTACTTCTGTGTTTTCTGGACATCATTGTGAGACCATAGCTATTGTTAAAGAAAAATTCAGCAACATGCTGGTATTTGTTCAATAATTTGATAGGCAAACACTTTGCCAGTATAGCATCATATTTATGCAATAGATGGTAAAAAGCTAACAGTTAAATAGATTATCTTATCAGTAGCATAAAAAAGTAATATGTGTGGAGTTAGTCTGTTTTCTGTTAAAGGTCATGCTCCCCTACACATTTCAAAACAGCATGGGAGTTGAACCACAGATGCAGACAATCCTGTGATTTTCCTACATTTAAGTACAAAACCATAGCATTCTTCCTCTGGTGCCTATCAAGTTATACCTGTCAGCCAGCTGGACTCAGCAGTTTAGGATACTCTACTGTTTCTTAAGCCTTTTACATATTTAGATGATTTGAAGCTTTCCACAGTGTCAGTTTATTTGATCTAAGTGAAATGAGATGGTGTCTCACCATTCTGAACTATGGAGATAATATTTAGAATCAAACTACTATCCTTTTGTTTTCAACAAGTTTGGACTTCAAATAATATCACCAGTTAGGAAATGTTATCTTTTTGAGGCTTAAGCAAGTACAGGACCAGTTCTGTAACTACTTCTGTATTTGCATGCAGGTGCAAGTGCTGACTTACTGTCAAGTCACAAAGTTTTACTGAAGCTTAACTATCAAAAGTGCTTTTAACCAAGAATTATAGAAGCATATGTTAGGAAGAAAATGAATTAAATATAGCAGATTTCTACTGACCTACTTTTTGTCAGCAAATCTAAGAATAAATTAAAAATTTGAATGGTAGTATTACTTACCTTTACTATTGAAAATCTTTATTTTTAGTTGCTTATGCATTTTTTAAAATAAAGATGCACGTATAACTTCAACAGGTTAAAATTGTCATGGATTCTCATCATTTGGAGATTGAGTCTGAAGTTCTTAACAGGCCATCAAAACTTTTATTTCCTGTTTTTCTATTCCTTCCCCTTTGTATTGGTTAAAATAATAGATAAAACACTTTTTATCAAGAAAATCATCAGCAGCAGTGAATTTAAGAGCAAGTGGAAGAAACAAAGCAAGGTTTAATTTTTCAATTGATAGGGATAGACCTGGTCTATGCCCTACACAAATTGTAACATAGGGATTTCAGTTGGTAGGTTTGGGGTTGTGATACAATTGGAGATGATATCCATATATTGTTTCAGATAAGTAAAGTCCAGACAATTCATTAATTAAATAAATTTAAGGATTGAAAGAGGTTAATCTGCAATGGTCTCCAGTAAAGTGCATGGCAGGAAGAAGAAAAACCCCTCTAGTAAACCTGAAAATATCTCATGAGGCCTGCTGTGTAAGTGGAAACAAGTTCAGACAAATTCCATGCGAGAGTCATAGTAAAGCCTGGATCTGTAGCATTTGTCATGTCCATGCAGTGGTGCTTTAGACAGTCTTTGGATAAACAGAACCTGAGGTTAGAATTGCAATGTTGCTATTTTTCCACAGTGGAAATGTATGATTTTGAGAGGCTGTTATTCTTTTGTTTATTATATGTGCTCTTTAGACTTCATGCAGGGATAATCTGCTCTTTGAAAACTCTAGAACTGAAAACTACCCAAATCTTTCTCATCTGAGAATTAGCCTTGCTGGCTAAATGGAGACCATGTTGTGCAATTCATAAGAATCTCTCTTATCAAATAAATAAAGAAAGAAAATAATTTTTGATTGAGGCATTGTGTTCTTTAAATAATGTGTCTTTCCTGTGGCTTAGAAGCTTTTTGTACATCTAAGGTGATCAGCAATAAATGTGGGTGACTAATAAACATTAACAAGGTAGCTAACAATTCTCCACCACTTCCATTTTTTCCCCCTCATTCTCCTACTTTTTTTAGCCTCTGCCAGCATGACGTATGCCTTTCTGAATCTTGTGAAGTTTCTGTATCCATATGTTTATTTAATTCAATGGCCTTTTGAACTGTTGATAAGATGATCTTGGATCTTGGATGAAGACCTGTGCATGAAAGGTTAGGAGTCTGAATTGAGCATATTAGAGGTTTATGGTTGAAAAAATTACTTGGACAGTGTGAAAACACACTGAGATTTATTAATTTACTTAAAATTAGCTTTAAGTGAAACTGAGTCATTGTTCCCAGGTAGATGCCATGGACAACACAAACTGCTTCAAAGCAATCCAAAGAGGAACAGAATGTTCTTGTCTGTTCTGTTCAGGTTCAAGATGGAAGTGATCTGACTCTTTATCCATTATAAAACTCTATTTAAGAAACACTTTCTAAAAGACATTTTCTCTTTATAAGTTGGTCTAGGTAGAATACTGACAAATTTTATTACATTAGTTTTCCTTTAATAGGACTTTCTATGTTGTTGTGCCTTGTAAATCAATATATTAAATCTGGAGGAAATCAGGTTGCTTGAGCAGAAGTCAGAGGACTGTTTCTCAGGGTTAATCGGTCAAAAAGCTTTCAAAATGCAGTTCAGTAGCATAAAAGAAAAATGGCTATCAATCAGGCTACAACACATAAAACACAGGGATATTGATTCCTCAGGCTTTAATCGTAGGTGTGCCAGCAAAGCAATTTATTTTTGTGTCTTTTTTCCAAATAAAGTGTTTTATCAATAGAGTTTTGCTAAGACTGTAAGAATAAATCTTTCCTATGAGGAAACTTAAATAATAATAGGATTAGAATTTGGACCCCATAATCTTATACGATTCTTTTTCTCTAAAAGCCTATTTGTGTTAACTGGTTCTAATTGAATCAGTTTAGGGTGCTCAAAAGCCTGAATCTGGCCAACACGTTAAGTGGGATAGATTTCCCAAGTAACAAATTTAATGATCAGCTTTGAAAGACAGGCTAAGAGATAATCGATAACCCCCTAGGGATGTGTGTTCAAGCTTAATGGATTTGACCAAAGCAGATTTTCCTAGTATTTATAGTTGCTCTTCATAGACAGTTAAGAAAACATATGGTGTTTATCTGAAGAAAACAAAGAACTCATGTAGTCTTCTTTATCAAGCTATTCATGATAGTAGTTTTAGCCCTCTCAAACTAATGTATCTTTTTAATATTTTTATCAGGGATTCCACCGTGTGGTTTTAAAGCATTGAAAGAGTAACTTCATCTTATTGGGGTTGGATTGGTATACCTTGACATGTGGTCAGGCTGGTATACTGAGAAAAAAGCCTTGTCAGTTGTTTCTCTTGATGGTGGTGATAGGCACTGCTTAATTATTCTGTGTATTCTTTCTACCACACACTCTCAAAGAAAACCCCAAACCAAACATGAGAACTTTTAGGTTTCATTACTCTTTTCTTTGAAAGGCACTTTCCTGACAGACATTGAACTCTGAAGAGTGTCTGGGCACCTTTGTCTGTACAGAATGTCTTACAGTCACTCAACAGTTCTAATAATCTGTCCTTCATTGTTTTGTTTTCCTTCCCAAAGAAAATCTTAGTCTTCATTGCCATCCATCTACTGGAGTAAGTAATATCTTTGCAAGAGCTGTCTGAAAATTGGATCATGTGAATGTGCCAGTAAGAAGGTACTGAGCATTCTGTCTGTTGGGTATGATACATATTATTGCTGAAAATGAAGTGCAGAATACATGGTAATATTCTACAGCGAGGCAAGGAAGCAACATGATTCAGAAACAGTCGTTTGTGTCCTAGTGACTGCATTTACACTTCTGCAACTGTACCCCTGCGAAACTCCATAGGCAATATTCTGTAATTTTCAATGGTGCCTTATCTTTGGATCACTTCTGGGGCATTATAAGACTGGCTTGATTGGTATAGTGTGCGAGAAACTTCAGAGCTGTTCATGTCTTAGAGATCCCATCACATAATCATAGACAATCTAGGTGAAATGGCACTCTGGAGCACCCCAGTTTGGACCAACTTTAAATGCCAACATGTACCCATCAAGATATTACTGCAAAGACATGTTCTAACCTCCATACCCTCATATCATGTCACATTGTCTTCAGGAGCAATATGCCTTTTCTGTAACAACCTTGTTAATAATTAATTTTCATTCACTGGGTTGCCCCATCAATGCCAGAATGCCAGGTAGGACAGACGACTTGTGAACCATAGAGAAATCCCATAGTATAGTCTCACTGGAACTGAGAAGTATGTCAGCAGACATGACTGGACTTACCATTTGCTTGCCCCATGTTTAACAACAAAGAACTGCTTGTTCTTTCCAAGATGACATGACTTGGAATGATAGTGTGATTCTCCCTGCACCCTCTGCTCCCCTTTTACAGCCTTGGGCCTGAGATCCAACATTGCCAGATCTGATGTTGGGAAAGAAAAAGAGAAAAAACCTAACTCATATTGAAAAAAAGTATCTGTCCCAGCCTCATTGGTGCAATAGGACAGGTTCCATTTCCTAGTAAATATTTTCAAAATCACCCTGTTAGAATAAGAGTGCAGAAATTGTAAGAGAAGTAAACTTTGTGACGATGTGTAAGTTTGCAAACATCTGGTCTAGTTTAATGATTTGTCCAAAGCACTCATAAGGAATATTTTGTATTAACTCAAATAAAGGTTTTAATGTTTTCTAGGAGTTATGCACGTGAGGTTTGATGACATATGGCTTACCTCTTGTGTCAGTGACAAGGGGAAAGATTTATTCAACAACTGAACACTATCATCTCCTTTTTTTCCCTTAGAATGTGTAAAACTTCAGAGATCCCCTGACAGCTTGGGCTGGTACAGGTTAGGTCTAGTCTTCTTAGTGAGACCTATGGGTTCCTACAGAGAGTGAGAACTGAGATCTTTCTTATGTCAAAAGCCAAAGTAATGGTGGAGGAAAGTCTACGTTGTGCCAGAATTGGAGTCAAAAATTGAGGGAACATATTCTTTTGTACATGCAGACCAAATCTGCAAGAGCAAGTAAGTGTTCCCCATGCCAACGTGTGCAATCTGCCAACTTCAGGGACAGGGAGGTTTTGGGAGAAGACAGGTAGACAAAGGGTACAAGGTACAAGTTTCTCCTCTTTTTTTAATCTCACCATTTTGTGCTATGAGGAAAGAAATAGTTAGAGTGAAACAAAGTTCCTTTGTGGTTAATCCCTGGATTTATAAAGCAGGCAAACCACAGGAGCTACAGTGATAATTAGACCGACCTTGTCAAAGGTATTGAAAGTGTTTGTGGATAACTGGTGTGTCCAAAAGTCCTCTGTGCAGACTGCAGTTGGTCATAGCTAAAGCTCTCCGGATGAGCATATATCAAATGCCGCTTAAGCATACTCAGGTGTGAACACAAATAGGTAAAGACAGGACACTGGGACTCTGAACAGCTCCTAGAATCTGGGGGATGTATAAAGTGTCATTAGAAGAATTAGATCAAACATTCAAGACTTTTAAGTGAAAGAAAAAACATGACAGTTAAATTTATAAATTTTATAAATAAAAGACGTATCATCTTTTACCATTCATACCTTGTAGTACAGACTCTTACTGTTTTCCTATGAAAAAGAAGCTACTGTAGTATTCCTCAGTAATATATCCCAATAGTGTTGTTGTAAGATGTCTCTTAAAAAAAAAAAAATTTAAAATGGTTTCATGTTCTTTTTTGCATGTAATTTTTGTATCATGATCTTCATTACCATTTATTGCTTTACTATACAGTTACATTGACTTACTGTTCTGGCACTGATTAATTGGTTCCCTTTTTTTCAGACTTAGTCTAGCCTGCTCTTCAAAAGGTGCAAAAATTCTAAGAATTCTTACAGTAAAAGGAATCTTTTAATGTTTTGGCAGTCATGGTTTTATTGGCATTTCTGACTAACATTTCTCAACTTTCTTCATCCTGCTTTGTTTAAACCAAAGGAGATATTGAGAGGTAATATCCTGCTGCTGCTTTGTTTAAACTTGTTCCATGTTCCCTTCTGAATGTTGGTCTGTTTCATCTTGACCTGAAACAGGATAAGGGATTATAATACACTGACTTCTGGTCAATGCTTCCTGTTCTCTGCCCCTCTCCTAAGAGTTTTCCACTTGGATATGACAAGGCAAAAATCTAATAGCTTGGATTAAAACTTTGCACTGAACATTTTTTCATTTGTTCTTACCATAAACTTATGCAAGATACTACAGAAAACCTGTAGAACCTGTACTTCCAACTGTTATTACATCACATAAAAAAAATCCTCTGCATCTTTTCTCTCCTTGCTACCACTCTGGTGTATCTAAAAGACCAGGCTAGTGTGGCATTGACGGAGAGTTCACACAGAGCTCTTCTCATTGCAAATGTGTTTAATATGACGGACATCTTCCTTCAAAGTCAGCTATTCAGCTAGGACTTGCTTTCTGACATATTTGATTCCTGTGCACCATCAGAGAAATGTATCCCATCTGAAAGGAAACCAGAAGAACTATAAGCAGACATAAAAAGAAAAATTTAATCCTTGTGAACTCCCTGGTTCATTTTCCCCTATTACTTCATAAGAGGTATTAGTATGGGCTTGGTATCCTGTACGAGTTCAGACTTAAACTAGCAGTAGAATACAGAATGTAGAAAGAACAGAAAGTTTTCAGTGGGTATGTAGTCTAGGTGTGCAACCCTGATAAGCTTTTTTTTTTTATAGTTAACTGACTAAAACCGATAGATCTGAATCTGGTGTCATTGATAGTGGTATAATAATTATTAGCATAAAAATTATTGTATTCAAACCTGGGAGCTTGTTCTTGAGTTTTGCTCATTTGTTCCTTTTAAATGTAATTTGATTTTCACTGAGAAGAACCAATAGCAGGAAGGAAATGACCAAAAGCTGTTTGAAATGTCCAGGTTCTTTCATTTTATTTTATTTTTTTTTACCAGGAACTTAGAAACATATTTTATATTATTTTTGTTTCAGCTTAAAAAGTTATGAGGCAAAAGCAAAAATGAGGAAAGAGAAAGGAAAAGCAAGCAAGATAAAAATTATTGGTTTTCATTAAACTTTTATACCAAAAAAATCCTAACAGAATTCTCTAAGAACAGTGTTTTTCTAGAATTTACCGTCCAGAATGGTTTGCCCTTTTAACCATCTCTATTTTTTAATATCTGTACATTTCAAAAGTCATCCAGCTGTTGTCCAATACTCACTGATATTTCTAGTTTGAAGAGTACAACTTTATAATAATTCAGGAACTTCACTGCAGTAGAACTGAACAGACACTGACACAACAGTCATGGAACAGATTAGAGTTGACCATTTTATTCACCTTAAATCAATATTCTTTTATATGACTCAGCATAAATAACTATGCTTTCTGTTTCTTGGATCTCTGCTCCACCCCTCTTCCACTCTTCCATACATTTAAACTTGATATATAAATAGTAGGCTTACAATTCAATAGAATTCAATACAACAGTATTTCCTTATTATTTACCATTGTTGCTGTTTTTAAAAAGTTGGTAAAGCTAGTTACAAGAGATAAAATCTTCATTAACAAATTGCTGCATATTTTTCATTTATTGATTTGTAGTGTCTCTTAATAAAGATCCTTCCTGATTCACACACAGTGTTTAAAAGAGGTGAGCCTCATTTCTATGTACTAGATATTGCCTATTAAGCATGAAAATAATGATATGAATTAAATTAACTTTAGGATTTAGCAAGATCTCACTGGGATATTTGAGAGGGGATAATACACATTCAGACTTCAGAACTATGTATCTGCTTTTCTAAATGTGATGACATCATCTAGAAATACTTCACATTTTATGCTAATATCAGTGAACTTCATATCTCAAGTTAGACTTAAATATGACATTATGAATTTGTCTTTACCTTTGCAGATTTATCAGTTTCAATTGTGCTCAGAAGTATTTTTCAGAGATAAATTGCACTTTTAACAGATGCTTTGCTTACTCTAATATAAGCTACCATTCTAGTGATGAATTAATTTAGGTATATGCATGCAATTATGTATGAAATTCCTTAGAATTTATTGGCTAACACTTAAACTTCTATTAAGAATCTTAAACTATGAAGGACAATTTTATAAAAGTATTTAACAGATTTTTTTTTGAGGATACAGACATGAACTTCCCTTGCATAATGCTATAACCTCTGTGTTGTCCTTTAAGAAATGTACCTGACTGAGGAAAGATGAAAGCTAAACTGTCTGTATCTCAGACATCCTTAATTTTTTCAGGCCAGATGATGCTCTTGGCAATTAAATATTTTGGAATTTTACTCTTTTTTTGAGAATGTTTTGCTTTTATTAGATTGCATTATTGCTGTTATCATTCTTCTTATCAACATTATTAATGATAATAATAAGGTTCTGGAAAAAACTATGAGTCAAAAAAGGTCTCTGACTGTGCATTGTGCTAACACAGAGACAAGACAGTCCCTGTTGTGAAGAGCACATAAAAGATTTAACAACAGAAGGAATGTAATACATTCCATGGTATGATAATAGAGAATATCCCAATAGGTTCACAGCCTACACCAATATTCCCTTATTTATTGAAACTGCTTCTGTAGGGGAATTGTGCATAGTTGGAAAAAATAAAGTAGAGAAAAGGGAAGGAGACTCAAGTGAGGAAAGAAGAGAAGTAGATGAGCTGTGAAGATGAGGTGAAAGACTGTGGAACTTGGGAAAAGAGAGTGTAGGAGAGAGACAAAGAGTTGAAGCAAAAAGCCCAACTGTGCCAAGGTGGTAAAGTCCAGTCATATTCCAGAAGGAGCTGGAAATGTGCTGTGGTCTTTCTGTGTCTGCCTCTGCTCTGCTCCCCCCAGAGTCCTCCATTTATTCCAGGACATGGGTATTGATGGCCACTCTTAATTTTACATGGTCTCTGCTGTGACTAGTAAGGACAAACTTACAAAGTTATGGAACATGCATATATTTCACTTGTTAGTAAGCTAGAAGTTTTATTTAGAAATTGTTTTTTTTTTAAAGAAAGATTTGTTAGTTCAGTCATTCTCTTTCACTGTTATCTGAAGAGAATACAGTGAGTGGTTCCTGTATTGAAACATGGCACAGACCACAAAATCAGAGATCATCAATATAATATAAACTGAAATACTAAACCAGAGGTAGTGCCCAAGGGAAGCAATAATTCTTTAAAAATTGCATTATGTTGTTAAAAAATTATATGCCAAGGTTTTTTTCTTTGACTTCTTCTGATACAACTTTTTTGAAGTAAATGCTGTTCCTTAGAGAAGAGATTCTAATTTGGTCCTGCACATCTGTTTCGGTTAATGTTATCTAAATAAAAGGGGAGAAGAGATCTTATTCTTTAGGTGAACCGACTGCATGTATTCAATATAATGTAAAGATATCAGCAAAGCGTCAATGCTGTTTGAACAAAAGAGAACCATCTTGCCTTTCAACAGAAGTAAATTAAACTCTTTATGGAAACAAGATGGTCCTAGAAATGTTGGTACTTAAAAGAAAATGGAAAATACAAATTTGCTGTGTTCATACAACATGTTGACACAGAAAAAAACCACACACTCCTGTAAAAGGATGTTTCATTAATAACAATATTAACTAAAATACTTACATTTGAGTTGATTATTGTGCATGTGAGACTCTGAAATTCAGGACTGCGGTGTTTGTGGTCCTTCATTTAAATGAAAGTCTCTAATAATTTATTATTCAACAGATGTCCTGTCACACAACCCAGATCTGGACTAAAATGCTGAACTTCTTACTGACGGTGGTATTGAATTGTACCAAAGACAAAATGTCACGGACTTCTCTTCTGTCCCTTTCTTTATTGTGACTCCCTATAAAGTCTTACAGGGACCTTGAGTGACAGCCCATGAACTGTCCTCATTCTGCTAGTGCTTTGTTCATTGTAACTGAAAGGTAATTAAGAAGCAATAGGGATCACTACAGCATTTTCCTGTACAATAGGTACAGAAGCATGCAGAGGAACTGCTACCTGACTGGGGCACATGGTGGGGAAGTGCTCATGGGCGTTGTTTGCATCCAGAGGTCTCCTTACATGCTGGGACATGTTCAAAATGAAGGAAAAGTCAGAAGTCAAGCACTCTCAGAGATGTTTTTTCAGCCTCCTACCATATTTATATCATAATTGACTGAATATCTGTGTGCTTGCCTAACATGGACCATTATTAGTAGAGCAATATCTCATGTCCAACTACAGGAATACCGTGTGATGCTTTGTGATTTATGATGTGTCACATAAATGGGCTTATTAGGATTATGCACCAAATTCTGAAATTAAATAGCAACAATAATAACAGAATAGTATTATTAGAATTGCACTGAATCGGTGAACCTCTGGAATTTTCATTTTTGTCATTTTAAAAAAGCTATCACTTCTGTTTCTCCCCTCCCCATCTTTTTAAATTTCTATTCATTTGGTACAAATGAATTATCTGGATCTAATGTCTCAGTATATAACGAACATTAAATAACATCTCCTTAGCCCATTTTTAAATAGCAAAGAAGATATTTTATATGATTGTTTTCCCATGGCCAAATATCCAACATATCACAGAATAAAAATATCTGTAAATTAGTGGATACTCTTTGGAAATCGTTAAATGAATATGAGACAGTCATTTCACTTTCCCATTCTGTGTTCTAGAACTAGCTTTCCTATTTATAAGAGGTTAAAATGTACACTACTAGGGTTTTTTTAGACGCTGCACACAAGCTAGTGTCTGACTAGTCTTCCATGCATGTATTTTCTAATTATTTTCAGAGTATAGCGGGTATGTAAAATCACAGTATTGTGGGTCAGAATCAAGAGAAATATGATAACTGTGATGAGTTCTTTGTATTAAGGTAAATTCAGATGAAGAAAGATAAAATCCCTAGTTTCCCCCTAAGGTCAATAAAGACAAAAGGATTTCTTCAAGGAGCAGTTGAGCACAGATTTAAACTGTCCTCTGGTGAAGTCTCTCTCTACTGTCAATAAGGAAGCCTGGGGAGCGTAGCCTAATGCTAGCTTTTGTGACTGTTTTTCAAGGCATCAAATTCATCCCTTTGCAAAGTAAGCACAGTTATTATTGAAGATTGTGAGAATTCCTCACAGTTACAACAAGAGAGAGTTTGACCAAGCAAATGGAGCTCTGCTGACTAGCAAGTTTAAGACAGCAATGCCATGAGGAGATATATAGGCTCCCCTACATTTCCCAGTTAACATGTCTGAAATCTGATCTGTAAGGACCATGTCTAAACTTACAAAGTGATTCTTTATACTGGCTGACCTTGAACTTCTTTTATAAACACTAACTCAGGCACTGCTTGGCAATGGCTGTGGGTCTAGGTTTAAAGTGAAAACACTAAAACTACTGTATTTTTCAGAGTAAAGGGAAATATGACCAGTTTGACAGTCTAAGGATGGCATGGGAATTGCATAGATGCTAGTGTTCTCTGGGATGTGTGTTAGGTACAACTGAGCTGTCTTTGAATAAAGTGGATGCTCTACTTGGGCAACATTTCTCTGCAGACAGAGAACTCAGGTTGTAGTTGATGTACCAACACAATATCCTGCCCCCTTGATTCTCAACTACTAAAGTTCTGGCACTAAATAATGGGTGCTGCTTCACAGGTACATGGAAAGAAATAGATGCAGGCTTGATATGTCTTTACTAATCCTGAGAACAGAGATGTTGGACAGGCATTCTGAAGACACCTAAGATGGCCTCTTTTGTTTGGGGGGGTGGGAATTACAGCTTAGTAACTTTGGTACCAGGCTAATGAGCTTGACACTTCTCTAGCTGTGGATTTAGTGACTCCAATTTGTACTGTCTGCATACCATGTTGTTTCATTCTACAGATCGTCTGTTGTGACTTTCACAAATGCTTTTCCTGATCTATACACTTGTTAACAATGTCAGGAAACAGATAATACTACATTGATTTTAGAATATTTTGCAGCTGACTATGGAGTCAAAAAAATCCAGGTGGGGGAAACACATTGGTTCAAACACTTACTCAAAGCTGAACCGTGATGAAAATATAGAAAGTGCCACAGTAGCATACACATGAAAACTTCATGGAATTTCATCCCTGTAAATCAATTTGCCCTAAATATCAGCTTCAGGACTGGACTCCTGGTTATTCTGATATTTTGGGGTTTAGACACATTGGAGATAAGGTGAACCCAAAAAACTTGGAAATGTGATTTTAAAACTGCAACAATTACCAAATGGATTTCAAGTACATATAAAGTTTGAAATTTCTGCTGCATTTAATAAATACAAACTTTTTTTCCAAATACCTTATGTTTATTTTAATAAACAAAGTCATTAGTAAGCACATCTTGTGAAAAAGTATTCACTCATGCTGTCTTACAAATGCCATCCTCAACAATTTTATTTGATGGAGATCTTAATCTAGATTTCTTATCTGCAGAATTCCTATGTATTTTTTGAAGTAGTCTCCTTTTTTATATTCTAGGAATACTTTGTGTGGTGTTTGTTGTAGATGAGAGCCATGATATCAAGATTTATGTGAGTGTAAACCCCTCAAAAATTAGATATGCTCCATACCATCTCTTTTACTAGACAGACTCTGGATGCCTAGTTCACAGAAAGACAAAAACCCCACAATATTTCCTGTCTGATTTCTGATGAAGAGTATTGATAAAGGCCTAGAATCCTGAAGCTACAAATGACACAGAAAATCAGGTATTCAGGTAATATTAAAGTCTCTGCATAACGTTACCTCATTCATAGCATTACCTTTTCAGTCATGCTTTCTGAGCAGAGAATTGCCAATATATGCTATCAAAATTATTTTTAAGCATGCAGATCCTGATTCTGCAATGATCTCTATACCAGTAGATGACTTCACAGAGTGACAGTGACTTATCTAAGGCTGTCTATACAGGGAATCTATCTGTGTGGGCTTACTGAAGGAATGGGGTCATATGCTGTTGTAAAACCATTCATGGAACTCCTATTCGTGCTCATGTCAGACTGAGGACAATAAGCCATATGATCCTGAAATGTAAAACTTTGATTAAGTCAAAATAGCTTCAGTCTATTTCTTGTCACTGACATTTACATTTTCTTCATCAAAGGAGAGTGTAAGTGCCATCTTACCATGGTACTTGTAAACTGTAGTTTCAAAAAATTGTGTTTCTTCTACTGCTACTACTACTTTTTCATTTAAAGTACTAAATTTTGACTTCTCTGTCTCTGCCAGGGGCTTTATCCCTCGGGAAATACTTGTCAAATGTAAATGATCTACCAGATCTATCATCTTTTTTAACAGAAGTACACTGTGCACTTATGAATAGTGCATCAGAGAGCTGGGACAGTGCTGTTATTTAATTATTAAAGTAATTAAAATCTGACATTTTTGATTGATTTTCTACTCTTCTACACATATAGAAACAGAGTGAAAAAGAAGGCCTTGATATTCATCAATATCTATGTTTTTTAACATTAATAATTGCAGGGATTACTTTAATATCAGCCTAATACATTTTCCAGACACAGGTATAGATCATAGATTTTATTAGCACATTTTCAAAAAGCAATTGCAAGTGTAATGGTAAATACTTCTTCTCCATTGTCAGAAGCTTTGAAGACTGTGTATCTCCTTTAACACCATATCAGCAATTAAAAAAAAAAAAAACCCTGACTCCATTTATTAGTCCTCATTTCACAGAGCATCCCTTATGAAGTGTATATGGAATGTAAAGAGTTGCTGATAGCATATGGATCCTCTATGGAGGGCAATTCTCTTATCACATGCCATAGATTCTGCTTCTTGTCATGATGATTTTAGAGCCTCTTGCATAAAAATTGTACTTCATATTGCTGCTGAGTTCAGCTCTTCCCGCTTCTTTTTTGTCACTCAGGGACATAAACCTGTTTTAAAAATGTCATCATTGACATGCCTGAGGGATGGAGTGCCATCCAGAGGGACCTGGACAGGCTTGAGAAGTGGGCCCATGTCAACCTCATGAGGTTCAACAAGGTCAGGTGCAAGGTCCTGCACATGGGTTGGGGTAACCCCCAGTATCAATACAGGCTGGGGATGAAGAGATTGGGAGAAGCCCTGAGAGAAGGACTTGGGGGTACTGGTGGATGAAAAGCTGGACAGGAGCTGAACATGATCAAAAGGAACATGGTCAGCAGGTCAAGGGAGGTGAATCTGCCCCTCTACTCCACTCTTGTGAGACCCCACCTGGAGTCCTGTGTTCATCTCTGGGATCCTCAGCACAGGAAAGATGTGGACCTGTTGGAGCAGGTCTAGAGAAGGGCCACAAAAGTGATCAGAGGGATGGAACACCTCTCCTATGGAAAAGGCTGAGAGAGTTGGGGTTGTTCAGTCTGGAGAAGAGAAGACTCCTGGGAGAACTTATTGCAGCCTTTCAGTACTTAAAGGGAGCTCATAAGAAAGATGGGGACAAACTTTTTAGCAGGGCCTGTTGCGAGAGGACGAGGGGTAATGGTTTTAAAATAAAAGAGGGTAGAATTAGACAAGATACAAGGGAGAAATTTTTTACAGTGAGGGTGGTGAAACACTGGAACAGGTTGCCCAGAGAGGTGGTAGATGCCCCATCCCTGGAAATGTTCAAGGTCAGGTTGGACAGGGCTCTGAGCAGCCTGATCTAGTTGAAGATGTCCCTGCTCATCGCAGGGGGGATTGGACTAGATAACCTTTAAAGGTCCCTTTCAACCCAAATTATTTTATGATTTTATTATATTCTCCATGACAAATAATCATATTATCATAAAGACTTAATTTGTATGGCTTCATTCTCTGCAATTTGTGTTAGGTGTAGGATTTGAACTTCTGTCCCCTGAAAGAATCTTTTCACATTAGGAACTTGTTTTTCCTTGAAATGTGTTTTGGGTTAGTTATACTTTCACGGGTGTTTAATTATTCAAACAAGTGTTATGCTGAATCAACCCGCTACATATACAGGTCACTGGCAGCCAATGGGAACAAAGAATTAATTACACAATCTTTAATTAAAAGAAGAAAAAAGCACCTAATAAATAGAGAGAGGAAAAAAACAACTGTTTTTCACATTTTCACCAATATAGCACATATAAATTGATGAGATGCTCACAATTTGTGCTAAAATATATTTTAGGGTCTCTATTTAGAAAGAATGTCAGACCTTTTTATTAGTTAAAATGATACACTGACATATAGAACTCCTGTTTGTTTCATTTTGTATTATGTACTGAGTTATGTTTGTGTCTGAGAAAGAATGAAATAAACCAAAAATCCAGCCTGGATAAGCTTATTTTAATTGTGTGGTTGTACTGTCAGACTGCCAAATAGCTCAGCCACTTTTAATACCTAAATTTGACTGTGCTACATAACAAAATATCAGTACGTTTCAGCCTCCTAATTCAAAAGAAACAATTATGTATGGAAAGGTGAAAATTTCACTGGAACAATCATCTGGCAATGTGTAGAGAGACACCTATGTGATTGCTTGTTGTAACCCCAGGCTGCATTCTGCTGCTTAGATGACTTACAGAGAAAGTTTATCTTCTACCAGTCCTTGTTTGTGGTCATGTCACCCTCCAATGGTCAGGTCTCCAAAGGAGCTTAAATGCTGCATTGAATTAAATGTTAAAACCCACATTTTTTGCCAGTTGCCCAGTATCACTGTCCTGTGAGTATGTGTGAACTATCTAAGATTCATGGCTGCTGTCTGCAGCATGTCAGGTTGCATGGGGAATGCCAGAACAGTAATGGCAGGAGGTGTGGAATAGTCTCTGGAAGATAATACAACCAACAGTATTTGCAGATCTTTGAAGTATCTGCCTAAGGCATTAGCATATTGGAGCGTGTGACTGGAGATAAGTACACACAGGGGAGAAGCCAAAGTGCCAGGCTGTAACAGGAAACTGTGGACTAGCAGCTGAAATGTCCCACAGCACGAGTGTCACATCCCAGTGTCTCCCTCTCTCTCTGGAGTACACCATGCCAGACAGTCACCCACCAATGTGACCAGCTGGGGATGGTATGTGCGATGACAGAAAGGGAGAAAAGTCCAGGGGCTGATTTGTTGATAAGGTCATGTGAAATAGGAGATGGGATTCTGTGGTGTAAACCCCATAATCTGTGTGTGAGATTTGAGGGGGGTGGGCTTACTTCATCAGAGTCACAAAGCAGTTTGCCCCCCATCAAGTCTCCCTCATGTGATGTGTGGATTTATAATGGTAGCTGGCGAATACTAGAAACCATATAGTCAGAACTCATGCAACACTAGTACACAAATGATTGCATTTTTCATGTTTTCTGCACTCTGTGTGTGTGTATCTTTGGGAAACCTCCACAGACAAACCTCTCTCAGACTAGTATAGAAGGTCTCTATTGCTTTTTCATATTTGTAGTGCCCTCCTACAGCCATGAGCTTGGTCCTAACTGAGGTTTGAGGGAGAAATCCTACTTTAAATATCTTCCTTACTTCCATAGAGGACTCGATATCCTTTGAAATGCTAAGATCAGTGGCCTTTCAGATTCAGGGCATTTCTTGAAAGTAATAGCTTGATCCTTAATGACTTTGAACAAGGGGACCCTAGCTGAGAGGGTTTAACTACCCAGAAGGAAAAGCCACTGAACTCAGCACCACCAGGATCAGGCCTTGGATAATTGACCAGTAGCCTTGAAGGTTTGTGTCACATTTTGATATTGTTGTACCTTTCCTGCTGATTTCCTTGACCTCATTACTCTTTTTGTAGAATCACCAAATGTGCAATTTGGCTCATTTAGTGATAAAGCATAATGGGGACTAATGATAGAATGGTCCTTTTTACTTCTGTAAAAAAAGAACAAGCAGCTGGAAAGTAGGTAAAGGCTCCTCAGGGTGTCTGCAATTACACAGGTGAGAAACACTGCTGGCCCTCATGTCACTCCAACTGTCACAGCTGTATGATCCACTAATGAAAAAAAAAAAATGCTCTCTCCTTCCACTGTTGCTCTCTGGAATAAGAGAAGGATATTTGAGATAGTGTTAAAATGAGTACTGTGCCTTTAAAGCTTTTGTTATGCTAAAAGCCGATGAGCATTTGTAATTTCCAAGTGCTTTTTGAGTGTCTAACTAGTCAAAAATCTCTAGAAACAGAGATTTTTAATTCTACATTTAGAACGCAAAGCCCGCCCAAGCAATTTAGTTCTTTTTACAGCTTTCCTGAAATGGTTGCAATCTGTGTGACAGGGAGGTGGGTAGCAGGAAAAAATGTTGGGGAATTTTGCTGTTACAGCTCAGATTGTTTTGTAGTCTTTGCTTGCAATTTACTGCAGAGACAATTCTCCAAGGTCTAATAAGAGAAGATTAATTTTTTTGTATTTAGTTTAGCTTTTTTCATCATTTGCACAGGATGAATCTGCTCTGGATGAAAGACAAGGACAAGTGTCCAGATCTAGGGGTTCTGATTTAGAGGAGGGAGACATCAAGAGCCTGTGTTTAACACTCTGTTCTTGTGCTATTTTTAATATTTTGATTAATAGAGTTGACTGACCAAGGAAACAGGTGATCTAAATGTGTTTCCTGATGGTTTTCTTATGTTTGAATAGCCTGACCTATTTCTTTCATCTTTTTTTACTATAGTTTAAGCTCAACTTGGCAGTATTGGTCACTAGCAACATATAGGAGCTTTTAAGATTTTTTCGCTGCTTGTACTTGGTCCCTTGCAGCAACAGGGGGAAGGGTGATGACTGGCTCTTCTATCTGTCTTTAAAGATGCAGAGGGGCAGTAAAATAATACAAAGATACATTTTTATTAAAAGAAAAATCTGTGTAAGGATTTGAGTTATGAAGTTACAGGTAACTCATAACATCCTGTTACGGAGGCTCTCAAATAAACAACCAACCACCAAAAGATAAAAATTTATTTTTAACACAATTAACTAGCTCTCCGTAAATTACACGTTCAAATGTCTGTGAGAGGAGAACAAAACAACTTCCTAGCGTTTAACGACAACCCAAAACGCTCTATCACTCACCTAACAAGTGAGGGGTCTCAACCTCGAGGACCTGCTCAGGGCAGCGTCCCGACTCAAGTCACCTCGAGGAGTTTCCTTGGGCGGCATCCCGACCCAAGGGGACAATCCTCAACTGCAACGTGCTGCTCCAGGGGACAAGCTCAAAATAGCTCCCCAGGGGACTCCATTTATACCCAGGTCAAATCTGATCTGTAATCAATAACGGCTCCCATTGGTCAAAGGCCCCAACTACTGTGAAGCCCTGAGGACAAAGGCAATCAGGAGCTGCTACATTTCAGCAGCCAAGAAGCCCTATTTTCATTGGGCAGGTGCACCTGCCACACATCCAACAAAATACTTCTCTAGCACTACAAATTGCAAATGAAGTGTAATATCATTCCTAAATGGAAAGTATGATACCAGCTTATTGAAGTGAGCCCTCAATATTGCAAGTCTTCAGTTAATTTTTAAATAGAACACTGTGAGTTAGACTCTAAGAATTATGTTTGGAACAAAGAGATTTGATTACTCAACCAGAAGCCTCTAGCTTTTAACTCAATAACGTAATTTTGAATCTGTGCTTGCAGTCATCACTGTAAATATTGCTTCATAGTTTAGTCTTCTAAAAGTCTTGTCAGGAAACAATTACTAAAGGCCAGCTTCAGACTTGGCATAACTAAATTAAGTGAGTGAAACTATACCAATGATGCATTTAGCTCAAGATTGCACTGAAATCTAAATAAAAATATTATGTGTGCAACTGTTTCTAATTATCTAACAAGAATAAAATAACATGTGGACGATTTTAGAAACTATTAAGGACTTATGACTCCATTAGAAACCCAGAAAGCATCAACTGAAATAGGGTAAATATTCCAGTTAGCACAATTTTCCCCTTCATCATTCCTTACACTGTACAGATTTCCACTCCTCTAGCTATTATGATAGGCAGGGGAGATGAAAGTTTCTATTTTGTGATTGGACTAAAGTTCTTATATTTTGCCACTAGATTACTTTATGTCCCTGTACATATCCCAGAGTTATCACAGCTTTCAGTAGTGCAAAACTGCAGTCTTAGAAATCTGGAACTGCGGATTTCAGTGCTAGATGACTGCTTGCCAAAGGACAGAGGGTGCCATCATCATTATATCACGCATCAGCTACTCCCTATATACAAACATAATGAGCCTAGAACTCGCCTAGGAAATTGGAAGATCAAGGAAACCCTTGACCTCAACATTTGTGTAGTTCATAGATGAGATGTTTCTCCATTTATTTTGCTAGGAGAAGGAGGGGAAGGCATGATTTGGTAGTATATTCATAGTATACCTACTGGAGTACATGCAGACAGTGGTTATGGTTACATCTTTTGGTAGTAAGAACATATGGACATCTACCTGAAAGTCCACAGGCTGGTTTCTTTCCCTGACATAATGTAGGATCTCCTGCTTTCCACCCCCTACTAGGCTGACTGGGTGTGCCAGGGTACCTGCATAGAAAACTTAAGGATTCATTCAGGCAGAAAGGTGTCAGACCATCTGCAGTGCTTGCTGCCGATTCCTTTAGCAGGGTCACTGTTTGCATCCTGTTCTGAGGTGCCTTTTACTGCAGGCTATTCAGGGCATCAGCTGAAGATATGGTTGATGTTGTGCTTCCAGGATAAAAAAAAAAAAAAAAAACAGGTGCAGTGAACCACAGCTCCTAAATTCCTCTGTGAAGCTGTGCCAAAATGCAAATACCACTTCGTGAACTAGGGACCGAAGGTGTGGAAAGTAGGGTATAATGAACATGGTAACCACCACACTGAGGATATTATAGGAGCTATCCATGAGTGACCAAGAACAAGAAGCATTTGAGTTTTATTAGTCTTTTTAGGGTTTCTAAACTCTAGTAGAATATTTGGTGTGGGTTATGCTTTTATTCTGTGCATGCTTTTAATTTGAAAACTTACTGTTTCCTGGTGGTAATGTAATTATATCTACTGAGGAGTAAAATTGAAAGCACACATTGTGTGGGGAAGATTAATTGCATGAAAGATTAACAAAGACCATTATAAATGAGAAAGATAGCTTGGCAGGAATTTCTTGGATTAAGCAATTAAATGTTCTCACCATAACTCTTAATTGTAGGGTATTCACTGTTTTTGGAAATATGGTATACATGAGATTGTAACTTTTCCTCAGAGAAGCCTTGAAAATATTTTGATTATGCTTTACCAGCTGGCCTTATATCCATATATTAATAGGCCATCAATTTTAAAATGGATCTAAGTATTAGCATGAGTGTATCTACTTAATTCCATTCTCTGCATAGGCTAAAATTCAGAAAGAAATGAAATGTTTTCTTTGGTCATGTGGACAAGTTTCAAGGATGTACATGTGGCTATACAGTTATGCTTTAATTATAGATTTTGAAGTTTTGTAAACCATATCAGAAATCAATATGAGGTAGCATGACAGCAACGAAATTTCACAGGATGGATTATTAGATGAAGTAAGAAGGAAGCAAAAGTATGGATACACAGTAATGTAAACATGCAAAATTTGTATGGAAGTTATGACAAATACAGTTATTGTTCTCCTCTTGATTGTTCATTTATAAATTTAACTTGCTTAGGGTTTTATATGCAATTGTAATTCAATACTATTTTTCTTAATGTCTCTAGTTCTTAAACCACAGAAAATTAAACAATGTAGTGGAAAACAAATGCTGAATAATTTACTGAACACTGAAGTTAGAACTTTTTCTGCAGCTCAGGTGTGCAAGACTGTAACTGCTCACAAGTTGTATTTTGCCTATATGAATACATGCCTGGATGTTGCAGTGAAGTCCAATTCCATTTGCTAACATTATTCTAAGCATCAGGAAATAATAAAGATATGAGTTTTCCAGTGGATGTTAATATCAATGTCCTTGTCTACTTTTCTTCTAATTTTTGGGCTGCAAAACTCACTTGCTAAGAATGGGAATCTACAGTAAGTGACCCTTATTTTTTGTAAAGTATCAGAGAACAGTCTTCTAATATCTGTGAAAGATAAGGAAATACTGCTACTCACATTTACATGTGGGGAATTGATGTGCCACCATTTATTCTTGTAATTCCACCTGTCTTCAAAAAAAGAGTTCTAAAAACCCCTGCAAGCTGCCACTTAGCTCCCAAGATGCTGTAGACACTTCCAGGCACCTATGGTTTTGCTTATGGGTGTACTCCAGTGTTGGTCCTGACACAGCTGAACCTTTCTCATCAGATGCCAAAGCCTCGTCCTCAAGAGGTCTGAAAGGCTGCATGAATTTATAGAGCAGCCTCTCTCATTGCAGGATTAGACACTAATTCCTTTAAAGAGGTAGATAAAGAACCTTTTACATACCTGCAAACAGGTTTCTAGCCTCAGAAAGAAGCCCCTTGAAATTAAGTGTTAGGTATGATTGCAAGCCTTTGGAGGACTTCTGATTGAGACTTCTGGAAGACTTCAGCACTGTCTTCCCTAGCTCCTGAATTCAATGAGACTTAAGCAAAAGACTGCTATCAACCTGTTCAGACATTGACAATTTGTGCAGCATGTGTCGCAACAGTTGCAGCTACCTAGGGAATTTCAGACCAAGCAAAGAAGCACACAGGTATTTTAATTGCTTGTCCTCATGACTTGAAACAATTTACGTTGCAACGCTTGGCCAAGTTACCATTTTCTGCCATGTCGTCAACTGCACAGCTCACTGAGTTTCTTCTGAACTCCCATAATTTGCAGTCTGACATGCTAAGGTAAACCATAACTCGTGTTGTGTATGGCCCATAAGCACTTGATTTCAAGCACTTGACGTCCTATCATAATGAGTAGTGGGCAGATGGAATCCTTACATTTATATTGTCTTCTTTAGCTAATTTGTACATGAAAAAATCTAGAAGGTTTATGTAGCACTTTCAGCCAATCAACATTAGGATTTCTTAACTTTTTTATTTATGAATAACATAATTATCTCCATGTTATTTTAACTTATAGCTATGATTTTGTTTTGATTTTTACACCCATTGATAGCTTAACATATGTTGTGCACAGAAACTGAAACCAGTTTGGAGGCAACACTAGCATTTCTGCATGACTGATGTATTTAAATATCAGATACTGAAATATCAAATACTACAATATATGTTTGTAAAGACTAGAATGAGAAAGTATAGCTTTCACAATAGTGTTAAAATATTAATTAAATTAAGCTAGATTCAACACCTATGATATAACTTGTGATAGGTACTGACTTGCTGCAGTAGCCTGATACAGGTACACTTGGTTATCCTCTTTAATATTCTTTGTTCTGTGAAGAACTGATGATATTTAGAATATCTGTGCACAGATGAACATAGTTAATTGAATTAATAATGTGATTGACCAATTAGTTTCCTTAGCTTCATTGAATTTCAGTTCTTAAAAAAAGTTTCTCAAATTTACAGTGATGATTTGCTAATTTACTAAATAAAACCACTTAGGGGAAGTTTGTATACCATTCATTTGGTGATATTTGTCAGAAAAAAATCCATATTTCTATCAATTTTATATGTAAATAAAGAAGGCATGCAGAATATGCTTAAGGCTTATATACAGTCCGTAAAGACTGCCTGTCAGAAGGTTTAAGCCATAACAAAAAGGGCATTTCTCTAGAGTAAGAGGGAAATCAACAAAATAGTGCACATTTAGTACATAATACAGAGTTCCTTCAAGATCCATAAGAAGAATGACCCCAGGTATGTTATTTGGCTGTCTTTTCTGATGAAGTCTGTGGATCATTCCACTTCAAGCTGAAGTTAATGGAGTTGGAGTTTAGAGTTCTCCTAATTAAAGTGCAGTTACAAATTTTTGCTGTTAAGTGTTTGGTTGAAAATGGTCTCCTTGGCAATCATGACTTCAGTGGAGATCCATATTTGACAGCCTAAACATAAGACATTTGACATTTTTGAACATTACTTCAACAGATCTATTTCCAAGAAATTACTTTCAAATGCATTAACTTTGGACTTGAGGCCACAACTGTGCCAGATTATAAAACTATTGCTTCTAAGTGGAAGGGACTGTTGTGAAGACATGGTTACCATACTGTAGAGAACTTGTGGTTCTCAAAGGCAATTATCTTCTGTAAGCTAGATAACACCATTTTCATCCTGGCAATTAATGAACTACAGTGAAAGCAATATCTTACCATTATTGGTGATAAAAGAATAGAACCCAGCTATTAGTGTCTGGCTAGATTTGCATTGACCTAGCAGCAAGAGAAAATAATGACAGTGTAAAGTAAGGCTACTAAATGTTTTAATTTAATTCAAATAGAAATTGTCATAAATTAATACAGTTTCTTATGAAATGTTGATCTTTGTAGGTTCAGTTTTCATCTAAAGATTTGCATCCTTTGGTAAATTTCAGATAGAAGAGTAGTTGCACTTCTAATTATGGTATTTAACCCACATAAAAAAATGTAGCTGTGACAGAGCTTTACACTCTACTCACTTAATCACTGCAGTCATTAGCTTGTAGAGGTGTAACTGAAGATGAGTTTTTGAACATTCTGTATTCTCTTGATACAATGCAGGTACTAGCTCTGGATTTCCAGGCCACTGAAAGTAAAGTCTAAAGGTCTGAAATGAAGATGTGAGCCAGCAATGACCATCTGATTGCATAGGTTCTCTGTTGATGCAGCATTTAGAGTGTGGTATCCATCAAATTAGTCCAAGTCATCTAATAATTTTTCAAAGACACACTACTTGTTATCAACTCCTCATCACAGTATCAAACTGTACTCTGTTACTAACAATCTCCACAACTTATGCTGTCACGCTCTGACAACCAGAAAGTGAATTTGTTCTGTTAAATATTGCTTATTACTCCTAAAGCTTGATGAGAAACTTCCTGGCTTTGAATTGTGATACCATCTCTTGTGCTAACAGGATCATTTAGAAAATTTCCACATAACTGAGAATTCAGGAGTAGCCATGTGTGTAGCCATGTATTGCTGAGGATTTATACATCTATGAACAGCTGTTTAACACCAAGTCCATCTCCACACTGCTGACCTGACCAAATTTTGTTTTCACATTCTTGAGTTTGTCATCTTTGTTTAAATCTCTATTTATATCTGCACATTGAAAAATTGTTCCCATCCTTATTTTAACAGTTACAAATGGGAGAAGGATTAGCAGAAGAGAAAACTGGGTGCAGAAAGCCAGTTTTAGGTCATATACTTTTCCCCACCTCATAACATAAAAGAAAAAGTTTATAGCAGTTTTCTAATGTTTTGCCTCAGTGACATAAGAATTGGAGGGTCATTCAGCAAAAAGACTTGATACTGGTATAGCAAGGGAATTTCAATGTTCCCCTTGTTATGAAAACAAGAATTGTCATTTAGGAGATAGAAGGAATTACAGCCAAACAATTTAGCACTCTGTTGTCATTATGTAAAGGATAGTAGTGCCAAGGATTTCTGGCAGGTTCTTTGTACAGTGCTTGTAAGGAAGATTGCTGCAGCCAATGCATCCATAGGAAACAAGTACAATGTGACTGGGTGAAAAAGAAAGATAGGGAAAGAGGTTATAAAAAGCAGAAGTCACAAAACCTTTTTGTCCTAAGCAGGTGATAGATAAATACAGCAAGAAAAGTTTTTCAACAGATGTATAAAACTAGTGGTTCTAGTCTTTCCATTGCTTTTCTCCATCTGCCACCATCTTCAGATACCCTGCATGGTAAGAGAAATAAAAATCCTGTAAAACAAGTAATGTGGGGGAAATGCTTTCTGAATTCTATGAAATTTTTCATTTGTTAAGGAAGGCAGTATTGTAATCATTACACAGCATACAGAAAGGTCCACCAAGGCCAGGTCGCTCTAGATCAGGTATTAAAACCAATTCTAAAAAGGTCATTGTAGTGGGTGACTCCATTCTGAGGGGTGTCAAAGGCCCAATATGCCGACCGAACCCACTTCATAGGGAAGTCTGCTGACTCCCTGGGGCCCGGGTGAAGGAACTCATGGCTAAACTTCCCAGACATCTGCTGGAAATACAACACAGCAGAGCGGGACCAGTCCCGGAGATTCCTGGAATGTGTGGTGAATAACTTCCTGACACAGCTGGTGAGTGAACCGACCAGAGAAGGTGCCCTGCTGGATCTCCTCTTTGTGAACAGAGAAGGACTGGTGGATGATGTGGCTGTTGGAGGCCAACTAGGGCACAGCGATCATGAAATAATGGTGTTCTCTATTCTTAGAGAGGCCAGGAGAGGGGGCAGCAGAACTGACATCCTGGACTTCCAAAGGGCTGACTTTGTCTTGTTTAGGCAACTGCTTGACAGAATCCTTTGGGAGATGGTCCTGAAGGGTATAGGGGTCCAGGAAGACTGGACACTCTTTAAGAAGGAAGTCTTAATGGCACAGGAGCAGGCAGTCCCCAGGTGCTGTAAGAGAAGCCGGCAGCAGAGAAGACCACCCTGACTGAACAGGGAGCTTTGGCTGCAACTCAAGGAGAAAAGTAGAGTTTACGGCCTTTGGAAGAAGGGGCTAGCGACTCACAATGATTACAAAGATGCTGTGAGGCTATGCAGGGCGGAAATCAGGTTGTCTGAAGCCCTGCTGGAAATTAATCTGGCTGCAGCAGTCAAGGATAACAAGAAATGTTTCTATAAGTATGTCAACAACAAAAGAAAGGCCAGGGAGAGCCTCCATCCCCTGCTAGATGTGGGAGGAAACATGGTAACAAGTTATGAGGAAAAGGCTGAGGTGCTTAATGCCTTCTTTGCCTCAGTCTTTAATAACAAGACTAGTTGTACTGGGGGAATCCAGCCTCCTCAGCCAGAAGACAGAGTCTGGGAGAAAACCCCCCCCCACAATCCAGGAGGAGACAGTCAGTGACCTACTGCATCACATAGACACACACAAGTCTATGGGAGCGGATGGGATACACCCGAGGGTGCTGAAGGAGCTGGCTGGGGTGCTCGCCAAGCCTCTTTCCGTCATTTACCAGCAGTCCTGGCTGACTGGGGAGGTCCCGACAGATTGGAAATTGGCCAATGTGATGCCCATATATAAGAAGGGTCGGAAGGATGATCCAGGAAATTACAGGCCTGTCAGCTTGACATTGGTGCCCGGGAAGCCGATGGAGCAGCTCATCCTGAGTACCATCAGGCAACACATGCAGGACAACCAAATGATCAGGCCCAGTCAGTATGGGTTTATGAAAGGCAGGTCCTGCTTGACAAACCTGATCTCCTTCTACGACAGGGCAACCTGATTATTGGATGAGGGAAAGGCTGTGGATGTTGTTTACCTTGACTTTAGTAAGGCCTTTGAGACCGCTTCCCACAGCATTCTGCTGGTGAAACTGGCTGCTCGTGGCTTGGATGATCACACGCTTCGCTGGATAAAAAACTGGCTGGATGTCCAGGCCCAAAGAGTTGTGGTGAATGGAGTTAAATCCAGTTGGCGGCCGGTCACGAGTGGTGTCCCCCAGGGCTTGGTTTTGGGGCCAATCCTGTTTGACATCTTTACTGATGATCTAGACGAGGGGATTGAGTGCACCCTCAGTAAGTTTGCAGATGACACCAAGTTGGGTGGGAGTGTTGATCTGCTCGAGGGTAGGGAGGCTCTGCAGAGAGATCTGGACAGGCTGGAGCGATGGGCTAAGGCCAGCTGTAGGAGTTTGAATAAGGCCAAATGCCGGGTGCTGCACTTGGGCCACAACAACCCCCAGCAGCGCTACAGGCTTGGGGAGGAGTGGCTGGAGAGCTGCCAGTCAGAGAGGGACCTGGGGGTGTTGATTGACAGCCGGCTGAACATGAGCCAGCAGTGTGCCCAGGTGGCCAAGAAGGCCAATGGTATCCTGGCTTGCATCAGAAATAGCGTGGCCAGCAGGGACAGGGAAGTGATCTTACCCCTGTACTCGGCACTGGTGAGGCCGCACCTCGATCATTGTGTTCAGTTTTGGGCCCTTCACTACAAAAAGGACATTGAATTACTCAAGCGTGTCCAGAGAAGGGCAACGAAGTTGGTGAAGGGTCTGGAGCACATGTCGTATGAGGAGCGGCTGAGGGAACTGGGGTTGTTTAGTCTGGAGAAGAGGAGGCTAAGGGGAGACCTCATCGCCCTCTACAACTACCTGAAAGGAGGTTGAGGAGAGCTGGGGAAGAGTCTCTTTAACCAAGTAACAAGCGATAGGACAAGATGTAATGGCCTCAAGTTGCGCCAGGGAAGGTTTAGACTGGATATTAGGAAGAATTTCTTTATAGAATGGGTTGTTAGGCATTAGAATGGGCTGCCCAGTGGTGGAGTCCCCATCCCTGGAGGTGTTTAAGAGTCAGGTTGACATAGCTCTTAGGGATATGGTGTAGTTGGGAACTGTCAATGTTAGGTTAATGGTTGGACTGGATGACCTTCAATGACTTTTCCAACCTAGATGATTCTGTGAAAATAGTCTGTGCTCCTGATGCTTTTATCTGAGCCTTTATGATTACTAAATAAATATAAGATAATCTTTTTTCATGCTGCATTACTTACACAGTAGAAAGTGTTACAATAGCACTACTAGTCTGTTTCCCAGGTGAGAGTTCTTCAATTGGTTAGTGGAGAGGGCAGTGATTTCTCTGTAGTAAAATTAGCCGAGCTGAAAGTATTTCAGTAAATGTTACCTTTTAAAATTTCCATTAAAATGTTATATAATTTGTAGCCTTGAAAAATGCCATGGTCAACATAAAAAGTGAGTTGCCTGAAATAATATAAATGAAAGATTCTTCTGGGGACATCCTTGTCCTGTAGTTATCAGGACAAAAAAGAAAAATAAGTGATACAAAATCATCATTAGAAAAACAAACGCATCAAAAAACTGTCAGCAATCTAGTACTGGAAAAGAGGGGAAATTTTGGAGAGTACAGATTATATTACTAAGGGTTTAAGTTTGTAAAACTATCATTTTAAAAACAGTAGGCCAAAGACATAACAAACATGGAAATTATAATTACCATAGTTAGAAATTCTGATGGGTTTTATTAACTATTATTAGATGTGCTGCCTCTGTATCACTAAATGATGCTAAATAAGGTAAGAGCATGGGAAGAGCACAGCTATTCTCTGGTTATGGCAACATCATATGCCAACATTAAAAGTGGAAAGGAAGAAAAATATTTGCAGGTAGAACACTAAATTCTTCAGTAATTCTACTATTTCTTAAATGGACAATAGCCAAGTGAACTGATAAATATGCCTAAACAGAGACTTTTTTTAAAAAGTAAGATCTCAATTTTAGCTTCAGGCTAAGAAATTGAAAACTCTGACTCATGCATGATTCTGGATAATAAAATTTAACAATTTAATAAAAACTAACTAATGCTTATAGATGGCTCTGTGCTACCAGCTGTCATTGTACATACTGCAAAACTCACAATATGCTTGTGGTCTCCTGCAATCTATTCTGAGTCTATTTTCAGCCCACTTTTATGCTAAAATGTTTCTTCTAAGCAGTGTAGTTGATATTTCTTTAATTTTTTTAATGATTTAAGTATACATCATGTACATTTGTTGTAGAAACACAATTATAGTAAATTATTTCCATGAAACACCTGGACAAGATGACTTTATGAAATTATAACGTAAATATATTGATCAGTTACACAATTAAATGAGACATTAAAGATTTATATTACTGCAAATGTTTCAAAGAGTTTATTAATTTAGAATGCAACAAAGGTATTTATATGGATTGTTTAAAAATATCTGAAGATCCTAAGTGCTTTGGAACTATAGTGCCTAAAACCATTGCTTCAAAGATAGATGGTACAAAATTTTTCAGTTGAAATGCTGAAAGCAGAAAACTGTAATGTAAAATTTATTGTGTGCAAAAATTTTTTACTGCTGTGCCACTATTGATATTTTACCAGGATGATTTTTCCTAATTTTATGGGGGGGCTGTCTTTCACTCTTTTCCTTTTCTCCTTCATAATACCATTATGATGTCTCAGTGTTGCAGCCTACTGCAAACAGTGTTTTTTAATAAACTATAATCTTGCCTCATCATATAATAAGCAGTAATAAACAAGATTCTTACTGATACCTGAGAACTGACAAGATGCCACTTAACAAAGGGATATCACACAGTGATACTAACTCTGGTACCAAAAGCAGTACAATGATATTATCACCATAACGTATGCTTTGTTAGTGAAACTATTAAACTCTGCCTCTCTCTTTAACCAAATAACAAGCGATAGGACAAGAGGGAATGGCCTCAAGTTGCGCCAGGGAAGGTTTAGACTGGATATTAGGAAGCATTTCTTTACAGAACGGGTTGTTAGGCATCGAAATGGGCTGCCCAGGGAGGTGGTGGAGTCCCCATCCCTGGATGTGTTTAAGAGTCAGGTTGACATAGCACTTAGGGATATGGTGTAGTTGGGAGCTGTCAGTGTTAGGTTAATGGTTGGACTAGGTGATCTTCAATGACTTTTCCAACCTAGATGATTCTGTGATTCTGTGATTCATCACAGGAAATTGATTTAAGTGCAGGACAGTCCTAGTATGTCTATAGAGATCCTCATTCTGAAAATAACTCAATATCAGCTATTTTGTTTTCTCTTTACTGGGAGGAGATGCCCAGAACTTAAGATGCTAAGTAATATGTTTAAATGTGCTGAAACTAGCAGAGGAGATAGGAGGAGAAAGAAGGCCAAGAGAGAATGCTTGGGACAGTGAAGCAGGCTGAGACCATACATTTGCTTATGGCATTGTCACCATCCTTATGATCACATGGTAGCTGCCAGCTCTATAATCCTTAGATGCAAAATTTATGCCCTTTCTAGTTGCACTCACCCAACTATAAGATGAAATTAATGATGTGTACATGAAACATTTGGTTTAGTTTACTAATATTTCACAAGTATATTCCTCTTGTTAGACAGTGTGTGTTACAGGAATCACAGGTGTCCAATATTGCTTTAAATTTTTCTTAGCTGTAGTAGCTTTAATGAGCAGTGAACTGTAATGAACTTTAAAGAACAGAAAGAATGCCAAATGTTTTGCAGGGTGGTTTTTTTTTTTTTTCCCCTAACAAAAAGTAAAAGTAACAGTATTGTTGATTAGATACCCGATGACAGTGTTCATGGAACACAATTGTGGTAGCAGATAAAGGCAAGTCAGGATTTGGTCTCCAAAATGTAACTTAATGCATTCAGTAAGAAATGGTGTCCCAAAAGCACTCATGCTCCCAGTGCAAGTCTAGAATGAATGCAAGAACATAGACAAAAAAGAACAGGAATGTAGAAGACACTCAGACAGTTAACAGCTGATATCTTAAGAAATAACATCATACTGACTGCTTAGCTGTCAAATGTTTGGTAGCTGTCATGAAATGTGGAGATTTGAGGTGACTAAGCAGGATGCCAAGGTCATTCTTTTGTGTATGTTTTGGAACACTTCTCCTGTAAAGGAAGGCAAAGTCCTTTGGTCTGATAATCTAAACAAAAAGCTAGTAGAATGCAACAGGAGGTTGGAAAAGCTACCATGCTGCATTTTGCTCAGATAAGAGGGAAGGAAATATCTATTTTTGTTATTTTTCAGGTGACTCTTTGTCCATCTCCTTTTCATCCAAAACTTCTTGAAAATGGTCTGCTATGTTGTATTCTTTCTCTTTATACCACCTAGTGACTAAAAAATGATGGACTTTAAGAACAAAGTGAATAAAATTGGAACAGACACACAGATCAGTGAATAATATTACTTATGGTATGCATCATATGCTTTTTCTGTTAATGTTTTTGGGGTGTTTGGGTTTTTATTTAATGTCTCCATTGAATGTTAATGATGGAAATTGTTTTGGTTTGGTTTGTTATCTGACATTTCTTGACTGTGGTTGTTTGCATGGCTAAAGATATTGATACAATCTATCTGTATCTGAATGGTATCACCTGGTTGATCTATATATGTATCCATAGATCCTTTTGTACTTCTGCTTTATCTGACAAAGGATTGAACAGAACTCGTAAATTTCATAGAAGACTACAGCAATACGTTTAGCATTCATTGAGATCTTTTTGTTCTGCTCTAGGTAAGGGATAATTTCAGCATAATCTTCATATACACTGCACCAAGTATGCACACAATATTGTTTTAACTTTTTGGATTCTGTACAGCATGTGGACAAAAAAAAGATGAACAGCAAAATAAATATGTAATGCATTCATGTGTCTGAACCTATAAACAAGTCTATTTCAGCATGCAATCAAGTTTATTATGTACATATACAATAATCTTGGAAAATGAAGTGCTGACTAAGTAAAGTATGAGGAACTGTTTGGGACTGTTTTGTAATAATTTTTTATTTTGTGTGTGAAATATTTTTTCTAAAATTGTTTAAAATCACTTCTAGAGTGACCTGCTGTGCTGTCCAACTGGCTAAGTGATTTCTGTTACTATATCAAACAGTGTAATGACAATTAGAGAGGAAGAAGGAACCATGTGGTAGTGCTACTTCACTCCCTCCTGGAGCCTCACAAAATATCATTTGTGTCACGCAGACTGCTGTTTATTTTAGAATAAGAGACATTTACGGGTTTGACTCCTAAAGTACTTTGAGACTGACTACTAAAAAGGCACAAACGAAAAATAAATAGAAGAACTGCATGATTTTAATGCATCATCACCAATTTCCAGCAGCTGCAGAACCACCTTATTTGTATTTCGTAAGACTACAGAAGGCTGTCTCAGACTACAAGATGTTTTTCTATGGCTTAGCGTGTGGCTTCACAATAAGTTAAAGCATATCTAAAACTGTGATCCTTACTAAAAGGGCCATCTTGGCTGCATGATCTTGCTGTTCTCCCTGCACTGGTTCAAATGATTGTGTGTAGTAGAGTTGAAGAGCAACTCTTCATCAACAAAACATAATTTATTTTTCAGTGGGCTCAATGAGCGTATTCAACTTCCTAGATGGCTATAGAAAACTTCTTTCTGCCCAGCAGTTTATACCTTATATTTACAACTTCCTAAACACTAGTATATTTCATATAAACATACTTATACCAACAGCCAGCAAACGATGGGAGAAGTAGGGGTGTTTTGTGTTTCCTTATTCTGGATTTGTTTTGGTTTTCTTTTTGTTGCCTTGTTGTCACAAAGGCTTTTTTTTTTTTTTTTTTTTCATGTGTTGCACAGTGAGCTCCATAATGATTTCAACTGGGAAAGGATTAAACTGAAAGACATGATAGACTTGGTCACTGTTTTTTTTTTTTTTTTTACTTGACAGTATTACTTTTTACAGCCAGAAAATAATGCAGTCACAACACTATCTATGCAGTCAACAAGCCCCTGCATCTCAGGAGGTATACTTTTTCTCCTTCATAAGTCATATAGAACGTAACAAAAGACTTCCTCTGTTTTTACCATCCAATAGGACTGTGTAAAGAATGAAAACCCTGTGGAAGAGTTCATGGCCTTTCAGGAATGTCTTATAGAAATAATTTAATAGAGAATGAAATTCATCATCCTCCATCTGTTCACAGATGATTTTAGGTATAGAAATTTCTATTAATATCTCACTGAGATTACTTTTTTTTTTTTTTTTACTTATGTGGTTTCCCTTTAGAGCTAGCTGATCATTTAATTTTAAGGTGAAATTGGGGTGTTGCACATCTGTGTCTTTCTAGAGCAACTCAGAAAAGCTGTATTACCAATGTGTTGTCTTTGTGTTTGTCTTAATTAGTAGTTCTTGATTGTGAAGTGTTGCTTAGCACCATTTGAAGGTGAAAGCATTTAATTCAAAGCATCATAATAAATACAACAATTTACAGAAGTGCTTGTGGTAAATGTGATATGCACAGAGATGAACTGAAAAGAATGGGAAAACAACTATGATGGTAGTAGTAGAGTGAATGTGAAGAGGGAGAAGGAATTACTTAAAATGTTTTGGTGCAAATACTATATACTTTTGAAGATCCATGCATGCTGCTGATTGTAACTCTCCTGTCTTCCAACCATTCCCATCTCTATGTTATGGTCTGCTTGAGGCATAATTTCATTGACCTATGATATTGTATTCCTAATTGCTTTTTGGGAAAATATGCTTACTTTTAAAAGCTTTATTTTTTCACTGTTTATACTAAGAGGAGAAATACCTCCACCTCTGGATCATATCTGTGCTCAATATTCAATGGCTTTTGGCCTTTGACAGTGTTACCATTGTGAGCAACATGGGTGGAGTGACAGAATTGCTTCTCCAATTTACAAACCTGTGTTGTAATTCATTGCAAACCTGTAATAACTTATCACATCCGTGGTATCTCTTAACTGATATACCTTGTGATTTACTTATGAAAGTTTAACAACATGTAGCCGTGTTCTGTTGCAAAATATATATTGTACAGTTTTAATGAGGTTTAAAAATACCTGGCTGTTGGTTTCCTACTGGAAGATCATTACTATTGTCAGAGTGATGTTGCAGCAGCCAGTGTTTTGCACTGTAATAGCCAGATATCTTAGAAAGGATTCAGGGAGAGAATCATTCAGAGTTGTTTTAATTTTACTGGAGAATAATAGATTTTAAACTGACTAATTAATATACTTTTAACTGAATAAGAGGTGAAAGACAAACTTCTGCTCTTTACTCATAAAATTACTCTTATTTATAATTTACTTGTGTACTCACAGTTACTATATATAAATAGTATTGTGAAAAAAAATGGTTATAATGAACATTTTCTGTTTCTATTAAAAAATACTTTGCTTTGATTACTTCAAATGGAAATTGTACTTAATCTGGGAAGGAAAAAGATGACTCTATACCAAACTTCACCAAAATTCCACTTTCTATCCATGGTCACAAGAGTCTTTAAATAGTTACAACATTTGAATTACTAGACTTCAATCATACTTATTTATACCACTATATATGTATAATTGTGGGCACAAATGAAGCTCTCATTTTTTCACGTGGATTATGGCACATCCCCTTACTCTCAAAACCAGACTGCTCTATGGCTTCATAGACACAAAATCAAACCCCTCTGAAGACAGGTGGACAATCTGAATACCGGAATAACAAAGTGGTGTGATTTTGGAGATTCTTTAACTGCTACTGGTGGTTGCGGGAAGGGACTTCCAACTACAGTGGCCTTGATCCATCATCACATCCAAAAAGTAGGAAAGAATTAGTATTACTGAGCATAAAATGCCTCTGAAACTGTATTACTTTCAGTGAGCATGAAAATCTGTCCCTGTAAAATCCATCACAATATTACTGATAAAGCTGAACATTAGACCATCCTCATAGCAAGTGGCGAAAAGTAAGCTCCTCCATCAATAAATGTAAAGCAAGTAAATTAGGACTTTATTCTCAACCATACTCTGTAGTGACCTGCCTTTTCTATTTACCTTGTGATATCTTAGTGTTCACACCTTTCTCTTGGCATTCAGTGTTCAGAGATGCACCTTTGATATTCTGCTTATTTCTCTCGACCGTGTTCTTTCTACTAACCAGTGGATTGATTTTTATCTCCTTCGTAACTCTCAATCTCAGAAACAACAATTCAGATAACTATGTTGATATTTTTTCATTGCTTCCCCAATAAGAATCAATGCACACAAATAAACCTGGAAGGGGGGTGTATGTGTAGATTACATATTTTACACAATATGTGCTGTGCAACTATATGTGTTTATAATTTTCCAGCATTGCATTATGCATTTTGCCTACTTTAAAAGGCTGGTGAAGTCTCCTGCACAACCCACTGAAATATTCTTCTGTATTTGTTATACTTCTTGGGAGCAGAGACCACTGAGAAAAGAAATAGATTAGATCTGCCCACTGTTTTTTCTCATCTGATTTTTTCATAATTAACATTAGCTGTTCCAAGACTTCTATTTTTTCTTGGCAAAAGCATATATTAGGGCAACTGAAACCACATTCATTGATTGTGAATGTTTCTAAGATCAACAAACAAAATATTACTGCAGCAAATTCCCATCTTTTATTTCTTTTGACAGCGTGAATATGTACCCAAATGAATTGCTCTCATTTTGAGACTCAAAAGATGTCTCATAATGTATCTGCCGTGCTTAAATGAAAGGAATAACATTGTGCATGTCATGTTTTTCAATGGCTAGCAGTTCCATAAGAAGGTAAAATTTATTTGTCTGACAGTTCCTAAATAATTTTAGATCCATCTTCTAATAGACTGGTATTGGTTTTTGCAGTGTTCAGTTTTTGACTCACAAAGCATGAGTCAGGAAGTAAGATGGATGTGTACATTTTGCTGAAATACAAGAACTCAACAGTCAGCAGAGACAGCAGGGCTTGCAATATGAGACCCAGTTGCCTGCATTTTAGGGTAATCTGGCCTCCATCACATATTTAGATTTAAGCAAGGTGATTGGTGGTATTGCCTGGCTATGCAATTACCCTAACAGAGTTGTTGTGCTTGTACAGAGAACAAAGTCATGTGTGTCCTACCGAGAGGAAGTACAAATACACAAGCTTAATAATGAAAATATATTATGAATGCATATATCCCTAACCAACGTTCTCACGCCAAATGATTTTATGTAATAAACATTTGCTGACAGATAGTACATAACCTGATCCTCTCTGTGGCAAGGATAGTAATGCAAGTAGAGTAAAATGGTGCAGCTGATCACAGTTGTCTCAACCAATAAATCCTTGATTATGTTGAAACAGAAGAAACATAATTAATTAAAGGAAAATTATCATTTTGGGTGATCTGATACAGGAGCAGTCTGTCTCTTCTGAACGGAAGAACTTTTAGTTCCATCTTCCAAAGAGATATCTGGAGATACTGTAAACTGAAGAACTCTACTAAATTGACAGAGGTCTGCCACATTACTTTTCTCTCTCTCCTTCTAATTCTGAATTTCTGGAAGAGATTGTGTCTACATGGTTATCACTGGGATATCACTTGAAGAACAGTATATTCAAAAATAGTTTACATCTTTTATGTATCTCTGGAAATGTGATATAGTCTTCTACTGTTTAACTTCATGGGAAAGAGTTCAGTCATGAATTTGTTTTCAATATTATTCAAAGTTACAGCCATAAGAAGATATTTTTAGGTGGATGCCTAAAAATTGATTTGAGAGTCTTATTTTTTCTTCATTGTTAGTAAATCTGGTGAAACAACAAAAAAAAAATTCTATGACTGTTCACACATGTATTTCTTTCATCAAGTTTTAAATTTGTAAACTCTCCTTTCACTTTTTTCCCCTTAATTCTCTGAACATTTCCAGATTCCCAAAACTGTGCAATGATTTATTGTTTATGATCTCTTTTCTCAAAATACCTCATTAACTTAAACCCACTAATATAAAGTCTTCCATGGGATTATCCATGACTTTAATGTACTTTCTTCATAAATAAGATGAGGAAAATGAGTATAATTGTGTATTTTTAGTATTCTGATATCATCAAACAATAAATATCGTGGAAGAACGAAGCATTCTTTCTTCAGTGATAAATTTAACTTACGGAAATCTTAATGCATGTTACATAAATTTTGTTTGTATAAATTTACACTTTTCCATCATGGCAGGAACACTCACTGAAAGCAAAAAAGAAAGTGAAATGAACATAAGGTCATTCAAATTCTTTAAAGATGTGTTATTCAAAGTTTTAAATTTATCATCTATGTTATGAGATGTACCAAAAAGTGACTGGGTCATCTTTTTGTTTAATTTTTAAAGGTACAGGAGAAATATATGTTCAGCAAAATTTGCATAGTATTTGTCACTTTGCCAGAGCTACAATAAAATGGATCTTAAAAGACTGAAGTGATACACAATTTCTATCTAAATTATAGGATACAGTAAAAATTCAGTGTCTAGAATTAGAACTCCACACTTCTTCAGAATGGAAATATTTGACAGTTCTTACTATCTAATTGTAACATTTGTTGTTTTGCAAACACTTTTATGCTGCATTGTACATTTTGTCACACAAGTATATTTGTATACACTAGATATATTTCGTATATTTACATATATTTTTATATATTAAGTAAATACAGAGATTTTGTGTTCTTAAAATCTTCATATCAATTTCTTAAGTATTATTTTTGACAGGTTCCAACTTCTAAACAGTACCTATTAACATTGGTATGCAACCATTGCATTAGCATGCAACATTGGGTAATATATCGGCATTGCATTGCATTAAACCTCCATTCCTCCCTGTACCTGTGAAAAAACTGCTTCAGTCCCTAATGCTGACTGAGTTTTGTGCTGTTTTTGTCATTGGTAAAGGACCCTCGTCTTACTCCTACAGCCATCATGAACTCTACACTGCTGAAGAAATACATATCGTTTATGCCTTCTTATGAAGATACCACAGGTGAAAAGGCTTTTCAGATCATAGTCTAAAATTAAATTTAACCATGGAAAGTATGCCGAAGGAAGTTTATGTTGGAGATAAGAATTTCTGTCAGAAAATTTAAACAAAAGCTTTGAGGTCCCTAAACCATTGTGAAACTGGGAACGTAGCTAGATATTAATCTTCTTCCTTCATTTTCCATATTGTCTCTAGAATGAATATGAGCTCAGTCTCAGTCAAAATCAATATAAGTAAAATTGATGTGTATGTATCCATCTACATATATACAGAAAGTTTGTATGAATAGTAGATAGTCCTAATTGGCATATTAATCAAAATTATATCATCACTAAATATAATCATAGAATCATAGAATAGTTTGGGTTGGAAGGGGCCTTTAAAGGTCATCTGGTCCAACCCCCCTGCAATGAGCAGGGACATCTTCAACTAGATCAGGCTGCTCAGAGACCCATCCAACCTGACCTTGAATGTTTCCAGAGGATGGGGCATCTGCTACCTCTCTGGGCAACCTGTTCCAGTGTTTCACCACCCTCATCGTAAAAAATTTCTTCCTTATATCTAGTATAAATCTACCTTCTTTTAGTTTAAAACTGTTACCCCTTGTCCTATCGCAACAGGCCCTGCAAGAAGTCTGTCCCCATCTTTCTTATGAGCTCCCTTTAAGTACTGGAAGGATGCTGTAAGGTCTTCCAGGAGCCTTCTTTTCTCCAGACTGAACAACCCCAACTCTCTTAGCCTGTCCTCATAGGGGAGGTATTCCATCCCTCTGATATTTATTCCTTAATTAATTTACTACATTTCTTCAAAAGTTAAGCAAGTCACTGAGTGTGTATAATGTAACTAGTCCAAAACAATTAGATATCAATATACTAGTTTAATAATTTCTCAAGCTATACTATTTTCCAAACTCCTGGACTGACCAAGCATTCTACTATTACGTATCAGGAGGTAGAGAAATTCTGATGCCATGAGACTAGTAGTTGCTATGGAATCTTTCAGTAAATGTGTACATCTGAATTTCACACCAGTTAGAGAGTAAAACCTACCTCTAGAAGCAAAGTGGAACAGGAGCTAAAAGCTTATCCTAAAGTGTATGTAGGATACCTATAATTTCCATTCTCATGGTGGAATGTTCCTGTACTTTTACATTGTTCTTCGTTCTTCACATATAGCATGAAATTTGATGGTCAGCATTCAGGTAGGTGACCTTAGAATACGGACTCAAAAAAATAGTTTTTGTTGGAAATTACTGTGTTCCTGAACTGCTGCTTCACTCTAAAGTTACATTAATGTAAATAATAAAGCCAAATCCAGTGTTATGATTGGGGTGGTTTGGACATTTGATCAGATGAACAGTTATATTTTATTCCAACACAAACTTTGTTTCTTATTTCAGGGGGCCTTTGAATGTTACTCTGTCAGTGCCCATGGGGTCAACAGAAAGGACCAAGTTAAACCAAGTTAAAAAGATAAATTTATTTTACTTTAGTTTAAAGCAGCAGAAAGAATAAGCAAGGTAATGCACCTGATAAAGAATAAGCAAGGTAATGCACCTGATCATTACTACATAAAGTCAGCTATAGTGATTAAGAAAGATACATCACCAATTGCCCTAATACTTTACCATCATCTAGATCCAAGCTTCAGCTGGGGAGCTCTGTCACAGTGAAGGATTGGAGAACCACTCCCGGCAATTGGGAAGTCCTACGCAGTGTGTCCACTCGTAGGTGAGGTCTCCATCTTTGCTGTGAGAGGGTCCTGCTTTTATACAGTTTAACAAACAAATCATATAAAAAAGGGGCATGAAAACATCTGGTAGATTGGCTTCACTTCACTTGGGTGCATCCTGATCTGGCCAGGATCCCAGGCACGTCCAGGGAGTTCCTGTCTTTTAAGAAACAGCTGGCTTAGAGTCCAAAAATATATATTCTTTATCTAGTTTTCAGAGGATATTACCAAGGTCAGATTTCATGCTGATATGATGCTGGTCAGGAGGTTCACTCAGAAGTCAACTCCTAGGTTCACTCAGAAGTCTACTCTGGTTTGAGGCCTATGGTTCAGGCTTTGGTTTGAAGCCTATGGTTCAGGCCTTTTTATGTCACCATCTTCATAGTGGTAAACTTCAAGTAAAAGGAACCTTTGTATCTTAGAACTTGACTTCAGTTATTCCAGGAGACAAGTGTTTAAATGCCATGCCAAAGTACCACCAGAGATTAAACAGTGACAGCTAAAAAAGAACGAATATTTCAGCCTGTCATATTTTCTTGAAACACAGAAAGAATCACAAACCTGAACTGAGCCCAAAGCTCAAGTGAAACCCTATTTTATGGTATAATATTTCAGGCTCCAGGTTTGCAGTAAAAGTGTCCAATGTAGTTGATGGGATTTTAATTAATAAAGATAAGATCAATCTCCAGTATTGACAAACAACCTTACGAGTAAATTTTTTTCATGAAAACCAAAGAAGAGGCACTATGCATTTTATATGGCACAGAGGACTTTACTCATTGCAGGTTTTTAATAGCAAAAGATGCTTTCAGGAAGAGAAAGTAAAATTAAGGCATACAGAGAAAGCACTGAACTGGGACTTGGAGGGTACATGTTCAACTTCTGGTGCATTGCAGCAACTTAAGGCAAGTAAGTGAGTTTAAATATTACTTTTCCTCAGTGAAGATAATATGTCCCTTTCTTCCTGCCTTTAAAATATATGCCATGTGAAGATTTGTGCTGTCAGTCTCTGGAGCAATATGATACCATTATTTGGATCCAACTAGCTTACATGTCTAAGGCTGACATCAAAGATTTTCACTGAAGTTAGATGTTCATTTCACTGAACAAATGCCATGTCACTACTTTTATAGTATTGGAAGAAGATACTGATAGTGTAACTGCCTTAGACGGGGAATGAGGCATATGAGAGAAAACATGGATAGAATAAGTGGGATTGCTGTGGAAAAAAGGAGAAGTGGAAAGTTTGGTTAATAAATAAATAAATAAATCTGTTAAGATTGGAAATATATTGTGCTGGGAAGAAACATTCCTCAGGGATCTAAACAGAGTTGTGGACCTTAATATGTATGTAAGCCATATCAAAGAGTTTTCAATGTTTTATCACATGAAATTAAAAGCAATTTGACATTTCTTTTGTCACGTTTATTAAAAGATTAGGCAGTTCACCTATAATATAGCATAACTATAAAAAATGTCTTGAAAATGTTAAACTAGTCTGGTTAAGTTTGGAAAAGTAATTTTCAGTGTGAAATATTTGATGAAACATGAATAAATCAATGAACTATTTTAGTATTTTGGAGCTACGTTTTTCATTAAAGCAGTGTTGTTTCATTTTTCTCTAGTCCTTTCCCCTGACTTCTTTTGGAAAGCCCATGATATGCTGCTAATACTTCTTCAAAAACACTTTATTTTTAATGCCAAAAGAGACATTCAAGAATTGAAAATGTAGTTAAGACAATGTGTAGAGAAAACACAGAACTGGGACTTGGAGGATACAGATTCGACTTTCAGTGCCTTGCAATAACTTCCTGCAAAGTAAGTAAGTTTAAATATTGCTTTTCCTCAATGAAGAGAGTATGTCCCTATATTACTACCTTTAAAATGCAATACAACATCATAAATTGTTGCTTTATAGCAAATAATTTTCTCTTCCCCACCTCTGGTCTTAGAGACTTTGATAACACAGAAAAGGGTGTGAAAATAATTTTCATAGTTCTGTTTAGTTAAGTCAATAGATTTTGTTTAATTAATCATCCCTGCTGATGACATTAATATTGAACTAACCAGCTTGAGGAGTAGGATCAATCTTGATTTTGTTTGATTTACTATAGTCAATTTACAGATTAAATCAACAGAACTAAAATCTCTTAAAGGTGTCACCTACAATTTCTAACAAGATGATGCACTCTGCTTAAAGGGACAGACATGGGACTTTGATCAAATCTGTTTTTTCATTTTCCAGCTGAAAGTTGGGAGTCTACTTGTTGTGGTCAGCCAAATGTTATTTTATTTCAGGTTGCATTAGTATGATTTCTCTGTGTGTACTCTTAGCTATGCATTCACATCACTTTGCATTGTGTTAACTAAAGATTTTATCTAAAGAATTGGTAATATCTATTCTGTGATTATGGAATGACAGAATGGAAATAAGGGTCAAAGTGATCAAACTGCTAAGCTGGAGAAGTTGAGCTCTCTAGTTGATATGGAACACATGTGCCTCTAGGTGATCTAAATCACATACAAGAGTGGGTAAAATTTAATTGCCGTTTAATTAACAGATCCTTCAAACCCATGGAAGTAAATAAATGTCCCACTTTGTCCAACCCTATTACTCCTTTATGAACTTCCACATCAGACACTATCCTTATTGGCAGAAGAGTGCCTGGGGATGGTGGGTATGTCATATACAGCTTATTTTCGGTCATAAGTTGAGATGTTGCATTCTTTTGCATTTGGAATATGTGGATAAAATATAACAGAAGTCAGGAGATGACCTTTCACTGCCCAAAGGGTTTGCAGTTTTTACATTTCTGCTTAGGATTAGTGAGGCACTCGAAGATAGTGATGTATGAGGGAAAACTAAGAAGCAACCTATGAGCATAAAGGAACTTGGAAAATAGGGAATTAGAAGAAATAATAAATACAAATTCTTTTCTGGGAGAAGGGAAGAATAATGACAAAGGAAACTTACATTCATTTGATCATGTTTCTCTTGGTAGAAATTTAAGAGATTTGTGGCAGAGAGAAAAGTTCCATTACTGGGAGAGAGTTTAGGTGGTAGAAAATGTCTTCTTCTGAAACTGTAGATTCAGTGTAAGTGGGAGTAGTCAAGTTCTTTAGCTGAGAGGGTGTCATAAGGGCAAACAAAGAGAACAAATTTTGTGGGAGAAAATATCATTGTGTCACAATTTCTGTAGAACAACTTTGCAAATGCAGAAAGGAAGGAAGCAGGAATTGTAGGTTAGAGGTTGTCCCTTGGCAGGTCAGATAACATTTTGGGAGGGAGTCAAAGGTGGAAGGAAGCCTTGGGAGTGTTTGTTGTCATGACAATGGAGAGATCAGAGATCTGACGTCCATTTCTGTGTTCTGAAGGTCAACATGCCCTGCAAAACTGGGTAGAAAGCCTGAGCACTAGGGGGAGGATGTTCAGCAACACCTGAGAGAGAAGAAATAAGGAGAAGGACAAGTCATGTTTGGTGAATATCATGTAAATTAAGGGCCTTGTTACTAACAGCAAATTGCTAACATCAGTATCTCCAGACACATGGTTCTCTGGGCTTATGTTGAGGTTACAAGCTGGCCCACGTTTCTGAGACCTCATGACGTAACAATGCCTTCCATTTTCTAAGCCAGTAAATGCTGTTGGTGCTGCCAAAATAACAGCTTTATTCCTCTGGGAGACAAGTGTCAGCTATGTCTGGTTTTGAGGCAAACCACTAGGAAGGCTTAGATATTTCATGTCTTAGAGAATAAAAACATTTTGTAGGATGGATTTGAACTGAGAATATGGTAGGGATGTAGGCAAATGTAACATTACCTATAGTCTGTCTGCTAGTTTTAACGAGGTGAAGAAAGGATTATTGTCATTGTTCTAACAAGATGCTTAGTTGTTTGCTATCCTCTTGAGCTTTGTAGTTACCCCCAGTAAAATGGTAATCAGATAACAGACCTCATTAGTGAAATCTGGATGTTTTCCACTCCCAGGCCACATCTTTGCTATTTATTTTGTGAATTATGCCAGATTGAGCCCTTTAGGAAAAATTTTACATCCTGCTTCTTTTACTGGAAGCAATATTTCAAGGAGTTTCTTTACAATAAATGAACCTTGAAGGTGTAAGTACAGATTTTTATAAGACTGGAGTTTTTATAGCAGCAGGTAAAGTTATGTTCACATTTCTACTACAAATCTCATCTTGGAAGGACTTGTAAATCTGCTACAATAGTATCCTCATTTGAGGAAAAAAGGCTGGGACACCAGATAGTGCTTGCATTCATTTGAGCATGTATTTGAGCTAACTGAAAAGCCCTTTTTCTCTAAAGGTGCCTGCTTAATTAGATGATTACACAGTAAACTGTAACGGTTACTCTAAGTTCATCAGAGGATTAATGTGCTTGGAGCTGGAGCTGTTGTTTGAACCCTGGAGACTATTTCTGCAATCTAGAGTAGTGGCAAATGAACACATCATAGGGGATATATTTGCAGCGCTGCTGCCTGTATTCTGTCTCTTGAGTGAATATATTTGTTCCTTTTTTGCTGAAAAGGGAGTTTGACATGATAAGCTCTTAGTCCAATAACTTTTGGGCCAGACTGGCCCTTTTTAGACACTGTGCACAGCTACGTTTTTCTTGATGACTGTAGAAAAACAAGAAATCTTCTTTCAGGAGAGGGATAAGGAGATGGATAATACCTCATCCTACTCTCTGTGTGCAAACAGCCATTCATGTTGTACTGTCCTAAGGTGTGTGCTCTCCCTGTGCTCTGAAAAGTACTGAGCACGTGTAGTTGTGTGCAAGTCTGACCTCCTTTCCCTACTGCTCTAAGACAACATTGTTTGACTAGATCGGTGAATTATATAGTAGTCACCAATGCACTAAGCATGAATAATTCAAGATGAATTGAATTTTAAACTACTGAGAGTATCCTTGGAAGATAGATGAGCAGAGGAGGGGTGCAAGTCAAACCCATGGCACCACAGTACCAAACCTTAGGCAAAGGGAATACCAAGCATGTAATTGCTTTTGCTGTGCTGAGTGTGATGTATGTCTTTAAGTAGCATGTGGGCAAGAACAGTCAAGGAAAAACAGATGCAGGCAATATGGAAAAAGGCTCAAGTGGTATACAGAGCAATCCATGCCTCAGCCCAGGGAGGCAAAATAGCACCTGTCTCATGACATACATCTAGTGTGTACCTTCAGTGTCACTTCTCCCAACAGCTTTCAGGAACTGATGAGTGTTTCAGGGCTAAAGGGGGAGTCAAGTGATCTCTTCTTGGCACTGTTGATTTGCTCTTGCCAGATAAAACATTTTTAATGCTTTACCCCAAATGGAGGCCAAAAAAGGACTTTTTTCCAAAAAATCCAAAGTTTGGACAGTAGTTACTTCTGACTCTTAGTAAAAGGGATACAAGACAGACTTTTTTTTTTTTTTCATTAGAGATATTGTTACCTTCCCATATTCCTGTTTACTTGAGTAGTATCAGTTTGCTCCAGTTTACTTATCTTAAAAAAGCATGATGAAGTATGTCAATATAGCAAAATCAGAAAGCATCGCTGATAGTGTATTAGTGTGTAATAGTGTACAGTGTGCAGGAGACTAATAAAATGTGTTCCTATCATCATATATCACTAACAACAACATAATAAAATAATAAAATCAAGATGTCCCCAAAAGAACACAACAGATTCAAAGACTAAATCCATGCACAAACTTTCAAAAAATTTGAAAATTAGTAAACTTCTAAGCACTGTTTCTAGTGAATATCTTTCATTTTATCTGAAGTATTGGCTTTGGACTTTTATTACCCTACCCTCTTCAAAAAGAGAAAATGCAAACAAATTCACTCACACTAATAAAAAAGGCCTTAGAGATTTATTTTTTTATAGACCATTATAATTCTTGAAACATTTCAATAATTTAAAGCAGCTAAGTCAGCCTAGACATTTTTCCTTCTATGAATTGAACTTCAGAGCTCTCTGCCTTAGAAGCAATAATTTTATTTGCTGTAATAAGTTTTATGGCCAGATTTCTAAAGCATGTAATAGCCACATTTATAAGAGGATAAATATGTTAGTGTCAAATCAGTAACTGCGGTTTTCTGTGTAGCTGCTTAAAATAAAGATACTCAGCTCATGGTTGTGAAAAAGAGGTGCATATTTTTACAAAATATATAATACCTATTGATTTTAAAAAGAACTTAAATCAGTTCATATATTCCCATGTGTATGGATTTTTAGCACACAATTATAAAATTCCTTTTACTATTAGATACTATTTGTGTTATTTTTATGTATTCCAATACTTTGGAATACTGACCTTTCAAATCTTTAGATTTTAAAGAGGCACTAGACATAAGGACTGTATTATTTAAGCACTGCAGCCTTTGAAGCATCTGTAGTACAATGGTGTTATATTCTTTGAGATCAAAAGGCCAGCAGTGCTGGAGTAAGCACATCCCTCGTGGATTAATTATAATGAAATTACTCATTTGGAACACTATGCCAGAGCTTTGACACTATGCAAGCTGCAGTAAAAATTTCATGTGAGCTTTCTTTACACTGGAAGAAATGCTGCAGTGGCAAAGGATGTTTTATTTATAGCAACCCTGTCTATACAGGAGAAGGAAGAGCTACTGCTCACATTTTGAGAGCCAATATTTTCACTGTAGCATGTAGTTATCCTTCAGCTACGTTGCAGCTTTGATGCTGAAAATAGATGCACATCATAGGAAGAACAAAAATGCACTTAGCTATTATATTCATAGCCCTCAACTTTGAAAGATCCCTTGAAATCTGGAAATTCCCCTTTTAAAGATTATTAGAGACATTTTTATTTTCAGAAGTGAAAGGGGAAACAATATCTGAAAAGGAGAATATCTGGACTTTCTGAAACATAATCCAGAGAACAGTGACATTCTTGAAGATTCCCAAATCATCCCCAGTCTGATGAAGTTTTTGGGAATTGCATCAGACCCAAATGTACATATAAGCAAGACTGCTAGATCTGTGGGTTCACATGGATACTCTTTGTCTTTATGTCTATAGTCTGTGCTCCTAATTTCCAATGCAGTAAAAGGCCAGGTTAGCCTGTTTTATATGAAGTTGTTTATACAACTCAGCAAGAGTTCAAGAGAAAAAAGCAGAGCTTCTTCAAACAAAACACCTATTAGTACAGGCCATGGATTGAGCTGAATGTTTCAGTCAGTTAAGGGGACCATAAAACTTGAACTGGATAGACCAGAATTAGTATGCTGGAAATAAGAGTTAAAGAAGTACCAGCACAAACTACTAATTTTTTCTGTATTTTGAGTTATCTTCTCCCACTTTGCCTTGATTTATGGTTTGAAAAGGTTAATTCCTCCACAGTCTCTCAGACCATACAACTCCCTGGGCTCTTATCCCTCTCAGATAAGCGTGACTACCACCAAGCTGGAAAGAGGAACCTGGTGGCAAACCTATGTAGCCAAAGAAGAAAGATTTAAAGAACAGCTGATATATGAGAGCTATGCCATCCTTGATGTGATGTTATCTTTGTTCTCTCACTTTTTTTAAAAATGAGGTCAGGGTGTGTTGTTTCCCTCTTTTACCTGCCCTAGGTAGGGTCTAGGCTAACTAATCAAGAGAGCATCTTGTGACTGAGAGTGGTGCAGAGCAAGGGTCAAAGCAACCTTGACATTAGTGCAGATTTGCTAGCTTAGGCAACATGGCTGTGCTGTGCTGTCCCTCCAGAAGTGAGTTCACACCAGAGGCCACATCAGGCCACCAACACCAGAAAGAGGATCTTCATCAACTCTGAGTCTTCTTTTCTTCTATTTACCATAATTTTTGTCTTCTTTTTCTCAAAGGAAATAAATGACTTTACAACAGGCATGCTGGTTAATCCCAAACTCTCTAGAAATTATAGTATTAACTGTTTAAATACTCACATAGGACTTCTTCCTTAGAAGAACTCTACACAGCTGTAGGTGAAGATTAGCAAAACTGCAAAATGGAAAAAAAACGCTTAATGGGCAGTAGCTTTTTAAAAGGTCTCTGTAGACAGAGCCTCTAGGCCTTGTTTAACGTTAATACAAAGGTATTTTCTCTTTGGAATCTTTGGATTCATTTATGCTATCTAGGCTAACACCTGACCACCTGAGGTAGATCAGATTTCAGGGCTAGGGATCCAGTAGGGACAGTGAATCCTTCTTTCAGTGAATTCATGTTAACATGAATCATTACATTAAAGTGCGTGAAATACTTCTGATTCCCAAATATCTTCTATAGTTTTCACCCTTCAGTTGCTTTCAGTGAATTCCATGTAAGCTGAAGTGCCTTTTCTGGGAGCTAGGAGCAAGAGGTGGTTGGAGTGAGACTGTATCTATTAAGGGTGATATTTCTACTGATGAACTTAAAGGGTATCATAAAGCATATTTTTACAGTTGGAAAGATTTGGGTGACAAATGTGAGGTGACAACATGACATACTAAAGGTGACCCTGCTTTAGGGTCTTAAAGGATGATCCACAGACTTCACAAGACAAGCAGTTTCTATGATATGTTATCTTGTGTGATACCAGTACTTGTGCTCATATTATAATTAGTGCTGAAGCCTCTGCACTGTATTGCAACATCTCTCGCTCTAATAATAATCTGGTTGCTTGCACTGGAATCTCTGACCAATCTCACTAATGTCATTGACAAGAATTTAGAGGCTGATGGAGAGAGAGGTTGTACCAGTCATGTTCAGATTTCTTAATATACTTATATTAAAAAATAAGCATGAACTATGATTACAGAAATTTAGAGGTTCCAGATGAGTGGTGGGTAGCCCAGTAGATTGGATGTTTTTTATGATCGCAAATGAAAAATTAATTTCACTTTGATCTGGTTTGAATCTATGTTTATTTTAACTTACAGTGGGCCACTTTGAATAAACTGAATAAGCAGTCCTAGAATTATTATTAAGTTTCCAGAACTGCAAGCAAATGTAGACAGTGAGTATGAGACAGAAGATATAATTCAACTGATAAAGAATTTCAGAAGAGCTGAGTTCCTATAATGCCAGTTTAAATACAAGGGAGTTCTAAATTCTTTTCCAACCTCAATTATGTCTATCCCACTGATGCTACCTACACTTTTATCAGTTTCAATCCCTAAAACACTTGTCTTTCACCAGTCACTTGTCAGTTAACCATAAACAATGCAGAGTTTTCCTTAAGATTCCTTATATTTGTGAGCATGAACTTTGCTATATAAGGTATGTTGTCTGTAACATCAACTTAAGTGGCCTGCAGTTTTGACAGAAATCCTAGCAGATTAACTGAATTATGTAGGGAGAAAAATTCCATATAATCATGGAGGATTAGTTGAGATGAGCAAATAAGTTTGACTTATTTTGAAATCCAAATGAATGCACTCAACTGTGACTGTACCTCCATGAAACCTTCATCGTCTTCCTCTTGGAATTATCAATTATTCTACAGCTTTATTCAAGATTTCTGTGTGGCTTCTGAGGCAATATTGATGCTTCAGTGAACCATCTACTATTGTTTTACTTCAAAGGAAAGCAGTAAAATATTTCCAGACTCTGGGCTCTTCTGATAGTCTATGAACCCCCTGCTGAATAAATGTACTGACAAACCATTATTAAAGTCTCTTTGAAAAATTGATCTATTGGAAACAGTATTCTGTAATGGAAGTTCAGCTTAGTATATCATGATCCCTGTGGGAAAAACATCAGTGGGTTTTGCCAACAAAAAGCCCTGGCTGGCTTGTTAAATGCCAAAATGACATCTGCTTTCTAGGTAATAAAACTGAAAAAAACCCAGAATTGTTCTCCATAACATGCTTAGAAATCAAATTAAATCATTCTACAGCAACTGTATGATAGTTAAGAATTTTGAGGTACAACTCTGTAGTTTAGATCAATAGTTATTTGTACACAGTATTCCTGAGAATAAATAATCCACTTGCTTTATTTAAAGTGGTCCTAAGCTTAAAGCCCAAAGACACATAATTTTCCCAGTACTATCCACTCCTCCTCCTCCTCCTTATGCAACAAGACACATCAGCCTAGGACTCGCTATTTAGGAGCAATGGACTTAAACTTTATTTCTACATTATTTTGATAAGTGGATTCTGAGAGTTATGCAAAGGGGATTTTAATCTATTGCTTCATGGAGAACAGTGTAGAAACATCTCAAAAGCACTTATGATGGAACATTTATGGTGGAGTGCTGCAGGATGTGAAAGAGGAATGTGTTAAGGTCCAGAAGTAGTAGATTTGTTACCTCAGAAGTTTGTCTAAGCCTTGCCTGCTATGCTCCTTAGGTTAAAAGAAGCTTAAAATTCTTTACAGCCTCATTCATTGTATGGAATTTCAGACAAGAAACTTGTGAGAACTTTTCTTAGCTTAAAATTAATTTATGCCAATGAAGAATAAGCACAAGATGTTCCCATTCCAATTGGCTGTCCCAGAACTGATTAAATATATCTCGCTATTGTTGGCAAAATTTAATATTGTGATAGTTTTGGGAAAAGATGAAGAGAAAAAACAGGCCAGGAAGTGTTAGTGGGAGCTCTGGATTTAGGCCGGGTTCAGGGCTTCAAGGAATGGAAGCTAGTCCCTTTTCTCTCTCCATCAATTATTAGAATAATTTCTGTTCAGGATTCAGTATCCCCCTCTACTTCCCATATAGCTATCTCTTTTTTCACATAGCTATCTTTCTTCTCACACTTTTCAATCAATGTACACCCCCTTAACTATCTTTCATTTGCTTCCCATTTTGCTGTAAAGGGATAAGGGATAAATTGTGTCTATCGTTTTACTAGAGAGAGGGACAAGATAAAAAACAGAAGAAAGGACAGTCGTGCATATTCCCTTGCTAATAGGATAAGTAGAAATTGAGTTGGGTGGTAAGTTATAGGACAAAGTCAGCCCTACAGACAGACAAAATCTGCCACGCCCTCCTGTCTTCTGCTCTATGCTGCTGGGCTGAAGTTTGGGCATAAATAATCACCGTTTGGGAAGTGACTGATGAGTGAGATTCATAATTTGACAGATGTTGCTGTGATTTGAGTGAAAGAGAAGCTCACGGCAGCTTGATTCAGCTGCTGCTGCTTTTGACTAACTGGGTCTGGGGTGAAGGTGGATGAACACTAGTATTTGGCTTACTGTGGATGCAAACATTTGTTTTACTGGTACTGTTGTTCTTAGCAAAGAGCATATTTTTGCTACAATAATTGCATGTCCACTAGTGGCTGTATTGTACAAACAACACTATCAAGATATCACCTTCATAAGAGAACTGTGTCAATACTACAAAGAGTGTAGGTAGAACAAGCATTTTTGTAAAGGATCTGCTAGTGAGTAAATAATCTGTTTCATGCTGCTAAGAAGCTCATCTAGTATACTGAAGTCCCAATGTCTAACCGGTGTATTTAGTTGTAGTATTCAAACATGGAGTTTGTTGTCTCTATTCAGGGCTTTGCAAAGTGAGTTGAATTGCAGTAGAGCCATACTGACACCAGGAGGTTACCAGCATTACTGGTCAAAGATGTGTGAACATCTTATTAACATGATTTACAAAAGCTTTTTTAAAAGTGCAGTCAGTAAATAAAAAGGGACAAAAAAGACCTGAAATGTCCACTTTAATTGCAGATTTTTTAATCTGATGTTCTATTTTCAGGATAGGTATCCTTCTCTCCATCTCCGGGTTTTAGCTGATGGCTTTTCAGCTAACGCTGCATCCCATGTAACCGTGAAAATGAGGACTACTCCTTTCCTTTGATAGTCATAATAAAGTGGGAGGTGTTAATAGGAAAACCTCTGCAAGAATAAAGTTGAGGATCCATTCAAACACAGAAAAGGTGCGTGTCTGAAATTCTAAATAATAAAATATTATGGAGAGGTGGTTCTCCTCACTTCCAAGGCGTTTTTTCCCCTGTTAATTAAGGTGTGCTCCAACTGAGTAACTTCTAGCACATCTGTTGAGTCATTGTTTCTGTTTCTCCCTGTTGCAAAAGCAGCAGAGATCAGTTGAAACAATTATGAAGTTGGAGCTCTGCACCACTAAAAACCCTGTTTTGGAAATGAAGATGGCACAGCAAATGCCTCTAGCGGTACACACTACACAAAGTCAGCTACATAGAAAACACCTGGCATCTGCAGAGGCAGCTGGTCAAGCATTCAGACCCCTTGAAGACTGAAGCAGCAACGGTCATTCAAGAAAACAAAATCAGAAAATTAAAGGTATATATTTATGAGATGGACAGAAACCCTTTGGAATTTAGGGGAAAGTCAGCTTTTTACCTGGGGGAACTCTCTCTTCTTCATAGAAACAAAAGCTTGAATGTTTATACTTTGGGTTTGAACACAGTCAAAACCTCAGGAAATTATTCTGGATTTCTCTGTTTAAAAACATACATGCGAGGCTATGATATCTTCTTTAATGTAATGTCCATCTAACTCTGTCCCTATCAGCAATAATCTGGGCAGTAATTCTTAGTTCTTAAGCAGGAGAGTAGATGGAAATACAAATCTGTTTCAGGTCATGAAGCCATATCTCAGCTAACTAGACTTTTCAGGGTAAATCAAAGAATATAATTTAGTATTACAGCTGTTCGTTGTTAGGTAGAGGCTACTGGACTTAGCGATAAGCCTAAATATTGTTGTGATGCACCAAATTCAACTGTAAGTTGATTAATGTATCATACAGGGCATTTTCTCAATGGTAACTTGGTTGTGTCTTTGAATACTGATTTGTAAAAATATGGTGCCTTCTTTGTGTTGCACACTGCAAAGCATTGCTAGGCATTATGACCCTATTTTTTTGATGGGTAAGTTGAAATTGCTCTGTCACCTGGAGTTAAATTAGGAAAGATATCTGAATGTCAAGTAGCTTTGTTAGTCGTTGTAGGGAATAAATGTGAATTATTAGTATCTGTCAAAGACATGGGGGATACAGGAAGGGCAGACGGTACATGTACTCTGCTTTTATTGAAATGAAAGTATATTTTTGGAGGGGATACTTGCACTGAAGTGCAGACTCTGTGCAATTATATAGCCCTAATTCCAGCATAGTATTATTTCGGAGCTTTTGTGGTTCGTAACAATTTTCTCCTGGGATTTAATTGCAACCACCAGCCCGAAACCTTCCACGGCAGTGCCACTAGGTGGTGAAGTTGGCTAACAGTTTGCAAACTCAGTGTGCTTTCCTGGGTAGGGAGAGGATTCGTCCTTTGAAGGCTGGGTGATCACTCGCTGGCTCTCTGGGAAGGGGACCCGCAGACCTGGGGCTGGTTCTCCCCGAAAGAGTAAGTCCAGTCTGCCTGAGAAGTCAACGTGAGCCTGCTGCCTGAATGGGCTTAAGCTGTATGAAATTAAACTTCAGCTTACAGTTATTTCTTCTGCATTTTTTTTCCGATTGAGAGTCTCTAAACTTCTTGCATGAAATTAATAGTAATTTAAATTTTAGTGGAAAAGTGAAAAGGAGATGTGAAGTAAGACTATTCTCTCATTGAAATCTCTCTTACCTTTAAAATCTGTACTGTAATATTCCTGTCCACAATTTTTCTCATTAAAAAAATACGAATAAAAAAAGTATCTATTTATCCCTGTACTTATCAAAAAGTGGTAATAAAAATATGGTGAAAAGAGAACAATTTTGAATTTTATGTGTTTGGGGTGAATGAAATGCAGGAAAGGAGGATTTAGGTGGAGAAGGTTAATTGTCAGTGTTGTATAGAAACATTTCCATCCTTTGGTAGTGTTAGGTTAACAGTTGGAATCAATGATCATAAGGGTCTTTTCCACCCTAAATGATTCTATGATTCTATGAAAATCCCACTGTACTTTAGACACCACCTTTTCGTTTCAAATTTCCCAAGCATTTAACAAAAAAAGCTATTTATTTTCATTTTTAATCATAACTAGAATGAGCACCCAAGCTACACTTTTTGATAGAACAATCTTTGGGAAAACATAGCAGTGTTTAACAGGAAAAAAAGGTGAGAATTAAGCTTCAGGTTTGGTTTTAGGGGAGCTAGAATGTTATAAATGTTGGTTATTTGCAGAAATATTTGCATGACTGGGTGAGCAGTGGCACAAAACAGAAAAAGCAGATATTTTTGCAGCCTAAAAGATTAATCTTATAAAGCATGACAGTCTTACAAGGAAAGCAACAATATTTTGAGAATAAATTGTATTTAAATTTTTAGGTTATAGTTCATTGTACTTATTTGATAAACTCTCAGGACAAAACCAAATTGTAAACTTTAGTTTCCTCTCCTGTATTTTGTATTACTTAAGTCACACCATTATATATATGATTGTAGTGCCTTTTCCCCTCTCAAATGAAAAAGCTAAAACTTGTTTTCAAAACTAAACCTTAGTTCTGTAGGAGAACAGTAGAGCGGCATCTAATATGCAAAGTCCTGTGAGAACTAGGGGGGAGGGGGAGAGAAATATGTCTTTTTTATTTGTTCAACTTGTATTTTATAAATCTGAAAAGTGAAATGAAAAGAAAAAAACCTTGATGAATTTTTAAATTTTTAATTGGCCCCCAAATATATAATCAGTAAACAAGGATTTGCATATAAAAGTACAGTAACTTTTAAATTCATCAAGTAATATATTCTCTGCACATATATGAAAGAAATGGAAAAGAACCCACAAAAATCAGAGAAAGAGGCAAAGCCAAGTTCAAAACAGGTAAACTATTGGGAAAGAGAGGGAAGGCATCAGCTGGGAAAAGCAGAGGTGAATGATCTATAAGAATGAAAAAATGAACTATGGTAAATCTCATCTTACATACACATGTGAACCCATGCTGCTGCTGAATTTTTTTTTTTATTTATCTTTTTTATTTTTACAGTTGTTTTCTATCAAAAACAGAGTCAGAAACAAGTTCCACTGCTGCTGGTCTTAGCTTGAGGAAGAAATGCAGCAAAGCTTTTCTGGTCCTGCTACTGTGGGAGTAAGGATGGCTGTCAAACTTTGTTATACAGAAAGCTGCCTGGCCCTGGCTGAAATTCAGTCAAAGCAATTTTCACATTTGAGAAAAGCTGTGGGTAAAAACCAGACAAAATACCACAGCATTTCCATGTGTCAGTCATCTCCGCTGAAAAACAACCTTCCCAGCTACTACTACATCCCAGATTTATCTGGGCATAGGTAAGTTACATAGTATTAAACCTGTGTGACACTTGTGTTATGGTGAAAAGACATTCATATACCTAAGAGATGACAAGTTATTTGTATTAGAGTTTGTACATTTTGTAAGTATAAAACAATTTTTCTCAAGTGCTAAATCCTGTTGCATATAACTCTCAGGAAAACTACAATCTTGTCAGAAAGTTAGAAATGGAATGCTTGATTCTCAGTTCTGTGCTGAAAGCAAATGACAAAGAAAAAAAAAACCCACAGCTCCCAACTCGTGTTGATAAATTATTCTAAAAATCAGAAAATGTAGAGATTGCTACCATAAGTTTTTAAGGTTTTGGTTTGGTTTGGTTTGGGGGGGGGGGGGGGGGGGGGGGCAGGAAATAGTTATATCTATTGTACTGCCTAAATCTATTTTTTGTCTTAAATGACTTGTACGTTTTGTTTTATGTTTTTCTTAGGTCTAAATGAAGGAAGTGTCCTTTTGCCTGTCTTCCTTCGAGTCAGTTGGGGTATATATGCAGGATTTACATCTCCAGCGTTTCTATAATATTGTACTGGGGATCATGTCCTTGCTCGCATTGAACACTTGCAGCCACTGGGTGGAGAACTTGTCTAAGAAACTATCTCATTATGACAGAGTGAAAATCAATCCAACTGTACTTTGCTGGCTGGGCAAATTTGTCTAATACAGGTCATATATTAGGCTTTTTCAGTGGTCAACGTGGTTCAATTTCCAGCTAGGACATAATTTGCACAATACCCTGAAGTTGAAATTAATACTAAGAAACAAGCTGTACTGGGTTTAAGAAAAATCCATTAGGCTGTCTGCATTAGAGGAAGAAGCTGACCAATGGAGTTGAAGCACATTTGTTATACTGTAAGAAGAAAGTTTCAGACAAATATCACAGGAACCAGGATGACACTCCAATAAGGTAACTTTAGGTTTAATCTTGACTGCAAATAAGAATATTATTATGATGATTTATTTGTAGTACTATCTTGTCTAAAGGACCCAGATGAGATCAGAACCCCACTGTGCTAAACACTGTGCACTTGTAGCCAGGAGAAAACTGTATCTTCCCAGTGGAGCTTATTTTTTGAAGTAGATAAAAGTAAGAATTGTCTGGAGGACCAAAGAACAAAGCAGAGTGGTCCAAAATCACGAAATTGGTCATTAACAAAGCTAAGGACAGAATCCAGGTTTCTGATTTTTGGTCGTCTTGTTACATCACAGCCTCCATGATACTATGACTTAAATGTGTCCTTTTGTTAAATGCTATTTCAAAACAGAGCAGGCACACCAGAATTCGGGGCCATGCTAAGTAAGGATTTTGAATGGTGACAAAATAAATAGGTAAAGATAGTTAAAGAAGTTAGACCTTCCAGAAATAGTTCAGAAGGGGGAAAAAATTGGGTTTTTTTTCTCTTTCTGAAGAAAGACATATGTTTAGCTAAAACAGAAAGCAAATTTCCAGCTCCCATCCTTTCAGTAGCAAGGGGAATATACAATGGTAACCAGAGGAAAATTTGTTACTGACAATGAGCTATAAAACAGAAGTCAGCAGTACCCAGGAAAAAGCAAATGCTTTTCTTTCATGAAATCAAACTGCTTTTCCTGTGAGTTTTCTGCAAAAAGGTTAAACTTAAAGAGAAACATTTTCATCAACTTATTGAGTGGAGTGATATAATATCTGATACAATACAGAGACTTTTGTGAGATAGGGCAGATCCCTGGGGTTCTAGTGGACCCTAAGAACTAGATAACTTGCAAATTGTTACTTTTACTTTTTAAATATGGGTGACACAGTAGCTCTCTGGATATTACATATAATGATCTTTTTATCAAGTCAGAATATTTCTATCACAAAAATCTTTGTCACAAAAAATGTGTCATATCGTTGAACAGACTAAATTATTAATACAAGATGTTCTTATTTATATACTTGTCTTTGATTTAGAAAGATGGAAATTATTCTGGGATAGATTGCATCAGCTTTATTCCTGTTAAGTAGTAACTTCTGCGGCAAATTATCCCAGTGGTAAACAAGAGCAAAATACTATGGAAAAAATTATGGACCTGGCAATATTAGTGACAAAAAACTTTGAATGGAGTTTGAAGAGCTGCAAATTCCTTTATTCATTATAGATAATATGAACTGACATTCTGTGGGTGCCTATGACATATGTCCTGGTTTCCTTATATATGTATATGCTTTAAAAAAAATTACCCAATTAACCATTTACCTGATAGCCATCTAGCTGGACAAAGATCCTATTGGTAATGATTATTCAAACAAGTTTGTGTAAGTAACAAACTGGCTGAATATTCAGACTATTTTTGTGTCTGAACAAATCAACAAAAAATCATAATTGGTTCAGATCAAATAAAACTGTCTCTGTTCTCCTTCATTCAAATCAGAAACTAAATTATTTGAGGTTGTACCAACCGTGATATTTATACTAGGATATTCAAAGAAAAGAGCGTAGTTAGAGATATACTGTATTACTGGTGGAAATAACGTTGCCCTTTTACCTAATAGTAAAGATTAGTATAATAAAGATTCAAATCATTTTCTCAGAAGCTGGAAATCCAGATTCCTCCTCTTTCTGAGAAAAGTATATACCCTGTAGTCACTGATTTTAAAAGGCATTGTCTCATGAGAGGTGTTGAAGTTCCCATATCAATATTTAAATATTCATTGACCCTGGAATAAAAAATACATGTTTTTAGTGCCCAGTGGCCAGAATACCCACCTGAGCCTAAGGAAAGCTGTGCTCCATTCACCGGCCTATGAATTGGAACAGTTCAGGAAAACTGATATGGCATTTAGAGCTCTGTTCTGCACCAAGTGGATTTAAATTTGGAGTTTCCCCAAGTAACTGGGGTTTGCTGAAAACAGTCAATAGATGAGGGGTGCCTTGAAGAAGTAAAATAGAGATAAGTTTCTTCGCACTGTCATCCTGATATATCCCTTAGAATTTTAACCTACACAGTTACACAGAGGTCCCATCTGCTAAAAGACAGAAAGAGCAGTCATAAACTTTCATTACAGAACAATAAAAGAGAATAGGTCTGGATTCAGCCATAGCTGTGTGACTAAGACCTGTGAGTTACAGTATTATACCACATCCTTTTAGCAATACCTCACTAACAGAACAAAAGTTGTTTTTTCCCAGGTTTTCCTTGCTGGACTTAAGTTAACATGCCCTGCCTGTCATGCAAAGGAGCTGCATTAAAACATGGCTGTGATTTTTGTCCAGTTTGGAGGCAGGACACTGAAGCTTAGGAGATCACCTGTATGTGTCAGTTTGTTCTGCATATTGCAAATCATAAAACATGTTCAAACAAGAGCATAGACATTATCCAAAGCACAGATAAAAGTTTTAAACTCTATATTTAGGTAGCTATTTTCTGGATGCACAGGGACCTTTGTTTTGAGTTTCCTGACATAAGCTAGTAACGAATAAGGGGGGCCTTGGGGGGTTTTACTTTTGATCCCCTGCAAGGAATTTTGGAGGAATTCACTTTTTTCTGTGATTATGAGAAAGAACACCAAGCTTGCTGTTCAAAGCTGGACAGTAAGAACGCTGCCCATATTTGTAAGTACTCACACCTGACTTAGGTGTTGAACCAAAATTAATGACAAAATGCCTATGGCCCCTTTGAAATCTATATATTTGTTATTAGCTCCACTGGGGACAACGATTCTCTCTAGCTTGTACATTGAGCTGTGCAGAAGAAAGAAATGTAATCAACTTCTGGCTTTCTGTGCATCTTCAAACACACTCCCCCTTTCCCTCCCTGATGTATAGTTGTCGTAGTGTAAACATTCTGCTAAATATTTCCTCCACCTGCTTCAAAGAATTAAAGAATCATCTCTTAACAGGAAAAATAAATGTACCAAATGTCACAATGCCTCAGGGGGATCGAAAATGATAAAACAAATGTTGTAACATTCTATTTTTGATCCAAAGGTAAACAAATGAAATTATGTGTGTATGTGTGTATACACATAGATTCACTCTACTGGTCATGTAATCCATCACTGAGGCTATTGGTTAAGAGAGAAATTACAGTTCCAACATATTTTCCAAACATTTAAACCTTTCTCATAAAATTATTTTGGGCTGAAAAATGTGTCCTGCTCATTTTCAAGCCAGGTCTCGGAAGTGAATTTTCTTGGAAGGTTTCATAAAAAAATATGTTCAGGGGTTTTATTTTCACATAATAACTTTGAAATACATTAGTTGACATTTTCCAGATGCACTTTTGTGCTCAGCAGCTCAAAAGGAGCCTTTATTCAGGAGATGGACTAGATGGCAAAAAACGAAGAAAAACTTTTACCTTTAATCCTTCTGATTGCTATATGTGAAAAATAGTCATTTGGTTCTGATAGAAACACTCCCATTTTATGAGCATAAATCTGCTAGTTTTTATGTCGTCTTCTGATAGGGCTAAATTCTGAAAGAAAATGTAGATCAGTACTTTCTAATGAAGTTAAATATATACTTTTATTTGCAGGAAATTAGGTCTAGATTTTGCCTTTCGCTGGTGCAATCGACAGGAGGTGGTTCAAAGAGGGAAAAGGAAAGAAATGTCTCATTGTTTTCCCTTCAGAGCTTCCAGGAAGTGATCTTTTGAATTAGAGACAAAATAGGAGGCTTGCAGACAGCTCAGGCTCCGGATCATGTGTGTGGATGTCAAAGGAATTCAGATTGATACTTAGAGATTTAGTAGTCTCCTAGAGGCCAGTAAATGAGAGCTAGTTCTTAGGAGTCCCCAGAACCATGTGCATAAAACATATTTATTACTATACGTAGTCACAGACAACCTTTTCATTTATTAGATGTGTATGTTGCTTTGTAATATTATGCTGCTAGCTGTTTAGAGAGGAGCCTGTGTATGTTCTTACTGCTTCCTCAGTGCCTACTTTTGTGTCCAGGCTGTGCACTATTAGCTAGTCCTGGGATAGGAAGAAATAATCCACAGCAAACTCTGTGTGGACATCTCAAGCTAATTACAGCATGAAAGAACTGACCAATCATTTGTCTTCAGTTCAGTTCTAGCTCCACTGCGATTTTGTCAGGCAGCTTAGGATATACTTGAATTACCTTTACAAGAACTAATGCAAGCACTTGAAGCATCTTGTGTCCTTCCTTCTGCTAAGGGCATATTGACCTGCACCAGCTTCCATAACACTGCAGCTAGACTGCTTCTCATGGTACCAGTGTGATAGAAAAAGTTAGCTCAGGCAATCCTATGCTCCACTGCAGTCTGCATCCTAGATGTATATTGCCTGCTTCTAAAATAAGGGTAAGAAGAACAGCAGAGGTTTTGTGAGGATAAATATATGAATAATTATGAGATCCATGGTTATGCTGAGCCATACACCTGCCTAGATATTATAGAAGGAGATGGAGTCCTGCAGAGCGAGAGTGTACAATATTGTTGATGCAGTAGCCTTCCGTTTTGATGCTGCTCCTGGCTAATAGCATTTAAGCTGCTGACATTTGAATCAATAACTAGTTATCCCTTTTCAGAATGAAGATCATTCGATAATGGAAATGACAATGAAAGCTAAGGTGGACTCATCTGACAAAATGAAAGCATTCTTGTCAGTGGCATTAGCAGAGATTTCAGAACTCTTACCTTAGTCTTCAAAGTTTCTGCTCCTGTTCTCAAAAGGCAGCTAGCCTTTTCTTGGGTGCTCTGTTTAAATGCTGACAGGATGTCTTAGCTGTGAGGCTTGATTATCTTATCTGTTCAGAGCACTTTATCAATCTGTCTGATTTGCATGAAGAAGGTAAATAAATTAAAACCTCCTAACACGTAGACTACCAAAGAGCATGTCCCTGATGCCATGTACTGGACTCCGACACCTAATGATTTTGAATCTGTTTGCTTTAGAATGAAAGTAAGAAAAGGAAAAAATAACCACTGGATTAAAAGGCATCCAGTTGAAAGGTCATGTGCTCCTGGCATCATCTAGTAAGCTCCCACTGAAATCAATGGAAGTCTCCCCCTGGCTTCATGGAACTTGTACAGAGTTCATATGGATCACATAGTCATTCCTGTATTTATAGTTTGAGTTAAAGCTAGGGCCATAGTATTTTCCAACAGGGCAGGAAGGGACTGCTGATATTGCAAACAAGAGTGTAAATATTTGTTGCAACTGAAGGCCTCTTTTCATTGAAGCAGTTAGAAAGGGGCGCAGAACAATGTAATGAAGTAAATGAAGATTTCATTGTGAACTTCAGTGGATACAATATCAGGTTGCAGAAAGCAGTTAAAGTACTTTTTCTGGGTATTGTTGGACAACATCAGATTTTTAATCTAATTTTTAAGCTAAATCTAACTTTTAAGCTAAAGAGGATGGAAAACATAAGTATCTTGACATTTTAGGATGCATTACTGCATGCATCAGCCTCTTCCTCACAAGTTTGGCTCATTTTTCTGAAGCTTTATAGGTAAAAAATGGCTTTCCTATGTTGCCCTGATATTCTGTTATATTCTGTTCTTTCTTTCTGGCATGTATGATATAGTGCTATGACATCACATCCATTAAATCTGTCTCTCTTTCTTTCAGAAATTTGTTTAAGGTTAACTGAGGCACAGGGGTTCTATTTCATGTATTTGATGCTATTTAAACTGCAGAGCTCTAATTCATAATGCCTTTAAAACAATGAAAGAATGACCAGCAAATGGGTCACCAAAGTTGATACAAAGCTTCTGCACTAACAATACTCTATATGTTATACATGATTGAAGCACTTTTCATTTCCTGAACTCTTCACATTGGCAGGGAATACAATCCATACTTTGTTCTCTTAACATAACTTTGCTGTTTTAATAAAATCTGCTGATTCAGCAATAAGTAAAATTAAATTGAATATTAATACCCATGTTAACTACCTGAGAAATGACACCTACAGTACTTCTCATCATTAATCTTTACTTAAGCAGATGCTGAACTGGGGTGAACATTACATATATATGTATATATATACACATACATAGATGCACTCATATATATACATAATCCCAAGAAATATAACAATATGAGAAGACTGATTAAGTGCAATGCTGCCATAAAACTACTACATATAATTTGTTACTTTTCTCTGTATCTCCTTTTATGGATGTAAAATGGACCAGCCAAAACTTGAAAATCGCAACATTGTCCAGCTGAAATTTTCACAGAGAACAAGCCAGCTCTTAAATAACATATTTTAAAATAGGCTATTATACATGCTAAAACTAATTTGAAAATGTCAATTGGCGATCATATCATTTATGATCTTCAGACAGGTAATTATACTGTGTAAGTCATGAGACTCAGATAGTTCCTTTCCAAGTTGTTGTCTAGTATTTGTTGTATTCAAGTATTAGGCATGATAGTCCCCCAGCACAAAGCCAGATGTGTTCCAGATATTATTACTTTTTCTCTTGCATGCAAGAAAAAGAGGCTGTCCTTGAATACTGAGGTAGTAACTCTTGACGTCTGGAGATACTATGTTCTTACTTTTGGCAGCAAAACTTGCTCATCGTCCCACAATCTAGATTAAATGCACCCAAAATGTTAAGATGTTCCAGTGTACCACATTTGAAACTGTCCATGATGGACCAACATGACAAGGCATGATGCTTACATAGCTGATAGCTACATTATATAAACCGAAGAACAGGTTAAATAATGTACTCCTATGCAATCACACTAAAGCCAGTTACCTTTCCTCTCACTCCAAGCTATCACATCCCAACCAACACTAGATACCAAGCCTTTAGAAAGAGGAGCCTGCAAGTAACTTGTGGTGTTGATAGGTAGCATGTGACTAAGGCTGGTCTAAGAATCATTGAAAAGCCTAAGCTATGAGCTATGCTTAATCTGTCTGTAATATGAAAAGAGAAACAATTGGCCCACTGCAAAAACTCATCTGCGTGTGTGTGCATGTGTCTGTATTTGCATGTCATGACTGGAAAGAAGAAACTCATTAGACTAGAAACACTGGAGTATCCTCTCTGAATTAGGAAGATCTTTCTTGCAGTGGCAGTGATAGACTCTCTCCTTGGAGGTTTTCAAGACCTGCTAGGATAAAAACCCCAAGCAACATTGTCTGAACTCACAGCTGAGCCTGGTTTGAGCAGGAGGTTGATTAAGAGGACTCCTGAGCTCTCCCTCTTCCAACAACTTCAGTTCTATGATCCTAAATCTATAGCTGGATACCTACAGAGGGTCACCAGAAAATACTGTGCTGTACTGGAGAAAATTTGTTTCTCTGTAGTGTTGCTTTTTTGTTTTGTTGGGGGTTTTGGGGGGGTGGGGTGTTGTTTATTTGTTTGTTTTAATTTTTGTTCTTTTTCCCCCCCCAGAAACTAGCAAGAAAGTAGATTTCTACAAAAATTTTACATAACTTTTAGTTTCACCTGTCTTTTAATCACAATTGCAGATTCATTCATTTTAAATTATTTTCTTACTGATATTAGCCCTAAAAAAAATTTATTTAATAAAAATCCATTAATGTCTTGCCAGTTTTTTCTTCATGTTTTAACCCTGATTTTATTTTTCATCTCCATCTTGTTGGTTAAATAAAAATCATAGCCTGAACATTGGGAATAAAATTGAAATTAAAAATAATTTCTATTTAAAAGGCTTTTAAAATCCTCCAAATTCATAGGAAAAACATAATTTAACAAAAAATGTGCAAGTTATTGTTGTGGGTTTTTTTCCCAGCCAGCTTTTTTCTTCAGAAATGGGCATGAATCATGGTAAGTTTTTTAATAGTAGTAATCAGAAGGCTTTGCAACTGAAACCAGTCAAATTATGGCTTCTAAATGCAGACTTTTTTTGTTAAATGTTTAGTATAGCCATTCACGGAAACACAATGTTGTTTTATGCTAACTAGCACAGATTGAAAGTATTTTTCAGTCTCGATGTTGAGTTGTCTAAGAACCTTTGTTTATATTGTATCCTATTTATGCAAGAAAATGAACTTCATTTTAAAGCTGGTATCTTTGAAATAGAGGATAATTTGCACTGCGTGGATTTTGTCTGCAATATTAGCTAAGTTTGCAAAGAAAACTAGTGGTAAAATCAGTAATGTTCAAACAGCCATATCTCTATTCTATACTGATGTAACTCTATGGATTAGAGGTGTGACAATTTACCTAAACAATTTACCGGTGTAAGTGTTAATAACTCTTAGTGGATTTATATCTGTTAAGTCTCTAAATCAAGTGACCATTACTTTTTTTCAGAAATGCTAAATACCACTTATGTCACTGGGGACTGCTTGCTGCCTTTCCATTTCTGCTAAAAATCAGGACACAAGCATCACATTCAAGAAGTTGGTCCTAAAACTGTATTATAAAAATATTTCTCTGAGCTAGTTCTGGAGAGATTGAGTTCCTCCCAGTCATAGTGAATGGGATTTGTTTTCTGATTCTTGAAACAGACCATAGTTTGAAGACAAGCTTATGAAGGGATTGGCTCATCTCGTGTGAAATTTTGTGTGTTTGAACAATACATCACTTTTCTTAAGGAACACAAAATCTACCAACCTGGGAATGGGTATAAGATATATAATTCTGGTCTTTTGTGCTTTGGGGTACAATGGGCATGTATCAATATCAGGTTCACATCTGCACGTATATATTCATAGAATCATAGAATCATTTATGTTGGAAAAGACCTTTAAGATCATCGAGTCCAACCATAAACATAACAATGCCAAGTCTACCATGATAATGTCATATAACTTTGCCCACTAATTCTTTTCATTATTTTACAGAAAGGACTTATTGTTTTCACAGAACTTTCTTGCCTGGAGTACTTGTACTGGAGTATTGCATAATAGACAGTGCTTTCTTGCATTTTTCACACATTCGCAATGGATTTAACTGCAGTAGTATATTAAGCAGAGATGGGATACAGGCTTAAGCAATGGCATCCCATTGCCCAGGCAGTTTAACTATTATTAGCACTCTCCTTGGCACAGTTTTTAACTGGATCATCTAATACTTTCCCAGACAATTGTCAAGCATGGTTTGGAAGATAGTTTGGACCAAGGACTGTTCCAAGTAAATAGTTTGGACAATAGCTGTGGGAGAGAAGAGAGTTTAGCTGTATTTTATTATTAATCAGTAGGTTCTGTGACATAAGTCATTTGTTGAAAGTTTATGGATGCTTAAACTATAAACCCAAGTCTTCTAAGTCTTTGGCAAATGTCCTAGCTGTTGGGCTATCCTTTCTTTTGCTTGTAGTGGCTCCATACAGGAGGTTTTCTCGGTTTTTACAGGCCTAAATCTAGTCATTTACTACTGAAATTAGTCACTAAGTCTTTGAATAATCGTTTCTTAGTCAACCCAATATGTAAGGTTCTGCCTGAACAGCACTTATGAGATTCAATGAATAGACAGCAAAGTGTTGGGACACAGGTTTTTTGTTTCTTATTTTCATGCTTTCACTTTATGGGGTTGATTTTCTCACAATTTCAGCTAGTCCCCAAGAATACAGGTGCTCTGTAAGCCTGAAAATACGTTCCTCACTATTCACTCTTACTCTTGAGTATTTCCGATGCAACCAGATTGAAATGTGCCTCTCATATTCTGAGTGGCCTGGCTTCCTAACATTTTTAAAGGGTCATTCACTTCAGTGAGAGTTTGCAACTGAATGAAAAATTCGCTATATTTGATTTTTATATTCTCACATGCTAAAAGGAGAGTGATATACAAAATTATCTCCTCTTAGAACTTAGAAATTACCATGTCAAGATTGAATTACAGACATGATGAAAAGATGCATCTTATCCACATGAAACTTATACATGCTAGTTGATATTAGTATGCAGATATGAAGCCAGGAAGATTTTCAGAAGTCCTCAGTATCTAGATCTGGATGAGTTTCAAGACATGGTTATCTCCAGTCTAGCATTGTAATGAAGTAGACCAGATTTCCAATAATTTTTAAGAGTCGATATCTCCCCTTCTTAATGGGAGCAGGTGGATGAACAAATATGGAAATCTAGTCCACTGCTGTACTGGAAGGAGAATGGAAGATTGGATGTTTTCAAATACATATATATTTGTTAGTACCCCAGAATTGCACAAAGCTGTCTCATTATTTGTTTATATTTCAAACATCCGTGTTGCAGAAAGATTGTTGTGCTCCCAAAAGGCCAGGAATTACTTCCAAAACTAGAGGTGAAAAACAGTGATTCTGTTGGCTATCATCAGTGTTCTCATTTGCCACCAATTACTATTTAACTTCATAAATCTTTAGGGATTTTATGAGTAAAGCTCATGCAGCTTTGAAACTGTGGGGTTTTTTTTAAAATCTGATTATTCACAGCTTGCTAATTTGTAATTGGACTTTTACAACTCAAAAACCTCCAGATTTCAGAAAAACTAATTTATTTTTTCTTGGTTTAATTGTGGTATTCACACTCAAAACTGTGGAGTGAGATTACTTCTAGTGGGTTGTATGCAGTGTTCTGGAACTAATAAAATATATTATTGATTGCTTAATGAAAAGCACCCCGTTCATACAGATTTACTGTGGCTGAGGATGGATACAACAGCTACTTATTCTGTTTTGAGGATCACCTGCCATTTTACTTGGGTGTATTGTTGCATATCAAGTGTGCTTTTAAATTAAGTTATGGTTGCCTACAGGGCACTATGTTGGGTGGCTCCATTAAGGTGCCCTTATACTTTTCCTTCCATGCAGTGCTACCCGTTGCTTTTAATTTAACTTAAGATCATCAAAATTAATTATGATAGAGTGTATTAAAAGTTGAAATAGCAAATCAAAGAGTTTTATTAAGTACCCTTTAGATTTCCTTATCTGTTTAGTGGTTTTAGCTTTTTATTTGCTCATCACTGTCTGATTCATTGTGATTACTACAAGAAGGATTGGTAAAGTAGAACAGAAATGTCTGACTATGGTGGGAATAACCACGACTCTCTTAGTTCCTACCTGGGCTTGATATCCTTACCAGGGGAAATAAATGCACAACTGTTCTAGGAGTGATGGTGGCAACTCATACTTGTAGCTGCCCTTCCCTTGTTAAAGTGTTTGGCCTGTACACCTTGGCAGCAAAGCAGTGGCTGTGCATCTGTAAAATGCTGCTGGTCCTCCTACATCATCCCAATGGCAAAAATTCCTGGGCTTTAGTGGCACGTCCTGACAATCGTCACTGTGCTGTGATGAGTCTTGTAGTGGGGAATGAGCTGCCACACTACCCGTCGGACATGACACGGCGTGTCCACTGCACTGAGTGGTTGGGGCAGGCTTTATTGGGATTTTTTGGTTCACAGTTGGTAGGGGCTTGTGGAGACCTATCCAATGTACCCTTGAGTGGGCCTGCTTCTGTACTGTGTTGGTTGCTATCCCATGGCACAGACTCTGTGAGGTCTCCTAGGCATAAATTCCTGCTGGGACGATAATCCATTTGGTGCCCAAATAGGCCATTAATTCTGTGGTTCTAGTGCACATCACATAAACCTTTAGTCTCCTACTAAAGCAGAGGAAAATTCTTCACACAGATGCTTAAGTTTGCTCAGTCCCCTGCATCTGCTGCATCTCTCTCTGTGCCTTACTATCTGGCTGTACAAAACTCCACACATAAGGGATTGTAACATCTATGGTGAATTCCAAACCTAGAGACATCATCATCAATATGGCCTCAGGCAGAAGACCCATCTAACCAGACTCAACCTGGAAAAGATGCCACCTTTGGTTCAGCAAATAACTGTCATGTATTCATCTTATTTTGCGGTTGTAGATTTTTAAGTGAAAAGACGTTATAACCACCTATAACCACCTTCAACCTTAGCCTATCTACACCATCACATTACATTAACTCAGGTAATACATTCAATATATGTACTATACCCGTTGATATGTACATAAGCATACACCTCTTAACCATATTATACTTTTAGAGGATTAATAGTTTAATGGTCAACAGAATAACCACAATACCCGTACTAGAACAATTCCATTGGCATACCATGCATAACAATTCCTGCTAAACACAGCAGTGCTCACGTATCCTGAATGGACTCAGGTCAAATCAGCTCCTCATTTCTACATGTACCTACAGCCAACATTCCAGGTTATCTATTAGTCATACTTCTCACATGAAATCAACAACCCACCACATATGACACCCATATGCGCTAGCTTCAAAACCATTAATTCCCCCTAAACTACTTGCACAATTTGCTGTTTTGAACCTCTGGTTCCTGTATCAAGGCCAGCATACCACAAGTCAAAGAATGTTATCCATTAATTTCTCTAAAAAAACACAATTCCTTTTGCGTAAAAGATGACAACAAGAAAGTCTTACATAAATGATACAATACTGGGTAATTGTAATACCCCTTTTGCTCCAAAAGTTAGTTCTCCTCACTGTTTCAAATCCTCCCTTTGCTTCTAGTCAATTTTTGCTTAGATTCACTTTGGATCTTTTTATACCTTTTCCTGCCAGATTAAACTCTTACTACTATCAGAAATATTTTTTCCACATAACCAATGTGCAAATTATTTCCAGGTCATTTGACAGATCAACCAAATAGGCTGTACTTTTTCCGTCTCTCACAGCAAAGCATAGTTTGAAGACTGCATCATTACATCTTTCCAGAATTGCTTCCAATTCCTTGATATCCTTTTAGAATTATAGATATTCATTCTGGACACAGAATTCCAGTAATGGTGCCATTAATGTTGCCTTACCACTTTTATCGTGTTCCCTTGCTTGCAAATCAATTAAGGATCATGTTAGCTCACTGAAAGAAATCAGGTTCAGCTGGTCATCTACCATTATAGTAATTTGTTGGCAATCTTGAGACAGAATCATTGCTCTCAACAATAGCTTTTCTCATTTTACAAATACTCCTTGTTTCTAGATGATAGAAGACCATGCACTTGTCTGCATTAAAACCTATGTTTGGATCTGAACTGACCTCTCCAAGCAATCCAAGTCTGTACGACTGACCTGTTCTCTGTATTATTTACCATTCCACCAATAGGTCACACCCAGTCCTCTGATTAATTGACAGTAAAAGGAAATAGATTTTTTTTCTATATAAATTAGTTTAATGCATGAGGCCATGACCCAAAGCCCATTAGACTCACTGAAAGAATTTCTGTTGAATTTGGGGAGCTTTAGATGGGGTTCTCAGTCAGCTGCAGTTCTGCTATTTTAGAAATTGTCCTGAACCCAGGACTGTGCAGAATACATTATGGGCTTTCCTAACAGCTACCGAATTAATTTTGCTTAGTTTGGTCTGCTTTTCTTTTTTCTTTTTCTCTCTTTTTTTTATTTCCCCCAGCAAAGAACAGCTGAACCATCCAGGCAGTATGGGGTTAAAAGTTGGCTTCAGAGCCCACACTGGAATTAAAAATAATTTTCACTAGCTTAACAAGCTAATAGTCTGTGCATCCTGGAAGTATCCATATGCATGGTTTTAATATGTTCTGTATTTTCTTAAGGAATAAATCTGTTTGTTCAATTATTTTTCTTTAATGACACTAGCAAAAGGCATGATTTGATAATCCTGAGTCAAAATTCATGCAGATAGTGAATTTTGCGTAAAAGTACAAAATTTCAGATTTTCATTCAAATGTGGGATGTATTTTTTTAAAACACTGAATAATCTTATTACACATTTTATAATCTTAAAACACTGAATAATGCAAGTTGTCCTTGTTTCAAGTAACTCTAGGAATATAATTAATAATCCTTAAAAGATTGAAAGTCTTTGATAAAGAAAAGAATAAAGATTTTCATTCAACTCAAGTTTCCTGAACCTCAGTTTCCGATAGGAAGTGAAACGTATTTCATTTGAATCTGTCTTGCCTATATGAATTACAGACTTTTTCAATGACTGTTCCTTAGTGTTTTTATGGGTAGCATCTGATGTAGTAAGTCCCTGATCTCAGTTTAGATTAAGACACCTGTGTAATGACTACTAATAATTTTTCAATTGAAAATAAGCTGTTACAGAAATAAAAAGGGGTTACTTTAAGGTGAACATTCTTCAGCATTGGCTTGAAGCCATCTTCAACAGTCAACTACAGAAAGATATATTGGTCAGATGACTTTCATATGTATAGCACAAATTAAAATCCCAGTCCTGGAAATTTATGTAACAATAGAACCCTAGACCATGTCTACATCTAGATTGTTGTAGAGGACAGCCTGAATCCATGTGAATTTAAGAACTATAGCAACCTGCCTCAGGCCACAAGATACCCCCCCATTTTTTCCCCAACATCATAAGTAGGGGGTTCAAAAAGCCTTTACTGTATTCTTTTATTGGTATTAAAGATAACACCTACAATTTTCTCCCTCCCAGTGGCTGGAGACAGAAATTTAGTTGCTAATGGTTGCCTTTGTGCTTTGGCACACAAGGCTGTAACTTTCAATATCAAAATAGTTGAGTAAGATAATTACACTGATCCTAAAAGATTCAATGCCTGTAGTCTTTCTTCAGTGCATTCTGTATTTATATCAGAAAATAAGCTTGTCTTGTCTGCTTGCTGTGCTGTGTGTGGGTTCTTAACCTCCTGCTAAGATCCTAGCTATTGATTTGGGTTGGCTCTGTCTGTAGCTGCCTGGCATGATGCATGATGCCTTATTTCTCACAAAGTATTAAATACCTGCTTGTGAAAATTGGGACTTTTGCTGGTACTTTAAGATGGCCACCAAAAGCATGTCTTTACTGGTTAACTGAGAATACTGCCTTAATATAGGGACCTAAAATCTGGAAATTGCTGGTGGCATGCAGTAACTTGAGCAATGGCAGCAGATGTTCTGCCCTTTGATGAAAATTGGGTGGATAGTATCCTGCCATGTTGATAGTTGGTTGTCAGTGGATTTCATTGAAACTTCTTACATTTGTTCCCTGAAATGTTTTTTGATTTTTTTCTGGAAGAAGATTTACATATGAACAGATAACTAAGTTTTGCATGTGGTCCTGTATAATAAATTCAATATATAAGTATCCCTGTATGAGCTTTTCTTCTATTGCACTGATAATTTGCCATTGAGCAGCTGTATTTTTATTTGGACTTTCATCAAGTCTGCTATGAAGATACAAGGGGAGAGAGTGCTTTTTTCTGTGTTTTTTGATAGTGTTCAGATATAAGAAAGGAAAAGTGACAACTGTAGTGACAATGTAGGGTGCTGTTCAAAAGTTTCACTGGGTAGTTTCAACAGGTGAAACGTCATGGCAGAAATAGCCAGTTAGGCAGTAAAACTGAAGAAGGAAAACCAGGCATATTGTCAGAAATGTGTTCCTGGCTGAGCGACAGAGACCCACTCTGAAAAGCATGCAAACATGTGTGTAACTACTTGTGTGAGTGGCACTGCTGAAATTAAGGGGAGGAAATATCTAAAAAGGAAAAATATTACTACAAATATTTTTTCAGGATTTCAGCCTTTAGTCTATAGAATACGTTGGTTTTTACTGCTCAGCTTTACAAAACACTTCAAGAAGTATTGATGTAGCAGAGGCAGGAATATGAGTAATTGAGCAATATAGACTCTTACAGCTCACATTTGTATGACTCATAAAATTCAGGCTATGAAAAGTAGGAGAAGCTTTAATGCAAGGAATAATGCAAACATTTCTTTTGGTTTATTTTTTTCATTGATAGCTTTGAATGACAAAAGATTTCCCTATTCTGTTCTATATTTTAAGGAGGAAAAGTAATTTACAGCTCCACCTTCAGTGCTCTGCTTAGCGAAGACCAAGGACAAACGCAGATCCTGGAGCCTGCTCCGGTGCAGGTTGCAAGCAGCCACTAGGAGGAGCTGACTGCCTTAAAGAGGAGGTAGGGGATTGATTTACTAACAATTCCAATAAAAAGTGTTAATAAAATGAGTTCAGTACTAAAAGTAGTGCTAAGCTAAGATAAAGTTGAAGTATTTATACATTATTTACAATGGTTACATAATAACTTGTGGGATAAACGCTCTGTTTAATACTAATGTACTTCCAGACAGCAGAGATAATCAAGGGCCTGATTTCAAAACAAAACTCAGAACACTGTTCTCTCCTAAAAGATAAGATCTAATTCATGTCAGTTCCTTAGAAAGAAATGTCCTGTATTTTATGCATTAGTGTGGAACACAGATAAAATATCTGATGAGTACAAAAAGAAAAGGTCTCAGTTCTGTATGCGGTTGCATATCAGTGTGCGTTAAGCCAGGTGGCCTTGTTCATAAGCATGGCTCTTGGACAAAACAGCTTCTATTTTCCTTAATAGCCTTTTTTGCTACATTATAATCTCCTTATATATTTAGTACCATAAATAAAATAGTGTCATAGAAGAGAACTATAAATAAAACACTGGCATAGAGGGGATATGCCAAAAATGATCTCTCAACTTGTTTCTTAGCATCAGTGCCATAGTTAAAAGAAAACTCTCTTCAGTGCCATACTGGAATGGATGAGGGAGCAACAGTTTCATACCTCCCCAGACCAGCAAACACAAATAGTCACACTGGGAAAGTTACAAATGGGGTTGCTCTTAGTGATTCCTATCAACTAAGACTTCCCTTTTTCTTCTCCTTCACATGGAATTTATTGCTTATGAAGATGCCAGAGTGATGATGCTGACCTCTTATTAAGATGTGTTTTGGAAAAGGTTGCATATTTCAACCAGAGATCAAGCACCATGAACTAAATATGAGGTATTGCTCCTCTACCCTAATGTACAAGACTGTGAGTGAAGATTGGGGTTTGGCCTGTGATTATAACCACTTATATTTAGTCTGGCGCAGTACACTTCAGGGCAAATGCATCTTGGAAACAATGTCCTTGCTTGTTTAAAAAACAAAGGAGAAAATTTGATTCAGAATGGTAAATATAAAATATAAACTTTTTTCTTTCTGTAATTTAATGAGAGTCTTGAAATCAAAAATATTGCAGCTACTAAACCATAGCCCAAGAAACTTGGTGAAACAAGTTTTATTTTAGAGATCTGGAAAAAGAAGGAAGGAAAGAAGAGAATCTAGATTCTCTAAAGGCAAATTTCAGTGAGGGTGGAGATGATTGCTATGAAAAATGGGCTAAGAATATTCTTCTTTGGATAGAGGACGATAATGATCAGGGTAAAAACAGACAGCATGAGCTGACCATCTGTATTCAGCAAAAATGTATTTTTTCCATATTCAAAAGTACACTGCTGTGAATAGGAATCTTTTCCACACTAATGTAATTAGTATTAGGACAAGAAACCTGTCTCCTCTTTGTTTATAAGCAAGGAAAAAAACAACAGTAATGACAAAGTTAGAGCATGGTTTCAAAGCAGCTCTTAGCTCTGTGTGGAGGCAAGTTGCTGCTGATCAACAGAATACTGTTTTTAAGCAGGAAAGATCTCTGCTCCCAATGCATTCATGCAGATGATCATCCACCTGGCACAGGTTGCCCTGTGACTTCAGTGTTGACTTCAGGGTAGACTGAGGAAGCTGGAAACTGCTGCTGTTTACAGAGGCAAGTTCTTGGTTTGTGGGGAAGAAGCAACTCAACTCCTACTATCAGTGAATTCAAAATACCAGGGTTACAAGGATCTAGGCTTTGCAAAAAAGGCAAGTATCTATATTCAGAGCTTGGTGGGGGCTTCTCTGAGGCAGTATGTTACCTTTGAGGAGAAAAATAACACCCAAAACCCAGATGGGAACTGCCAGCTCGTGCTTCATTGTCAGCTCAGCTGAGGTGCTGCCTGAAGTGTCTCGGTGTGCCCAGACCTTGCCAGACTCCGGCTGGGTCAACCAAGGACAAGATCTTGCCACACTGAAAATTTAGATATATGGTGTCATAGTTTCTATTCAATTAGGATGTCAGAGGAACTGGTATGTGGGATCTGGTTGCTGTCACTTTGCAGGATCTTTTAACTGTGAAGGGCATTGATCATGACCTTCTCACTTCCGCTAAGGTCAGGAATCCATATAGCGTAGCTGCCTGTTGCAGATGCCTTTCTTTTGGTGGGAGGGATCCCCACTCCTGATGAGCTGGTGTTGCAAGAAGAGCTGGCAGCTATGCCTGTGGGTGGCAGAGGGTCTCAAACCACTTCATAATACTGACTCCTAATGTGTTTACTCAGCTATTCTCAATTCCTTCATCACTGGCAAAATTGGGAAGCTCAGAGTAAAAGGATGTTGATACAGCACACTGTCCCACATCAACTATTTCACCTACAAACTTCAACTGTCTTTAAGAGTTCTTTGTATACAGACACTCCACTAGAAAATGAAAGAAAAAAATCAAATATCCAGACTAAACATTTCTGAAAGGAGAAAAGGAACAAAATATTTTTCTATTGGTGTTTCTCAGAAAGCAGACTGTTCAGTCCTGCATGGTGGGGCTATATACTCATGTGAAGTTGGTTAACTAACAGATACATTGCGGGCAAAAGTGATGGCTGACCTAGTACCAAAATTATTCTCTCATTGTGAGATCTGGGAAGAGGTGTCATTGATACAACTTAATGCATGAGAATATATCTACCACCAAGCACATAAGATTCCCACTCACTCTGTCACCTGACCTGGTACAGGGAAAGAGATTTAAGACACTTAAATGTAGGTTTATGGTGCCATTTTAGTTCTCTCTCCTGTTAGATCTTGTATCGTATCTGCCATTATTATGCCGAAATATCAAAACCCCTAGACTGCCTAAAATGTCACTTAGCCTATGTGGAGTCTCTCCTATTAGAATTCCCATAAGGTGCTCTCTTGGACCAACTGGTGAGTTGTTGGCAGGTGAATATCAATGACTCTAGCTGTGGTGGCTGAAATACTTGCCATCTCTGGCTAGCCTCATGGCCAGTCTGGCAGATTAGAAGACAGCTGGAACACCTTAATCACCCAAGACCAAAGTGGCTTGGCTAAAATGTCATTAGCAGCTTTAGTTAAGCAGCAAGGCTTTGCAAGAGTAGCTGAGAGATGGGTGTGCATTGCACTTCACTGATATAAAACCTCAAGTAGTTGCCTTCAAAACTTCTATATATATCTGTATGGTGTCTTGTTAAAAAGAAGATTGTTTCTTCTTTTCATAGCATAATTTTCCTTGCATAAAGAGCACCAATTTATGTTATCCTGAATAAACTGTAATTTGAACATGATAAAATAATAGAGAACAAAAAGTCTCCATTAGAGTGGGAAACATTCTTTTGGGCTAAATTTGCTGGGCTTCTTAATATGACTCCTCTGCCCATTGACAGAAAAGATCCTTCACACTAACACCAAAGTCTGAATAAAATCCAAGATTAATAACTAACAGAAACATGACAACTCTTCATTCCTCTTGGGTGAGGTTTAGTGTTTAAAATACAGTTGGCCTAATTTTGTTTGTAAAATCTCATTCTTTTTGTCTACATTTTCATGCAAGAGTTTTTCAAAATAAGTCTCTCCCACCTCAGTACAGGAATCTTTCCTTCCTCTTCCCTTTACTTTATGGGAGGGTGCTATGTAATGTGACAGGCTCCATTCTGTCAAGCTCTTTAGCTCTTATTCCACTATAGAAAATAAGGCAGCTGGGATAAAATCAAGTAATAAAATGTGCTAAAGTCCAGTGTCAAATATAGCTTATGTAACTTCAGTCAAATACAAGGTTTTCACTGTGATAAAGCTTGATTTTGCATCTGTTCATATTTTTATAGACAAAAAATGTAACTTGTAGATATCCATGATTTAAAACAGTTTTGACTTATCAACTTTTACTTGAAATAAAACTTCTAAAGTAAATGTAACTTTTCTTGTGTAGAAGTTGCATATTATAGTTAATGATCTGAATCCTAAATCCTTTGTGGGCCTTGCTTAGTTAAAGCTCCCACTGATCTCAGTGGAGGCTGAATTACTGCCTCATCAGTATTATTAATAGCCATTCTAAACATTGTTTTAAGAAAACAATATGAACTCCCTGAATAAATTCACCGTGTGAGCACATAAAGCTGATGGTTTGATGGACTGGGAAGTGCCAACCTTTTCTACAAATGATCCTTGGTGTCACAGCCACTATTATATATGAGAAGAGACCTTTTAAGAAGCTGGGTAAACTTGATGCATCCAAAATCATTAAACACCTGTTCCATTAATGACATAGAATTTGTCCTGTGTACAATTGCAGCAGTTTCCATCTGACGGTTCATCTGAGAGAATTGGGCCTAATAAGGAGGGCAGAGGTTCTCAGCTAATGAGCAAGTCAAGGTTCTGATCTATTAGGTTAGATAGAAACTACCCTGTCTTTGAGACTTAAAATAATACCAGGGCTTTGGCCTTGTTTTCAAACATTATTAATCGTCAGTGACTTAATCCTGCAGGACTATTCACCTGAAATCAGTGGAACTATTCACAGGAGTAAAAGATGTACTATTGGGCCATAGAAGTACAGTACATTCCCCATGACATCATAAGTGTTCCTCAACCTCTCAGCCCCTCTTCCTCGACATGCTGGCTCATTGTCATCCAGAGAAGATGAGTTTGTTTAGTCATGCTTAGCCCTTGCATAGTCTGCAAGAAATGTACTAATTGAAGAGTGATTCTTTATAATCTGAATTCTTGACTAGTAGAAAAACAACTTTTATATTTTCTTTCTCAAAAAGTTCTGTTCTTATTAAAGTCATAGCTAAACATGCTTAGATGAATCTTTTTTTTTGCCAAAAATGTCAATATTATAATTTCTGTTTACAGAAAATATTAATGAAAATGTCTGTGAATATTATTATTTTCATGGGAGAGCGAATAAGTTCAGAGAGGAAAAAACTCCAGAAAGTATATTTTACAGATTTCAGTCACCATGTAAAAAAACAAAAACAGTAAATTAAAACTGCAGAAAAATTTGACCCAGTTAAATAGTGACTAACAGAGTTTGGGCACTGTGCTGCAATGATGTTATCCTGGAGCTGCTTTGGTCACTGCTAGTTTGTGTCATGACTGTGTCATGACTCATTTCATAATGTATATTGGCCATGAGAAAACCATGCTAAAATCTCACAGGCACTTATCTCCACCTGACCTCTGATATGCAGCCACCAAAACAATAACTGTTGATGTGAGTACCAGACTTTTTGCTACTAGTTTTTTGAATGAGACTTGGTAACTTATTCTTATCATCAGGTACTCTCTTAGAGAGGTGGTTGAGGTTTGGTATACTTTGGATGTTGTAATACTTTGAAGTCATTAGTATTTTAGAAGGAAGAGTGAAAAGAGGAAAATTAACTGAAGCTGCACACATGTAAGTGGTAGTAATTGACAGAGTGTTGATAGGCCCACTGTAATGAAAGACTCCAAAATTACAAGTTGAACTGAGGACACAGACATTGTGGTTAGAAGGGCCTTTACAGACATCTCTTTTGTGAGTCAGGCCTAGGAGGATTGATGTGAGGTATAGTGTTTGGTAGGTCACATGTAACTGCTTGCCCATTATTGAACAATGCCTGAACCTCCATTGATTGCACTATTGTAATGAGCTCTTCAGTTAAGGGGGCACAATGAGATATTAGTTTTGCCACAGGTAGCAGATGTTCCCTGTATGAAATTACAGTAATATGATCTGTAGTTCTTTTAAAAAATGGATGCAAAAAAATACAGCATTTTTTTTTCTCACTAATTCTCATGCATTTGCATATAGTGTACATAGCCCTGTGCAGAAAGTAACCATTCAACTGCATTATCTTCCATTGCCAGCATTGATCTTCAAGGTACGGTCCTTCAAGTGGACATCCTTTGCCCTTAATCTAAGACCTAGTTGTGCTAGAAATGTCTGGCTGCCAGAATGATACAGGCATAGTTTCCTGATACAAGTACAATTTCCATCTCCAGAAAGTGTTTTGTCTGGATGGTTCATGCTGATAGAATAAGGTATACTACAAGGACTATGCCACATTTTGTCAGTGTAACCATCTAATTAAAGTATTTGATAGATAAAAAATGTTGTTACAGAATCAAACTAAAAGTTTTGAGTGTCAGCCTAGTTTAAGAGAGTTAGTTCCTGCTGGCCTGACTTAATATTTACCATTAATAAATACTGTGTCAGACTGGTCTGTTAAAGGTAAAGTGTCACCAACTCCTGTATCCCTTGGATGGCACATGCTGAAGACTAGCCCACCTTACAGATATGTACTCAGGCCAAATAAAGATATCTAATGTAGTGACAAAAGATTGGTTTTATTTTCTGTTGCACAGCTTGAATTCTTCCCCGTTCAGTGTGTGACAAAAAAACCCCTATTTTGTGGCTACTAAGTCCAAGCAGTACAAATTCTGTTTTCACTTAATTTATTAAGCAACTGTGGTTTTACAGTGTAAGACAATATTCCAGATTGTACTAATATAGATAACTTTGTTGCTACTCTATACAAAATACTATGTATTTTTTATCTTGTTGTCTTTACAAAAGTGTAAGAAATTATTTTCAATGCTAGATCATACAGAGCCTTTTTCCAGAACCTGCTGACTGATAGTTCTCTGACATCAACAGCAGCTTTGCTAAGGCAAAGTAAATGTCATAAAATGTTTTGTTCTACCGCAGACACTGGCAAATAATTGGCATCTGTTTTCTGTTGTCTAGCTGCCATTCTGTTTTCTGAAACAGAAGCTTCCATTTCTCGTCTAATTCCTTGATGAATTCAGTCTCTTATGGGGTTGAATTGTTAGCAAAAATTGTTAGGAAAAATTGTTAGGAAAAAAATGCAGAACATTCTGGTAGAGGAAACGTAAAAAGCTTCATAGTGATTTCCATGTAATTAATTGTTCAGACTGGTTGGGACTTAAAATAATCCAAATAAAAACTCAAGAATGTTTATCTTGACAACTGGAAAATTCTTCAGCTGAATAATATAATTGCTTCTGGTTTTGTCTGGATATTCTTAATAGATTCCAGTAGAATTCAGTTACTTTTGTCATCAGCTTTACTATTTTAACAAATACAGCATAAGTTCTCTGTGTAGAGTAGGTAGATTTTTCAATTGTGTCCAACTATTGGCTAACAGGATATAAAATATTTATCAATATACATATTCGAGTCCTTATTACTAATGCTTTAAAGCAGATAAAATAACATTCTAACTTCAGGAATTCTTTTGGCTAAGCATATGATATTAATACTCATTAACATGCTTTCAAATATATTGCCAGAGTGGTAATAAAATCAACACCTTCTAATTTTTGTATTGAAACTAAGCCAAAGTGCATTTGGTCTTGTCACTACATAGTAGTGTGCATGATACTTAAGATATCAACATAAACACTGAATAAAAACATAATTTCTATATTAAGTGAAAACTTGCTGCAATTTTATCATAAACGGGTATTGTTCAACTACATAAGCAAAATGCATGGTAAAGGACTAAGAGTCAGGCAAGAGGGTAAGAGATGAGATCAGCTTTTGTTTTCACACTTAAATGTTTTCATAGTTTCACTGTTAGATACCAAATAACACCCAGAAAGCTAATTCCAGTGCTTATACTTACTGCTTGCCATTTAGATAAAGTCTCAAATACTCATTTAAGTTTATGGGCAATATTTGCCTAGAGTAATGCATAATCAGATACATTTTCTCTGTTATTTCAGATCAGACCAACATACGTACATTAACAGTGGAATCTGCTCACAGCACACTTCATTTCAGTAAAATTCAAATTCTACAGCCTTATAAAATGAGTTGCAAATTTCATCACTGCTGTGAAACGAAGAAGATACAGTTTTAGATAATGTGAATCTGTGTTTATTTATAAGCAGTATCACTAAACATTTTGAAGATAAAAATACATAAATGTAGACAGATATTTGCTTCCAGAGCTCTGAATCTGTAAGATTATATATCTGGGATAAGCTAAAATTTATTGTGAGATCATTGTCTTTTCATGTACAGTACATGTGAGACATATTTCTATCTTAATCCTATCTTGTGGCCTTGTGTGAATTACTTTTTTCTTTTTTTTTTCCTGTCTAGTCCCTAGCAGATTTAAAATCCAAATCACTGCAGATCTTTATCAGATATGTTACTGCAATTTCACAATTGTGGTCCAGGACTTATACAGCAATGACATGTAGGAAAAAAGCACAGTTACTTTCTCAGGCAGAGAGCTTTGATGTCAGCAGGAAAATGTGGAGAAGTTTTGTTTTGTAGAGCCCTTATTAACGACACCATTTATGAGACAAAATGGCAATAATTTCATTTACAGAATTGTGAATCTGTATCATTGAAATAATGAGGTCTCACTGAAGTAATTCTCTCTCTCCCAAACCTTGCTGTTTTGGTTTTGGTCAAGAATAATTGGCTGAGGCTTCATTTTAACTTTACAGTTAGTTACCCAGCATCCTCAGATTTGACCTTTTTCATCAGTCTCAGTTACTGCTCCTAGTTTTACTGTATGCTTACCTCTCTCATTCTGTTTTACTTCCTCCTCCTTTAAAACTTCCATTACAAAATCATTATAGTCTGTGCCAAGTAAATTCTTGGTAAAATACTTTCTATAATGCTTTCAACTCTTCTAATATCAGAACATGGACTGCAGCATTTCAAACTGATTTGATATTTTAATAACTTTCCTATGTTTTGTTATTCTAGTTCAATATTAAGAAGAATAAAGAAAAAGAGCAAAACCCGTGTTATGAAGGAAGAACAAGTGCTTCTATTTTTTATAGAAATTTTTGGTATATTATGCCTTGCTGCTTCTGTTTGACACCTGAAGAAGAGTTGGTCTTCAAAGCTTTTCTGTATTTTTTTTTTTTTTACTTTACAAGCTGATCTAATAAAAACAATTTTAACGACCTTTTCTTTTAGCCCTCATGGCTGCTGCAACACTATCACTGTGTTAGTGGTATTCACTTTTCTACTGTGATTTATAGCAAGCAGTTTTTGAACTCTTATCAAAATGTAAACATAGTGTTACCATTTTCTCCATCACGGAAACAGCTACATAAAAAAGTTTACCCTGTAGCAGAATCTTATTCTGTGTGAACACTCTGGCCAATTGAAGTTTGCACATTTTTCTATGAAGTGCAAATCATGCAAGGAAATTGTTGGTATCCTATGTCTCAATAACCATTAAGCTGCAGTATACACTTAAAGACATATAGTGGCATAGCACAATTCAGTGAAAAGACAAAAGGTTGAGTAGTTTGGATTTCTCAGTTTATTGTAGCAGAACTGGTTCTAATAAATTTTGGGGTGTTGTCACCTGAATTTTACTTCGTGAACAGTTTTAGGAAAGTTATTGTCATAATACAGAACCTAAAACTTGTTGAATTTTTTATTCTGGAATATTAGTCAGATGTATACTGCAGCTTTTCTGGTATTCACTTTTTCCCACTGAAAATGTTACAGTCCTACATTATCTAAGAAATTAATTATTTTAATTCCCCTAAAATTCCTTTTTTGAATTGATTAAATGGAACTGTTATATAGCATGGTACATTGATTTAGAAGGTGCAGTTTATTCATCCACCTTCACTCCTTTCAGGATGGGGTATAAGCCATCTAAATCTCTCATAAGACTTATGGCCATATTTCTTCCTGAGTAGTAGGTTTATCTGTGGTATCTGTGGCATTCATATGAAATAGTACGTTCATTCAGGATCAAGAACTAGAATTTCTATGAGAAGCGTGCAGCTGTGATGAAATGTACCTTTAATGTTTAAATAATTCAAAGCAAAGCATTTTTGGTGATTTGGACAAATTTGGAGAAAAAAAAAATTCTACACTTTCATTCCCCAAAATTAAACTGAATGGTTTTATTTTTGAGGTTTATTCATTGCATTTTGGTTGTTTTGACTTATTATTATTTTATTATTTGACTCATTATTATTTCCTTCCACCATCTGAAATGACTGATTTCTGTCCCCAGGTAAATTGCTTTCTTTTCTGATGGCTGTCTTTTTCTTGTAGATCAGAGTTCCAATATGGCCATGCTCTTGAAAGGGAAGCACTGAATACACAGCTCATTTATCAAGGCATAAGTGTTTAACTATGACCTTAAGCACATGCTGCTGCTTGTTAGTTTAACTGAAGCTACACAAACACGATAAAAGGTAACTGACCTTTATTCTGTGCTCTAGGTATCTGTTTGATGATGATCTCACTTTGTCCAGAGGTTTAACAAGTGTTTACTTTTTAACTAACTCTCTGATTACATGATCCTCTTTTCCCCTACTCTCTTCCTTCATCATATGATACAGCTTTTTCTTAAGTCTCTGACATTTCAAGTGAGGGTCACTGTATTTATGCAGTGCCAAGAACTAGGAACAATCTTATGTGCTGAGTGTGCTCTTCCCCATTGTTCTGCAAATTAGTCAACATGAAACTAAATAGTGATAATGTGTTGTTATGATTAAGGTTAATAAGCTACTGATTATCTCCATAGACTAAGTACCAGACACATTATTTAAATGGATTGCTTTGTTGAACTAGTTGATAAAAGATCCAAATTTCCCTTTGTTGTGATAAAAGATGTTATAAGCCTTTAGAGGGATAGGGAAGCATTACACAACAGGAACAGTTTACTCTGTCCAATACATTACAGATTTGTCTTATAGTGATTATAGCACACTATAGCTCCAGAATATATTGTCTGGTAACAAAAAGATGCTGCTCTATGTCTCTGAGACTAAGCCATCTGAAAAAAAAATCAAACTGTCTTAAGCAACCAAATATTACCTTTTTGGTGCATGCAACAAATTTAACAAATGTTCAATTAACCTTGCTTTCTAAACTTGATAAACATGCAAGGCCACTATTTGTATGTAATCTGGTCTTTACCAGCAGTGATCTAAACATGAATTCAGTAGCTCAAGTCAACTATCTTTCAATAAAACCACTGAAGAGAGGGCAATTTATAAACTTACAACAAACAAACAAAAACAAACAAAAACCCCCCATATTATTTTAAATTATAATTTTTTGGTCAAATAGTAGTTTTACAACTCATTTCAGATCATCTGCAATTTTGAAAACATTGACCAGAATACCTTATTCTTCTCTAGCTCTGGAAAAGGATAATTTCCTTTGAAATTCACAGTCAAATCTAGATTTCTCCTAATGACAGTGCTTCTTGCTATATTTTTCACTATTTCCAGGAAAAAAAACAAACATCACAAGAACTTGGAAACACTTTCTCTGACTTTTTAGCCAAGAGTTCTGAGTGCTACCAACTGGGTCATTACTGACAAGCTTGTATTTTTACGCTTTATCATGCTGGTTGACACATACCCCAAAGAAGAGTAGCTGAACATTGAGTTAAGAAAGGGCACTTGTTCTGCCGAAAAAGCAAGGTGCATTGTGCAGAAGTGCTTTGACAATCAATTATTAAGAATCCAGAGATGACAACTCATATACATGTATGTAAGTCAATAACCTTTGGGCACTTAAGCCCCAGGGATCACAGCAGACAGTGGCAGAAAGGATCAAGGTCAGTGATAATGAAGTCAAAGTAAGTTTAGCCCTAAGAAAGAAAAGTTTGCAGTGGCTTCATTAAACTAGGTAGTGTACCATATAACACCACATGAAAAAAGGTAAGTTAAATTTTCAACTTCCCCTCTTGCATTTGTTTTGAGAAGTACTTCTTGCTTCTGTTCAACTTTTCATTACAGAGCATGTACCTCAATTACTAAATTCTCAAGTTCCAATCATTTCTTTTCAAATCTCTCTTGCTTACTTTATTCTTCCATAACCACATAAGACATAAACATGAAGTCATTCAAAAAAACAGGAAAAAATGGAAGCCTGGTACTTGGTTGTAAGTATTTTTTAAGCATACAGGAAAATGCAGGTTGCATACCTATATCACAGGGTGTTTGCGTGAGAGAGAAGTAGCAAGATAGTTACTTCTCTTCTTGTGTATTTTTAAAGATGGTGTAAAAATTTTCTTTTTCACGAGTGAAATTGAAATAAAATATTTCACTGTTAGGAGAATGCAAAATTAAAATTTAAGAGCTCGTGCTGAAAATATTCAATTTTGCATGTGTAAGATAGGCACTTCAATAAATAATATGACAATATATGTCTCAGCATGTCTCTCCTACTTAGGTAATTTATTAAATCTATATATATCTACCTATGTAGAATAATTAGCTCAACAACACACTGATCACCGAAATGATCACTATTACAGTTAGAATGAAGAAATAACCTTTCTAAAATATCAATCCAAAATTCATAGGAGAAAACCAGGGCTACAAAATTCACTTGTTGACAAGAATTCTGGAAATTATATACCAGGTGTACACAAGTTGTGTTTTTATTTGCAGTACTTTAAAAACTGTAGCCCATTACACTTTCACAAGCTAGATTAGGAGTAAAATCAGGTCTTAAAATATATTAGACAGATATAAGCAAGTGATCTATCTTTTTCATTACGATAATTCTCTCTTTCATTTCCTCTGAAAAAAAGAATTTCATAGAACAAATCTGAAACTTGTTTAAAACCTCAAATGAAAAGGGTAAAGGAGAGAGAGTTCTGGCTCTTTTGTCATTCAGAAAATACAAAGAAACCACATTATTTAAAAAGAGCCAAGAAGTGTGGTGTCACTGCGAGAAGATTAAAGAAGACACTCCGTGTTTATTGTGTGTCCTGTGCTATTATAGCGTTGGAGTATTCTACCATGTGAGACAAGTCATGTGTGTTCTGTATATGTGCAACACACCATGGGTCATTAAATATAAAGGCATGAACTCCAAATCAGAGCCTTCTATAAATTGCTACAGTCTGGGAGAATAATTTGGAGAAGTATCATAACATGCTTGCCATGTTTTTACACTTTTTCTAACTGGCAGCCACTATTAGTCACTGACAAAGTTGGGACGTTGGACTAAATGGTTCCCTTCGAGTTCTTGATTGACTACAGCCTATTTATAGGACTTCTGTTGTCACAGTCCTTAGACAGTACAAATGGGACTTGGAGACACTGAGGCATCAGTTTTGTTTGCATTGGCAGATTCTGAGTGTAGTTGTGGTGGGAATAGAAGGGCCTCCTCCTTTGCCAGCCCTCTTTCTGTAACGAGTGGAAAGAGAATGGAAAAAGACAAGCCTACTGCTTGGGCACACTGGGGATATAAACTTCTCCTAAAGTATTTCAGAGCTGCTCCCTGGAACAAAAGGGGAGCAGGGAAAGGATGTCTCTTGGGAGTCATAATTCATGTTCCAGTCTGCTTATTGAATGGGGCAGCTCCTTGAAAGATTCATAGATTTTAAGGTCATTTATGATTGTCTTGCCTGACTTGTGTGACACACGCCATAGAATTTTATCCCTTCAGTGTTGCTTTCCAACTCATTAGGATTATATATTACCTGAAATATATATGTACTTAATGATTCTCCAGTAATAAAAGAAATAAAAAATTAATGGCCATAAACACAGCAACTTGTCTGGTGCTACTAAAGTCCAGGGAGCACAGTATTGCTTGTCAAGTTTTAAGTAATTTCAGAGGAAAAATGAATAATCTCAAAATACTTTGAATGCTCCTTATAGGTTTTCTTTGTGTAAATTGAAGGTGGTGACGGGAAACAAAGCAGTCTGTCCTATTATCTTTGTATTTGGGGGAACAGTATCCATTCCCCCATCTGTGCTGGCAGTGCCCTTTGCTGAGTTACTGCCACAGATGTAAGCAAAGGGGCACAGAGAAGAAGCAGAAGTGGCAGTATTATCATTGTAGAAGATGAATGTAGTGGCACTTCTAATTTATTTAGTATTCAGGATTTCGACTTTAATTAGGATTCTTTTGTCACATCATTCATCAAATGCACTTGAAAGAAATGGAAATTAACACCAAAGTTTCTGTTGCCTCAGGCATGCTTTTAGTACTTCTACTCGTTTTGGTTTATTGTTGTTCAGTTCAGTGAAATAGTTTACTTGTGATAGTTCACTTAGCTGTAACTGAATTTCAAAAGGGGTAGAATGAACACATGCTCTTTAAAAGTGCTGTTTTTGTGAAGCCCCTGTAGCTACTAACACCTCTTTTATCAAAAAACAATTCTTTTTCTCTGGGTTGGGTTTTTTTTTTTTTTTGATTGACTTCTGTGTTGTATAATGTAACATAGTATACCAGAAGTCATTATCAAGCTAGCGAGCAGAGGAAGACTTTGTGACTGCTGGAATGCTAGTAAGTCACAGACTATCTATTACTTATAAATTGCACTTGTGTTTAGATGAAATAATGTAACTTATTTGCTGAAACCATTCCTGTTTAAGTTGAATCTCAATATATCTACAATAATACTGTCTACATGGGGAAAAGTTCCTACATTAATTATTACTCCAACTCCATGACTGCCATTGTAAAATTTACACTGTCCTGGCATAATGGCAGCTGTGTTGATAAATGGTACTCCTTATATCCAGGGCTTCCAGCTCATATAGCAGAGGTCCAGTCAGACATTTGAGCAGAAAGAATGTGAACCAATATTACAGCCTGAGATTACACATCTTATCATCAAGGCTACTACTGTCAGCACAAAAATCATTAGCTGGTGTCCAAAACTCATGCTCAGTTTAAAATCAAAAGGTTTATTAAGCAAGTATTTCTGAGACCTCTGCGATTAATGAAGCCTGGTTTGTGGTGCTTGTGGAGATGAATTGCAGAGTCTAAGCAAGTGCAAATTCTGACTTCAGGTTTTCCTGCAGTTTTGGAATTTGAGGGTTTCTTCCTCCTGGATTCTCTGGTGTCCAATGGAATATGTAATTTTATGTAGCCTTTCCATAAGTAGCATCTCTTTCTTTCTTTCTTTCCCTCTTTTTTGTGTTTTCTGGTTGCTGATTTTCAAAAAATCAATAGTGAAGTTCAAAGAAACTTTGCTCTTTCATGCCATCTTCTCATATGTACCTGAAAGTTAAATGGATGAAGTAGAAACATTTTAAAATATCCACTCCCATATAATTTTTCATAGGAATGCTGCTAATACCCAACGGTAATATTTTGAGGTATTTAAAACTTGCATTTACCAAACCTTTTAAATAGGTCTAGGATATCTCTTCAGCTTTTCATCTACTGGAGCTAGAAATTACACTTCAAAAAGGCAGACATTCTCTTAGAAAACATTTGATGCTGCAGGTTGGATGTGCACTGAAAAATTGTAAGTATCACAAGCCTACAACACAGCCAGAGCTTTGAAATTGAAGATAGGTTTCTGCTCCACAAAGTGTTTAGCACACTTTTCAAGGGAGCCATAAAATGATAAATAAGAATCATTTGAGAATTAAGTGCAAGCTCATCTACATCCTGGCTGAATCAACTAAACATTTAAACTAACATAAGTGGGAACAAGACCAAACTCCTTACAGGTTTTTGAACACTACCAAAGAAACAAGACACTTTGTACACCATCATTCAAATATGAGAAATTAATGTGTTTCAGGACCCTTTCTTTGCACTGACTGACTTCTGCAGTATATTAATTCTCAAGTATAATACAGTATTTCTAAGAACTCAAAATATACACCTTAAGTATAATGCACATACAAATATTGGAGTCTATACATTTAAGTAAATTCAGCTAGTTATAGATTGTTTCAAATAACTGGTACACTGAAACACAAGTATATTGGTGAAATTATTATGGAGATCAATTTAATCTTAAGTAAAAACCCTGGCAGCAGAAATTGCGGTGGTGGCTAAAAGATGTCTCTTACAATAGGACATCGTGAATGCAGATTTTGTGGGTGCCTAAAGCCAGTTCTAAGTATAAATAAATTTTAGCTCTGAGAATATTATCTATGCCTTGTACTTCCTAGCTGTCAGTCAGTATTTTTGATCATTAGCCATCTGTGATTATTTTAATTTTTGCCAGCAGGAGAAGGAACTCTTTTCCACCAGGGAGCTCTGTTATTACAATATAATTTATATGTAAAGAGCTCATTTCATTAGAGGAAAAAAAAAACACCAAACTTTTTACATAGGTTTTTTTTTAAAATTTAAAAGAAACTTGTAGCATTAAAATATTTATTTCACATTCTTTTTGTATTGATATCCTTGGTGTGGTCCATGTAAAAGCAATTAACATCTTACTGGTGGGTTAACAATAATTCTGTCTTTAGCTCAGTTTTTGTTTAGCATCCAGTATGGAAGATCTAGAAACTGAGTCAATGATGGACCCGAAGTATTTAACTAGAGAAATCACTATTTTTCAGTTCCACTTGAAATTACTGCATTTTAGACTGTAGCTATGTCTTTACCACATGCTAGTTAAAATCCTTACAGCGTCATTTTAGATCTGCCTCCCATCAGTCTGTTGAAAGAATGACTTTGGTTTTACTAGGAAAGACTTGCTGAAACAAAAATGTTGCATCTCCCTGATTTACTAAAATGAAACTGCCCAATGTTATAGTATAAAGCTTTATTTTTAATGGCATTGTAAATGCTGACATTATAAACCAAGTAGGTTAAACTGGTTCATAAGAATACTGACATAAATTACTTTATAAACTTTACTTAGCTAATTCTAACTTTTTTTAAAAACTATCTCTATTTGTCAATGGTGCCAAGTACCTGTTGCCACTATTTTCAGTCTCAGGTCTTGGAGGTTTTAATATTTGACAGTATACAGGGGAATGTAAAAATAATATCCACATCAGTATGTCTGTCTACACACAATGCTTGTGTTTAATATCCTCAAAAGGCAATGGAGTTCTGTGTATACTTAGAATAGTTCCTATGCTTTTATATGTGTATTCTGTTTCATGTGCCATAACCATGGTACAGATAATGTCTGTATTTTTAGCTCTTTCACAGATCTGCAAGAATCCAGTTCTAAAAGCAATGAAAATTAACTACTGCAGTTGAATTGCCTTTTCTTGGTATAACTAAACTTTGAGGCTGTAATTACATTAAGTTCTGAAAGTAACTTACATTACATATTTGACTTTTGAATTTGAATCTATTCCACCATCTAACATGTAATGTCAGATGAACAGTCATTGTCAATTTAACACATACTTCAGCATTTACAGAGCATTTCTGTTTTACCTTACCTGATCATATGGATTTATGACGTACAGATATGCTGCACAAAATAGCTCTTCCTACATCTTTAATCAGTAGGATGAGGTAAATTTTAGTAAGCACTGTGAGAATTAGTTATAAAAGCTCTCTAATTAAAGGGAAAATACATTGTGAGGACATATAATTTTTTCTCTGTAGTTACATTATAAGGCAAACAGCAAGAAGGAAAAAGATACATTTAAATAGAAAGAAAATTTTAATGTAATAATTAGTTACTTGTACTAGCAATTACAATTGGACTCAATGTTCAAGTCTTGCATTTCCAGGTACCTTGGGTTTGTACATACATACCACCTTACTATTTATTGTGCAAAGTGATTCTTCACAAGGAAATTCCTAAGCAATAGTATTACTGGAAAAGATTTCTTTTCTCCCCCTCCTCACTCTCTTTTTTGATGCCTAGTGAGGGATTTGGTTTTTAGCATTTTCAATGCTGTGCAATACAAGGTTCTCTCTTGTAGTCTAGTAACTTACACTATTAGTGCAACTCAGTAAGAGTACATATGTAAGGCAAAAGACCTGTCTTGAGAATCGGATGACCACACTACAAATAATGGAGTGGTATGTAGGGAGATTAGTTACCTCAGGTTAGGTGATGACCAGTCTCATGAATTGAGAGCTCTGGACTTCCATGTCTGAGTCCATTTTGTTCAGAAGCCAAATCTATTATGTGACTCACAGCAAAGTAAAGAGGAACAGCTGGGACATTCACTTCAGAAGTGCAGGGGTGGTCTAATATAAAACACTAACGTAGACACACCTGCAACTCCCCTGAGATCTCTGCTTCTCTGTCATATTCACTGAACTTGGCCAATGAGTATGTTGGTGTAAGGATAGGAATAAGTCATACACACTTACATATCACAGAATCACAGAATCATCTAGGTTGGAAAGGACCTTGAAGATCATCTAGTCCAACCGTTAGTCCAACATCTAGTCCAACATCACAAATACATAACCCACCTTCTTAACAAATAGCCTAAAAAGTGACAGTTAAAAGGTTTAATGAAGATAACATTCCACAAGAACCTCTGAATGTATGTTAAGTTTTGGATAAAATAACTTTTGAAAATTGTAATAACTTGCAATTTGTATAGTAAATGAAGAAACAGAAAAACTGATCAGTACAGGGTTTTTTTCATTTTTGACAAAACTGCCTTCATAAACTATCCTGGTTCTGCTAAACAAATATATCCTTGGGACAAGCTGAAAGTAATTCACTTTTTACCACTTTATTGCTAAATTTGATTTGATTTGATTGAATCTATATTTATCCTCATGTAGCTCCTGGAGCACTCACGAACTTTCATAATTCCAGTCTATCAGGGCAAATCTGCAAGTAAAAAAACTCACTTTTATCAGCAGGTATTCAACGAATGGCAGGTGGCAAATAAAGCACTTAGTGAATTGTTTTAATTGCGTTTCTCTTCCATCTCCCAGAACTTGAGAAAGTTTTAGAAAGCTGGAGAGGAGCAGGATGGATTTATTTGCTGCTTTCATTTTGTTCCAACACTGCTTGCTTTCAGAAAGACTTGCTGATATAATTTCACTGCCTTTCATGTATGGATGCCATTTAAACTGGTACAACAAAGGGTATATTGTAGTGCAGCAGAGATGTACATCACAACAAATATGAAAGCAAAGAGCTAAATTTGCTGCACCTACTCAAGAATATAAAGAAGCTTTTAACCTGAGTCAGCTGACATGAAGTGCAGAATAAAATCTTTTTCTCCTGGGAATTAAATAGAAATTAAGGTTAACAAGTTTAGCTGTAGTTATGTTTTCTGCCATTGGTTCATTTCATAGAGTTATGTTAATACAGTTCTACAAGAAAATCATTAACTGGAAAGTTCAGTGTTCAGCTCAAAAACTTTTTTGACTTACGCTGTTGTTCTTACTATTTTTCCTTGTTCCATGCAACAAAGAGAGCAAAGAAGATAGCACATACTCCATACTAATGAGTATTTGAGGTTGGGCTGAAGATTCTTGAACATTCCTCAGTGAATGAAACTGTTGAAGTTCCCTACACATAATCTTTGCCTATGGCTGCAGCAATTTTAAAAAAACACTTAATTTCAAAATAATCATGTTTAATTTCTTTATTTTCATGGCTTTTGACTGGGATCTCTAGATTTGGTAAATTTAGCCTGTGAAATAGCAACCTTATTTATGTGAACTTGTGAAGGAACCTTTTGGTGTATAGCTATGACAAGAAACTTTATCCTATAGTAATCTCATACTACTGAAGTATCTCCATAGAGCCATAAAGAGTTAGTGTAATCTGTAGATATGAGCAGGCTGAGGATGAAGGGATGGTAATTATGCACCATTCTTGTTTGATCTTCTTTGCAAAGTGAGGTGAGTGATACCTGCTTGTTCCTAAGAAAACCACGCAAAACCTTATGTGGTAAGATTAATTATGATAAAGGATAATTAAAGGAAAATATATGGATAAAGGGATCAATTAAAAAAAGGTGAAACTAGAACTTGATTTCTCTTTGTTGCTCAGAATTCACATGGAGACAGTGTGTCTGAGACCTGTTTCATTTTTTGAGTTTTAATTGTCCAATATCGCACAGCATGAATTTCTGCAACACGCAGTTGGCTTTAGATGGCATTTGAGAGAGCTTGAAAGGGTAATCAAGTGCTCTCTGCAAAGGATGTCATCCGAAACAAAAAAAAAATAAAAATCTGAGAATACTCCTTTTCTAAAGTCAGGATTGAACCAGCATTTCAAGGCCAAGCCAACACTTCAGGGTAGATGCCTCAACTTGGAGGTTTTCCATTACAATTAAGAATGGTCGTAGTTCTATTCTTTTATACTTTTTACTTCCCCCTTTCCCCACCCTGGCTTTGCAGCTCTTCTCTATGTCTCTTACTTTATGGAACATGTAGCTATACTATGTTTTCTATCAGGGGAAATAGCACATTTGAGTTTTTCTGAAGTGATGTTAATATTTTATACAATTGTCTCAGATGTAACTGTTACATTTTCTAGCCTTTAGACTTTAGAAAGAAATAAAAACGCTTAGAAAAATGCTTTTGCTACAACTTAGCTTGTCCACCCAATGTTTGTTTGCTTCATATGTGTGTGTTAACTGTCAGGTACCTTGGAAAGACCTGGGCTTCCATAGCCTGCAGAAAGGCCAGAAGAGAGAATTTCCTTGTGAAGGTTGATGGAGTCCTCTTGCTCAGGTTCTGGGGGAGGTGTACGATGTGTGAAGAGATGAGGACTAATATGTTTTCCTTTCCATTTTCAATTAAAGGTATAATCTACTGAAGGTGGTGGTGTTCTCCTCCTGTGGTTCAAATGATAACCTCAAATGCTAAGTCAGAAGAGAAGGGTTCAATATTCTGCTGTGCTACAGCCTTCTTGAGCAAGCAATCTGATGTTTCATTTCCCCAACTTTGAAAAAGGCATCTGTTCACATATATTTTAGGGATTTTATTTGAGTAAATATATGTAAATATTAATGTTCTTAAGAGGATTACATTAAGATATATAAGAATTTCCCAAGATGTCTCTATACTTAATACCTTTAGCTAAAGACTGTACCCTATAGTCAAATCTGAGTTTACAGTTTACTATATTAGGAATTTTGCTTGACTGAGAATGAAAAAATGAGTTATTACTCTGAAACTTAACAAGATACTTTTATTCCTACTTTATGGTAAAGTAGGAAGTTTAGCTCCAAGGCCAGCAGCAACCAAATATATTATTTAAAAAGGAAACAAAATACAGCCTGCTGGGCATTCATTTGCTTAAAGGAGTTCTTTGTATTTACAGTTCTACAAAAAAAAATTTCCTTGTAAGATATTCAGTAAACACTTAAAGCATACAACATTCCTGCTTACTGAAGGGAGGCAGCAGCTTGATTACTCAAAGGAAAACTGAAACAAGAAATAATAAGTTATAATGGAGAAAATTCCTGCTATTGTAGTTCAAGAGGAAAGGCAGTCACCTTCAAAAGATAATTAAGAACTCTGGGGGACTGAAATCACCTTCAAGGGACACTCTGGGACATTTGGTTTCTGAATTTGTGTATCTCAGTTTGGTATCTAAAGTTAGGTAATTATGAGTTTACTCATTTCCCTCTCACCCCTGTTTTATTCTACTATTTCTTGAAAAAGGTATCCAGTGTGATATAATTCCATTAGCTGTGATTCTCTTTGATCCCCAAAATCACCATACTTTTCTTCTCCAAGTTTGTTACTGATAGTTTCACCAATGAATTGCTGTGAAATCATTTCACAGAGATGTACTCTGAAATGCTCAGAATACTCAAGAGCAGGACAATTATATGGCATTGTGGGAAGTTTTTAAAGGATTTAAATTTTTTCTTACTTCTGTCTTTTCATTACCATAATGAGAAAAAAAGAAAGAAAAAACCCCCAAACAAACCAAAACAAACACAACTAAAATAACCACTCTGTCCCACATCCACTCTTTCAATGTCTACTCAGCAAACTACAATTCTCCAGAGCTGATTTTCCTAATAAAGTCCTCCCTGACTATGTTGGACAAATGTCATGTCCCCTGGCTCTCTCCGTCTTGTAATGAAAATAGACCTATTGCCAGCTACACCTTGCTGATTGCTTCCTACCTGCTGCTAAGGATAATTTGTGCAGTGTAAATGAAGACTTCAGTAGTTGCTGTAGGAAAAAAAAGCTTCAAGGGACTGCTATTCAGCATTCACATAAGACAGCCAATAAAGAAACAGTTCTGATTAGCTGAAAATGTGTAAAGTGTATAAAAGATCTTTTGAGTTTTCACAATCTTAATTATACCAGACATATAAATAAGTGTTTCAACCTGAAAAACTAATCACATACGTTTACATCTTTTCATTTGCTGAATCCCCTACCAAGAATTCATGTGTATTTGTTTTCTTTTTTGTTCTGGCAAATACTTCTTACTGGATTGTTTTTTATTGTTTGAAAGTAAGTAGTAAAGGAAGTTGCCATTGTTACTCTGCAGAATATTGTTTTCATTTGGAATGCCGATGTTCATATTTGTTAACTTCCCCCAAATACACTTTCATATAATCTCTTACCTCTGAAAGAATAGAGACAACAACATATTACATGTGAATTACAGACAAGGCTGGGTTGGAGTGGGAGGTTGAAATAGTGGCAGTTTCAGACAGCAAAGCTATCTCCTGTATACAGCTTCAGATCCCTCCGGTTTGCCCCATCCCTGCTATGCAACAGGTCATACTGCCTTCTGTTTGTCTCATGCTATGAGAACAATATGACACACATGTGGGAGCAAGAGCATTTATCATGTACTTTTCCCCATTCACTGTGTGTAGATAAAGGAAAACATATTATTTCTAGCAACTGAAGGACTGCTGTTTTATTTTACCTCCATTTTCTTGGCACAGCCTGGGATTTAATTGGAAGGTACAGGGAGTAGAGGTGGAAACAGTCACTAAGAAACTAAATACCACTAAGGAAATACATTGTCCTTGTACTGAAGAACCAGCTGACAAATCCTAGATGAGACATTCAGTGCATTTTCTAGACTAGCAATTCAAGTATGTTTGGATAATTACCTAACCTTTTACCTGCAGACTACACACACACATCTTTCATTTCTGTCTTCTGCAAAGAGAAAAGCAAAAGAACTGCATCAATAATCAGTGTATTTTATATATTTTATACTGTGTCACTCAATCCCTTTCTTAGTCTCATGGATTAGGATCCTCTCCACACACACACACACACACACACACATTTTCCTTTTGTCTGTTCTGAGTAATATTTGAAGCATCTGCTAACGCTAGTTTAAAATACTTTCTGCAGTTTGACAGCTAGTTTTTCATCTTGATCCTCTCTAATTATCCTTCCAAATTTGTCTCTTTTCACACTTCTTACCAGCCTCCTCAACAAATTTTTTAGACATTGTAAAATGCTGGTCCTGCTTCCAAGTGATATTGCTCTTTAACATGCCTAGACACTCTCTCTCCTGCGATTGCTTTAGCTCTTTTCACCTCTAAAGACTTAATAATCTATTTCATAATGTTTTTCTGAGGCTCAAAAAAAGACCTGTTTACATATACTACCAAACAAACTGTAAACCTTTTATTCACCTGAGTGCTTGAAAAACAGCAGCAGCTCACCAAAATGAAAACAGATCCACAAGTCGGTCTGAAGTGCCCAAAGCCTTAAAACACACAGCTGCAGTCTGCAGAAAGAGAAATGAAGCAAATGCTCCACGTTATAACCACAGAAGGTTCTGCTGAGCTCCCAGAGGACCTGAAAGGTCCTAAAAGATCTGAAAGGCTGCAGCCTGCTTTGGGAATCAATAGACTTGCTCTCTTTTCAGGCTTCAGCCCACTCAGCCAATAACACTGAAAGACTTGTAAGATAATGAGACTCAGCTCCATCCTTCATCCATACTGCAGTGAGCCAAGCTGTGTTTGCGCGTTTTACCAGTTAACTCTTGACTTTTCAAGATGTCAGAACTCCTCAAAAGTTACGGAAGGATTTTGTTTTATCAAAATAAGGGAACTTTTTACATTTGTTGTTCGGTGTTTATTGTTGTTCATTGTTCGGTGTTTTCAGTTGTTGTTCATTGTTGTTCAGTGTTTTACAGGCTGGAGCGATGGGCTAAGGCCAACTGTAGGAGTTTCAATAAGGCCAAATGCCGGGTGCTGCACTTGGGTCACAACAACCCCCAGCAGCGCTACAGGCTTGGGGAGGAGTGGCTGGAGAGCTGCCAGTCAGAGAGGGACCTGGGGGTGTGATTGACAGCCAGCTGAACATGAGCCAGCAGTGTGCCCAGGTGGCTTGTATCAGAAATAGCGTGGCCAGCAGGGACAGGGAAGTGATCTTACCCCTGTACTTGACACTGGTGAGGCCGCACCTCGATTCCTGTGTTCAGTTTTGGACCCCTCACTACAAAAAGGACATTGAATTACTCGAGTGTGTCCAAAGAAGGGCAACAAAGCTGGTGAAGGGTCTGGAGCACATGTTGTACGAGGAGTGGCTGAGGGAACTGGGGTTGTTTAGTCTGGAGAAGAGGAGGCTGAGGGGAGACCTCATTGCCCTCTACAACTACGTGAAAGGAGGTTGCAGAGAGCTGGGGATGAGTCTCTTTAACCAAGTAATGAGCGATAAGACAAGAGGGAATGGCCTCAAGTTGTGCCAGGGAAGGCTTAGACTGGATATTAGGAAGTATTTCTTTACAGAATGGGTTGTTAGACGTTGGAATGGGCTGGCCAGGGAGGTGATGGAGTCCCCATCCCTGAAGGTGTTTAAGAGGCGGGTCGACATAGCACTTAGGTATATGGTGTAGTTGGGAACTGTCAGTGTTAGGTTAATGGTTGGACTAGATGATCTTCAAGGTCCTTTCCAACCTAGGTGATTCTGTTCTGTTCTGTTCTGTGTTTGCTGAGTTCTGGAAGGGGAACAAAGAACAGTTTGATTTGTTTCGTGTCTCTTCCCATGAGCAGTACCCAGGAAGGACATCATTTCTGAAGCAGAGCTGTCAGTAGCATCACTCCTTCCCTAAATGTTGGTTTACCATTGATTTTGAGGTTCTTTTGGGGTTCCCATGGTCCAGAAGGCTTGGAGTGTCATTTCAGTGCACTGGATGTCATTTTTGTTCAGCTGTAATCATAGTTCTCAGAACCTCTGGACCCCACTGGAGAGGGATTGTGCTTCTATTCAAAGCCATCTTCACTGATAACAAGATTGTTGTTTATCTGCTGGTGGTGGAATGAAACCAGCCCAAATGCTTCAAAGCATTAGTTGTTTTTCTTTTGGATTTACAGCAGTTTTTATATATCTTTTGAAGATGATTTTGGGGATACTTCGTTCAAAAGTAATAATAATAATAATGAAATCAAGCCAGTGAATTTTGCATGCATTGAGAGAAAAAGAACAGCAGCTGTCACTGCTGTTAAGAATAATTTATATATTGTCTGATTTATCCTTCTGGGGTTATAAATGTTGATAAGTTAACATCAGGGCAAAGGTAGATCAGGCTGTCAAGTTTCTATTTTCTGCTTCTTGCTCTTCCACAAAGTGCTACAGAGATTGATTGATTTGATTTTAAAGAGTTCAGTTACATCACAGTGACACAGTCTTCAATATGAATTAAAAGAGTAAAATTGTTTGTTTAACTTGTTTTCATGTTGACAGGATCTTTGCACTCCAGGCAATCACTTTGTTTTTCTTTAGCCACCCAAATGTGGAATGTCACTCAACCTTGTCATATGTTTTTCTTTGATGTTTCCTATTAGTCCCCACCACACTTTTCAGCAATCTAACAAATGTGGATACCCTTTTGTCAGTCAGTTGTTCTGGTGGTTTGCCATTTTAAGCTTCCTCTCCTGATGCTATATTAAGGGAATTTCTTAGTGGACATCAACTTTACTTTGTAAGATATCAGCTAAGCCTTTGAGAGAGAAGTTACCACCAGTATGATCATTTAATTACTATAGACATCCAAAATGAAAATTACATATTTGAACTGTCACACAGAGTTTAATTTCGACTCAGGTCCAAACTTTTTGAGGGAATTGGGAAGTGATAATCCCATGAGGGGTCTCGCTGAGTATGAACTCTTTCTGAAAATGAGATTTAAATGTTTTCAGAATAAAATTTAGATAATCATCCAAAATTCTGAACTTCTTTTACACACTGAACTGTCCTGTTGAACCTTTTCAATCTCATGTCTTGCACAAGCATGTTTTACTCCATCGTCTATACTCATTTTAGTATGACATTTAAATTCATATGTGCATCAGCTATTACTTTTATATATACAAAGAACTGAGATGAAATTATTAAAAGGAATGCACAAATAAAAGGATATAATCCAGCATTGAAGGCATCAGAAACCAAAAGTTTTCAGGCAAATTATGTATGATACAGGAAGGCTCTGACATGATGTGATGACCTAGATTAGATTTCTGTAAAAAAGTCAAGGCAAAGTTGTGTGGAACAAAAATTATAGGGTTACTTGGAAAGGGAAATTTTAAGCAAGTGATGCTGGTTTTTTTTCTTGAACTTAATGGCTCATCATGTGAAAAACTTGAAATGGATTGTGAAGTCATCACAACTAAAAAGGCATAAAAAACTGTTGTGTATATATAGGCCCCTATGAAATTATTTAACTCTGTTTAAATCTCAATTCTGTGAGTGAGTTTTAGCAAGTACTTAAGCATTAAAATAGTGTAGACTGATTAGTAGTAGAAATACAGAGTTCATCATTGTCTTTTCTCAAAAATGGGGCCTTAAAAGGTTAGGCTCTTTCAAAGCTACATAGTTGGAAAGAAATTTTCATCCTAGCAAAGTTCTAGTCTTTGCAGCTGCATTTTTGCTGATTCTCAGAAGTCAGAGTTAATTGATAGACAATTTGGCCTGTGGACTTTAAATAACATACTGAAAATCTCTGTTTTGGGGAGAGGCGGGTTTAAAGTTAATTATTCCCCAAAATGACTTTTTCAAACCGACTACTAGAGCTGGCAAAAATATTGCCATTGAATAAGACTTTATTTCTGTGGGGTGTTTTTTTTTTTTTTTTGTCTGGTGTCTAAGACACAGAAAGTTAAAGGCCTTTTCCTGAGATAGGATACAGTTATTGGCCATAATGAAATACAAGTCACTGATCAGTTCATCCTTTTTATTTTGGCTACCTGAGATTCTCTAGTTCACTTTTCAAAGACACATTAGAAATCTGGGTTAAGTAGGCACAATTCCTAAATAGGAATAGCTAATTATGAGATTCTGGTTTTGATCCCAGACTTTTTAGGCTCTTCAGCATTTCTGATCTGTAGTTTTATCTTTGAGTGTAAACAGCTTTTTTATCCTTCAGGACTGCAAATCTCTTTTCTCTACTTTAAACCAGACTCCCTCTGAGCTGAAAGGGAGGTTTCATTGAACACCTGAGACCCTCTACTCTGGCCTTCTAGTTAACTAAGTGATCTTTTCATGGTTTTTCCCCATAGTGTCAGCATTTATCTTTGACAGCTTGCATTTTGCCTATTTCTTTTGTTTTTCTGACTTTTGTTTTTAATAATTCAATAATATCATGAACCAGATTAGAATCTTTTTTGTTCATGCATTTGCTTCTTATGGTAAATTATTTCCATATTTCTCAGTAACAGCTGCTTCTCGCTTCAAGGCAAGATTCAATTTCTATGGCAAATACCACAGCTTCCTGGAATGTTTTTTGCCATTTTTTTCCACTGAGCTTAAACTAGAAATCCACGTCAGTTGTTAGATATGCCTGAAAATAAATCTCTGTAAATTTTCTTTTAGTTCATCTGAGGTTCCCTCTTTTTCCTCTCAACTGTCTGATGAGAAAGGAATAAATTCTGCAACACACATAGATATATGTTTTCTCTGGGTTGTTAAAACCTTAGTGTCTGAATTTTTGCCATTTATTTGGCCTATGAAGTTATATTGGTGTTTCATTTGCTTTAAAATTAAGTGGAAATTTACAAATAGATGTTTCATGTGGCTCTCTTAAATGAAGGGTAGTGGTTAAACCTACACACGACAAGATGCTTTAACAGAAGTTAAATATTAATTATCTAGTCTCTAATTTAGTCTGGTGATGACATAGCCCTAAATTTAAAAGATGCACCTATTGAAATATGTATGGATCTACTGAAATATGCTTAGTGTTGTAATATAAAATGGGAACAATTAATTAGATAATTCACATGTCAGAAGTTTAGAGGTAACAGTTAGCTATCCTACTTACCTATCATAATTTTGTTCAAATTACAAGGCATAAATATTAACTCTTGAAGGAATGGTACACTATTATTTTCTAATTTTTTTTTTGTTTTCTGTCTTTATATAGGTTTTTTATTTATACATTACAAAACATGTATATTAACTTTTGGCTATTGACTGAACGCATTAAATTACAACTTTTAAAAGTGAGGATTTGTAGTAAAATGATTAGATGGTTGTTTTTACTTCTATTCACAGGGAGGGAAAAACACTCAATCAATAGCTTTACTGATAGCTTCCAAAGAAGTCAACATTATCATTTTCAAAGTCAATAAGCTGTATTTTCTTTGTGCACCCATTTCTCAAAACAGGGGGAAAGTCCAATACTTATCCGGAGCAGTTTTGATTTCAGTATTTATTAAAAAGTAGCAGTTCTAAATTGAGGCTATGTTCTGAGTGTGTTTACCAACAGAAATCATGTAAACAACTTAAGGACATGAGTTTTACATTTCATATTTGGACATCCCCAAATTTTTTGTAGTTTTGAGCCAGTGTAGATAATATAAGGCCTGACCTGTGAGCTCTCATCTCCCAGTGAGCCTGGGTTTTCCAAATCGGGTCCATGTTTGGTAGAAAAATGCACATTTTGTTTTTCTTGTTTGCATTCATTTGCATCATATTTGCAATTTGTAATTAATTTTGTAGTCTATTTTTTCCTGAAGTACTTCTCAGTTTATTATTATTATTATTATTTAATATAGCCTGTGGAACACTGAACACTGATTAAGTGTTGTATGCTTTCTGTTATCTCTGAAGCATAACCAATGAAGCATTGTGAATTTGGCACTGTGTAATGTAACATTTTGCTTGCTGTGCAGCACTAACAAACAACACATCAGTAGTCATGCCTGTCTCTCATTTAAATGCAACCTCAGAGTCACACTGCATGTTACAAATATCTGGGAGCTGTGTGATTAGTTAACATCTTGTGCATAACCCTTAAAATTATAGCAAATTCTCAGGAGATAATTAGCTTTCTGGATACCTCTGGTGAAATGAACTATGGCTTAGCAATGGTAGCTACTGTGTGTTCTAAGACTCCAAGGAATGGTGGCATAAAAATGTCTTTAAAAAACAGCTTAAGTGTCTTCTACATTAAAAATAAATAAATAAATGAGAGAGAGAAGTCCTTTATTTATTCCTTGTTATCAGGATTGCCTTTGCTTCCTATCTTCTAATTTTATGTTCTTTCCTCTTTTGGCAGTTCTTCTGGTGTAAATAAAGGGTGTTCAGCAGGCACCAGCCTCCCTTACTGAAGTCTGCTCACCTCTGCCCCAGAGTTCATGTCTCATATGCTATGTGTGAGTAAATAGACAAAATGCACCACAACTGAATAATCAGGAGAATATGACAGTAATTTTTCCTTAGCAAATGCTTGAGCCTTCAGTTCTTTGTATAGATTTATGGAAAGCAATGTTTTCCAAACATTTTCCAAATGTTTTTTGTTTCATGAAATAATTTCCCAGCCATAACCATGTGCAACATTTTAAAGCTTTTGATCCTGCTTTGAAAAAGCTATTCTAAGCCTTCAATGTTCACAATATTCTCTTCTAGCACTGGAAGTATCTGTATAATAACCTCAAAATTAAAATATTTTGGAAGCTTCTAAATATAAGTTATAGATGCAGCTGTCAGGAAACAGCATTTTGACAAAATAGAACTTTTTAAAGGAAAGTATCAGTTTTGATTAAATTTGCTTGAAAGGTGTTTTCTAATTTAAAACAAATCATTTCAATAGCCTCACAGCATTCTCAACATTTATTGGAGTACAATGTTGCTGTTTGTTTCAAAATTATTTTTCATTTTCAGGTTCACTGGTAACTATGATATAATCCACACTCAAGAACTGAAGTCTTTTTGAAACATTTGCATATTATTTGTATTGAACTTTAAATGCTTTTCTCTCCCCAAAAATTGTCTTGTAAGAAACTTTAAATTTTATTTTTAATCTATTTGGTCAAAATTTTTTCTGAAAAGCCAACATTTTCTATGCAATTCCAGATTTAATCAATTATCTTAATTTTTCTGAAACATGAACAGTTGGTCTAGCTGCACTGATTGTGCAAAAATGTAAGCCTGCACATATCTTTAACTGTGTTGATCAAATTGAAAAGCTCCCACCAATTCAGTGGATTTTTGTCCAGTTATCACTTCCAGTGGTCATATTGCCCATCAAACTTTAGTTTTATTAGCCACCATCCCTCAAAAGGAAGAAGGCTTGATTAGATTTCTGAAGGGTGTTAGTGATGAAAAAACAGGCATACAGACAGGTCAAAAGAGCACCAAAAGCTCGAGATATGCCATGGAAGAAGGCCTGAAGACATGGCCTATGAGTGATGAAGGGCTGGGAGAAATGACACATAATCGATTTCTTACACAGAGAGAGAGAGTAATAATTCTCCAATGAATAGTCTACTTTTCTGAAACAAGCAAACAGAAGGGAGTTGCTTATTAATATCCAGATGTTTGACTGAGGATCCTACAGGCATTCCAAGGATCAGTCTGTTGTAGCGGTTGTTTTTCCCAAGGAATAGAGCTTTTCAAAGTTTCCCACTCTCTACAAATAACCATAAAGCAGGTTACTGAATTATCTTGAAAAGCAGAAGACTGAGGATTTTGGCCACTATTTTGCCTTTTTACCCACTGGTGACATCTAGTATGGCATGAAGCCAAATATGCCTCCTGATGGCATATTTGTTAGACAGCCAGGCTCCTTCCCCAGGGTATAGGGGAAGTCAGACACCTCAGAAAGTGAAATAAAACATAAGATGTGTGAGACTACCTGCAGCTGTAGAATTAATGAATGGACAGGACAAGCCTCCAAATTTTATGAAGCTTCAGGAGGGCACATCTGCTGTGTTCTCCTGAGGCTCAAAATTCTCTCTTGTTTTGAGGTACCTGATATGTGTTCACTTATGCCTGTTAAACTGCAACAAGAGGGTGAAGAGAAGCATTGCCTTGTGCCTATGTAATTCTCAAGTGAATAGTTGTCAATTGAATTGTGAACAGAAGACCTGCCTGAGGACTTCCAAGATCACCTCACCCAGGTCCTAGCTTGGTACTCTAACCACAGTCTTCTTCAGATCACTTTCAAATGCTCCTCATAAACATCAAATGCTTTGCAGAAGACAGTTGAAGATTTGCTGAGCATGAACGAAAGGGAAGGAGAGGAGATTTAACTCTGTAGCTGAGCACTGGCTTGTAAGGGGGAAAATATGGTGTCAAGCCTTTTCCCTCAAGACTGTTTCTGTGTTTTGTAGGAGAGTGAGATAGATAGTCCTGTTAATGGGAACTGAAATTCAGAAGTCTTTTTCTGTCACTGCCACTTCCTTTCTGCATTTCTGTAGCCTACAGAAATTATATATTCATCTGGTTGTTACAAAAAACCCTACTTTGAATTAAATTGAACCAGCTAGAACATATTAGACTTGTTAAATCATTCCCCATAGCACTTAGAAACTTTTAATTTAAAGAACTATAAATAAATAAATAAATAAACAAACCATAAGCAGTAATACAGGAGGAGACAGAATAGTTTGATGCTCTTCAGGACTGAATGGGAGCTTCCAGCTTAATAGCTTTGCAGTGAAGCAGGTAAATTCTGCATAAATCCCATTTTTAATGCTTAAATATCTACTGGGTCTGAACCTGAGGGTCAGCTATCTCAAGTTTTCTGATTCTTGTCAAAATCACTGTGTTGACCACCTCTACTTTTTAGAAACACAAACATTTACCTCTTCTGCCTTACGTCCTTGTGTGTAAAATAGAAATAAAGGAATGCCTTTTCCTTTCTAGAGAGCTGGAGTTCATTAACTGTGGTAATGGAAAGTACCTAAAATCATTTTACTCATATTCTACTCATATTCTTCACAGATGTCAGTAAACAAGTACTAAGTGCCAAAATAATTCTCTGCTCTCCAAGATGGAGCTGATTTGCTAAGCTGAATGACACACTCTCTAGTCCATTACCCCGTCCTCCATATTTTACATTTTTGTCAATAAAAAATAATGTACAGCTAGAGTGTGAAATATTCTTCTGTATGAAGGGCCAACAAAAATCCCATGCCTCACCAGCCTTCCAGAAGAGAATGACACCCTAACAGACCAGTCAGTGTTAATGGTAAAAAAATGAGACATTCAGAGCCTATGTGTCAAATATATAGGGCCAAATTCTTGACTCTGACTGACAGTCTTGCCTGGCTGAAAAGGGCACATAGGGCAGAAAGATGCTTTTGGCTGAGGCAGCCAAAGATAAATTCACCTTGGAGAGATGGCAGAGTTGATAAAGTGATTGTTTACTCAGCCTGAAGTACCTTCCACCAAGATATTGAGATACTGTGATTTTCTTCTTTTTTTCTTTTTTTCTTTTTTTTTTTTTTACCTTCAAGGTATCCTTCTCCATGCAGCATGCTTTCAAATTCTCTTGAATAGAAGTTAAGTCATTCAGTGCCTTGACCATAAAATAGGTTCTAATGTTTCACTATATAAACCAGACACACAGCAAGCCTCATTTGTGTTCCCATGGAGTACTCCACAATATATGGTTACTCAGAAATTATTTTTTCAAACAGTTTGTAAGTAAGATGATCACAAAATAGTATAGTTTTTCAGTTGTCCTCTTCATTCCTTAAGGTCAAATTTTTTACCATTTTCAGTGAGAGGGAAGCAGAAAAAGTCTTCCGCTGGGGGTATAGCACTTGTATAGGACATTTCTGGCTGCGACTGGACAAGTAAAGCTCATTCATATAATGCCTTTCATCCTAATTCTTAAGACAAGAGAAAAAAGCAATCAGCAAAAATAGCTTGATACAGATGTTTTACTTTAATACTCAGAGTATCCTAAAGATCCTTCAGGTAGCTGTTACAGTTTATAGTTTAGTTTCCTTGTTGCTTGAACAGCATTTCTGCTTAGAAAATGGAGTTAGCTGGTGATGAAGTTTTGTGAGTTTGCCTGTGTGAAATGCCATACAAGTAGACTTTCTCGGAGATTTTAAAATAGTTGGCCCTTCTTCATCTTAAGTTTATTTTCTGTAGTAGGTGTTAGGCAGAATTTGCATAGGGGTGAGTCAGGTCTCTAATTTATGTTAAGATTTACAAAAAGCGATTAGCAGATTCACAGACTAGCAATACCACCATGCGTTAAGCTGGAACATGAGGGAGTTTCTTTGGAATAGTTATGACTGCAACAGGGTGTCCTGTCTTGCAGCAAAAACAGTAGTGTCCCATGTAGTCTAACCTGGTCACCAACTGCTCTTCCTGAATAGCACTTCTGCGGTTGCAATGGAGATGTTTTGGCCACTTGTGGAGGAGATGATTCACTGCAAAATGCCATTTGTGGCTAATGATCACCTGCAGTGTTACAGGGTTTTCACAAAGGTAAAGCAAAGAGAAAAGAGCCACTGCTGAATTAAAATCCCCCCCATTTTTGCTCTTAAATCTGTATTTCTATTGTTTGTTTTTTGTTAAATGATCTGACAGTTTAAAAAGTCACAATTAGTTCAAGTTGCTGAAGGAGTTTTTTAACGGAATGCCTTGAGTTTTGTAACTGATCTTCTCCTTGCAGATCTCAGCTGTTTGAGAATTGGGCCTTAAGTTGTCTTTTCACAATGATCTTGTTTTTGTAAATTAATGATCTAAGTGATTTATTATTCAGTTCTTCCACTGCTGCTTTATTTCTGTTGATCTTTGTTTTTCTGCTTAATTTCTATAAAGTACTGTACAGTTTCCCATAAGGTATAATTAAGCAGAATTGCTAAAGTTTTAATTATTGTGTATTATAGATGTTGAAAGCAACATTAGCACTTAGCTTTTAAAAATGCGATAGTATATTTATAAGAGAGCATTTATAAACACATTTACATATAGTTAAGATGAAAAAGGTATTGGAATTGTAGTCATTAGCATTTCTTCAAACATATGGCATACCAGCAGAGGCCATGGGCCATGCCTTCATTAACTGAACACTGTTTCATCAGTATCTCAGCTTCCTGCTGTGCCACCCTGTGGCGTACCCTTCTGTCCCTGAGGTTTCAGTGACAAGGGACAATATGTCCCCAAGGTGAAAATCTGGGAAATAACGCAGATTAGCCCTTAGAGGAGTTCTTATGATTATTTAATCATACTTAGGAAATAAGTACACTGTACCACAAAAGAAAAACATTAAAAATCCTACTAGCCTACTATTTTCCATGTTGCAGGGTATGATGGTCTCTTCAGTGCACCATCAACATAACTACAGTGGAACATGACAGCTTTATGCTGCCTATTATAAGGCCAGCCTGTTTCAAATTTATTCATATAATGGGCAAAGCCTACATTGGTACTAATAGATATCATGGGTCAATTATCATTTATTGGCCATAATGTTCAGGTGATGGATCAAGATTTAGCTTCCTTTAACCATGGCACATGTAGACATTTAATTTTATTTCCTAATAAAAAATTGAAAAGGAATAAAAATATTCATATAAATGTCATGGTCATTTGTGCATTTCTCAGGTATATAAAGATAGGTTAATATGACAGGCAGATATTTGTCTTAAGTCATTAAGTTCTCTCATACTCTACCTGTTATATTCTTTGCTAAAAAAACATATATTTTGAGAAGCTCTTAGTAGAAATTTAAAAACATATTTTGTTTGACAAGATGACACTTTTGAAAGTAAACTTAGTTTTGTGGGTTTTTTTTCTGGGGGGTTGGTCTTTTTGTTTCTTAAGATGTATCTTTTCAATATCTTCCAGCCTCGCTTTCCTTCTCATTGTGACATAGAGTAGGAAAAAGCATTGAAGTGGGAAATAGTGTTATGGACACTGGTCATCTACTTTCTTGCATTTATATCTATTTTCTTCAAGAAGAATTGGAGCTTTATGGATGTTAGTGAATGCCCTCTGTCTTTGGAATCCAGACAGTAAAGCCTGGATTAAGAGGGGGCAGATATCAACCAGAGTTGACATAGCTAAACTCTATTTAAACATATTTAAACTCTAATTATCAAATAAGCTATTGCAAGAATCCTTTTTCTAATATTAAAACATAAATTATACTATAATCTGTCCTATTCTTCTACTTACAGAGGAAGCTACTCTTCAACATGTGTTTAGGTAGAGGAATAAAATCTATTACAATTTAGCCAAGTGCAGATGGAGAAAGTGTGGATTTATAAAGGAAGCTTTAATTTATATCATTACAAGCATCTGATACAATTTATATATTTTTATATACTTTCTTACAGATTTTGTCAGACCTAGATGTAATTATGACAGAAGGTTGAGAAACATTTTGGTACGTAGTCAAAGTAAAATGTTTAAATTGGCATCAGTCCATTTTTACCTTCACTGTTTTTATATGGGAGGAATGTGAAAATCTCTCTCTACAGTATCCAACATTAATCAATGGCGCAATGGAAAGCTCTCATTAACTTTAACCCTCCGACCCTGACATTAGTCTACTCATCACAGCAATCATTAACAAAATGAAAAAACAATCAGAGTATCTACATTCTAATAATATTAATGCTTTCACTCTATTACACACAAATGTCAAATGTGACAAAAATCACTGAACTTCAAATATATACATAACAGATTTCAATATATATATAAAGCACCAGTTTTTGTTATTCTCACTCAACAGCAAAATTAAAGATACAGTGCCAAGGGGGCCCATACCATTTGCAATCTGTAGCATTTCCAATGTATTTTCAACAATATTGTAAATATTTATGGAGTTTTATAAAGACTCTATGCTTCCTTCTGTTTGTGATGCATCAACAAGACGCAGTAGGATATCATAGGCAGATATTTACTTCTGGGAATTCCCTTTTGGACTCTTTTTGGTTGAAAACCGCTTCATGACATACAGTACCGCAAATCCCCAGAAATGTACCATGCTATTATTGCCAGCTGAGTTCTTCCAAGTAAAGATGACATCAGCCATCTGTCATGTTATACTAATCCTAGGAAAGAAAGCCAACTGAAGAGAAAATAAATACCTTTCATATCTATTAGCCAAATATTTGTATTAAAAAATTAAATGGTTAAAATCTTGTTAGCAGAGCTAATTATTGTAAGTGAATATTCCTTTCTGAGTAAACTACATACCTAAAATGTACTTGTCTTTTTACCTACCTATAGTAAATTATGTCATGAACATATGTTTGAAATGTTGGTCTCTTGCTACATATTGGTAGATAAGGAAATATGCCTCCAGGTAGTGATTTTCCTCCAGACCTGCTAGCTGAACTCTGCCAGGTACCACATAGCTGCGTGAATGTTCTGTACTGCTCTGCTGAGGTAAATGGAAGTTTCCCAGGATCTAGCAGAGAAGAAATTACATTCTCCATCACAAGCAATGCTGCCAATCAGTAAGGAGAGTGTCTAAATTAACAATAATATCATAATAAAATGTTTTAAAAGCCTAAACTGCATCAGGTACCTGCTTCCCCACACAGTAGGGGATGTGTCAATGAGGAATCCTTTGTGATAATCTGTACAACTAATTTACATGAAGACTAATTCTCTGGGTTTATGCCTTATTTCTTTGCCATGGGCAGTTACTCAATAGCACATACTCAAAGTTTAAACTGTTGTGGTGCTCATGAGATCTCATCATAATATAATTAAGGATAGAACAATAAATCTGAAGAAATAAAAAAATGAACAGCCAGCTAACCCATTCCCTGATAAGAGTGTAGTATGTTACTGTCACAGAAAGTGATCCTAAAGCACATCTATGATTAGTTTAGTGGTAGAGGCATTAATGCTTTTAGCACTGTAAAAGTTCTTTTTGCTCTTTGAGAGTTGTGGAAGAAGCAGCACAGAACTAAGCATTCACACATAGGAGTACAAAAAATGACCATAATATTTCCCATCTCCCCACATCCTCTTGTCTGTTTTTTTTTTTCCCCATTTTTACCACCTAACATTGCAAGGTTTTCTTTTTAAACCAAAAATGCATTTGGGGATATGAATTCATAAAAACTGGAAAATTAAAACAATGGGAGTTTCAGAACTAAAGACATTTATTTATTGGGCTGTTAACCCTTTAACTTGTTTATAATTTAGAATAATACAGTAGATGTAATGAAATATTTTCTTAGATAATTTATTAATACAGAACTAAGGATCAGTAAAAAAAGGATTTTCTTAAAAGTTCTTCTTTCTGAGCTATTCGATTCATTGGCTCTTCTAATGGTTCCAGCTGGTTTCTAATACACCTATTTGTAGCCCTTGAAAACTGATTGGGGACATATGACTGCTTTGTCACTTTCTTTGATTTTTGGCTTGGAAGATTGTTTTGGCATAATTCCTTCAACCATAGGTTTGTATTTTGTCATCCATATATGTTGCTTGGAATTTATGAAGGATGATTGAGTTTTGCAAAGCTTAGTAACAATATTGCCTTTCAGTATGTCCTACTCACTATAACAAATTACAACATCTTATCCATTCTGGAATCTGATAGTGTATTCAAATAACTGTCATCACTTTCGACACATGCTTGAAAATATACATAGCAAACTATTTATGCTAAACTAGACAGATCTAAACATTTCAGACTGTGCAAACCCATCAACATCAACTCAGAATTAAACCTGGCTGGGATACTTCTGGTGAACAATCTTTCTTCAACTAATATTTATTTGTCAAAATCAATACTTTTAATTGAATGTATGAATACCACTAAGAGATTTGGAGAAGTCTGTTCAGTGCCAAGATAACATTTTTTAATGAATAGTGGGAGAAGAATAAAAACTTGCGTCACAATTATACAGTAGTTTGGCAGCTGATGTCAGATCTCAGAAATCCATGTTCAAATCTGGTTTTCTGATATTGCTAAGATGACCCTAAACACTGCATGTCTAGACTATCTAGAATAACTTTGTTTTCTTTTCTTTGTAGAAATAATTTAATATTTCAAAGAACAGGATGTCGTCTGGGGCTCCCACTGCAGGTGAATGATGGAAACCTTAGTTATCAGTTTGCTTCATTCTCTTTCACCTGTGTTAATGACATCTTTTTATGTGTGTAGCATATTGGTTATCTCCAACAGATAAAACAAAAAGTTGTAAGTGCACTTGTGTTATTAGTAAATAATACAAAGGAAAATTTACAAAGCAGAACTTATTTTAATTTTGGAGCAAAGGTTGAATGTAGCCACCTGAAGGATAGTATAACTTGTAGTTTCTGAGTAAGACAAAGCCTGAAGTTGGGTCAAAGGTAAAAGTTGTGATTGATCTTGTGATGTAATGACTAGAAGAAAACTACACCTTCAGGAATTATTTCTTCACATTGTCTAAAGATATGAATGTCTGAGTATTTGCTTTCAAGAAACAGTAGTTTTGAGATGATGTTGAATATCTGAGAAGTTTACATGTGTGAAAATAAGTAGTTGTTTCAGAGTGTGGTGGTTTTTTGTTTTTCAACTATAGGAAATTAAAAAGCTTCCCTGAGGCAGATGTAACTTGCAGACTTCTTTTTCCAGTAGTTTGGATGTGTAACTTGCGTAGGAAAGCTTGGGATCTGAGTCAGAACTCCAAGACAGGGAAACACCTGGAGTCAGAATCTGCTGCTATCAAATTCAAATTTTTCCAGGATGCCTTGTTTATTTATTTTTGTGATTTAAAATCCAAAAAACCTTAGGTTTGCCTTGATGCAAAAATGGGAGTTTTTTTTAATTTGTAGCTGCTTATATAAAACTGAGGCAGTTAAAAGTTTTACTTTCAAATAGTAAATCAATGCTAAAATTCCAGCTACCCAATCAAATATTTAAACACCTTCTATGTCTCTAAAAGAACTAAGATTTCTACTTTTCAATAGATTCTAGTCCCATGTCTAATACTGACTGTGAGACAGTATTTTTTTCAAGGGGCAATTAACACTATAAAGTTCAATTTCATATGTTCAGCCTGTGTTTCTCTAACATAAGTTGCCTTTATGTTTGCTTCGAATGTGCCTTTAATTTCAGTGCCAGGAAAACAAATGATACTAACTTTAAAAAATGAGTCTCTGCATTTATTGTATTGTTGTAGTAAATGAGCCTCTATTTGGGCAGGGTTCCAAAGACATTTCTCCTGAGTGGACTCCCTGAATGCTGTTATGGAATACCATGGGGCTGAAATTTTGTACCTCCATGTCTCTCCCTCAGTTGAAATTAAGTCTAAAACAATTTCCATTTGCTTCTGCTGCTATAGAAATCCTTACCTTCTCCTAATTTTTAGTAAAAATGATCCAAGAGGATCAAAGTGTGATTTTTTTGCTCACCTTATTTGGATGAGGGGAGGGAAGCCTAGTTCAAGGTACTCATTAAGATGTCCATTCTGGAGACATCTGATTGAACTAGAATACTTTTTTTTTTTTTTTCCTGGTTTGCATTTTGCTTTATTACTTAGCTAAAAAAAAAAAAAATCCCATCGAAAAAGTATTGAAAATAATTTCTTAAAAAGTATGACTCAGTTTCACAGTCTGCAGCAAAACAAATATGGCCTTACAGAAGCATTGGGAGATGCTTATTGTCTCATGAAACAGTAACATGATTACACCTACAAAATCCCAAACCAGAAAGAAATTCTGAGAGACTGAAAATGGAAATTATCGTGAGTCATGTCTAGCTGATTCTTCCAAGCAAATATATATTGGCTTCAGGAGGAGCATATAAGCACACATCAGCTGATAACCCAATTTGATTTTTTTCTCCAGGAACAGGAAATGTGGAGAGAAAAGAGACTTGTTGCACTGCCACCCTCTTCCCCTTTCCTCTTCTGTTCCCAGAGTATGCAGGGGAGAGAGGACAGGGTAACATGGAGGTATATGCAGAGTTGCTGATTATTTTAAACCAGTGAATTTCTTGCCTTTTTGCAGGTTAAGAAATTACTTAGTAAACAGTAACAGCATGACTGGTTTTTGATTTCTTTATTCTTTCTAAAATATTCAAGTGGAAGAAGGGGAGGAAGGAACTGAAGAGAGTTACTTTGTTCTGAATATTTCCTCAAGATCTTAAAATCAGAAAAGGATCTTCTGATCTTGGGAGGCAAGAGGTGTTTCAGAAACAAAAACAACCCAAAAATTGAATACACAGATTACATATATCCCTTGACACTCAAAAAGACAAAGCAGTCTTTCATGTCCTATGCAGAAAACAAGGGCAAGTTAAAATTCTGTATGTCAGTCATAGTAAAAGAAATTACATTTCTTTTGAAGTGACTACTTCAGCTAACTCCTTTTTTGGAGGATGAATATCAACATGGATTACCACCATTCTATCTCCAAAGACAACTCCATTGAAAAACAAGATGTGATTTTTAAAATAACATTTTTGTGACTTCAGTTTATTTACAGAATCAAGAAATCTAGAATTTCTTAGTCATCACCTGTCACAATAAGAAAATATCTGTCTGCTTTACAACTCTCTAAGAGCTGAAAAAAGGGTTTATTATCTCACATTATAAGACTTCATTATCAATAAACCATTTCTGAACTCAGAAGACCTTTAAGACTGTCTCCTGCAATGTAATGACCCTTTAGTGAATGCAGAAACTGGGAGAGAAGCTGAACTTTTATTAAAGATAAATCACAAGAAATAAGATTTTTGATTCTTTGATTTAAAAAAAATTATGCCATATTTTAAGTAAAAAGTTTCAGATGAAAAGAAATTATATTTTCTTTACATTTTTATTTTAGGTATTTCCATTTATTAATGAGAAAAAGGTAAAAAATGGAATTTCATTGTTCCCTTCCTTCTGGGAGGTTAAATAAAAAGGAAGGAGCAACAGCTTGAAATTTAAGCAGGGGTAAAAGAAAGACTTTTTTTTTTTTTTTTTTCCTGAAAGAAAATAATAACAAAATAAAGAAAATACTTGACCAGGCCAGAGACTGAATGAATTAGTTCAGTCATTCCCTGAAAATCAGGATTTGAGGATAGACTCGTTGTTTCTATGTGCTTACTCATGTCTGGAACACCATAAGGCTTGAGCTGATTTTTAAATCGTCATGGTGAGGTCTCTCACAGTAACTTTAGGAGGCTGCAGCCTCAGAATATCTGCCTAATCTTAATGCCCCAGGAAAACCTCAGTCTTCATCTGGTGCAATTACCTCTTACTAAATAGTTCCATATCTGCCTGAAATTATTGTTCAGCTGAAGATAGCTGTTGAAGCTGTTCTCAAAAAAGATAAAATGTGGTATGCTTAGAAAGACTGTCATACTTTGATTATTTTAAAATTTTCTCCCATTAGTTCAGCACAATTATTTATATCCTAGGAGTCTGCCTGGATTCTGTGCTGCTGCTACATGTTCAAATTGGTGTGAGTAGAAATAGCTAATGGTCTTCTGTGGCTGGCTAGAAGGCAATTTCCAGACTGTTCAGACAACCCATTCAGCTAACTTGGGCACTGTGATCTTTACTTTCTGGCTTTCAGTTGGCCTGTTACAGTTTCAGCTATTTCAGGAGAAAAATGCAAAAGTCTAGTTTGTGCAGAGAGCAACAACTATTCGAAGAAGCCTATTGGTATAGGAATTTTAAACCATCATAGATATGACTTTTCAAAATGGAAGAAAAAGTTTATTTCTGATTTATTTTTTACAGTTCCCTAGAAAGTAACTAAAACTAAGAGTAATGGGGTAAGAAGCATGAACAAGTGGATTTATTTAGAAAAAGAGTTGAGAAAGAGTTGTTGGGTAAATACAGAAAGAAGGAAAAGAAAAGAAGGTTAAATCCACTGAGAGAAAGTAGAAGGAAAGATATACTGTCATCCTAGTGTGATTTTGGCTATTTACTCATGAGGAGGCACTCGTATACTAAAAAGGCTTACTAGACAGATAAATAGCAATGTGCAAATACACACTGCTGCATAAATTTAAGAGAGAAAAGGACATTACTGAAACCTGAATTTCTTTATTGAATAATTTACTTTGTCATCATAAATGTAATGCTATATTGCCTTACAGTGTAACTACTGGAGAGATGTGTTGGTAAAGCCCAGTCCCAAGAGGGATGGCTGAAGAATGATCAAAAGCTTGGATTAATTTTTTTTTTTTTTTTTTTGCTTAGGTTGTTTTTATCATTTTTGTTTTGGTTCCTGGAATTTCTTATTAATTTTACAAAGACTGTCATAGACTGTTTTTTGGACTTTCTTCCTGCTCATTTAGTTTAATGGATGAATAAAACTTCTACACAGAAATTATAGTAGTAGGAAAAGTTTGTAAGACCATAACCAGCAGACTGAAAATATCCATTCCTGTAATGGGTCTGCGATAAATTCTGATATTTGTGGGGCATCTAATGCAGAAGTCATCTGATGCTCTTAACTTGTATTGCGAATGTTTCATGTAGGTAATTCTTGACTGCCAAGGCTCTGTTTGATGGTGTCAAACTGTGCACTTATTAACTGAAGCATAGAGAGTTCACTGGAGAAAAGGTGTCTGGGGAAAAATCAGACTCCTTTGAGTTTGGTGAACTTCCAGAACTCAGTGTTACACATGGCTAGTTCTTCCTGCTGTGTTGTTATTCAGCTCACAAAAAAATGAATATTATGCTTACTAATTTTCCTAAGTGGTAAGATTTTAATGGTGACTGTACTCTACTTGGGCCAGTTTAAGGAAAATTAAAGCCACACTCAGTTCCCACACTCCAGAGAAAAAGTCTAAGAATGCAGGACTGGTTTTGGTAACTAACCCATATTTCAGCAAAATGCGATGACTTTTAGTAATATGAGGATAGCACATGCATCATGATGCAAAGATATGATCTCAAAGGATAAAGTTTAAAAAGCTGTAGCTCTGGTCCAAAGTTTTCCCACAATTAGCCCAGTATAAATTCGTCATAATTGAGGTCAGACTAAAGCACATATTATGAACCGGTTTTGGAGTATTTTTTCTCAAATTGGCAGAAATGAAGATTACTGGCTCACAGAAAAACTGGGATTTAAGCCTAAATGTATTTCCTCACCCTAATTTGCATGCCAGTCCCTTTGCTAACATGGATAATTGACTAACTCCACATGATGTCTCTTTTGTATGCCAATGTGAATATGTTATTTTATAGTCAAATACTGGTATATACACATAGAAGAACAAAAATATTATCTCTGAGTTTCAAAAAGGACAACAATTTTCAGGTAGAAATGGCAGTCCACTAAAATTCACCACAACCCAAGTGCAAAGCATCCCACAACAGACTGACTGTACAGGTGATCTGCAGGAAACTGTTAAAGACTTTAAAATTTGTGTGAGTGGAGGATCACATTATGGTTACTCTTGCAGAGATGCCAATTACTGCTTTTTTTGTGTTGGATTGCTTTCCAGACATCTAACATTTCATCATGTATGAAAGTGGACTCTGATCAAACACCTCAAATTTCTGGGCTGTTGGGATGAAAACTGCAAGCAGGGTTATCCTATTTGAAGTGACAGAGAAGATTTAACCAGCATACTTTTCTTGATTGTAAACAAAGCATTATACTAAATATGAGAGGAGTCATTTTCCAAAACCTTTACCCCAAACTTGTATTCATTGGTTTCTCTCAGCTGAAATCATGTTAGATACAATAATATTGCACAGTTATGTGTAAAATATGTTTTAATTTTCCAAAATGAAAGAAAAATTGATGAGAATTTCTTTTGATAAATGCAGCATATTTATATTTTGTAAAATAAAATATGCTTCTTTGTATGGAATCATATAACAGCATATATTAAAAAGTGTATTTCTTGAGAACAGAGGAAAAAACCCTGAACATCTGCATATTTTAATAAAGAGATAGAGGTGTTCCTATTTTCTTTCAGCATCTGAGGGAGCTATCTTCGTGAAGATCATTCTTCTGTAAGAATTTTTTTAAAAAAATCTTTTTACATCTTGCATGCATGAACAAGAGGTTTTAAATATGTAATGCAGCTTTAAGGTAGGGAGTCATATAAGAAGTGGGTTTGTAATTGAGTACTGTAGGACAGTGCAATAACCATTACAGATAACATTTCAAAAGTGCTTTCATTCTAATCTTCAGTTTTCACTCCTAACTTTCTGAAGTCTTTAAGGAGATGTTTTTAGATGTGGTTTCCCTACATCTTTGCTATTTACTTTCTGTTTAGCATTTTGTTTTAATTTTGCTGTTGTGTGTATTTGATTTTAGTATTTTTTGGTTGGGACAGTTAGAGAGGAAAATCACTGTCTTTAGAGATATAAAATAATCATGTAGCATTGTTTTTCTAAGCATGGAAAACTGCTAGTGACAGAAATTGAAATGCATTATGTTGTTGTAAAAAGAAGCACCTTGGAGTGGTCTGATGAGAACTGATGTTGATTTGACAGAGTTCTCAGCTATTCAGAGATGCTTTCCCCATCTGAACAGTGGGTTTGTTTTTTTTTTACAAGAGCATTCAGCTTTTTTCATACTTTCTTTGCAATGGAAATTTAATTGCACCTATTTCAGTTGGGATAACACTGGGTTAGCACTGAGCATTTTGGAAAGAACTTCAGTGTAAGAGTAGGTTATAGAGATGCACGCTACACGGGTGTCTGGAGTTATCAGCAGGCAGTGCCTTTTGCCTGCTAATAACGTGCCTTTCCTATGTGTCCCTGCCAGGATTTGTTTTTTTCAGTGAAACAAATATTCAGAGAAGTGGATGTCTGCTCCAAGAACCAGGTGAACCCTTCCAGGGCTGACTTATCATAGGTGAGGTTGCTTGAGAGTGTGAGTAAACTGAATGTGTTTATATTTGATATCTATTCCCAAATAGTGCTATAGAGTAAAAATAAGCAGGCCAGGGGCATTGCAATAGAGGTTGTAATTAAGACCAACCCTCTGTATAATTAGCCTGTGCAACTGTGTGGGAAAATCTACTATAGAGAGGAGATAGAACTTAAATATAGGGCCAAAAACATAAGCATTTTAGGAAAAGGTCTGAGGAAGAGTCTGCTGTTCTTTTATGTTACTCTGGTTTACTAATAGCATACACTAACTAAATAGCTGGTGAGCCTCCTAATGGTTCTCCCTTTCATGCTGCTGAAACAATTAAACCCTGACAAGAATCTGAGTGCATCTTCAGTGAAACCTTACAAAACTAGTAAGCACACTTTGAGGATTTCTTGTCCACTCCCAGCTAGTTTGATCTCTAGAGACTGAAAAGAATAGCAACTAAAAATCATATTCCTTTTATTTCCTTGTGTACAAGCAGTTTTAAATAAAGACTGTCAGAACTGAGAACTATTGTATGAAAATTTGGCAGGCTTGTTTGGAACATTTACTATATCCTGTTTCTGAAGAAAATCAAGTCTTTGTGCATATCTGTTGTGAACTTCAACATATTATCAACAGAATGACATCATTTCAAAGCAACAATGTAGTGTCAATTATTTTCAAAAACAAAAAAATAGGCCTTTATTTCAATATACCTTTCTTTGTAAAGGAGTGTCATGCACCATTTGAAATTGTGTTGCAGTTTTAAGTGTGAACTACAATGGTATATCAAATATGTTCTTTGTTTCTCTGTTCCATTTTCACTATAGTTGACCGGATGCTTCAAGTAATTATATGTCTGACACAGACAAGAAACACTGATAAACAGGTGATCCTATCTCTTTTTAATTCTAAAGGATTTTCAGGACATTAGTCGATAGATTGAAGCTGAATTTGAAAAAAAAAAAAAAAATTAAAATCCTGTCCTGTGTAATTTATGAACCAGGACATTTGGTATTAATCTGCCTTTGCAAAATGAACCAATCCCAACTTTTGGGAAGATGTCCACATTAAACAGAGATACTCTATGGACGCCACAGTACATAGTTACAGCCAACTTGGGTTCAAGTCCAAATGTTAAAATGTTCTTTATCCAGCTAAAAGGGAGACTTTTTAATAAATTCTGGAACATTTTCCTGCAATAATCTCATCATGTACTTTTTATAAATGTAAACATTAGCTGTTGCTATGCCCTGATTTTATTTTAACCTGAACTCTATTTACTATACCTAAGGATAATTCACATGGAGCAAAGAGCCCTAATATTTGTATTTTAGAATAAATATTATGAAAATCTCTCTCAGGGGAAGAAAATGTTTAGATAACCTGCCTTTCACACAGAAAGCTGGCTGCTGAACCTTCAAGCCAGCAGTTCTTCCCTGTCTTTCTAACTGAGAGACAGTACTACATATGAAAATTCAGTGCCTCCTGGCCATACTTAAGCAACCCTATTTCTTTGTGAAAAAGGGAGAACGTATGGAAGCTGTAAATAAATTATGATTGCCAAAGATCAGAGGAATTTTTACACAAGACCGAAGCAACTTAAGCTCATTCTTTGATACAAACCTTTAATAATTCAGCACAGTGGTAATTTTGGTATTGCTAGAATTCCTAACAATTGAACTGATCTCCAGGTTGTTAGCAGATGATTAAGAATTAAGTTATTAGTAGCTGACCTCTGCAGAAGTCATACAATTCAATGTTTAATTTAAGCAGTAGGTATGACTTTCTTTCTAAGAAGCCCTGGAAATCTCCATGAAAACACCAAATACTCATTTGATGACAACACACTGTTCAGTTCTTTAATAAATATTTCTTGCTCAAATAGCAAAAGCAATCACTCTGAGCTACTCTTATGCAAGTAATTTGAAGGATGTTTTAAAATATAATGCCTTTATGAAATAGCATGTTGGATATCAGAAAGAAGAATCAGCAAATCTTCTGCTTCCTTCTGCTTCCTTTCCAACAGGAATATCTAGAATAAATGCATACTCACCAAGGAATGCTCATCCCCGTTCAAAACAAAAATTTCAATCCTATATTAGTGGGGACTCAGAGTTCTACTTCAAACAAATATAGGTTATGAAACATGGACACTGATTTCTCCTTTGCAGGAAGACTATTTTTCTATACATCAATCTGTCAAGTGTCAGGCATTCTGAGTTGGACCTGCTGGAGAGGATCCTTCTCCCACTCATGCCTGCACCTCACACATTTGCAGGGCAGCACACCAGTGCCTGACCCCCAGTAGTGCCCATGTCAGCACACAGAACACAGCTGACACCTTGTCCATGAAGTAGGAGGGAAGCATGTTGAATTTCACAAAAAAAAGGAACATGTGCTTCCTAATGAGGTACAGAGACCAGGAAGCATCCTTCATCCTACCCTTTCACTCCCTCTTTTAGTGATTTAAATCCACAGCCCTTCCTCTGTGATGGGCCTCACCCATGAGATAAGGTAAACCTCAACACCATTCTCAGGCAATCATCCTGCCACATGTGTGTCCTTGTCTTCAGACCAGAGAAGGGGTGCCTTGCATATCAGAAGCCAGGAACTCTGACAGGTCCATGCATGTGGAGTGAGTAAACAATATGAAATGATCAAGCTTTCACATAGTAACATAACAACAATAATTCAGTGTTATTAAGGCAAAATATTGAACCAGGAAAGTCAGCAAAACTGATCAGTTCCTGTTAACAACCAAATCTTGCTTATTGTAGATAGTGTTCTTTTACTGCGCTTTTTCCTCAGCTGATGTAAACAAATTAGCTCCATTAAAGAGAGTGGAGTACTTAATTCTTACCAGCTGAAGATTTGGCCCCACAGAATAGCATGCTTCCCTTCCAAAATACTTTCTTTTCTTTTTTCTTTTATTCACCTAATCCTAATAATAGTCTGCAATTTTTGACTAAGTAGTGTGTAGGCAAATGCACTTTTAAAAACAAGCAAAATATTCAGATTCAAACTGCTTGGTTTAAAAAAAGAAAAGAGAGAAAGAAAGAGAAAGAAAGAGAGAAAGAGAGAGAGAAAGCAAGCAAGCAAGCAAGCATAAACAGTAGTGAGGTGGCAAGCCAGTGAACTTCCAGATGTGCATTAGTTTATTTTCAGGCAGGGTCAGTTATCATATTTCTGTTCTGGCATGTGCATTCATCTTCTGAACAGGGTGGAAATTCAACATAATGAGCACCTGATCATCCATTACTAATGAGCCAGATATGCCCTGTTATTTAATTTGTTCTTTCATAATTTCATACACTATATATTGCTTAACACTATACCGGTCAGTTTAATGGAGAAAGCTTGTCTTCATCCTTTTCACTCTCCCTGCTAGTAAATGGATTTAGAAAAAGGAATGTAGTCTATTATTCAAAGATGGTTTCTAAGATGGTTCACAACAGGTTAATGAATGATATCTAATACTCATATTAGACCAATCATATTAATAACAGAGAAGAGCACATGAGGGTCATAGTGCTAATTGCATAGGAGGTCCAGCCAGAAGGCATCTTTATCTTAGAATTCAAGATGCACCAAGTTTGACTAATCACCCACAGTGTGTTTGCAATTAAAATAACACTGTATTAACCCTGCCAATGTGAGGTATCAATATTTTATGTGTGGCTTGACAGTTCTAAGCTGAACATTTGTGGTGCTTGATATCATGCTCACATAGAAAGCACACAGCTCTTGTTCTGCTTAAGACTGCAACCAAGGATGTTACGGAGGGGAAAATTCAATTATTTTTTTTCCCCAGAAATTTCATTTTCTTCTGTTATTTTTCAGAATGGTGTTACTATCATCAAAAAGAGGTATTTCATAACTTGAGTTGCTTTATACATCACAACAAAAAATCCGGAGTGTTTTAAAAAATGTTAAAATCAATGGAAAGACTGCTCTGACTCCTTTAGCTCCACCCTGAATTGGAAGAAGTTAAGAGTAATGTTTTCCTTTTAGTATGACCCTGACTGATTGTCACACAAAGTTCAAAGTAAACACAAGGAATGTTCCATTAACAACAGCGTCACATATGAGGCAGATCTTCACCTGATTTAAATCGGCATGGGAGTCAGAACATGTGTACTCTGTTAATCATGTGAGCCTCTGGTTTACACATGTAAAACCTATGAAGCAGTTTAACTCTCAGACTGAGCTCCATTTCCCAGATCTTGTTCTCAAACATAAAAATGTTTGCCCTTCCTTCTTAGCCAGCATCCCCTAGTTCTCCCTGAGACTTTGCCCAGTTCTTCTGTAGATCTGGTTTTCATTTGCACCACTGCTGTTATACTTGTGATAGCTCATCTGTAGCACACACAGCCACCATTGTCCAAAAACCCACTCAACCTTCATCATTTACAACTTAAAAAAATAAAGAACCCCCGTTCCCCTCCCCCAGACTTTGATGAGTGTTGAGGGTTCTCCAGATTCCCAGATCACATGCCCAGAATCATTGCATAACTTTCTAGATTTTCTTTAAAAGAAACATTTATTTGAGAACAAGGTGCTTTTTTGAATTCCACTAAGCATGTTACAAAACAAAGTAAGAACTACAAGACTCTTGAAAATGTCTGTTCACAATGAACCAGCACTAGCTGCTTTGTTAGATCTCAGGTGGTTTATGATACGCTTTTGTGCCAATGGATTTTTTTATATTTTATTATTCTTGTTGGTATTCTGAACACTTTCAAATGTTTGTCAGTTGATGGTCTCTACATAATGGGTACAATCCATATCTGGGTCAGACCTTCCAGTTCAGGTACAATAGCTGAGCTCCCTGGAGCTGTGATTTTTTTCATGTATTAGATCTGTAAAGAAATGAAATGATGCCAAGCAGACTTAAATGCTTTTCCTCAACTTTTGCAAACAGTTGTACTTCTGCTTGGACCTTCTGCAGACAAAATTATATAAAGTTGTTTTAAGTTTTAAAGAACATATTGAGAGACCTGTGAGACATAAAACCAGTAATAGATTCTCTTGTTAGGCCGCTATCTTATATCTGTCTTCTTCAGAAATGCCTTCCTAAAGCTTCTTGCATTTATAAATGTGAACAAAGTTTTAAAACCACAGATAACACAGCATAATGTAAACTTTTCAGTGAAATAAACAAAGCCAACAAACAAAACTCATATAGATCAGTAGCTGCTAGGTCATGCCAGACAATAAAGGAAGGTCCCAATTAAAATCTGACAGAAACTAATTACTTAATTTTGCATAGACATTTTGAACTTAGTTTTTTAGTGCCCCAAATCCAAAACCTTTCAAAATGAAAACTGGACTATGAATCTTCAGTTTTCAAAGGACTATGGTCATGTTTGGTTGGTTGGTTGTTTTTTTTAGTTCAGACATCTGGAGTTGACCAGGGGATGTCATTCCTTTGACTTCAGGGAAACTTTCAGCAAAGATACCAATTAAATCTTCATGCCTCCACAATACATTTCAGACACAGGAAATGTCAGGCACTGCTCAACAAGTGGAAAAAATACACTGGCCAGGTTGGGTACCCAGACCTCAAAGTGGCCTGAATGGGCCTGAGTTCTGTGAGGGCAGTGGGGACCTTAGATCATGTCATCCATCTTCAGAAACCCAAGTCAGATCATGACCTCCTCAGTGGGACCTGATTCTCTGTCAGGTTGGTCTTTGGGCGCTTTAGCAAACTAAAAACTCTTGAAATTATTACAGTGTCAGAAGGGCGTTAAAATATTTTCACATAGGAAGTTGTGAATCGCACAAATATATATATAAAGATATTTATATGTAAGTATCTTATATACCCAAACAGTCCAGAGAGGTTCAGAACTCTCCTGTCCATCTGAGGAGAAGCACTTCCACTTAGTGTCAGATGCCTTTTTTGTATTAAGTAAAGGAGGGGCAGCAAGCTAGGAATATTTTTGACCTTAAACCTTCTCTTGTCCAACAGTGCTAAACAGCTGAAGTATGAACATCAGAGGTGGATCTGCTCTCCCCAAAAGAGCTGCGGCCATGTTGTGCTTGAAAGCCACAACAGCAACAAAGGGTATATTAATCTACTAAGGAATATGAGCATTTCAAGAAAAACTTAACAATCAAGGACTTAATGCAATTCATACAAGTAAAGTTGATGTTGCCTTGTGAGGCCTGGGGGGATTTTGTTGCTTTTTTGGCAGGGTAGGGATAGTATTTTATGATACTTGCCCTAGTTTGGTTCCGTTTTTTGCTGAAAAGTGTTTTGCTGAACTGCAAAAGCCAAATGTAAATCCTAAGTTTCTCTACTGTATTTCAAAGGGTCATTGGAGATCCTACAACTGGGATCATTTTTATTTCTATTTCTAGGCATATATTGTTTTTACTGCCAATCAGATTAGTTTCCTAATACAGATTGGCAATATAGACTGCCCATTTGTGCTTTATTGTTTTATTTTCTAATGAATGATTACTAAAGTTTGAAAATCATGACAAGAAAGAGACTGAATCACCAAATTAAGTGTTTAAGCCTCCAAAATTCAATGTGAAGATTCAAGGACTACTATAGTAATATTCAAGATCTAAAGTTAGTTAGTGAAGGAAAACTGAGGGAAAATTTGTTCTCTTTCTGTGTGTATGTGTGCATTTGGCAGCACCTTCAGCCTGTTGCTGGTGGTGAGAGTCTCTTCCCAAAGAATCCCATAGAGTCAGAGCATAGCAGACAGCAAACTGGTAGGTAGTAGGTAGCAAGAAGAATAGGGTAGACAGGAGGAAATGGACATATGCATATGCGACCACAATGGTAGCGTACTCAAAACTTTTCAGAAGAATAAGAGAGGGTTCAGGAAATCTGTCATTACCTTAAATGCATTGAAATAGATACATCAGGAGAGATTCATTTTCTAGTTTATCGGGACATGGAATTATTTCAAATTTCCTCTTTTTTGTTTTTGTTTTTTTGTTTGTTTTCTCTTTTTTAACTTTAATATTGTTAATATTGGAAGAGTCCAGCAGGCAGCGGGTCAGTGAGCAGAGGTGTTGGTAACATTTAATCTATCAACATATACTTCATCTTTAACCACAGTTGTGCACGGAAAAGAGAGCATACTCCAGTCTTGAGCTAAAAAATTCACTGTGTGGCTGTTGATGAGTTGATCGCTCTCTAAAGTGCCCGATGAATTAGGCATAAAGAGATGCATGATGAGGAGGGTTCATTAGCATGAGCTCTCTCTCTCACCGTCACAAATCATGCATCCCCAGACTACAGGATGACTAAGGGGAGAGGGACGGCAGCCAGCCAAGCCCTTGCCAAATGCGTTGTGAAGGCAAGGAGCAGAGCTGTGCTCCCACTGTGATCTTTTCAGGGTGGCAGATCATAGCACGCTGCAGACCATTCAAGCCCTTTGTTGTTAACCCTGCATGGACCTGAGTAGTGTAAATATACAGAGAAGCTCACAGAAATTGTTTATCATTAAATGTTCACTTGTTTTCCTTCAAAGTATTTTTTGAAAAGTTATTTAAACTTCTGTGGTCTGGAAAAAAAATTCCATATGTGAATGTGGGTATTTCCTGGTTTCTTCTGGCCAAGAAATACTGTAGTACAAGAACAGGCTTTGGAATTGATTCCCCACTGCAATGCTGAGTGTGTGTGTAGTGGACCCTGCAGGACCTCATCTTGTGTAATCTCCACCAGTGGTCCCTTCTGGAAGTGACTCATGAAAACTGCATCCCCAGAGACCCTGATTATATTTCTTTTCCAAGGATCTTCAGACTGGCTAAACATGATACTGCTTTCTGTTGCTGTAATCCAGTGTCAACCCTCCTGGAAAGAGAATGAGTATTGCTGGGACTCTTGTACACTAGGGTAAACTAGAATTAAGACCTGTGTTTCTTACTTCCCACTTCTGTCTAAAAAATTGAAGTTGCCTATAGGAGCTACTTTGCAATCTTGTTAGCAGTCTATACACTCTATATATACACTGTAGTGTTTTGTTACATAAAAATTTTATTCCTAGTCAGTATTAATAACAATTTCCCAAACTGTCTGGTAAATTATAAGAACATAACCTACATCTAAGCTTTATCTAAGGTATATGAAAGAGAATTTTGGATTTAAAAGTAGACAGAACAGAGGTGCCGAAACAGAAGTCACTTCAAATATACACACTTTCTTCAGGGAAGGAAGACTTGTAACCATTTGTTTTATTAAGAGAACTTCATAAAATTCAGTTGCCTTTTTAGAACTGAACTGTCATTCATTGTAAACAATTTGAAATACTGTATTCTATGCAAACAAGCTTAGGCTGAAGTTCTGTGGGAAAACAGACTGTTCTTTTGCCCCAGTCAGCTTGCAGTTCTGAATAAGAAGTGGGAGGGAGGAAAAATGTTGTTTGGGGTTAAATAAAACATTATTTTTTCATACATCTTTGGGTTTTTTCCTTTTAAAAACAATGTCTTGAAAAATAATATAGAAGGAAACTAAAATTTATGTCAGTTTAAACTGAAAATGAATATGCTTGTTTTGAAAATAGTGAGGAAAACCATTTCAACACCAATTACTTATGAGGAGAGACATGTCTTTTAAGGTAATGATAACCTAGTATTGTGTCTTGCAGAATAAGGTAAAAATCAAAAGGAAAATTTGTCACAATTTTAATTTTTTTAAAAAAGATTATAAAGGTCAGTCTTAAAAGCTATGACACACAAAAATGTAAATAGGAACTTTGGAGAAATTTTCAGTGTACCTGAGAATTGAGGATAGACACAGAAACAGGTTGGAATTTCTCAGTAGGCATCTATCAGCATTTTAGATCCTTCTGTCTCCTCTCCCCTTTTTCTAAGTGACTTAGAAATCACATTTGCTTGAGTTTCAGCAAATGCCATATGTCTGTGTTGAGAACCTTGATTTCTAAGGATTAAATTAAAAGCATTAACATATCTGTGTCCACATTGTCTTGAAATAACTAGAAAGTTTCAAGTATATCTATTAGATATTATATATGGTTGGTATCTAATTAGTATATGTGACATATACTTAATAACCCCCCTGAAAAACTAATGAGGATGAAGAGACAGGAAATTTTGGTCTCTAAATGTAAGCAGTCACTACAATGTGCACCTTCTGCTTTGTTTTCTTCAAATTTAAAAGTAATTTAAGGTCATAGCGCTCCTGCCTTACGCCACACATTCCTGCCTTTCTGTGCCTCAGACAAACTGACAAATAATCCCACAAAAAAACCTCTTTGTGTTTTGCCTAGTTCCAGCACAAGAAAGATACAATAAATTATGTGACCATGAGGCAGTGGGAAGTCAGGAATAGGCTTTTTGGCAGAAGAACAATCTTAAATTGTCTTACACAGGTTACAAAACCGCACTTAGCTATCAGTGGTTCAATTTTGCCTATCTCTTTTTAGAGGCTTTGGAAATCTTCCCGAGATTTTAACATAATATACCGTCTCAGGTGTTGACTTTGCCCAGAGTTAGACATCTAACTATCTGTTGTGCCTTTGAAAATAGTTCTTTTTTGTTTTAGCATAATCTTAAAACAAACTCAGTAGAAAACTCTGGGATCCAGGGAAGCTTTTTATCATGATGACACAGTTTATATGTACTGTACGAGACTCATGTTTCCAAGAGCGATTAGGATGTTCTGAGTTATATCAATCTGTGTTTACATGTGGATATTTTTATTCGTGGATTTATTTTAGAATTGTACACTACATTGCAAAACATAATTGGCCTTTTTCCACCCAATTTAAATTCATTCGATGAATATATAAACTTAGCAACTGAGGTTTTTCAGTTACCTTTTGGATTTTGACTCCATGGGGAATATTCGTGTAATCTAATGTAGTTGTTTTGAATAACATCCTAGTTAGAGGCATAAAGTAGGCTAAAGTTAGGTGTCTACACTAAACAGAGGGACATAGACATTTCCAGAATATTATTCACACAAAATAAATTAGATGCCTGAAAACAGTTTGGATAAACATTTTCTCATCATTTAACTTTACTGTTCCCTTTGGATGTTCACATTTCTAAGTAAACTTGGAAGAAAATATGGTAAAAATCTTAAGTGTTCTTTATTATGTTCAGAGGGATAGCAGTGTAAGTCTACCTTACATTTCCCTACCTGTGCTTTTATCTAGGGAAGATACTGTATTTAGCAGGATTTCACTAAAATGTCTTGCTTATATAAATGCTCTGGCACTACCTATAGCCAAATGCAGTGGTAGTTTTAGGGTCAGAATATTGGCTACACCACTACTTGGAAAGAACATGTGGCTGTTGGTAACACAGAGACTGAAAGAGGAAGGGTCCTTCCCAGAGGATTGCTTTCTCCTCTGCCTTTGGGCCACAACAGTGCATCTGATGAACCCATAGGACAGTTCTGTAGGTTGTAAATGTTATCCTGCTCTCTCCCCCAGCTGTATGGAAAATATGTCAAAACCTATACAGGGAGTTCCTAAAAATCTTACCAAGCAGAAGTCTTAGTCTGTTTTGCTATTTATTTGTATTACCACCTTAGGATCACATGGGAAGGCTGTGGATAGAGCAGAACGGACTCTATACTGAATTTTGAACTGAGGGCAAAGTAGCATTACTTTTCAAATCCTCTTTCCTTCAAAGAGTCAAGTAGGTCATTGTGCTGAGCTGTGATTTTTATAAAGGTTTAAGGTACTTGCCTTCAAAGAAACAACATTAAGAGCTACTTGAATGATTAATGCTGTTTCAATGAAATCCTAAAATCCTGTAAATCTGTACTCATATTTTTACTGATTAAATGTATAGTGATTAATTGCCTGGATGAGATTTTTGCATTCCTCTCCAACATACTTGTAGGATGGTAACAGTGAGTCTCTATGGCAGAACAATATTTTAAGATCACTTTTAAGATAACAATGTCGTACATGACAACCTAGTAATAGAAAGTTAAACGAGAGGTAGATAATATTTTAATGTAAAATTTTTTAATCCGATAATCAAAATATTTACCATTCAGCTGAGATGAAGGAAAGAAGAGTAATAATACTTTTCTCTATTTGGACAAACACAGGACTCTGAACCAAGTTTTTGGAAGAGAGTATTTCAAGGTTGTTCTCTCTTAATCTCTTCTATTGAGATAGCTTTACAAAGTATTCCAATATTCCTGGATGCAGGAACTGGAAAACAGGTTTACACTTCTAGAGGACTGCTCAGAGGGCCAACACAGTGTCATTCTACCTCTTTTTATTTGTTTGAGCTGAAACAAATTATTGGTTCACTAAAACTTATATTGTTTTTAGGTCTGGTCATCAAAATGAAAATTCTGATATTCATGCAGTCCCAGTCATGCTGAAAAACGTTCCATCACACCATAATGATATTAAAACAGTAGAATTCATATGCTGTCTCATTATATGTATGTAAAATACAGGATTCCTCAACTCTTCCAGAAATAAGTGGAAGTGTTACCACAAATTCTTTTTCATGTGTGAAGATTTTACATTAGTCTGTATCTGAAAAATCAGAAAGGGAATAGGAAACTGTGATTACAAGAAGAGAACTCAAATAACATATTAAATCTTGGAAAGAATGTTTCTTTTTTATTGTGTCTAATATTAGTCTGAGAGAAAGGATGGGATACCTTTATTAAACTAAAATAAAGCAGCATTCATCCATAACTCTGAGTTTAATACAATGATTTCAAAGAGCTGCAAAGACTATCTTAAGTATATTTAAGTATATTAAGTATTTTGGGATATCTTCTAAAGCATGGTGGTTAGTAGTAATGTTTCTGTCTGACTCCATAGTCTTAACAGGAGTAGCTGCCTGTTACAATATCTGATAACTACATGTACTGTCCAAACAGCCTCAGCAGGCACTTCTTCCCAACACAACTCACAACATATTATTATCACAGCATTTTCTCCCAGTATTATCTCTCTCTGCTCTTACTGAAAAATAAAGTAGGGCAATATTCTACTTCAGTTGTCCAGTACAAAAAAAGCTATTGTATCTACCACTACAGTGGTGATGCAGTAACCTTGTGAACAGCTGTTGCTAAAGAGACACAGTTGGGAATTTTCTTAATGTTTTTCGTAGAATACACTGGTTTGTTGAAAGTGTAACTTTTTTTTTCCAAGATGGTAGGTACCTTTTTTAATAAGGCAAAGATTTCTAATCAGGGAGAAACAGACAGATACACTGACTCAGCTGGTTCATTTAGAATATTTAAATCCATGAGCTGAGTCTGGGGATAGATCAACATTTGATGTGCCTTTATTTCACTAAGTATTGTAGAACCATTTCAACTTGTATCTATAATTCAGAGTTTAATGGATAACACAGGGAGGCCCTCCACATGCCTACATGTAGAGCAGAGCATGGCACTGCCAGCCTACAAAGTAGCATGGACTAATCAAAATCTGGAAGCACTATGGTTGTGCTGCTGGACCTACACGGTTTACCTGTGTTGAGGACTGCAGTATGCTGGATTATCAGCACTGCCACTCTCTTTCGTGCCTACACTAGTTTGTGGTAGTGTCACTGCACTGTGCACCACATCAGTCAGGTCAGCTATAGCTGAGGATCTCTTCAGTGGTATAGAAAAAATCCTGCTGTGCACTGTGCCTTCCTGCCTTGATTTTCTTCTCCTACTCCCCACTCTTTTTATTTCTTTCTTTTTTTTATTTGAATTTTTACTATTGTTGTTGTTGTTCTCCTGGTTCAGAGCAAGAAAAGTTAAAGAATCTTGTAAAACTTCCCATGGATGAGAAAAGAGTTTCCCAGCCACTTCTGAACATTACAGTATTTGGAAGAGTAGGGAGAAGGTGGGAAATTGCTAAGGAGTCTGCAATATGTATTTATAACACAGGTATGTTAACCATAGATAGAAGTTTGATTGAAAGCATGGTTTAAGCATGAGAACTGCAGAGTGAAATCCTTAGAGCAGAATATTATCTTCTATATGTTGATGTAAACACATGGTGTCTGTAGACATTGTTGACATTGCATCTGCTGTATACAGTGGTTAGTAAAGACAGAAGATAACAGATGATAGCAGGTAACAAGTGGTGTATTCATCTCTACTCCACAGAACTTAAAAACTAACAAAAAGTCTTAAGATCTAAGCTTGAGGCTGATGCTCAGATGTCCTTTGCTTTTGAGGCTATGCCTCCTTTCAGGAGAGTACAGTCCAGCAACATCTTCCTTTGAAGACATACATGCTAGAAATGTTTAAACCCAGCCCCAAGGTAAAAAGGTATAAAACACAATGAAAGTACTAATACACAAAATGTACTGCCAGATCCTCCAAGAATTAAAGAAACTTTACAATGTCCGGTTTTCTCTACCTTTTCTGGCAGAGACAGAGCCTCTGTTTCAAGGCCTTTAAGTTTTAAAGCAAAGAACATTCAAAACAGGTATTTGCTAATTTTGATCAACTTTGACTTGACTGCTGTTTTTAAAGAATTATTGCTTTAGATCTCTGTTAGACAAAACATATACAAGTTAAGTGATTCTCTTAAGGACATACAATATATTCATGACACAGCTGGGAAGGGAATCTGAATCACCTGATTTTCAGAAGTAATATGTAAACAATAAATAAGTTCTTAGCATCTAAATTCTAAGCCAAGACTGCTTCTTGTCTCTGGTTACTTGTAAGAAGTGACACTATATATTGTTAAATGTTCCGTAATTTGACTGCTGGATGTCCTTTTTAGGCAGGCCCCCAGTAGTATTATTTCCAGCCTGCAACTGGTTTAAAACCTGAAGAACAATTGGCAGGATTATTTTTTTCACTTGCCATGTCCTTCTACCTAATAGCAGAATGGTATTCTACTTACAGGGATCCTAGTAATTAGTTCAGTGTTATTCTGTCATTAGTGTTTGTCTACTTCTCCATACCTTGCTAGAAAGTCAAGTGCCAAGAACATCTCTGGCTCACTGGTTGACTGTTTTTCTTTTGTAAAACCCAGCCTTCTTAGGCCAAGTGAAAACTCTTGGCATAGGCATTCACAGCCTTCAATTTTCCCCCTCCTCAAAAATATGCTCTTTTCTGAACCTTTAAGAGTGTCTTTCAAAGAATCAAGCCCTTTAAAATTAAATGGGGGCAAATGAGACAGGGACCCACCACCAACAGAACAACTGACTTGTTTTCTCTAGCTTTTAGCTAAAAGTTGAGACCTTAGCTTTGTTTTTCCCTTATCAATGCTTTGGCATGAAGCATCCAAAACATAGATTGCTGGACTTGTTCATGGTATTTCAAAGAGTGCAGCATTTGGGCCATACATTAGCAAGCAGGCGAATAATTAATAACAACACACGTGGAAGCAAATGGATGTTTTGCTTGTTGAAAGAGAATGAGAAACTCAGACAAAGGCCTGGGCTCTATGTCCTTGCCCTCCACAGCAGCAGAAGAAATAATGTTATGAATAGCATTTAACTTGAATTTGTAGCAAACTGCTGCTTTTATCATAAACAATTGCCAGATGGTATATATTATCTTCCTTTTTTCTCCTTTCACAAAAGCAGCATTAATTGCAGAGCAGCCCAGGGCTCCACTCAGCTCATCAGTGTGATAACACTTCATGACCCTGATTAGCCGTCAGTCTACTCAATTAAAAAGATCATTTAGACATTCACCCAATCATTTGCCTATCGAGCCACCTGGGCCTCAACCAGGGGCTCCATTTTTAACATTCTCCTGCCCTCTCTCATCTCGCCTAGCTTTTTTACATATCTCCAAAAGACGTAATTGAATTAAATAAAGCGTCTCAGGGGCAGCTGCAACATCTGCTGTTTGTGGTATGTCAAGCCTTCAGCATTAAAAACAGTTACATATGCTCCAAATTAGCAGGTCGCAGAGATGAAACAGTCGATGATAGTGTTTTTGTGCCAGCGTGAGAAGCAGCTCACAGCTGTGTGCAATTTACAATTAAAGGCTTTATCAGAGCTCAATTGTACTAGTGAATCAAGTGGTGAGAGGTCAGTTAGTGAATTAGACCAATTAGAGCTTGTACAGTTAAATTATCTGTCTTATTACCTACTGATAAACAGCCTTGTCATATCTTTACTCAGATGATGAAGCTTAGAAGTGCTTTGTGAGGTGATACTGTACTTTTGTGTGTGTAATGGAACTCAGTAGATTAGCAAAGTTAGTCTGATGCAACAAGCCTACAGCAGGCAACTTCTTAAAATGGAGAGGAAAAACCCCAAACACCTGCAATTAGAACCTTTAAGCAAAATTAAGTTAGAACATGAGTTAAGATTGTAAATGTTGGCTGTATTTCAAGATGTATTTTTCTGCTTGGTAAAGTCTAACTTCATAAAGTTAACAGAGGGGAATGTTATGTGTTTGATTTCTGGAGATTTTTTAATTACTGTCTCTCTCTCTCCTACTCTGAAGGAGGGATGGGAGGCAAAGTACAGAATTTAATAAAGTTGGGTTCTGATTTCATACTGTAAAATAATGCAGTAATAATGGACAAAGAAACTGCTCCTTCTTAGTCTCAGGATTTACATGGTTCCGGAAAACATCACTTAAATCTGGATGCAAGTGACTGAAGATGGGTGAGCTTAACTAAGGTGAGTCACTAAAGCCTTTTCAGAAGTATTATGCATACAAGTGTGTCAGTTTACAGATGGGTAGTATTAAGGATCTGTTATTGCCATGTCATCCTACTGTATGAATGAGACACGAGCTGCATCAGGTACTGCAATGCTAAATTTTTAGGCACCTGGCCCTAAGAATGAGGAACTTGCTGTCAAGAGCCCTATACAATTTGGGGGGTGGTGGGGATTAAGATTAACCATCATACTGAAAAAATGACCCAAACTTTCACCAAGTTGCATGGCAACTTGAGAGTGCTGCATGGCAAATTCTGCCTTTCTAAGGCAACACTGTCTGAGGACCAGAAGTCTCAGAAAGCTTCCCTTGAAAGGGGCTATCTTTGCTTTTGAAAATTAAGTAAGGCTCATACCTTTCTTTTAAAGTACAGTCAAGCAGTGATAACATGGAGGTGGCATTCTCTTTTTAGAGAGAGTCCTAGAGATTAGATCATCTGCTCAATTCTCTTCTCTGCAGAAGATAATAAATGATGTGTTAGGCCATAAGAATGGACTAAAAACATGCCTGATGGTATAACCCAGCAGTCAGGGAATTTGGCTTAAAGAAGCAGCATGGAGTCCATCCATTCTCAAAGTTGTTTTTCAGTCTTTCACATCATTGTGTCATTGGATAAAAGGCGTAAAAGTTATGCAGCCCTGTAAACCAGTGTCCTGAATCACTGTTCTCTTCATTCTTCACAGTAGCACAGCTTCAGGAGGAAGGGTGGTGAACACCCTTGTAGGCATTTGTCTACATGGTGAATAAGCTGGCTTGTAGGCCATGAGACAGTAGGATAGTTAGGACACTTCAGGGAGAATCAGGGTTAAATCTTGGTGAGCAGAGGAGGATGTTTTACTTCAAGGTCTGTAACTGGAGACTGCTCTAAGTAATTCTTCTATGTTGTATGCAGCTGGGCTGTTTTAAGTATGTTCAGAGGATATTTACCAGACCCAAATTTAAACTGAGATTAAATGCTAGTCAATTACTAAATGGAGATTTGGTGAGCGTGAGTGTTCTTTGATTGCATGCTAATATTTTGTTGGTGCAAACATACATTTTTGGAACGGGCTTTTGATCATGTTTAGTACATAGCTTCTATGTATTCAGGCATACAGATTTTGTAAAATGAGGGGGGTAAGTTTCAAACAGATGTCTTGAGATGTCTTATTAAAGATTGGGTTTGAAATAAATGAAGAAGGTTGTGATGCTGGCATTGATGGGGGTCCCAACCAGTTTCTGCCAACAAATAATGTTGACTCATTTTCCACAAGTTTGGACTTGCATTTAAAGAAACTTTAATCAGCATGTAAATGGCCCTCTTTGAAACAACAAATTTCACATTTTAGTATTTTCCTGAAGTGCATCAACCTCATTGCCAATCTTCAAAAGTTTAAAAAAAGTAGTTGAAAGAAAGAGAAGTTTTTGAACTTGAGAATGAAAAAAGAAAGAAAAATAATGGTTTTGGAGTACAAATGAACACGTTTTTTCAACACTCTTATCCTTCCAAGTAGTAGAGGGTATTTAGTTCCTTCCTCAAGGGAAGGAGAGAAACATGGCCTAAGTATTCTCAAAACTGCTGAGATTTGAATGTACAGTGTATACTTGGTCAGGACCCTGATCTCTCCTACAGTGTACATGCTTCTGGCAATTATCGAAATTCTTCATCCTCTCCTCCTGTTGCAGTCTTCCAACTTCTGAGTGACGTTTGCCCTTGATAAGTCCAGAGTGAAAGTCAAGCCCCAGACATCATAATTTTCTATTTTTAAATACTAAGTTGTAAATGCAGTCAGGTACATTAGAATTATTTTTGCCATGAATGTGAGAAAGAATGGCTCACAGTAAACATTGAAACAATGAATTAGAGGGGGTTTTTTTATTCTTCCCTTCATTGTATGACAATTGATAAATTACTTCAGTCCCATTTTTAAAAGTCGTAGGAGTTTCTGTAGCTTTCTAAAAAGTGATTTTGAATTTTAAGTATCTTTTGCCTTCCAACAGAAGTTAAGTCCCTGTGTATGTTGCTCATTATTAAGCATAAAGATGACATTACTTCATCTAAAATAGGGGAAAAAATAAGAAAGTTGTTTAGAGTTAAGATATTGCAATAACAAGACCATGTTATGTTGACAGACTGATTTCTTGAAAATTCTATTGTAAGTACAAAATCAGTTTAGGGAAGATACAAGATCTAAAAAGAGACACAGTCAGAGTTATCAGGGAATGATAATTACTATTTATCATCTGTTTGCTGAGAAAACAAAAACAATAAGGCCCTGTGAGCCATGACACACACTTGTGTACCTGAAAGAGTCAACGGAAGTGCTCTCTTTTTCCTGGCTGATTCCATTTAGCCAGCATCTGTCATTGCAGTACAGCCTGTCTGCCTGCCCTGTAATAGACCCACAGGGCTAAAACTGCTCTGAATTGCTCATGAGCTGCAGCTGACTTCACTCGCTGGCCGGGTATCTCTCACCTGCACAACCCAACAACAGTCCTTCTCAAGAGTGCATTACAGAAACTTGTTTGGGACAGTTGAATATTTAAGGACTAGTATATGGTGATGAATACAAATGTTTGAAGAAGTGAAGCACAAATGATGTAGTGACATTTGTCTTGTGGGAACAAATATATCATCCACCCAAGGAGTGGTGCTTATATGCTCACAGTAGACTTAGTTTTTACAAATGCTGTGAGTTTCTTTTTTAAGTCTCTGCTTACCCATTTCCCAAACAACACTACCACAGAGAACATATGAATATTATGTAGTAAAAAGTACAATAAAATACAATAAGACACTGAAGCAATTTGGTTCTGATACATGTATTTCTCTGGAATGGTAAACTGGGACTTACAACAATTTGTTTTCAAGTCTATTTTCACCCATTACACTTTGTTAACAGTATATCTTCATGAAACCTCAGCAATATCCCCTTTTTTTTTTTCCACACACATAGACACACTCTCTCTCCCTCTCCCTCCCTCTCTGCACCCCCCCCACCCCCAAATCCTTACTTTTTCTCTGGCATAAAATTCTTTCATTTTGTGTAGCAAATCTGAGCTGTCTGAGGTGTTGTGAGAGCAGTCTTTGTTTCCACCACCTATAGGCATTGATTCATGACTATGAATAGCTTTCCTTTTCAAATAGCCATAGTGGTTCCTTCGATTGTCCTTTCTACCCTATCTTCAGAGTTTCCTGCCTTGTTTTAGCTGTTAATATAGAGGCAGATAAATCACAATTTACAATTCAGCTCATTCAGTTAAATTAACAATTTCATTGTTTTATTTAAGACACAGGCCACAATCTCTGTTGTTTCTCTGGCTGCTAAATGAGCACTTTACCTGTCCTTACATAACAGACAGGGGTAAGAACCACAGTTGTCCCAAAGTAATTATTACCAGTGATAGATCAGAGACCTTAATTTCAGTCTCCAAGACTGTTTCCTGTTTTTTTTTTTCTTAAACATCTCAAGGCACTGGCAAATCTCATACCTATTTTTTGTCTATATTATTTGCAAGTATGGCTTCCCTGTCTTTGCACTACTACCTACACATGTTGTTTGTATTTTGTTAGTAACATACAGTTTGTGTCAAGGATTAATAAGTACAGGAATTAGTGAGGAAATTAAGTTGTATAGAAATCCAGAGCAGAATTTGTTGGTAAGCTTCTGGAAATAGTTGGCCAGTGGTCAGTGCCAGAGGTCTATCAGAAGTGGTGAGTTTCCATTGGAATGGTTTGGAGAGGAAATGCAGGAGCTCAAAAAGATACTAGAAGTAGTATTAGTTGTATTTTTAAATTAAATATAGGTAAAACAGTATTTCTAAACTGCATCATTGTTACAACAAACCAAGTAGATACCAACAGCTTCCTCTGAAATAGGAGAGGCATTACCTACTTCTGTGGAAGCAGCATAGAGTGTTTCAGTCTTGATAAGGCAGGCAGAAGCATATCAGCTCTGAATTTCCAAACTGTGTTTATGGTTTCTTCTTATCTATTTCTGTTCCTTTACTTATTCCATGAAAAAATACAGAGCAAATCATCCGCCTATACTTAATCAGTCCCACCAAAGCAATCTCTATTAGTTGAAATAGTTTCATAAGGTGTGAAAGTAGGGGAGTTGCTTAAAAATCTTGCAGATTTATTGTCTTTCTGATTTGCAGACATCTAAGTAACTTTCAGTGCTTACACTTCTTTCTTTTTCCCTGGTCATTACTGAATATGGAAGGTGCATCAGAGGGTGATACAGTTTGTTAGAGAAAGCTGTAAGTCTCAGGGTAACTAGATGAAAGCGTAAATACAGAATAGATAATTCAGGGAATAACTTGCCTATATGTTTGTAAAGTGCATTTGGATATACTAAAAATGTATGGGGTTTACTGCCATTCTTTGACTTAAGACCCTGTCCAGCTATTAAAAATAAAAGAAAAAGACAAATGGAAGAATGAATCAAAAGAGGTCTTTGGACTTACACCATACTTTTTAGATCTAATCCTTCTTAGAATGCTTCAGTTAATCCTATAAAAATCATAACTATTCAGTGCTATTTACTGTATTTACTCTCACAGGGAAATAGCTTCACATTGTATAATTATTTTTTTTTCCTAGTTATTTGCTTGAGAAGGAAATCTCCAACTCTCTTTGTTAATTTAGATAAATGTGGGTTTGGGGTTGGGTTTTTTTTTTAATAGGCACAACACCAGACCTTCATATTGCTCATGAAAGATTAATTCTTGATCCATTATTATTTTTACTCTGTGTTAATAATGTATTAGAAGTGCTTATTGCATATCTGTGGATGTATAGATGGGTACACTTTGGTTAGACCAGTCAGAAGTGTTGCTGAGATCACCCTCACTCCAATGGATTCTAATGCTTATTGGTTTCATGTTTTAAGAAAAATGAGTCAGTGCATGGAGGAATTTTATTCAAGATGTACTTATTAGATGTGTTGTCTTAGTGAAGATTATACTTTTGGTATTGATCAAACCACTCTTCCCTGGTGTACAAATGATTAATTCCCTATTAACTCCTAAGATAGGACTAACCCAAAGAGTACATTTTAACAAGTGGCACTGCTTCCTCCAAAGTGCACACAAAATCCCTGTATTAAAAGTAACTCCCCAAAAGGCTTTTGTGTGCATTTGTTACCTGCTTACCTTGATGTGTTGTTTCTCCTGACATAACACTTTTTCGTGATTTTGCTGTATAACTCCGCTTTATTCTTCCTTTAAGTGATACCAGTTATGCGCTCCTTGCATTTTTTATATCCCTTCATATACTGGTATCTTTAGAGCTGGTTTTAAAAGGTAGGTGAAACATTTTAAGTTTAAAAAAATGGTGATTCTGCAAAACTTTGCTGATGTTGGAAGTTTCTGCCTATCTGACCCAGGTTAATTAGTAGCCAGTGGGTACAACAGGTATATAAATACCACAAGTCCTGGCACTGACTAAGTCAAACAAACTTGTGAACATGTGTTTGTGATTCTTGAAACAAAGTGTCTTGACTGATGGCTATTCTCAGTGAGACTCTTTCAGTTGCACCTGTTGGAGAATTTTATGAAGCCAAGAGGAGAACCTGTTCTCTAGCCAAGTGATTTAACATTTTATGTAATCTTTGAAGGACCCAGGGTGGTCCAAGTACTAGCACTAATGAGAATTTTGTCATGCAGATCTCTAGCAGGAGAATGAGAGGGTCTTAATTCTAAGTAGTTTACTGCTCAGTGATCTTGTCTTGCCGAGGGAGTGACAGAGTGGCAAAACTGCAACCTCCACCTCTGTGCATGTGTCTTTATGTATATATGGGAAATTTCAGAAAGGTCGTGACTTCATACTCCTGCAGCATAGGAAAAAATAAACCTGAAAGTATCATCAAATATGAAGACTAATACTTTCAGATGCAGGCATATTTCGCAATTGCTCATCAGTTTGCCACACATTAGCTGCTGTCTGTAAAGCCGTTCCAACAAGATGTGTGTTTAGAAGAAAACGATCACATAAGTAAATCTCTAACACAATATACAACTTGATTAGTGCTATGATTAAAATTCTTTGTGTGCCAGTCTCTGTAAGATTTAGTTTTTAATTACTTAACTTCTCTAAAAAGTATCTCAACTTGACATCATTTCTCTATTATTGGCCACAATCACGTCTTCACAAATTACAGTTATCTGTGAATCTTACAAGCATGCACTTTTGTCTTTTCTTACAGAACATGAATGAAGCTGTGAGTTAGTCTGAACCTATTACCAATTACTGTGACATCTCATGAGATGCTAACACATTAACACATTAAAATCAGGCTGATTACTAAGTCAAGCTCCTTTCTGTGGACATTTTTGTGTGAGGCTTCTAGCTAGGATCCCTAGCTAGGATTATTTGAGGGCATCAAAGAATTAGTGCATCCTGCAGCAAGAATTAAGTAAGCACAAATCAAGATAGATTTACAGTGACATTACAGAGAAGTAAGGGAGTGCCATTTACTTACATTTATGTTTTAAATTTTGCATCATCCCACTTTTTTCTGACAAGCTGCTTACCATATCTTATTGTTTTAAAATGCCAAGACTGAATACTACTGGAAGTTTTAGATAATATACTTCTTGAGTTAATAATGACCCTGTCTTATGTGTGGAATATTTCTAGATGTGAATTAAAATTAAGTATGTCCTAATTTTAATGACAAACATTTTGAACAGTGTCAGTTTTCTATATTCAAAACTTTTAACACAAGAAGTTTAGAACTGGTTTCATAATCCATGACAAATAAATTGGGAGACACAATAGTAATGCTTACTCGTTTTGAACTTTGTCTCCTGAATATTGTTCTCTGGTTTTAGCCAAATATTTTCTATAAATAACAAGAATGTGGATTGTTTAAAAATATTTCAAATTAACTTTAAACATTCAGATTATCTTGACTAGACAACACTATTCTGTTTTTTAGTACTCTGAATATAACCTTTAAAAGTCTGCTTCTAGAGAAAAAATTTGCAGTTGTGAATTTCAGATAAACTTCCTGAAATGTTCCACATGCTCGCTTAAAATGTTACAGTTTGACAATCATATTTTAACATACTGTGAACATAAAAGATAGAAGATCAATATGAAAAGTCAAAATAATAGTCAAAAAAAGATACATAAAAATTGTGTAAGATTTTTTTATATATATTTCAGTGTTCATCTAATTTATTTGTCTTTTTAATGGTAGAAAATAACCCAAAATATCTTTAAAGTCTGCTTACATTAAATTAATTTAATGTAAGCTTAATTAATCTTTACTGAATTTTCTGAAGTGAATATATGATTTTTTTGAACAGGGAAACACAAATCTTGATATAAAACTTTTCCATAATGAAGGAGACTCTTCAAGGCATCAACATGTCCCCTGCTTTATCTGTAAAATAGTTCAAAGAAACCTGGTTTTTGACCAGAACTGATCTGTAAATCAAGCTTGCCCACTGTTCAGCATTGGCAGTAGGAGAAGCCTACAAGCCTGGTCACTAACTGTGGTATGCTCCTCTAACACCCACAATCAACAGATGAGGGACAATAGAGGATGCATCCCCACCTATTCCCTTTAGTGTCTGCTTTTGAACCTGGCTGTCCATCTGATTGTTTAATTTCTTCTTGAATGTGTTATTTGGTCCAACTCTGTCTTTGACACCAAGTTACACAATTGTTACCCTTTGTATAAAGAAGTACTTTCTTGTTTTAATCCAAGCTGCTACAAGTTTCAGCAGGTAATCCTGGCTCTAGCTAGTTAGGTTGTCTCTCTGTCAACACAGCTGTACCATGGCCTTAATCACTTTATTTGTTCTTTATACTTTTTTTTGACTCCACTATGCCCCGCAGATATGGAGAGCAGTACTGCATGCAGTTATATAGCAACAGTATCATGCTTTCTGCCCATTCTCAATTATATTCTTGATGATGCCCAGCACTTTATTGTTTTTCTTTTTGGCAGCTGTTGGACTTTGAGCCAACGATTTTAGAGAACTGTCCACAATGGTTTTGGCATCTCTCTACTGAGTGGTAAATCTCTGTTATGAGCTTTTCAAGTACCTAATAGTGAGCATAGAGCTTAAAGAAGCTAAAATACAGAACATTGTCACAGGGAAAGTCTAATGACTGCAAGACAGATTTCAACAGTTTGTTTGGAGGGGGGTTTACAAAGGAACCCTCTGCACCCTCTGTAAGCAACACTTTTCCTTCTAAGGGTACAATTTAGATGGCTAACATACCAGAGTATATGTATATCTATACATATAAGGCTGTTCCCTGAGGAACCTGCACAAAAATTATTTGACATTTATTCTGATGAAATTTTCAAGATATTAATACAGAAATCTTCTATTTGCTTTCTGCACAGGATGAATGGCACTTGCTGTGGCCACATTATATCATAATACAGCAGTGGGTCACTGATCTGTGTTTTGAAACTGGAGGATCAATTCAATGCAAATATCACAGAATAATTGCTTAACCTATCTTCCCCCTTGTTCAGAGCACTTCAGTGTTAAGTATAAAATGAGCCAGGGTTATAATTTCTGGCAAATCAATAAAACCAAAGGATTTGTGACCAAACCCTTAATTGTCTTAACAAGAGCACGTATGACTCTCAAACTAATGAATCATCAAGTATTATTGGCTTCTTTTCCCCTTAAACCTTTTGAATACTTCAGATTTTTAAATAGAAGAGTAAATGTTATGTGTGTTAACAGCTTTGCAAATTAGCTATGACTTTGTACTTTGAACTGTGACACTTGTTACTGGACTTTGTCCTGTCACTTCCATTCATCTGTGACAAATGTGTCTGGATCAACTGATTCTGCTTTTTTGGTGGGTTGTTGCTTGGGGGTTTTTTATATCTTCAGTGTGTACAATAGAAGAGATTAAGTCATTACTAATCACATCCACCATATAGATAAGTGTATCTTTCCTAATACTAATTTCAGACACTTGACAGTGACAAGTTTATTCAGATTAAGTGTAAAACATATGAGTTGGGGTAAACATACCTGTGTCTGGAACTCCTGTAAGAGCATCTATGTTGTGTGGAAACTGCTCCTTCAAAAAGAGGTATGGCCTTCATGCTCAGAAAATCATATTCACACCCATACAAGTCTTGTAACAGAACTGGCAGTGATCCTTCATCTTACTGCTGAGCTGTAGAAGAGGGCAAAGGAGGAAGAGGAGGAGAAGATCATTTTACAACAATAAGAGAATGCAATTATTCTTTCCAAAGTTGACGATGGAGGTGATGGTTTGTTTCTTCTACATGGCATTTTTATTTGCAGCTTTCATTTCCCTGGGCCCAATTAAAAAATGCAACCATACCTTTATTTTTCTTTAAACAAGTGCTTAAATGTCTTTTAGTAGGATTTTCCATATTTACTAAAACTAAAGTCATGGGCTATGTGCTTTGATAATTAAGTGCACACTGCCAAACTAGGGCCTCAATGTGTGCTCTTGTCTTTAAGAAGCCTTCTCTTAAACCTACTTTAAAATGTTGATTTTAACTGATTTCCAGTTGGACTGGATCTAGCATAATACCAAAATATGTGCTAAGGTCTTCAGCAAAGTACTTAAGTCAGTGAGAAGTTACACCTCTAGGGACACTACAGAGAAGATAATATGAAATGCTTTATACATAGAGATGAAAGATTTAGATGTCATTGCACTGATGAACTTAGAAGCAGTGCACAGAATAAAGCATAGCAGTGATATGATTGGCTCATTTAGTTTACCTAGAAGACTAGTTTGCTTTCAAAATAGAACAATAGAACAATCCCATTCTGACTAATAAGCTAGAAAGTAAGCTCATCTCATTATCTTTACTGACATGAATCATGTAATTAATTTCACTGAGGATTTTTGCTCAAGGAAGTATCATTCCTCAATTTATAGTGTAAATTTAGGCAGTAGTAAAACTTCCAGATGAAACTCCAAATGCAATTAACACTATAGGTAGTTTGAAACACTAAAGACATCTAGTTCACATTTTATCAACTGTTGAAATTCAAAGCTCATAAAGGTCTCATCCTGCCATAAACTGTTCATGCTTAATTCTTTTCAGTGTCTACCGGACACATTCACTCCCAGGCAGATGATACATAATTATCTGGTAAGGAATCTGCTCTATTAAAGACTCCACAGTAAGACTTTACCTAAGAACTCATAGTACAGTGGTATGATCCAGATATGGCAAAGATCATTCATTATTGGTCTGATTTTGCAGGACAACAGACAATGTGAGTAACAATGTAAGCTGACACTGTAAATATATCTAGAAATGTTTCTCTAAAAGTCCAGGCCAGCTTCCTATTATTCATTGCAGAATATTGCAGAGTGGGAGCCTGCAAATTTCCAAGGTAGTTGAAGAACTAAGAAATTTTGTGAAGAACTACGCTAAAATACCATTGCTATAATAAGGAAAGACATAACCTCGTAATCATAAATAAACCATGAAGGTCATGGTCAACACACAGATGACAGAATGCAACTGAAGGACCACTTCAGTCAACTCAGCCTCAGGCACTGGAGAAAAATTGTACTTAAGTGTACTGAGATGTCAGAAGGCAATAAAGAACCAGAAATACCATCAACTTCAGGATGACATTCTCAGAAACCTGAACTCTAAGACCATTGATCTTATGTGTAAAGGCAGGCAGAAAATTATTGCAGTTGACAGAAACTGTGAATTTGAAAGACAAATCTTAATCCTAAATCAGAAATAATGAAACTAATAGTCTTCATGAGCAACGTACTGTACATACATATAACATCAATGAATACAAAACACCAGTGCAACAGAGAGTTAAAAGTAAACTGAAAATAATCTGATGACAGAGGTTAGTAAAAGATTTGGTATGAATTATATACTTTCAATGGCAAAAGTAAAACATTTAAAAGAGAAAATCTTGAACTGCTGAATGACATCCAGATTGTTATGTATCTGGAAGTGTCATTGCTAGTCCCACAAAAACAATCTTCTAAAAGGGGTTAAAAGGTATTTTTAATTTTTCATCTATAATCAGATAAGCTGCAGATATAAATGACATTTTTAATATAAAACTATCTGGGAAGATCTTTAACACATTTTCACCTGCTGAAAACTGACATTTGGTTGTTCCAAGTCAGTTGACTTACAGTGATGTACATTGGCTAAGCATCTGTCACTTTCATTTTACCACTCCCATCTTCAAACTATTTCCACTGAGGATTTCAGGTACAGGAAAACAGAAACAGTTTTTTCAAAAAGTTTTTTCAAAAGTTTCTAATATTTAAATGGCAGTATGTATTTATGTAAGAGTTTTTGTAGAAACATTACATTGCTTATATATTAATCTCAGTATAACCATTGAGGGAAAAAAAAAAAGCTAAAACATCACCTGCTGTGACAGTGAGCCTGAATTTTCACTCCCTGATAGCTATTATATTTGCAGCAGGACAGTGTGTCTTGATATTTCTGTAGCGAAGACCTTTGCAGTTCCTGCATGCAATAACCAGAGTATATATCTCCCAGTCTCTTTCTCTTATGTTTATTGCAATGAGATGTGTGCAACCTTTGATTTGACAACACAAATAAAATAAGCATTTAGGAAACTTTAGAAGCCAGTAAACACAGTTCAGATGTTGTGGGTTTGTTTAAATAACTGCATTTAACTATAACATCATACTTTTCAGAGATTAATGATTAAATGGACTTTAGGTTCTACCTCTTCTCATCTCTACATTTTAATTAATCCAAATAGATAATATTAGTGCATTAATTTTATAGAGTTCATGCAGCCAAAATTTCACTATCAGAATTGTATGCCTCAAAAAAAGTAGAGATTCTGTAAAAGGGGAAAAAAGTGAAAAGTATGAGCTTTAATTGCTGCATATTTTGTCTTAGTCATATATGCACAAATATGATTTTTTGTGGGTTTTGTGCTTGTGTTTTCTGAAATATTTTTTAAAGCATCTTTGCTTTGGTAGCTGAATTTAATTTCTTATCTATTGATGTTTTAAGTACATACAGTAGCAAAAATATTCAATCTGAGCTTGCAAAGATAAGTGACTTACTGTTTTACTACTAGAGATTTGATAGAATTGTTAAATGAACTGTTTTAAAATTACTTTAACAAAACAGGGGTGATTTTTTTTTAAATTTCATTGCTTCAAATGATTAAGTTAAAAAGAATACTCCCCAAATATTGAATGAAAAGTGATTGTAGAAACAAAATGCAAAGGAACTGCAGAAAATTTATACTTGGCATCAAAATCGGTGTCTTCGAGAAGACCAGCAGATTAAAAGCTGTGACCCCCCCCCAGTACACTTCATCAGGTGTTTCTCATAACAAAGAAGAATACTGCTTGGTATGAGCTGTGCAGAATGATTGCAGAACCATTGTCAAGCCCTGTACTGAAAGCTAATCAGCACAGTTCAGTCAACAATCACTAGATGGAAGAAAAGCTGAAAGTCCTGCAATTATGCAATCGTCTTATATATTGAAAGAACTACTGTCCTACACAGAAACAGAAAATTGACAGTGCATTTGCAGTGGACAAAACCAGCTATTCCTCATTTTCCACATTTCCGTTTTTTCTGGTGTAGGTTTCTTATTACATTCACAGTGTCTTGGTGTGCAAGTCTAATTTCACGGGGAAAAAATTCTCAGAAATATTAATGGATTGTTGCTGGAAAGAGAGGGAAGAGGTAAAATAAAATAAATTCAGGTCAACTTGGTGATGCTAAACAAGAAGTGACTGACCTATGAAGCTTCACTCAAGTTGCTTTAGCTATCAATACTGAAAAAATATGAGTATTAGAAAATTTATTCCTGTGTTTGTGTTAGCCTAACAAAATCTGGTCCTTGCCTGGAGTTAAAGGAAACACTTTATTTCTAAGCATCTAAAAATTCTGTAAGCTAAGAGACGCATTGTAGATGCTATGACAGCTAGAAATACAACTGAAAATAAAACACATGTTCATTTCCCAACACCATTTTTTTTCAGAATAAACTCTCTAAACTGAGTTTTTTTAACTTTGCTGTTTAAACACGGTCTGTTTGTTGAAAGTCACTAAAGGACTAATAATCGCCTTGTATGCTTTGGTTGACCAGTTGGCTACAAAACCAGAATACTCCCTATTGTCCATGCCAAAGTAAATGTTTTGAAACTGTATCAGGATCCAGTTCTGGTTGAAACTGAAAGAATGCAGGAGAAACTAATGTGCTGATAGGTCTCTCCTGACTTGCAACTCACATTAAACTTTTCAGGGTCTTAATGAAACTCATTGGATCTGCCCCATCCATAATCCTTTTGCAAATCAAGATCAGAGAGTTCAGTGGCTGCTCTGACAGGAGTGAACAAGAGGCCATTGAAAGTCAGTGCAAGTAACCTCACTGCCTCTTGGCTTTGGCTCAGGCTCATCATGCAGGATCTTTATAAGTCACCAAGCTAAACCCTAACCAGAAAATGAACCTCCAAAACTAAATAGCTCACCGGAGTCAATATTTAATGAAAAAATGCTAACACCCCTTCCCAATCCCCCAGACCTCCCTGTGCCCCCCCCTCACCCCCGCCCCCAAATGTCATTATGTCATCTCAAATATTTGAGAATTGATTCTGGAATGAAATTATTTTTGATCTGTTGATTCAGAAGGAATTAGGTTTGGTCTGCTTTCATCTGGGTGAAGAAAGAAGTTCTCTGATTTTATTCATCTCCACAGGTAGAACATGAAGATCTAAGGTATTCCAAAGACATATGAGCATATTTTTACTTTTTTTAACAAATTCACATCAGAACAACTAAACAAAAGAGAAATTAATAGAGTCTGATCATATCTTTAAAAACAAGAAATTGTTTGAAGGTTTTTGTAAGGAAATTAGATGAATGTGAGACTCAACTGAAAAGAGAATTGCTCAAGTAATTTGACTATATGAAAAAAGAAAGAATTTATCAGAAAACGGAATGCAAAATGTATATAATGTTGATTTATTGCAAACATTAACTAAAGGACTCAAAATGTTCTCCATAAAATGCACCTAGAAAATACTTTGCAGCTTCAATATTATTTCACTCTTCCTATTACCAAAACTGAAATTAATCTCCTGTCAAAGGTTTTCTCTTATTCCTTACTTTAGTTTTCTCAATATGACAGGACTTGGGTTTGCCAACAGAGGGCAATAGTCAAGCTAGGAAAGACTGCATCCATCATTTTTGCAACTTCTAATGAGTCAGAAGGACACATAGAATCCTCATCTGCTTTTATGGATATTGCTGTGTAATTGCAGTGTAATTATGGCGCACAACAGCTTCAGAAAATTATCTTTGAAGAAAACAGCTGGTTCTCTTTAACAAACAGAGATGAAATCTTGTCAATTTAAAAAAATCCAAAGGAAAAATACTAAAAATATATGCCAATAATAAACAGGCAACAAAAAAAAAAAAAAAAAAAAAGAACATAAAAAATTGAAATGGATAAATCAGAGAAACTGCTATGAAAAATAAGATTAAAGTATAAAACATTAGAAAATTACAATGATGTGAATGTGCTTTCATTATATGTTTTTATATTACAAAGCAGACAGGCTCATTGAAAAGATTTTCATTTTCCTTCTTCCACTTGTGTAGTACGTAAGACCCTGATCCTGACAGCCCTGCTCTCCACTCAGCAGAAGAAATCCCCTTGGTTTCAGTGGAATTTCACAGCCTGATAAGGCCAGCCCCAAGCCCTGTGCTGTAGCTCCAGAGCCGCAGAACTCGCCAAGCCTTGCTCTGCCAGATAAATACCGACAGCTTCTGCTGGGGGAGGCAAGGATGGGGGGCCAGGGTGCCAGTGCCTGGGGCCAGGCTTGAGTGGGTGGCTGAAGGGAGAGGAGAAGCTGTGGGCAGAGCTGGGTATCAGCCCTGCAGCTCTCAGGAAGTGCACAGCAGCCCTGGGGAGAGAGTGTGTTGCAGGGAGTGGAGCTTGCAAGGAGCAGTTTTTAGCAGCCAGTTGGGGAACGGGACCAAACCGCCTCCACCGCAGGCCTGGACGTACACCAACTGACATTAGCTAAGGAAAGTGGATATGGATTTGATGCACTTCTGTAATGTGGAAACAATAAAAAAGAGAAAGGAACTTTGCAAAACAGTTTTTACTGATTACAGCAAGTTTTTCCAAGACTTTTGAAATCTCTATAGATATATAAATAAAATTATTATTATTTAATTAAACTTTACTAAAAATTAGTACTAAATAGCAGTTAAACAATACATCCATAAACATATGTCATATGGCAATGCTCTGTAAGCCCTAGGGCTAGGAGCTTTCAGTACTAAAGATCTTTATTTCCATATGGTAAAGTGGGTGAACTGAGGGGATGGTTTTATCTCCCATAGATTAAGTTGTGCATGTGCTGTGTGGCTCTTCTGTTGGTAATAGGTAGACAGATAAGAGGAAAAAATGTACATCATACCAGCTGCAGTATCTGTGTGCCACAGTTGCATGATCAATTTCACAATTCGTGAAGTAAATCAGACTACCATGTTACTGTAAAAGCTGGCAGAGGAACTATCTAAGACTCATTTTGGAGTTTTAGAACCAAACTCAAAATAGTTATTGATCAGGGAGAATTAACTGTATTAAACTTGAAAGCGTGTGGCCAATGTTAGGCAGAGAAACTTTATTTGGCATATGGTATGATCTGCAAAACTTTGAAAAGGGTTACAATTTGTTTATCAGAATCATATTTTAGTAATTCTTAATTTGCACATATTTAGAAATTTTATGAGCACTTGAAATATACATCAATTCTGTAGACTATGTCTGTATTACATTATGAAGCATCATTTGTGGGTCCCCAGTTAAGGATGTGCTTTGAACTTACAATAGGGTTATTAAGGTATAATGATACATTTGCAGTCAATTTAACAGAATAACTAATAATAAATTAAACTCACAGCATATGCTATGTGAAAAAATTAACATTTCTGAAAGAACTATTCAATTTTCTTAATGGTGCATGACTTTTTAGCTTCTTGCATTCCGTTTCCTTGTTTGTTTAAATTTTGTCAAAACAGTGATTAGGCTGAAGAAATCCTCAAATCAGAGACAGAGTTCACTGTTGCGTATGTGTATTGTTCTCTGTGTCTGATGCAGTGTAAGACTTGCCCAAATATTTGTAAAGGCTAGTCTCTAACAGTTGATCCACTGTGTGGACAACATCATTGCTCCATGGAATGGAAGTTTTCATTTAGTTCAAGAGCTTTGAACAATGTTGGGAGTGGAGTGTCGGAAGTATGGACAGCTAGAAATAGAGATGCAGTGCACTGAGCCGAGGCTCATGTTTGTAGCAGGAGGCCTGAATTCTCCCTGCCATTTTCAAATATGAATTCTGCAAAGGCAAAGTAGCAATATGCTTGAAGATAATGTATATGGGCAACAGATCTGTGAAACAGTAGACAACTTCAGAAAAATGCGAGGTTACAAGTAGTCTAACCAGTAAACTGCAAAGTATCTTCCACACCATTATCTGTTACACAGTCTGGGGAACAAAGAACCTTAAACTATACCTCAGAGAAACATGTGGTTGATGTTACTATTTATCCTGTCTGATAATGAAAGGTTAGGGAAACAGGGTCGGAAGGATGATCTGGGAAATTACAGGCCTGTCAGCTTGACTTCGATACCCGGGAAGCTGATGGAGCAGCTCATCCAGAGTACCATCTTACAACACATGCGGGACAACCAGGGGATCAGGCCCAGTCAGCATGGGTTTATGAAAGGCAGGTCCTGCTTGACAAACCTGATCTCCTTCTACGACAAAGTAACCTCCTTATTGGATGAGGGAAAGGCTGTGGATGTAGTTTACCTTGACTTTAGCAAGGCCTTTGACACCGTTTCCCACAACATTCTTCTGGTGAAACTGGCTGCTCGAGGCTTAGATGAGCGCACACTTTGCTGGGTAAGAAACTGGCTGGATGGCCGGGCCCAGAGAGTTGTGGTGAATGGAGTTAAATCCAGTTGGAGGCCGGTCACGAGTGGTGTCCCCCAGGGCTCGGTTTTGGGGCCACTCCTGTTCAACATCTTTATTGATGACCTAGACGAGGGGATCGAATGCACCCTCAGTAAGTTTGCAGACGACACCAAGCTGGGTGGGAGTGTTGATCTGCTTGAGGGTAGGGAGGCTCTGCAGAGAGATCTGGACAGGCTGGAGCGATGGGCCCAGGCCAACTGTATGAAGTTCAATAAGGCCAAATGCCGGGTGCTGCACTTGGGTCACAACAACCCCCAGCAGCGCTACAGGCTTGGGGAGGAGTGGCTGGAGAGCTGCCAGTCAGAGAGGGACCTGGGGGTGTTGACTGACAGTCGGCTGAACATGAGCCAGCAGTGTGCCCAGGTGGCCAAGAAGGCCAATGGCATCCTGGCTTGCATCAGAAATAGCGTGGCCAGCAGAGACAGGGAAGTGATCTTACCCCTGTACTCGGCACTGGTGAGGCTGCACCTCGATTACTGTGTTCAGTTTTGGGCCCCTCACTACAAAAAGGACATTGAATTACTCGAGCGTGTCCAGAGAAGGGCAACGAAGCTGGTGAAGGGTCTGGAGCACATGTCGTACGAGGAGCGGCTGAGGGAACTGGGGTTGTTTAGTCTGGAGAAGAGGAGGCTGAGGGGAGACCTCATCGCCCTCTACAACTACGTGAAAGGAGGTTGCAGAGAGCTGGGGATGAGTCTCTTTAACCAAGTAACAAGTGATAAGACAAGAGGGCATGGCCTCAAATTGCGCCAGGGAAGGTTTAGACTAGATGTCAGGAAGTATTTCTTTACAGAACGGGTTATTAGGCAGTGGAATGGATTGCCCAGGGAGGTGGTGGAATCCCCATCCCTGGAGGTGTTTAAGAGTAGGGTCGATATAGCGCTGGGTGATATGGTGTAGATGGGAACTGGCAGTGCTAGGTTAATGGTTGGACTAGATGATCTTCAAGGTCCTTTCCAACCTAGTTGATTCTGTGATTCTGTGATTCTGTGATTCTGTGATCATTATGGATATTTCTTGTCAAGAGGACAAAAAAGATAAATGAGAAAGATGTCTTCATTAAAAGGCAGCTGGAATGTGCTATTGTCATTGGAGGAAATATTGGCAAATAGTGTAACTGAACAAAACGTTAAACATGCTTGAACCTGTGTTTTAAAATGTTCAAACCACAGTTCCATTTTATAAACTGCAAGCAATACCAGTAATAAATCATGTGTAGAAAATAGCACAAGTTTTCCCATTAATTCTGCTGATTACTGAAAAAAATGTTTAAGTGTTAAAATTAAATATGGACATTCAGTTCAAGAAATGACAGGTCTGCTTTTGAATCAAAGTGTTCAATTAAAAATAGTGGAGTTTTACTATGCAGATACTTACATTTTTCTTTAACATGATTATGAAAAGCACATTTTTTATATGGTAACACTCAACAACTGGCAGATAGTTTTAGTATTTTCAAAGGAGACATTGCTGCAGGACTTGGTGATTTAAGGATGGACATGAAGTCAGACACTGGGAGGAAGAAAAAAGGAATTTGTTGGTACACCAAGGACAAAGAATTTATTTATCCACAGGAATTACATAGACTGTGGTTAAGCGTGTGATACCACCATAACATTGTAGTGCTGACACAGAGAATGATTGGTTCACATAAACTTCAGTGCTGTTTGTTCCTTGTTTGGCTTTCTAGAAAAATCTCAAATTGGAAACACTGAGGGTGAAAGTATCTGTGCATGCCACATTCCATTCTGTAGGCAGCATCTCTAAGAGCAAAGGGACTTCAAAGAAAGGAAGAACTAATTTTCCAGATGACAACTTTTTGGCTTGATGTTTTGGTTGTGAAACTTCTTTACAGTTGAAGACAACAGCTAGAAAGGTGTACCTGCATTGATAGTAATGATCAGTCATATTAGTGACATAGCAGTATTTAAATCCACAGCCAACCATTTGCAATTACCATCAACCATTTGAAAATTACTTTAAGAAATATCTTTAAAAGTTATATGTAAATGGATAGATATTTATAATTTGTGAATAGAGCTTTAGTAAAAATAAAGACTAGGTAAACCCTGTGAATCCCAAATCTTTTCATGAAACCTCTGAATTTCAGGTGCTTTGGTGCAGATACCCAGGTTACTGCAGGTGTTCAGAAAGTGATTTTTTAATTTTTTTTTTTCATTCTGTGCTTTAGGGACAGGTTTTCTGTCTCTCAGCTAAGTAAATGGGAAAAGTACCATGTGTCCATTGGATGTGAGGGCTTTCGCAATAGCCAGTGTGGTTTACCTCCTAGCTTTTATCCTCTCATTTTGCTACAAACTCGTTGTGACTTGGTTGCTTTTTATATGGGAACTCAGGAATTTATGAACATTTTTGTGAAATGGTTTTCACCTATGTGTTACCAATTATGACACTGAGAAGCATAATGGAAACATGTCTGTTGGAAGAACATAACTTACATGAGCAGGGTTTTTGGGGGGTTCATACTTCAAGGCCATGTCTCAGACTTATTTTTCATCATGCAAGAAGGCGGAGTTGAGTAGATACAAATCTGTCTCTCAAGTGATGATGGGAATGTCAAGATTTTCAGACTTCTTGTTGGCAGCTCTACTTAAAATAGCCTTTTGAAGCACTCCTGCTAGTTTAAAAGTTGTAGTAACAATGTAGGTTTTTTAAAGCCTCCTATTTTATTTTTGCTTAGTTGTAGTGAGCTGTCAGTTTTCAAAAATGTTTTCTTCATTCTTGTTTATTTCAGGGTCAGATAGAAGAAGGATTGTGTGCACAGCAACTGAGAAAATGAAGCAAAATATGTACTTTTCTGAAATTCAGACATATGAGTAGTTGACATAAAATTCATAAAGGTCAGACTATTGAGATTTTCACAACCACATAAGTACCTTAATCTATAGCTTCAAAACAGATACATTTAAGGTCAGACATATCTGTAATCATAAAAGTCTTGTTTCTCAATAGTGTTTTTTTGGGTGAGGTTATTCCATAAATCTTAATGACTATATTATTAGCTTTTTCCTCCTCTGAAAAATTATATGGAATTTATTTCTCTATTTGTTAGTCAAGCTCTGTATATCACCCTAAGCCTCATTCCAGATCTACCTAACTCCCATATGTAGATAAGCAGCAGCTCCACAAATATAGCTTAACTTCTCAAGGAAAGTCACAGTCTCAACCAATAACTTATTTTGATTGTTGCTGGTAATTTTTGAAGTCAGGCTGGAATGACTTCATCGCCCAGCAAAAAGTTTCATGCTCCTAAGGACTTCCAACCAGTGCTATGGCCTGTCCTGCAAAGAACCAGACAGCTACATGCAAGCATTCTCTACTGCCACCTAAAAATACCATTGTCCAAACTCAAAACATTGCAAGATATTTAAAAATTTACCAGCTAGTGAATCTGCTATTTTAAAATAAGATTTTTTTTTTTAAATTGTCCTTTGTTGTGAAAGGGAGCATGCTACATATGTGAGTGTTTCCAATGTATTTCCTGCCACCAAGACCTCCATCTTCCATCTAGTCATTTGTAAGTATCCAAAGTTGGCCACGAGCCTGTTTGAGAGAGCTTCTTCACCAACATATGGCTGTGCTCAGAATGATTGCTCTGGCCTTCAGTCTGCTCATTTAAGTCTAATGAGGTCCACAGAGGTGACTGTATGACTCACACAATGAAGTCATTTTTCCAATTAGCATTCTGACAAATGTATTATAAGTAGAGCTGCTTCAATACGTTTCCACAGCTGGAGGAGAGATCAGGTATCACAAAATACTCAGTTACTTTTCTTCTGATCTGGTCAGAGAAATTTCATTCACTCTTGAGTATGACTGTTAACACAGCAGATGGATATTTCATGTCTGAGGAGTGTGACCCATTCCTAAATCAAGCTCTGTATCTGCAAGCCAAAGTGTTCATGTGAGGCACAAAATTAACCTTAGTCTTGAGTAGGTACTCATAATGTTCATTCTAAAAAGCCTTCCTTTTATTAGGAAGTCTTTTATTCATTATTGTGGGATATAATGTTTAGAAATGTAAGCAGCTGACACCTAATGGAAGACTTTTAAGTAACCAATTCAAAAGCTGTTCTTCCTGTGTGCCTATGCCCTTTCGTTTTGGTATTTGTTAACATTTACTCAAACAGCTTTTGTTGCATGAATATGGGAGGAACAAGGGAATCAAAAATCACCTAAAGAATATTCATTATTTTTTGTTACTGGCTAAGCATTATTTGTTATTTTCACATTTTAAAAATATTCTATTTAGAAAGCAGAAACAAACCCACAGGATTTAGCTAACAGTTATGCTCTACAAATTGTTAATAGTCAAAGTGAATTGTTAACAAATCACCCTATGTACTGAAGTTCATTACATAAACTCTTCACAGATCTAATGAAAACAATGAATAAATTCATAGAAACTCAAATTCTTTACCAGGAAATCTGGAACAGAATAAAGCAATATACTGTTTTAGATATTTTATGCATTTTATGCATCATGAATAATTCAGCTATCACTAATTGAAGTCTTCTACTTTAAAAAAAATAATAATTTGACTTTGATAAAAGATTGAAATTTCTGTGAACAGTTTATTTTTCAAAATTCAACTCTGTGAGGTATACAATCAGCACCACTACCAAGTGAAAACTACAAGGAATTGTGCAGAAACTATTTAAGAGAGAAAAACAAGTGTCTGAAATTATCCCAAGAAGCAACAAAGAACTTAGGAACCTGTGGCTTCCTTCCTTTACAAATTGTTTGGGTTTCAACAATGTAATGGTGCATTTCTAACTGTATTATTGTTACTATTATTGATGCTGTTGTTATTATTATTATTAATAATAATAATAATAGTCTATATTTAATCTTAAATTTTAGGCTTTGTTGCTGTTATCATGGAAGCAGGTAGGGAACAGGACACATACAACGAGTTTACTCCTATGAAAAGAGACATAATTTAACCACACTTCTTCAACAAAAATGCATTCTATGTGATACCTCTTTCATATTCCAATTAATAGATCATCTTAAACTATGTGGGAATACGAGTATTAGAAGTGCAAATTTAATTTTACACTGTGTACACACCCAAATAGGAAACTCTCAAAGCAATTATTTTCCTGCCACAGTGTTCTGACATAATTGAGTCAAGATTTGTATAGTGACGTAATATCTACTATTGGACCAACTGCTACAGCTGGAAAAAAATGCCACGTTTTTAATACACAAGAACTCCTGCAGATTCAAAGTATATGAAGGAAACTCCAAAGCTAAAAGCACTTACTTCGTTTGTTACTTTCAAAATAGCATAAACAGCTATAAATATGATTCAATACAAAGCCCTATGGCAATATTCAATTACTTCTGAACTATCCAGAATGAGGCAGTGTTGCCTAGACAGAGAACTGGACTAAGGGGACTACAGTGACCAAAGAAAATATTTCTGAATGTTCTTGCAAGCTTCAGGTAAGTTTTACCTGGTCATTGTTAGGTAGAACAGATAAGTGATCCTGAACGGCAATGAGCTATTGAGTCATTCAGATGCTTGTGTCCTACTGATTTTTCAGTTATACTAACTGCCTTTGGGAACAGAAGTCTTCTCACCCACTGTGAGATCCGTTTCACCTTCCTTTACGTGTCTACAGAATAAATGTCTCCAGCTAGGACTTTTGCTTCAGGTTCCCATTGTGGAAGTGGGATACCTCCCAAGAAACAAGAAGAAACAAGTTCATCTGACCCACCTTTGACAGCAAATTGCTCCAATAGCAGATGACTTGGCTAACAAAGGGACAAGAAGTCCTTTCTTTTTAACTCAGTGATCTCTAGATTTATAGATAAGGTGTTATGTTTTTTGTGTTTCATTTTGGTTTTGCAGAACAGGAGACTTTTTTCCTTTTATTTATCCCTTGCAGTAGAATTATTTTCTACTGGTCTCAGTTAACATAGTCTGTTGTGAGCACTACTCACTACAAACATGATACTGTAATCTTCAGAGGTTTATTAGTGAATCCTTCATAAAGACTTAAAATTATTCTGTCCAAATATTATCTTTGTATCTTTTTCTCCTGGTACAGAGCAAAAACAACCTTCCCCCTAAAAAAACCCCACGCATTTAACAGTTCAAATAGTCTGACAGAAAAGTCAGACTGGAAAGAGTGGTCTGGAAAAAAGAGAGCAAGGTAGTAGCTATGATTCCTGAGGAGACAAGATATTTGATGATCTCATCATGAAGGTTACTAAATAAATGAAAGTAAATGGCTGGTTGATTCCCTTTAATTCAACATGTGGTGTAGACACTTCCTTCCCATTCCCTCAGTACAGTACATTGGATCACATTAGGCTCGACAATAAGGATTGACTTAGTGGTTTTCAGTTCTGTGTAGTGATTTTGATTCTTTTTCAAAATGATTTACTGTTAGCTGTAATGTGCTTTCTAACTCCTTATTTTGTTGGTGGTGTTTTTGTTAACTTTTCTTTGGAAATCATTACTAGAACTTTATTGACATACATTAACTGTTAATTTCAAAATCTCCCAATTAGTTATTTCTATGTTGGTTTTATTATCAAATCACTGGTCTTTTAGTTCTTTATTTTCTTTTTTAAGTTTTTTTTTTTCTTTTCCATTCTTCCCTGTTGGGTGGAGGAAGGATGGACGTAGTTGTCAAAGACAATAACAGGCTACCAAAGTTACTATTGCATTAAGGCAGGTATGAATTTTAAAATGTGTTTGACTTGAAGCAGGAATGCAGTACAAATGCAAATATTCCCCAGTGTAAAATAAAGCAAATGAAAGGAAATGAACATAAAGTACTGATTCAATGGTTCATAATCAATGCTAGTAAGGATGTTGGAATGGATGGTTTAGAATTTCTGAAGATGGTTACACAATATTAATCCACTATCTTGAGTTATTTAATATGTCCTTGATAGATGTTAAGGCATTGGTGAGGCTTTGCATACATCCTGGAATTAGTGTCATTTAAAGAATTATCAGTTTTTATCGCCTCTCTTGCCAGTCAGTACAGGTTAACTTATTAGACTGTAAGAGAATGATGGAGACTGCAAATTCTTTTTTCAAATTTCTCATAGTCATCCTTTCATGTGACTTTCATCCTTATTGCTTAACAGCTATGATCCTTCTCCAATTCATTAATGGTAGAACTTTTGCTTTTAAAAATTGGTTGACCCAAGTAAGTCTTACAAATGTCTTGAAATATTTTCATGTATCTAGTTTAATTAATATGTTACTTACAGACTTTAACAAAAATCATTAGATATGGGCTCTTTCACCATTACATATTTTAATGGGAAAATCAATCAATTTCTGGTTTATATTATTAATATTGATTTGCTTTCATTTTCCAAAAATACCCATCTGATAGCATAGTGCAGTGGTACTGGTACTTCATCAGGTTTAAAGTCATCTTTTCAAAGAGATTTTGATCTTAGTCAGGACTGTTTCAACCAAAGTGGACTGATAATCAATAGAGAGAAAAAATGTTGCTGTGCTTTTGGGACAGAAGAATCGGAATTTCAATCTATTTTTTAAGTAGCTAAAGCAAGCAACTTCTTCCTAACTTTTTTTTTTTTTTTTTTTTTTTTAATGTATTGTAAAAATGAGGGTGTAGCTAGGCCTCTTAGATTATTTGGTTTAATTTAAGCAGACTGTCTTTTTTTTAATGCATGTTCACTTCTGGAACACCCACCTTTTTAAGACACCTTCTGCTGTCCCCAATTATGTAGTCCATCAACTTGATCCTTCTGGAGCTGGTGAAACTGTCTTTGAAGACAGATGTTATTTGTTGTTTGTAAAGACTCCAGAAGACAGGACTTCAAAATCATATAGACAACCAAGCCTGTTCCTTTCAGCGAGGAGTTAACTGACAACACAAGCTCTTTCTGTTGATACAGGCAAGTGCTGACCTTAACAATGTATGATAGCCAGAGATCTGTGAAATGTTCACAGTGAAGCCAAACACCTGTGAGGTTTCATACTTTTCTAAAAGGCCTTCATATTAAAACTGGGGTAAAACTACTCTTGAATGCAAAAGGATTTTGACATTGAATTAGGCTCAGAACTTCATTCTAGTTCAAAACCCATTCAGAGGTTTGTTATCCTATTTAAAAGCTTTTGTAAAAACAATGTGTGAAATATAGTACTTCCTTCACAGGAAACTAGTACCAATCAAAACCAATGTGAATATTTACACAAGTTTTTCATGAACCATCACATTTTTTTCATGGATTTCATAATATAAAATTACCTATTAACTCTGTTGTTATGTTAGGTAACAAACACATTCATTTAGATTCTTCCATTCACTTTAACTTCAAAATATTTTGGTGCAGTCATCCAGCCAATGGCCCACACATAATTTCTGGCCTTGAGGGTGACTGAATTCAGATGGATTTATCTTTCAGAAAGCTGATACCACTATCCTGAGATGGGAAAAAAAGACTGACTGCACCTAAGGGTTGCCAGACATGACTCAGTCCCCAAACCTAGAATCCTGCACTAAGCAATGTTTAAAATGTTGGTTTACATCCTAGGCCTTCAGTTATTAAAAAAATTACAACAAAAAAGAAAAAAAAAAAGAGAAGGAGGGAGAGAAGGAAATTGTCACCATGCCTACATTCCTGCTGGGCCAGTTTTGCACTTGCATAATTGTGAGTGTAAGTGGAACTTGCATTTGGATGCATTTTTGTGAATTGCTATGTTACAAAGCCAGTGAAGCTCAAGAAACAATAAAGTATTTGTTATTTTACAGTCGTATATGGTTATGGTGTGTGTGCTGAAGTATGGCCAGTAAACCAGCTGTGATATGGAATATGTGAATGTGTTTTGCTTTGACCTTGGTATGTGAGGGTATCACCAAGCATATATTTTCACTCAGACATGTAACTTACCATTGGACCAGAGTGAACACGCACTGGGACAAGTGATTTGTGTATTTTTAACAGAGGGAGGGGGCCTGTACTAGGCATGGGCTCTTTGATGCAGTAAATATCCTCAATTATGAAGTCTGGAGGGAAAGGAGAAGGTGAGAAGGTCAGATTGTGATCGTCTAAGGAGGTAAAAGGAGCAAAACATGTTTCTCCCTTTGTACTCACCTAAGAGTGACCTGTGAACCATTATCATCTGAGCACTATTTTGACCTGTTATAAAGTCATGCGTAAGAGAGCAAAATGGAGAAAGCTTTCTTTGTCATCTGTTGTGTAGACTCACAAGGACCAAGGACATTCTGGCCTGATCTAATCACAAATTCTGATTTCCCAAGCAGATTTCAAAAAAGTAATCAGAGCTTATAATAATAAATAAAAGTTTGTGTCTCTTCTGCATTTGATTTACTGAATATTTGAAAAATTATATTAAACTAGAACTTAACCTTCAAAAACTGAATTAATTTTCCTTTTCTCTCCTTTTCATCTATTGATAGTCATACCTCTTGCAACTTATCAAAAATCATCAAAATAGGACTGTTCATGAAAAACTGAATGAGTGAGATTTTTACTCCAGCACACTGTAAAGATTGTATCAAAAGACTGGTAAAATGTATCACCTACTTGGACCTGAAAGCTGTGATTTCAAGTATATGAACTGAAAAACCCAATGTAGAAAAGCCTATGACTCAGCTGTAAGACATTTCATTACATGAGAGCCTCCATGTGACATTTAAAATGTATAAGTGTCATCATAAACCTCCCACTCTCCTAAGAATAGAGCTATCACTGGACCCTGTTATCTCACAACCCCAAGGTACAATATGATAATGATACTGCTTAACATCAGTGTATGGAGACAGAAAACACTGGAGATGCCGCAAGCATCTCAACTATAAAGAAAATCAAATTAAAATATTAATTTACTGATTAATATAACATTAGATGACCCATTTCTCCAGCTTGTTAAACAACAAAGACTCGCAAAACTAAATAAGGGCCTAAGAGATAAGTGTTTTAAGAATTCCCATAGAGATGTTTAGCTCCTTTTTAAACATCATTAAAGATGTACTTTGCATATAACAGGCAGTTTTATTTTTTTGCTGCACTGACAAGTCCAGCTCGTGTTTATTAATATACACTTTCAAGAAAGGTTACAAAGTGGGTGTTTTTGTCACAGAGTTTGAACAATCAAATCATGCTGTAGAATGAAAGAAAAGGAGGAGAACAAAATCTTTCAGGTAAATTGTGGGGCAAAGGGTCCAAAGTTTGAAGTTTAACCATGCTACAAAAATTTAACTATTTGTACCCTCTGTGCCTGGAAAATGGAGGTGAGAAAAGTTCCTTTGTTGATCTTTTGTATTTAAAATGCCTGCTGTTTGGGAAAATGGGAAACTGCAATACATGATTTGTACACAGGAAATGACAACCTAATTTAGAGTAGCTTTAAAACTAAAAAATCCATGGTGAAATCCTGGAGAAAATTTTATCCCTGTTAAACCATGATTATGTCCCATGGCATTAGGATATTACTTGAAATTTTGTGCTATATTTTATTGAAAAGTATCAGTAGTATTTAGCAAGGTTTTTAAAAATTCTGTCTCTCCCTAAGTCAAACCCTCACAGTATTAGAATTATTACTGCACTCCTATGAGCTAATCTATGACTTATTAGGGGAAGAAACTGTGAATCTTCTGTTCCCACGGATACATGCCTCTGTCTTTTCCTTAGTGATCCATAAGGTATCAGCCTGTGAGCATGGATGTTTACCTTGTATCTCACATACTATGTATATTTTTAAGTGAGTGCAAAGGGAAGAACTATGAATTCCAAACTGGTCGGAAAAAAAACAACTACTTCTGTAACAGGTTCTTAATATTCCCCTTGCAAAGTTTTGCATTTCTGGCCTTGGCCCCTCATACATGTGATTACATAGGTTGGGAATAAGGCAATTCAGGCTTCCTAAAACCGGGGTGGGGGAGAGTCTGTCCCCTGTACAGACAACGTTGCAAATTCTTATCCCTCTCTTTTTTGTTCTTGTCCCCCAGTCGCTGCCTCCAGGGTACCAGCTATCCTTATCCCTGCTCCCATGGCAACAAGTCTCTGTTCCAGCGGTAATGGCTCTGTCTCTTCATCTCCTCCATCCGCAGATACATTCTACAACATGGAAGTATCTTGATTTTCTCTCACTACTTTCTTTCCTTTATTTATCAGGCCATCTGTGCTTGTTCCAAAACCTCTACTGTGAATATACTGATTCTGTATGTGGCTCTACTTTAACAAAAAAAAGAGGGAAACCAGGCCTGCTTGCTTTCTTCTCCCAGCATACTCTGAACTATTCTCTTCTATGCTTGGCTGTCTGAAAGAGGAAAGAATTACTATTATTTTAAACATTGTCCTCCCACATTTCCATGGCAGGATCAGCACGAATTGAATCAGAACCACAAACACTTTAAAATGTAAATTAGATTAAGAAAGGTTAGAGTTGTATGTGTTTTAAAAACACTCCAACTGGCACGAGACTCATTTTTTGTAGGCAGTTTGTGCACAGAAAAGATGTGAATTTTTGAAACAATTTGCTAACATCAAATAAGAAAAAGATTTTAGAATAACCATTCCCTTTCATTTTTGGTTGGCTCCTGAAAAGCATTTTATAACACAAAATATTCATTTGGGACCATGATTCAATTGTGCAAACAAGTCAGAAACAGCTAACAGTTCCAGAATCAATATGCAGCCATGTAAGAATGCTGAAAGTACATGGACCCAAAATGACCAAAAAAAAAAAAAAGGAGGAGAGAGGTTAACAATTTAATGGTAGGAAAGGGGTAAAGATCCAGTGGGGAGTTGTAAATCCCAGGGACATGGTAACAGAATCAAATTATAGGTAACAGTAAATTTGTCATTTTTAAAACAATTTGCTGATTTGTGGTTGTTTGGAATAAAACAATGATGTTGCTAATGAATACATCACTATGCATTACAATGACTAACAAGTTATCCACTTTTCTATTATAAAGTGATTTTTGTTTTCTCTAAATCTTTTTCTGTTATTTCTTTTTAAGATCTAAGGGGTTTTATTTATTTTTTGTGTAGTTGAGAACTGTCAATGTTAGGTTAATGGTTGGACTAGGTGATCTTCAAGGTCTTTTCCAACCTAGATGATTCTGTGATTCAGGTTTGGGACCTGAAAGTTCCCTTAATCTTAATAGGAAATACAGGATATTTAGTAATTGTCAGACTGCAGTGCCATGTTGAGATGGACTTGAGTGGCTTCTTTCTCCTAAAATATAACTAACTGTATCTCATATAGCCCTTAGTTACCTTATTTTTGGGGAAAGTGCTGTTTTTTCATCTATGTGAGTTGGGGGCTAACTGTCTGGAAAGCAGCTGGCTCTGCAGAGAAGGACACTGGGATCCTGGTGGACAGCAAGTTGAAAATGAGTCAACAGCATGTAAGGTAAACAAGCATTAGCAAGAGCACAGCCAGCAGATCATGGGAAGTGTTTATTCCCCCTGAGAACTTGTGTGTGTACTCTCATCTGGAGTGCCACGGTCAGTGTTGGGCTCCCCGTTACAAGAGAGGTACCAACAAACTGGAGCAAAGCCAGACAAGGGTTACTGAGATAGGCAAGGGCTGGAGCACATGACATGATGAAGGAATGTATTTATTTAGCTAGGCAAAAAGAAGTCTAAAAGACGATTTATTTTCTGTTGTTAAGTACGTAACCGGTGGTTAGACTTAGGCAGTCTCTTCTCAGAGATTCACAATGAAAAGACAAAGGCAATGATAAAATGTTGCAGCATGAGACCTTGAAAGTGGACTTGAGGAAAAAATTCTTCACATTGAGAATGGTTAAGTGCTGAACAGGCTGTCAAGAAAGGCTGTAGACTTTCCACAAGGCTTGGAAAATTTGACTGGACTATGCCCTAATTAACCTGATCTAATTTCCAAGTTAACTTTGATTTGGACAGAAGGTTGGACCAGATAACCTACAGACATCCAGTCCAGCTAAGATTATCCTATGATTCATGAGTCTGTGAATACCAGTTCTCCAGCAAGATGAATCTTCGCACTTCTTTCAAGATTCCCAGAATAGGAAATACTAATGAAAAAAAGAGTAATATTTGCACATTAAGAGAGACTAGCCCGCAGAAATGGTTGATTCAGACTCTTTTGAGTAAGTCACTTAAACTATTGTAACCTTGGGCAAACAATAGAGCATCTCTGTGCTTCAATTCTCCTTCAGTAAAATAGAATGAATAATATTTCTTCACTTTTTTTCTAATTCACCTTTATGCATTAAGGATTTTTTTATAGACTGAGCCAAATTGGCTAGTGATCAGAGATGCTATGATATTATAGTAATTGTGCCTCTGGTCAATGTAGGTATTGGTTCACAAGCATCATTATAGAATACATGGGGGGAAAGAAGGGGTAAATAAATGGTCCCAGAGACCCTTTCCTCCTGGATATAGAAACCTGTTTCAGATATGTCTGTGATCCAAATAACTGTTTTAATTATTATGTCCCATAAACACTTTGATAAGGGATATAAGCACAAGGAAACAAATGTCCTTTTCTCTCCCAATCTTCTGAGAATTCCTGAACTGATGACTCAATACCTGGTCTGCCCTAAAAGAAAATGCTGTCTCCTGGTCCTTGCTTCATGGTCCTGCCTGATATTGCAGGTGGAGTGCTCTACTTCTTGGCTGTATATTGAGACACTGTACGTGGTAAGTCAATACTGTGTAAATGTTTTGTGGTTATAAACTCAAAGATATGATTTGTGTTTATAAGCTTTAAATTGCCTTCCTGACAAAATATGCAAAAGCTGAAAGCTTCTGGTCATGTAAAATTTTGATGGATTGTATTTTATTGGAACTTATTATGAATAGCTCTTTGATTTGAAACAATGAACCCTTTAAATGCCTTTAGAAATTATTGTGGGAGAAAGGTATTTGTCTCCCTCCATCATCACCATCACAGAGTGACAAAAATCTGTTTTTCGGAACACACACACACAGAAGCATATGCACTCACTCACGTATACACATGATCACACATTCAAATTTACAGAAAATGACAAATATAGTAAGTTGACTTTGGTGTGTGTGAATGTATAGATTCATTTATGCACATACACCTCAGTATTCTCTTTGTATTTATTTATATCTAAAAATATCGGCATATTTTAAAAATTTCTTTTATGCAGGGGTTATTTGGTTTAGCACTCCCAAGTTAAAGAAAGTTTAAAGTCAAGGGAGTATATAGTTAAGAGTATATTATTTCTTTTCAGAAGATCCCTTCAAAAGAAGAAACTTTGTGTTTCATATGCATGTGTATTTGACAGGAAAAGAAGGAAAAAGAGCAGAGTTAAAACTGTGAAAGCTTGGGTTTTTTTCTGGCTAAGAAGCTTTTAGTGGCAATAGTTAAATGTCGAATATGATTACACAAAACTGATGCTTGAAACTGAAAATAAAGTGGAGTATACTTGTGAAGACTGTCTATCAGAAATTTAAAAAGTAGTAGTGCATAATTTATCAGTGTTAATAGCCTTAGGTGCATTTCTGAGGGAATTAACCTAAACAGTCAAACTATTTATTACATCACAATACATAAAATGTACTTTTAATTAATAAATGGATATTCTATTGCCTTTACGGCTACAACAGATCAATCCTCCTTTACCTTCTGTCTACAGTTTGGGTTCCTTTAATGGGTTTTAATGGGTTTTATTCTACGCTTACATAGCAAACCTTATCATTTGCTTCCTGGAAGACTTTCTGTATTTTGTGGCATAATCTCACAGTGTCTTTGGTACACTTACACCAAAACATCACTATGGAGAAAAATAATAGCTCTGTCTGTTACCCTAAATCATCATTCATTACTCCTGAGATGACATGCTTGGTTCAACTTTGGAAGTAAGGAAGTTACTGTAATGTATTGTAGTCCTTGTTAATAGACTGTCTGTGAAGTCCTTCAGTTAAAACATTTTCTTGGGAAAGAAAGGTGTTTACAATTGCTCTGAATGGTTGATGTAGTACGTTGTTTGCATAATCTGAAGTCAGTTGACTAAGGAGATCTTTTCCACTATCTTACACAGAAGTAAACCAGATGGACGCATTTCTGTACAATAAATGGAATAATTGTGTTGAGAGATAATGAACAAGTATTACGAAATGACAAGTCCAGACCTGATACCTGTAGTGCTGAATATTTTTTTACTTAAAGTTCATTCATCACTCTTTCTGTGACAATATTATAATATCAGACAGTATTTCATTTGCAAGTCTTGACATTCAGAACACGCAGTTAGCTAAAACAACCTTGTAGAAAGCGTAGCAAGGGCATAAAGGCACAGGTTTGGGGAACACAGTGAAAATTCTTAGTCGCTCTGAATTCTGAGAAAAAATGCCAAATAGTCTTAGTATGGTCAGAATTTCAAATAGAATACCTGAATTTGTTTATCATCGTACATTAGACAGTTATTAAACTTTAGCAAAAGGGAAGCAAAAAGCACAATAAAGACTTCAACAATATCACAACATGGAAAACTGGGAAGAATCAGGACCAAAAGTAATAATGAAATGCTTATAAAACCACTACAATTTCTGATTTATTTACCTGTAACATTTTGTCAAGGTATTTATGTAAACTACAGAACAAAACAGTAATTAAATATGTATTCACTGAAACATTTCCCAAACAACGCCCTCATGAGCCATGGTACTTGGTTTGCTCCTTGGGATAGTTTTTCATAGGTAGCACTGCTTAGAGGAATCTTAAGACAGTCTTATGGCATTTTCCAGGAAAGGAAAATGACTCTTTTACATCCCTTATACTGCTATAATGACGTTAAGCACTTATTAGATGCAGCTGAATATCTGTCATGAAGGTTTTTTCCCTTGTTATGGGACTGAGTTCTGCCTCCACAAGAATGAATTAACATTTACTTTAACAGAGAATAAAAAACACCTGCATTATCTGTATATATGTATACAGTCATTTAGATACAGATGTATCCTCTTTGGAAGAGGATCAAACATTAAGAAGTTAAGATTAAAAATATGTATTACGTATTTTTAAATCAATATAATTGTTTGAAAATGTGTGGGTGTCTTAACATAAGTTCTCATGAAAATGTAAAGCTGCTATTTTTTATTACAAAAAAACCCAGCATACTGTAAGACAAATGATAGATATGTGTCTGGTATGATACTGCTATTAACAGAACAGGGATGAATACGTAGAAATGTATAGAGACAGTAGTTCATAAAACAAGAAAATGTAACCTGAAATGCTTACACACATACACACACACACACACAAATAAAAATCCTCAAATAACTTTTCCTTTTCTGCCTCTTCATCATTTCCATACCTAAAAGCAGATACATATCTCAGGTAATTAGGTCCTGCTGCTCTTTCTTACTTCTCACAACTTCCCTTCCACTCTATTTTAAAGCAAAGTGTTTGTGGCTCTTTACTATTTATGGATACTCAAATCTCCACTTCTTTTGTAGAGCTCACCCGCTGAACCAAAACCGCAAACCAAATTGACACCAGCTGTGATCCATATCCAAAAATTTGTTCCAAGAACCTACAAATATCATTTGAGAATTTAACCCCTCCTTCCCAAACTTAAACTGTTTCTATGGTAAAACCTGTATGTCATCTTAAAAAGATACAGAACCACAGATCAAATAAGGATCTTAATACGTCACAGGCAGCATATAGGAATAGAAGCCTGACTCAGAGAAGGAATTCTTCCAGTTTCTATTTTGCTCTGCTTATCAATCATTCTTATGTTTTCCACACAAAATTATCAATAGAAAAAGGATTTTAAACAAAGTTATTACGAAGTAATGGCTTAGACATCATGGGTTTCATTCCAAATAACAGTATATCAACAATAAGAAATATGGAGACGAGTGCTTTGTTGAATATATTCATCAAAGAAGAGTCTTGTGGTTGGGTTGTTGGGGGTTTTTTGTTTCCTGTGACTTCCAAATAATACTAATGAACAAAGTATGGTAAAAGGTTGTGAGTCCAGTAGAGCGAAAGTGTTGTCACCACAAGAAGAGGGTCAAATGTAGCTCTAACTTTTATGATTGCAAATATGTAGTTCCACTGGCAACTGTTGTAAACTTTCACCTTTGAAAGTTTATTTCTCTTTAGAGCATTGCTCATTTTGTACCTCCCCAGGTAAAATTAACTATAGCTAAAGTTCTGATTGCAAAGAATGCGGAGTCTGAATTTTGCTCATGTTAGACTCTACATATCTAGGGTAGGATTTTTGCAGTAGTCAGATTTTTTCATGATTTTAAATCTATTCATCTGTGTATATATAATCTCTAAACCTTAAGGATCTGTGATGAAATTAAACAATATTTGATGTGATTTCTTCCCAGTTATTCGACTTGCTTTTTGTTACAGACAAAATAAGTAGCCACATAGGTAGGTACCTGTATTAGCTACAGCTAATACTCTATATTTGGAAAAATGCCTTTTTCCTTCATATCATCATAGATACTTCATAAGATACCGTCAAGGTGTTGATGTAAAGCCTATTGTGTGACTTCTTATTATATGTTTTTCTTACTGAGCCATATCCACTCTGAAGACTAAATTACATTATCATCAGACTAACACCATCTACAAAACACTGTAAAAAGGTTAAACTCTCTTAGATGGGGTTTCTGGATATTTATATGGAATTATAAATGTTCCTGTTAGAAGGTTATCCTTGTACCCATAGATTAAGGCCACTGCATGAACACTCTTTTGCAAATCAATATTAATTAAAAATTATTATGATCAGAGAACTAAACAAAGGGCCTGTGCTACTAAAGAAAGGGTATGCCCCAGTGACAGATCACTGTTAAAACCTCTCATGCCATTGGGTGATATTTGCCATATGTCCAATGATTGATAGTAAGATTTAATGAGTTCTTACAAGCAATTAAATAATCAAGGGTTCCTGCTGTTACATGGCATAGCTTGATAGAACAGTGACAAATGAGAGAATATCTGCAACCTAATCAAAGGGACATATTTCCTTGGGAACAAAATAATATTATCCACCAGTGCAATCAAAGGACAAAAGAACACAGAGAGGACGCAACAGAATGAGATAAATTTTGTGCTCTTTTCATTATTCTGGCCATACAGTTTCCATTTATTGGATCCTATTAAATCAGAAAGAAAATTAGGCTGCTTAAATATGTTTCATTTGTCATACACTGTTAGCTAGTGGGTACGTATCCATATTCAGTCACCTTAGGTCTCCTTTCCTCATGAAACACTATCTTGGGTTATGTAAATTTGGTATTTATTTCTACTGTGATTTTTGAAGTCTTGTTATAGTTTTGGTTTTGTTTTTGTTTTCACTTTAATTAAAGGGATACGTTAAAAGCCTTTGCACTACACCAAATTTGTCAAATATTTTTGATTATTGAATTTTTCTGAACATATGTATGTTCTCTTAGAAGTGTTTAAAAATAATAGTTCATAATAAAAATGGAAAGTCCACTGAATTAATTTTGGAATTGCTTAAATTCAGATCATATATACATCTTAATTTGCAAGAGTTATGCAGATTTAAAGCCTGCACCTTAATGAATTTGCAGGCCCCTATAGATTGCACAGTAGAAGTGAAGAGTTTTATACTGAACTGTAGACTAGTGTGACAGCACACTTGATTTTCTTCATTACCTTTTGCAAGCTTTAGAGTGATCTTTAGAAGACATTCAGAGAACTCAGGATTTCACTGACTATAGACTGAAAATCACTAACAGACAGATTTATTTCCCCATTTTTCAGTTAAAATTGATTGCAAGTAATGGGTATAGATACATACAGGTAACAGAATATAGATCAGCCTATTCTGACTTTAAAAAAAGTATTTTACCTTTGTGTTTAGAGAGAGGGATTAAATTATCTACCTGGGTCCTGATTAATCAGTCTTTAAAAGCATAAACTCCAAATAGACAAGCTGACCCATTCAAATCAAAATGCAAACTTCTGGCCCAAAAGATATCAATAAAAATGCCTTTGATGTAATTTTTCCTTTGGTTACAAGTGAAGACCATGCTTAAGTATTCTTTCAACTTTCAAATAATTTCATGTTAACATTAGCTCCACTGTTGATATGGAGTAGCATAATATGTTTGGGAACAATTTGTTTTTCACTAGAAACCCAAAGTTTTCTTTTTTATTTCTGTCAAACAGAAATAAAAATTTTCCAATACTAGGAACTGCTTCATAGCTGAAATTTTCATCAGAAAATTTAAACATCAGACTAATTTTTTTGTACTATATTTCAGTTAGCTAGCTGAAGTGTAGGATAAAAGTTACCAAAATGCGCTAGACAACCAACAAAACAAGGTGCCCCTGCTAATCAGTATATTCAGATATTTAACATGACCTTTCTAAATACATAATGAAGACTGAGCTCTTTCCTAGTTCTGTCTGTGTTGCTGCCATTTGGGAAGGGAGGTAAGCTCCTCTGGAACAGACTGACTCCAGGACAGGTTGTTCCAATTCCACCGTGCTTTCTCAGAGCCCATTTCTCAGACTAGAACTTAAGAAGCAGCAAACTGATAGGCTGGCACATGTATAGTCCACAGCAAAAACTCTAGTGGCTTTGGTAACTAACTTTTCATAGAATCATAAAGTCATAGAATGGTTTGGGTTGGAAGGGATCTTTAAAGGTCCTCTAGTCCAACCCCCCCCTACAATGAGCAGGGACATCATTTCATCTGTTTCTCCCATTTCCAAGAGAATGGGCAAAATTTTCTTACCCACAAGGTGGATTTTCTCTTTACTATTTTTTTTTTTAGCTTTGTCCTAATGAGGGATGAACACAAGTTGTAAAACCTTGACATTTTCACAAAACAGAATACTTGTTTTCCAGCCAGCTCTATTCAACAGTGAGGATGTATCACTGATTCTATTTTTTCCACATGCCAGTACATTTGGTTTGTTTTTCCATACACAAAGTAAAATTTTTCCAGAGTATGTAGCATATTTCAGACATTAGTCATATTGCTGAATGCCTTAATGGAAGACATTCAGATACTATACAAAAAAGTCCATGCAAATAACTATAAAATTAAGCTAAATAAATCAACAAATAAAAATCTTCTAAATTTTTCAGTGATTTGAGTATATTTAGCTACAGATTCTCTTCTCTATATATATGTAGAAGTTTCCTAAGGTAATGTCAATTTTTAATAAAATCTGACTATGATAAGGCCACAGTTGGCAAAATACCATAATTCTTATGTTGGATTTCAGCTGTAGACTATTTTGTTGAAGTCAGCAGTGATGCATTGTGAAAGTGGGATAAAGATGCTTAAATTAAGGCATCTTTTTAGATTAGGAAGACCTATTGGGTTTCTGTAAGTCTTAAAAATATATTAATTTGTCTACCCCAAATTTTTGTTTTGAGTGTTTAGTCAACTTCAAATATGCAGGGTCAAGAACTGCTTAGAATATCACTGCAGTTATTTGGGGACTTGAAGGATCATGCTGCCGCTGGGCCACGCGTGTGCAGCATGACTTTAATGAGCCTATCAAATGATGCATCAGTGTGGTTTTACATGGGTGTCAGTCAAATCACTGATACATGGGTCACATAGGGTCTGAGCTTAATGAGGTCTGAGCTTAATGTGATCTAGTGAAGACCAGCTAAATGAGTTCCATGTGTAGTGGCAAGAGTCAACGGCTCTTACTAAAATAGTAACTATGTTGTTCCAGAAAGCAAAACAACTTCTCAAGAATCAGGGAGAGATACTAAGTTTTTGGCAGCATTAAATTCCTAAGAACTACTCTCAGTCAATAAATTCACAAAAAAGTACACACCTCATTAGATTCCGTTCAGATTGCAAAGCTAGCTATAATGTAAAAACAGGCAGACAGTCTGTCTCAATATTATTACAGGAAGGCTTGGTTAAATTAATAGCTTCTCATTGATTAAAAAATCTTGCATTTTACATGTTCTTAAGTTGGTTCCCACCATTACCTTCCAATAACAGAATATGAGTCTTTGGAGAAATGTGGTTATATTGAACTACTGTATTGAAATACAAAGGTAGGCAAAATAAGTTGTTTACATTAGCCTATCGTTTCCTGCCATAAAGTTCTGTCCACCTGAAAGAAGAAGACAATCCCATCAACGTGTCCTAAATGTCTTCTGTTTGTTATTTTTTCTAACATTCCTGGACTGTTAAAAATACAGTTAGTTTGGAATGGTAACTGAGCATGACTCCACCAAATCATTTTAGTCACAACTGTAAATGAGAAATCTTTGTGTCCGTGTAGCATTTGCCACTGCATAGAACTCAGTTTTTGCCTATTCTTAATTACTGTACTAAATCCAGCTAACAATAACACAAGTTCTGATCCACTAAAGTGCTTTCCAAATCATCGTAAGGACCAAAGTTATGATTCTGATTGCACAAAGTACTTTGCTAGGGTGAGTTTTTTGGTGACAGTCATATTATGAACACTCCATCAAAAACTGTTCTGAGATCTTCTGCATATACCTATTAAAATGTATTTTATTGGCATGCAATGTTGGAAGACTTTTCTCAGTGCCACAAGATCATCTAAGCTGAATTGAAGCAGTACAAGCCCACAGCACTTCTTACTTAATGTAAGATGTTGTGATTGATTGCCCTTGTTCTTTTGTACTTGTGCAAACTCAATCTGCACCACAACCATTTTTATGGGTCAAGTGTTCTGCCAGTCAAAAGGAGGGATAAGATCTTCAAGTATGCCAATATGCTAAGACTTGCATTTCAAGAATAATGTTGTTTCTTGGTTTAGTGCAATACATACATCATCTTCTTTCTCAGCAGAAACGCTGAATCAAACAGTATGTTGGATGCATGGCAAACAAATGGAAGCTGCTTGAGATCCTGTGGTGTGACTGGGGTACTGGGGCATGGAAGAGAAGAGACAAGGAGGTTGACTTTATGGGAGCAGGACAGCTGGATGATTTTCCTGTATTTCAGACTTTGGGATATCACTTACAATAGTGCTGTCAAAGAAACACTGATTTTGTACACTTTGGTTTTTAGGCCATTTTAGGGATTGATTATTACACCAATTGAACTGGCTGGCTGCAGGTTTGGTGAGAAGAGATGGTAAGGTAGTAAACTAGTGCAGGACCACAGCTAGCTGCTCCTCAGATTCCTTATCTGCACAGTTCATGTAACTAGTCTTTGAAAATATAAGCCTCAGCACCGTCTAGAGATGGTCTGGGCTTTTGTCAGTGGAGCCTTCTCTATAATAATGTCTAGTAGATTGATTTCTCATCGGAAAAAGATGAGTCCATATGTTAGTTGAGTCCATTTTGTTATCTTGTAACTCAGCTTTTGATACATCATGTAATTTTGTAAAACTCTTTAGGGAAATACTGTCTCCTTATATTGGGTCACTATCCTATTTTCCTCTGTTGACCACAGTGGTGTGTACACAGTGTGGAAGTGAGGCTTTTCTTTCCTGTGAGGCTAAGCACCTTCTAAGTTAAAGGGGTCAAGTTGCATGTCCACTTCCAGCTACTCACCTTGTTGGCCGTGTTTTTGCTGACTCTTCTTTTTTCCTACCTCTCCTTTTAATTCATCAGAGTCCTGCAGTGCAATGAAAAGATGTTGCTTGTTTCTCAATGAATTCTGTGGAAGTACCAAAGGGAAAGAGTAAGCATCTATATTTGGAATGGACACAAACTATTATTAGACAGAGTTTTTGGAAGTAGTTGTAAATTATCTGCTATCAGGAGCAATAGAAAACCATATGGATGATAAAAAACATAACCAGGGCAAGGTCCTTCCTGTGTCTGTTGACAACTAATATGCACCAGGAGGGCAGTGCCATATGTTTGCATGTACGTTACCACAGGGGGCAGTGACATATGTTCACACGTATGTCACCCCTCTGGCCTGCTGTCATAAGGCTGTTTCCCAAGGGGCATGCTCCCTTGAAAAACAGAAACAAAACCCACAAATGCGAATCTTCTACATTCTTTTTGTCAGCAGATTCTCTAAGACTAGTGCTGCTGCATTGGTGAGCAATCAGAACAGCTGCCTCAAAACAACAAAGGCTTCTATAGCCCTCTCCAATACCCCTTCAAGGTATTGAATGGCAAAGAAGGAAAATACAGCCACTCTGCTGGAACAGTCACACCTGGTAGAACAGTCATACCTGCTGAAATACTAGACCTGCCAAAAGCCTTGAGGATGGTAGACACTTGCTCCTCCCTAAATATTTCATGGACTGTTCTTCTCTTCCCTTCTTTATGGACTGGACCCAGCTTCACATCACATCATAAGCAGCTTTTTGCAGTGTAAAAAAATAGTTTGAGTATAGAGAGTGTCAAAGTGACAGAGAATCAAAAAGTGTTCTTCATGATACTTTTTATTGCAGTTTTTCTGGGTTAGAGATGAACAGTACTATTAGATTATCTTGACCATTCCCATGTCAGTGCAAAATTATTCCTTGCAATGTAATTTCTAGTGTTTTGTTCATTCCATTTAGTACTAATCCAAGCAGATAGCCTTTCTGGTGTATCTCTTGGGAGACCATTTATCCCTCAATCCACTTATTCCACTATTAGGTAGATTTTTTGAAATTTGCAGTGTATTTTTCTTTGCTTAATTTCCTTCCTCTCTTTAATTATCCCTTTTGGTGCAAATATAGCTTCTCTTCATATATTTGCATTCTCTCAGAGGTCATGGAGTCTGGTGCACAGAGAAGGAATGCAAAATGCAGTGTGAAATTTGCTTCTAGAAAAGGGTACCCTGCAGGACAATTTGTGTGGTCTCAGATGACTTGTGACTACAAAACATTTTGAACAGCTTTGTGGATATGCATCTGTTAACTAAATCTTATTTGGTCTAGGTCTCTTATATTATTTAGTCTTGAATTCTAGTAACCATTCCAAGGGCTCTGTGTGAAAGTTTTAACAGGAGCATACAAAGCTGCTTCCCTGTTTTATGAGGGAAATCCCTAAGTGGAGAAAAATGGTGAGAATCTTGCTTACTTAAGAGGGTTTTTCTGGGTTAGCCGAACAAAAATTGCATCCCGTTGCTCTGAACTGTGCACTGTTCAAAGCCAAGTCTAATACATCTGATGGACTTTATTTTCCTCTCCATGACTTATAGTTAATGAAATTACGTGTGTCTTGCGCTTTTGTAAAGATTTGGGTGTTCACTAGTGTATTCTGTGAAAGGGCTATAATTTGGCTTGCCTTTTTCCTTTTCTAGATATTTATCTACCTTGTCTCTATCTTAGTGTACTGAAAGCAGAATTACCCTTTCCCTGCACAGCAATTTCACCTCCTCCAGTGTCTGGAAGCTTCCCAGTGCTTTAGGCAGCTGTGTTTATAGCACCAGTACCTCTCAGACAAACTCAGCAGGAAGCTCTGAAAGAGGCAGGTAGCTGAGGCAGATCCAGGACATTGTCAGAGGGTGGTCTCTGGGAAAAGAAAAGCAAGCTGAGTAGGAGTCATGGGGAGGAAAGCGAAACCATGGTGGATTAGGTGAAGAGATTCTTCCTGTCTCAAGAAGTAACTGGGTCTGCTCAAGATGGAAATTTCTGGATTAGAGGATATGGCAGACAGGAGAGTCACAGCACAGAGGCAGGCTTTGCGTCTTGAAGAAAGAGTTTGAGACCACTGAGAAGCAATGATGAAACAGTGCTGGTTCAGAGGTGGCAGAAACAATAAGTTCCCAGGGATCAGAGGCTACTGTGCAGTTTGCTGCAAATCAAAAAGCCACCAAGTTGTCTGAAACCAAGCTGCAAAGGACTTTCCATACAGGGACAAAGTAATCAAGGAGAGATTTTGGCAGAGATTTCTTTATAAAGCTTTTATTATTTCTGTCTTTTCTAGTCAGCCTGAGTTTTCCACTACTTAAAATAATATTAACAAAAAAAAAAAAGAAAAAAAAAAAGAAGAATTCTCCTTTATATTAACAGAAGATCTAGACATTTGAAGCTGAACATGTTTTTGGACTTCTCTAGGGATCTCACCATAAGAGAAAAGTCCTGAGCTCCAACTCAAAGAGTTCTAACTCCAGCACGAATACAATGGCCATACCTCATGAAGAAATAAAATTTCGATCTAGTAATTATTTGGAAATAATTTTTGAATTTATATGCCTTTTTTTAAAATTTTTTTGCATTTTGTTCAGTGTTATAGAAGAGTTGAAACTGGTACTTAGCTTTCTCTTATCACCATATGGTTATGATCACATCTATCCTAACAAAGTAATATATGTCTTTCACTCTTTCTGCAAAGCAAAAACAATCTAAATTTGGTCCCCAAAATTTTGGTCTTGTCATTAGCTTAAATTAAACAATGTTTTACCCCAGCTAGTTACTATCCTACCTGCCAGGATAGTAACTAGCTATTGGTTCACACTCCTACATTTGTCTGGCTATAGGCCATCAACATCAAACTTAACTCAAAATACTGATAAAGTTCTTGCCTGACTGGGTCATAGGGTTAAAATTCTTCACACAAAATTATGAAACACTTTCAAAACCAAATAAATTAGACAAAGCTGTCATTACTGCATGGATATTCTACAACAGGAAGAAAAGTCTGAACTTGAATCAATTATTTATTCAAAGCAATTTACTTTATGAAATAAAGTAGGTTGGAAGTAGGGATCAGAAATCAGTAAAAGTAGATGTTGGCTATGGAGATAAACCCAAAGAAAGAAAAGAAGCATACCTTTGTTAATGGAAATGATTGTGAGGGAGTACAAATTGGACGGGGGTAAACAGTTGGGGTAATGAAGGTTTTCAGTGTTGTGGCCAAAGACAGTAATCTAAAGAGACACAAAATAGTGTTTGCACTTACTAACTTTATTTAAAGATATGTTTAAAAGTCATGAGAAAAAATGAGAAAAAGCCTAAGAAAGCACTGAAGAAGATAGTAGTCATATTAGCAATCATGCAAGATAATTATGATAGCAGTGTAGATCTGCACACTACTATTTTGAGATATTAACTATGATATATAACTTGAGATATATCTTTGAGATAACTATGTTAGTTTACCTAACATATCTTTCTGCCAGTGGAATATTGTTCCTTGTTTTTTGCTGAGTAGAGAATTGGTTATGAATGTCATATTCAAGATTCTCTATGAGATTTTCCCTTTCTTATCCATGATATGGATTTAGATTTTTGTTTGGGTATATACATTTCTAACAAATGGTAAAAACTGATATTTAAAAGTATTTGTTTTGTGAATGTATGCTATGAACATAACATTGTAATTTATTATTTTTATAACGTAGTCACTGGAATATTATTTCAGGTTCTGCAGTGTTTGCACTTCCAACTTTTGCTCTTGTAGATTTAAACCTACATGGGCAGAAGACAAAAATGTGTCACTCCACTCAAGTTTATAACTATGTCTTAAAGTTTTGTTATTTATATCAAATTCTGATTTCAGCTTCTTTAATTTCTTTTTTTTTAATCTCAACTCAATCACAATACAAGACAACTGTGGCTTTGTAAGTCACAGAGAGAATTAAATCCCATTCATCTCTGCAATTCGCATAGACCACACTTACTGAAAAGGTTAACTCACCTGGGAAAAGCAAGCGAGGTTAGCCCAGTCATTGGCCACCTTAAAAAGACTATTATTGTACTACCACAACTATGTCATCTGGTGTTTGAAGTTCAGTTTCATTTATGAAACTTGGGACCTTTCAGATTATTAGCATTGCTGAGAGAGTGGATTTTCCATGGCACTCTTGCATTGCAATATCCAGACTGAGGCACAACCCAGGAATGCAGCAGTGACAATTGAAGCTAGGTTCACTAGCACAAGCAAGATGATATTTTGTTGCTTATGGGGCAGAAGTGGGAGTCTGGGGCAGGAAAGGAACCAGGGTGGAGGTCTGTGCTGAAGGGAAGCATCCTCAACCCCTGGGCTTGCTTCTCGTCCTGGGGCTGAGAAGAGGCAACAAGAGATGAGGCAGACTAGTCTTGGAAGGGCTGCTCCCCTTTCCAGCCAGCTGTGACAGAGATTTATTTTTTCACTTCCCCATGTAACTTATTCATTGGAACTTTATCTTCATTGAATGTCATCCTCCATTTCTGTGACTTACTGTCATGAGGTCCTTCCTCAATTCTTCACACTCTCTTTTGTTGTAGTAATATATTTGCGTTACCAATGTACATGGTCTTCTCTCCATTCATTGTGCTACCTATGAGTATGTAGAACAGAATGGATCTTAGCACAGATCCTTGTGGAATTCCTGAGGTGACCTCTCTCTAATGTGAAAAGTGACCTTTTATTTCTACAGTTTGTTTCATCTCTTTCCTATTTTTGAAAGCTCAGTGGAGAGTAGGACATTTTCTCTCTTGTATATGTGTATATAGAAAGCAAGTATTCATTTTTATCACCATATCCCAAAGGTTTTGGGATTGTATGGGCCTTGGCAAGAACTCTGCAAACATACTGTCATTTGGAAACAGGTTCTAGAGATAGCACAGAGCACCTGGGCTGGCTCAGATTTCCACAGCATACATACCTGTGCTCTATCTAGATGTTTTATTACTTCTAGTGTCACAGCAGCAATAACCCTGTGTAAGCCCTGTATTTTTTCTTCACAAATAAACTGTCTCTTATTCACTTGACAAAAGAAACAAACTGTGTTTTGTTGTGCTTTGTTTCCTGCACATAAGTATCTCATATGATTCTACCTCCATGGAGATCATAGTTCCACATAACATCTGAAAATTCATTTGTCACCTTATTCTTGCTGTTCTCCAGAACAATCGGTTCTCCAGAATCCTGTGTGTTTTCTTAGCATCGTTCATCTGATCTCAGACTCCTTGCAACAAACTGGTATCTTGGTTCTTCTCTAAATGGTAAATTGTGTCCACCTTGATATTTCTCCCAAAATTTTCATCCTCCTTTGAATAAACAGGCAGGCTCACAGCCCCAGGATATGCCAATGTTCCCTGTTGTTGTTTGTATATTTGTATTTATTTACCTTTTGAAAGAGTTAGTTTGATAGAAGTGGTACCTATTTCTCTGAGGGAGCCTAAGATTCCTTTGTCTGTCTTGCTACTCCTTGGTTAGGTTGCATCAAGGGAGCATGGATCAGTTTTAATGATGGAATTGGCAATTAGTGCTGCTGAGCTAGTTTCAGGTTTGTGACAGAGCTGCTGAGCTTAATAAATTATGGACACAAGGAAATGGGGGCAGTAGAGGGGGAAGGAAGGCCTCAGAATCTGCCTGACCAGCACATGCACTGGTAGTGCAGTGCATCGCATCTCTATTCAATATATGTCCATTTCACTCTGGTTTTGCGGTCAAGTGTGAAGAAGAAACATCATCTGTAATTAATAACAGTTTTTAAAAAATCTATATGAATACATGCCAGCACAAGGAATGAAACAGAACAAAAAAGGGTTGGAAAAGAGAATAAAAGTGCTTCAGAATAATGGTGAAAACTCAGATGACCAGCCTTTGGATAGACAGAAACCTCCAACACAAAGCTTTGGGGGACATATCTGAGCAAAAGGTTTTTTTAAGACCATGCTGGGATTCACAGAGATAAAAATATATCATCACACAGGTTATTGTAGTGCATGTGGTAAGGTGCAAGTTATCTCCTCCATCCTTCTGCATATTTCCACAGCCAGGACTGGGAATACTTGAGTATACGTGGTTGAAAAACAAACAAAACCTTGTCCTATGTGTTCACAGGGGCATGTCTTATTTGCAGTTATTTATATTCCAGCTGTATCCAAAGTATGACAGGCACTGTGCAAGTGAATAGGAATGAGAGGCTTTGGGACAAAGACTGTGGTCTCCATGAGCAAAAATGAAAGTAGAAAAAGACAGTACCCACAACCAAAGCAGTCAAAGTACTGACAACCACCTGTCATTGACTTCATTTCTGCTCATTTTAGAATTGTAAACTATTCCCTATGCTTTCTTAATTTTAGGTGATTATGTTGATATATGTTTGGCCTAAATCTTGGCACATGGCTTTGCATCAATATTTAACTTCCTCCTGTTGTGTTCAATGCAATAAATATTATTTCAATTCTAAATACTACTTATTAATTAATACTAAATACTACTTTCTTAATAATAAAGTCAGTTAATTTTGAGTGGGCACTTATTTAAACATGGATTTTTCTGGAAGAGGGTCAGTAAAATATGGCCTTATAGAACAGTTCAGCAGAGACTTGAGAAAAGTGATATATGAGTCAAGAGGATATATATCTAACTAGCTGACTTTAGAGATCTATATGTGTCCTTTTCCATTCTTTGTGCCTGCTTCTCTTTTCTAAGTTTACTGTACTAACAAAGCCAGGGTGCAAGCTCAACTCAGGCACTGTATTTATCATATTGCTTAATGATTAGCACACTCACTGACGCGATACTGGCAGGGTATGTCTTGCAGAGTGAGTTCCCATCTGAGGACTCTGCCCTCAGCAGCCAGGCTGAAAACAGCCTCCCTGCTCCAGAGAGCAAGAAACGAAGCTAACATCAGTCGTTCCATGCCACATGGCTTTCTCCCAATGTACTTACTGGTACAGATGTAACCTTTATAGTCTCTATCCCTGGGATATCTTACAGACTAAAACTGTTTACCTTTTCTGTAGTCCTCCAGGGAAGGGGGGAAATGCATTATCCCCACTCTAGCAGCTGGGAGGGAAGCACAGAACTGTCAAGTGGTAGAAAAAAACCTGTCTCTGCAGACATAGTGGTGAAGCTCCAAAAAGTGGGATTTTCATAAAGCTATGCCAAAAAACTGTTTTCTGCCTCTATTATTGGTGTTGGCTAGTAAACCAGAATTTGGTTTCACAAAAAAAGTTGGGTTTGGAAGTTTAGATAAAATGAAAATCAAATAGAGCTCTTTCATGTACATGAAGAGTAGCATTCATACCCAGCTTCTGAATCCACTGTAGCCCACGATCATAATACAGACATATTATATTGAAACCCAGATTCAAATTCTTTCTCTTCTTCAGACCAAAAATTCAATTGTTGCTCTCCCAGTTGCCAAGTGGGCCTCTGAGTGGGCCACAAGGATGGTGGATAGAAGGGTGTAAATCTGCTGCTAATCAGTCCCCATTATCCCAGCTTTTATGCTAACATTACAATTTATATGAAAAATTGACAGTTCCTGATTAAAAAAAAAGATTGTTGTAAAGATCTTGCTCCATTTTCTGCACTACAGCAAGACTGATTTAAATTTTATGATTTTTACTGAATTCAATGGTGTGCTAAATCAGCTCACCCTTTATCAAAACTTGAGTAAGCCAGCAAAGTACTTGATTGGGCTTGAAAAGTGGTTTTTTTTCAGACTCAGGGTGTCTAAGAAAAGTGAGCTGCTTTGAGTGTCTAATTTAATGAACTGTTGTCTAAAATGCATCCCAAGATTTTGCAGTCATATGACTTCTATTCACTTCAGTATTTTAAGATACACACATATTAGACTGCCACAACGCAGGACGAATATTGCTCCCTTCACAAGGATGACATCATCTCAGTGTATGGGCTTCAGGGATTTTTTGCATGACTTCACTAGTAACACATTATTTGAGGTCACATTATATCAGCTAGCTCAACAAGAATGCCAGTGACTTTCACATTGTTCAAGCTCCCTGTAAAGATAATAATTACCAAAATTATATTGTCTTTTATGTACTTAACAAGCAGTACTTTTGAAAAAAAAAAAAAAATCTGGCATGAGAAAACACAAATGCTAACAGAAGTAGCTGTAAGTCTTCCATGCTTTCAAACACAGCTTCTGGCATTTTAAAACCAAAGTGAGAAAAACTGGAATGAGGAAGAGATGTTTCAATGTATGTTATCTTGCTCGCACTTTCCCTGTAAATGTCCTGTTGTCATTACTCTGGGCATAGCTTCACCCACAGGTGGTAGCAATACATACTTGCAAAGCGCTAATACTGTTATCCATCTGTCTAACCTTGTCAAAGCCTATTAGACAGTTTAGTTGCCAGTGGCCCATTTTGCTTGCCATAACTCTGATCCTTTTCTACCAGGAACAAATGTCCACAAGGAAACCAGAGATTTCCAGTATTAAGGGAAAAATATCTAAGGAGCCAGTATATGAGTTTACTGTCAAGTGAATATTTGCATTTTTAACATCTTTTCTGTGAAAACATATGTCATCACCTTACTCTTTTATTCTGCTTAGGTCTTCGTTTTGCACACACGTCAGCACTTCATGCTGTCTAACAGCTGACTAAATGCTTTCAGCTCATGCCCACTGTGTAAGCTAAGTTAGTGGGCACTTTCCAGATGATTCTAAAAGATATGTGCTGGGTTACTATCTAACCTAATATACGTTTTGGAGTAGGGTTTTTAAAACCACTTTGAAGAAGCTTTCCAGATAGGTATGAGACAATGGAAATTCTTTAACTCTAAAGCAATCATTTTTTTTTCTTTATTAGGAAATATTTCATCTTGCTTTAATAAAAGATTAAATATAGTTATTATTTTTAACGTACTGTTCTAATTTTAGAAGGTGGTAATTTAGACTGTTACAATCTGGGGAACAGACAGAGTCTTCCCTGACAGTGTTCTAAACAATTATACCTTCATATGCAGGTTTCCCATTTCCCTCTATCCCATTGAGCACATATTAGTAATTCCTAGCATAAACTATTGAAATTATTCAGCCAGTTCACAGACTGTTGTTTTTAAAATGAAAAATGCTATGATCTTTTAATGTCTTCACTGTTATAATATGTACTAAATTAGCAGAACCCTGATGCTCTGATCATTTACACCACAATGTGCTATTTAAAACTGGAAGCCCAGCAGGAGATTTTATTTTTATTAATTTAGTATAATTTTAAACATTACAAAAATAGCTGTCTTACAGCTTCCCTGTTGAGCCCTAGATTGTTGCCACAGCCTCTGTAATACTTTATCAGGAGAGTAACATCACTATAAATACTGCATAGTTGATTTTGGTTTCAACACAGAATACAAAAGCATGTGAAAGGCTGAAGAAGAGACAAAAAAGAAACAGCGGTGGTTCTGTTTTACATTCTGTCTTTTTGTTTGTTTGCTTTTAAGTCTTCTTTCCTTACGGGTTTTTCTCTGACTGGAGTTGTGAATTTGTAGTTAAAGCTTAAAGGTTGAGGTTCCATGTCATAGTTAACTTCAGACGTGTCACACAATGCTGCTGTAGGAACATGAGCTCCACTCTATCTCCCTTGCCTATTGCCCTGCCATTCCTGTGGACTAAACACAACTATAATGTTCTTGTTCAAGTGTAATGTGCAGTGTAAGAGCAACCTCACATGAATTGCAGCTTTGCAGTTTTAAGTACAGAACTGGTTCATATCTGCTCACCTTTGTGTATTTAGTGAGCCTACACCTGCCTGAAAAAAAAAGGCAATAGACATCATATCCAATCTCTTACCTGAACTAAGGATGGTGACAGAGTCAGATAGACATAATCGCTTTTGGCCCTTTTATTACACTTTTCACTTTTTGGAATGAGCTGTGTTGAACAGAAACTCTTGCCAGGAGTGTCGCTTTCCAATGGAACCTGTGACCCTTCAACAATGGAGGGGTCTTCGCAATAAAGCAATATTTGCTATGCAAAAGATATGGTTTTGGGTACCACAATCCACTAATCATAATGAAAATCTGGGATGGACTGCTGGGGGGAAGAACAGACTATGGTTGGAATTTATTTAAAATAAAATTACGTGAGTTACTAAATTTAAGCTCACTGTGAAACTCTTCCATGCCTGCATTATTTATACTTATTGACTGATAAATATTACACTTTATATTAAAGAAAGTTATAGAATGATTTAATTTATTAATATTTTATTGGCTACCTGTATTATGGACAGTGGTGGTGCTTTCCAGTTACAATTCTTAAAATAAAATCTGAAAAGTGAACAAAACTAAATTCCAAATGATTAGGATTTACTATGTACCTATATAAGGAGAAGCATATTTCACTGTCTAGCATCTGATTCTCTTGTAAAACCCCTGTAGCTTTCATCAAAAATTACTGATTTGGAAGGTCCATGGTGCAAATGTGATTGACATATATGACCCCTTTTTGTATTTGAGAGAGGGGACCTTACATTCAAAACATCTTGATACCTGGTTGTTAAATGTCATATAGATATTGATTGAGTGACATGTGGGCAATTCAGCACTGTCTCAGACAGGGGCTGCATGTTGGCCTGTCTGGGGCATAGAAGGCAGGCAACCTTCCTCCTTGATGACCCATCAATTAACCCTAATTAAATCAATAGTATTTTTCTTTGAAGCACATCAATACTGACTAAAACTCCTGCACCACCCCTCAGTCCATAAGTGTGAGGTAGCCAAATGCCTGTTAGTTGGCTAGGATAACCATGTTCATCACCAAAATGTTTGTTGCTAGAAAGTGTTGCTGTATCCCTGGTGCTGTGATGTTTGCACCTATGTAGCTGTGTACAGGAAATATCAATTCATTTGCAACTCTCTTTCCATAACTGCCAGGAGAACATGAGTGAGGTAAGTCATTCCAAGGATACTGGAAGAAATGAGGCATGAAATAAAAGCTTTCCTGTGCTCTCTGCTGATCCTCAGGAATGTAAGGCAACTCACTGTATTAAAGAGAAGCATGCAGGGATTAAGTAAGGCACTAGGACAGTGAGGAGTCCTCTGTGTGAGATACTCTCCTGAGACAATGACATCAATGTCCTCAGAGCTATCACTTTGAGTCCATGATGATGAGATCTGCAAGATGTGTCATGTGCTATTTTTCTTCTTGGCAATGTCAGAGAACTTAAAATTTTATAAGATTTAAGAAAGTTTGTTTCTTATTCTTTTTTTTTTTTAATAAAATATTTCATGAAGTGGGTGTATGTACTGACAGTGTTACAAATAATTAAGTATTAGGCAATTCTCTGTTCTTAATATTATTAGTCATACTAACTAAATTAATCAAGAAGATCAACCTGATCAGTGTTCCAGCTCTTTCATAAACAAAAGCTGAAGGATTCTGAATGGCTTGTACTGAACAGTGTCCTGTAGAAACAAAGTGGGATTTTGCTATTTATCACTGGAATCCTCTTTTAATCTGATGGAATAATCTAATGCATTTTTCACTCTTGTCAAAAGCAGTTGTGCTGTTGGTTCAGTAGGCTTGCATGACAAGGTGACTTAGAAAAATAGTGCCACATATTGCTAGTGGAAGAGATTTGGGGTTTGAAGGATTTGGAGGTCTAGCTCTGAGGATGTTTGTCTTTCCAAAGACCAGCTATTTAAAAAATAGACATTCTTGGTGTGGAGAGTCATGTACCTTGATATGAAAAAAGCATATATAAATTTAATATTTTTCCCATTTCTTGAAATGTGGCTTTCTATACCAGAACAGATCTGGACAGCAGGCTATGATCTCTGCTAAGAATACTACATGAGTCTATACACTTTCAGAAGACTACAGTTTTTTAAAAATTGAAATTAAATGTGTTGTCTGTGACAAACACTAGACTGCAACTCTCAAAACTAGTTGTTAACAATTCGCTATATTATCATAGTGTTCATATAAGATAGCTTTAAAGAATCATGCTGTTGTCTGTCACAAATTGTATTTTCAATAATCAATACATAAATTACATATTAGATTAAAGGTACATAGACTTTGATCAATTTACATTCATTAGAACTTCAGTTTGCTTAAGCCCACAGACATTGTAAAAATATTCTAGATATACTAAAAACTGGTTGAACCTTTTTCATTGTTTCTTAGTAAAGCACATACAGCTTTTTATTAAATTATTTTCCAAATGTTATTTTGTAAAGAAATTTAATAAAATTTACTACTCTGCAATCCATTGAGCACTTCCTAATTTAATTTTCATATTCTGCATTTCCTGGGATTTACAATTAAAATTGTGATGAGCCAGACATTCAAACTCTTACATGTGTGAGATTTTATTATTTTTTTTAGCTGAACAAGATCAAAAGGATTTTGGTTTTATAAAATATTTTTTAAACAAAAAAGTGCAAGCAAATGAGGTCTCTTGTACATAGATTGTGAAGTTTTTACTAAATTTGACAAGCACTTTCTTTTCTTTTTCTTACTTTTGTATCCACTCAACTGTTTGGCAAAGTTGACTGTTTATGCCAATGCCAGATACAGTTAATAGAAAATAATAGTTCTGACATTTTATACTCTCCAACATTGATCAAATAGAATTAAAAAAATCCTATTCTCCAGAACAGACACTGTCATTAAAATTCTTGCAGATTTATTTACATAAAACTCAGCATGTGTGTAACCAAGAATGAGCCATTGTGTTTGAGAGTTAGTTCATTTTACTAGTATTTTATTATGCAGAGTTCTTGGAGATCACTACAGATAAATATATTTATTTCTTTTATAGTAATAATATTTTATCTTTATCTTGCTTTTAAGATGCCCCGAGCTTTACAGCATATTACAAAGTTTGCATTCATTATTTTATCAATTTTCTAAAAGAATAGGTTATTGTTGTGCCACTAACCCAGAAAAAGAAGCACTCCAAACAAACCTTAAGTGTACTGGGTCACCTGTACATTCTTATAATCATGTTAGATGCAATAATTTTTCCTATCCTGAGCTTGGTAAGGATTTTTAACTGGATCCTGAGCTGAGTCCTTGTGCTCTAAAAGCAGCAAATGCAAAAATACTTGAGTTTACTCAGTGGTTCAGCCAAAATCTATCCTTCAGGCCTCCCAGCAGCAGCTTTCCATTGATGTCCAAGCTTCCACCGTTTTCATATATAGACACCTCTTCTCAAAATTTTGTAGTACTGTAAATTGAGATTACACTGCATGGTTAGAAAGCAGCTTCTCTTTAGGCTTTTATCAAAGCCAATAACATGCCTAATTTATAGGAGAACACATTTGAGGACTGAGAACTTTCTATAACATCCAGCACGTGGCACAAAAGACAGGCAGGTTTTGTCACTGTCACCAGGAAAGCATCACAAATAATTGCCTCCAGAAGCTGTAAAAGCACAAAGGGTAGTGCAGTGCCAGAGAAGGCGTAAGCTTAGGGGGCTTTGTAGTTTGGATGCTATTATGAAATAACATTTGTTACAAAAGAAATTGTATTAATTTTCAGAGCTGTAGGTCTGTCTAGTCTTCTCACTAGGCATTTAAGGTCAATCACTGCCTTTTTATCAGCAGTGTGTTGTTTCCCCTTGTATTTAACAGGGAAGGAGCAAAAGACAAGTCCCAGCCATCTGAGGATGAGGACAAGGGATGTCTTGGCACAAGGGGATACAGCTGGTCTTTTCTGATGCAGGACCCAGCTCATGCCAGGCTGGATCTGGCTGTATAATGGGCAATGGTATCAGAATTAATAACATACATGTGCACATAATGTTGTACCCACTGTACTGTTTCTAGACTTTGCAGCCCTCTTTCAAAATCTGTTGTCATAGGCAAGCTTGCTAAATTAAAAAAAACCCCTTAGGCAATGAAGGTATACACTAATTAAGGCCTAATAAAACAAGTTACAATTTCAGCTACATTTCTTAGCAATATTATTGACAGAAGACTGTGGCTGCTTCTAATGGTGTTTCTGGTTAAGAAATATCTTTGAATGGATCCTAAAGTCTGCCTAGACTCTAGAATTTGATTTCAATATAAAGGGTTCACAAGCAGTTTGCAAGGAAGAAAGTACATCATACTTCTGCTAGATTTCATTACTGAGTAGCCTTTTGATCTGCAAAAAGATTTCACCTGCAGGATTTTCCAACAGATATGTTTATAACACCTACCAAGGACATGACTTTATATGATGGAGAAGTAGACGAGCCAGGGGAGAAAAATGGTCACTAACAAATACTTCATATTACAAGAAAAAGAAACTTTTTGTCCATCTCTATTCGCTGTCTTGGCTACAAGAGCTTAAAAGGAGGATAGAGGACAGCTGCACCTAATACTCTCCCAAGCTTTTGGGACCCTGCATATGACTCTTCCAAAAAAAATCTAAATAACAACAGCACTGTCTGTTAGAGAAGGTATGGTTGTCTGTATCTCTCTCAACTTTCCACAAACCTGCTCATATAGATTCTCAAGGAGTTATACTGGTATGCAATTAAAATGAAATACTAATTGGTATTAAAAAAAAAAGACTGTGCCTGCAGACTATAACTCAGTTCTAATATATTTCACAATATATTTATTCAGTGAAGGAAAGCATTCCTCTAGCCAGCAAAGTAAATTTTCTGATCTCTAAATGGACATTTTATCCTCTTCTGGTTTGATCTTGTGGTGACATCATGAATTTCACAGACAGCTTTGTTAATCAGCAGAGTACTCCAGAATAGATCTTAGCTAAAAGTAAAGTTACTATTTCTCTTTAAATATCCATGTTCCAAGCTCCCGAAACATCCCTTTGGCTTTAACATTCCTACAGGATCATTATATTTATGGTGTACAGGAAGCTAAGGTAGGTTAATTAGTTCAGATAATACCACAGTTAGTAGAGACTGCAACTTATGTGGACTATATCAGAGTTTTTAAAATGTTATATATATCTTATTCTTTTTTCCATCTCAATGTTCCTGTGACTTTGTTGTCACTTTCCTCAAGTTTTAGCTGAAATTTCTGATGGTGTTATGGCAAATTAAGAGAAACTATATTCTAGGTGCCAGTAAACTACAAAATAGCAAATGTTCTGAAATATGTGTTTCCATTGACTGTTGACTTTAACATTTTGTTTGTTTGTTTGTTTCTGTGATTTACTGGTGAATGCTGGCATTTATTCTGGTCTTCTGTTATTAGCTTGAGATGAGAATTGACATTAAGCAATTCTAAGAGAAACTTTTCAACTTAAAAGGAGGGAAAAAATGTTCTTATCTGAGAACATCATGATAAAATGGTTACACATGCTCACATAAAATGAAGGTTGATGTTTTTCTGCCACTGAAAATTTCAGTACTTCTGTAATTGTCACAGAGGGCAAGAAATAAATCTTGTCAATTGTCTATAGAGCAAAAGTAATCTCAAATATTTTGGAAGCCTTCCGTGACATCTGTGTCACACACAAAGTAATGTGTGACGTGTCTTAAAGTATACAGATAGGCTTGTCTTCAAAAGTAAGAAAAAAGTGAGAAGCAAATAGAAGTTTGGGAATTACTTTTTAGTCAAACTAGGAATCTATTCTCAGTTAAAATCTAGACATCCATGGATGAAATCATAGAAGCACTTCAGAAGCTTATGCTTCATCTTCTATTACTTTTTATTTCTTTATTTTCCCTATTTTGGATGGAAATTAAGGAAATATCCAACTTTTTCTCTGAAAAAAATTATAATAATTTTCAAAACTTCATATCTAGCTTTATCTGTTTACATATTAAACAATATTCTTCTTCTCTTGTCAACATTACTGGGTTTATTTCTACCAATACATCATAACTATGTACTAAAAAGCATAAACTGTACATTGAAGTCTATGCATTATGTAGACACTAGCAATATTTATTCTGCAGGGTTGTTTTTTGTTGTTTCTTTTTCTTTTCTGTGAGACTGCAATAAAGAATGAACAATTTACTTTACAATCTAATTTTGAGGGAAATGAGAAGTGATGAAATGTCATGAAAAGAAAAAAATCCTGAAATAAAGCAGAACTATTTCACAGCACACATAAAATAACTCTTTCTCTGTGGCTCGTAAACAACACTAATGTCCATTGTCTATTATTCACTTATTTGCAAATAACTGACATTATGCCTGTGCTTAAAGTCAAGCATGTCACTATTGCAGCAGTGTGAGCACCTGTTGCTCCTTTGCCCATAATTCCTATGCTATAAAGCCTTGTCAAAGGGATCCCGATTCTTTTGTCTGACTCTCATCAGCAAAATGCTGCCACAAGTTGGGGGAGCAGTTTGCTGGGCAGAAACATCAAGGGCCACCCAATTCACACTGAAAGCAAGGGTACAACTGTCAAAAGAGAAAGGGCTAGCGCTGGCTCATGTGCCCTGCCCTGTTATCTTTTCCTGCAGCACAGCTAGTGTCTTTCCAGGCAGTGGGGTTGAAAGGGCAGTCAGGGTTCAAGTGTGCTCAAAGGATAATGCAAATATTGCCAGTGCAGGGAAAACTTTGCTGAAGCTGATGCTTCTCCAGGCAGATTGCTCAGCCCTGTCAAGAGTCAGCCCAAGAATAAGAAACAAAACTCTATAACAAGATCTCTCTGCATCACATCAAGACAGAAATCTGTAACACTTTCAATTGCAGTCACACCATTATAAAAAAAGGCATCAGACAACAATATCCAAGTCTTCATGAACACAGTTTTCAATGTCTATATCACACCATTGCAACTGCAGATAACATGTATAACAAAAAGGGAAAACATGGGGTTTTATACATTCAGGTTGTAGGTACATACTGAGTAATATTCTAGTTACATGGATTTCCAAAGTGTCAAAGTTAGCCTCAGAAATCATAAACCACAGTAATGGGAAAGGGAAGGAAACACTTACTGGGCTTTTGAAACAGGGTTTGTTAGAAAACTTTTTGCTTTTGAAACTCTCCTAAATACATTTGTATTATCTCTCTCCATTTTCACCTTCTTTGGTATCTAAAAATGTACATGTCGTTTATTTCACAGACAATTATTCCAAAGTTCTGTTCTTTTAAAATCAGTAGTAATAATTTTATTTACTTTATTAAAGCAATGATATTACCCTCGAAAAGATAATGATTCTACATTTCCCCAACTCAACTTGTGGAAAGAATTTCTAAGATGTTTCTTTTTCCCCAATAACTATTTTAGCCATGGTTTCATAATAAGTATACTTTCATAACTGCAAGAAAACATAAAACTGTCTTTAATACAGAATTCTTTTTCTGTCCACTGGAAACTGTGGCACTGCCACACAAGGTATCCAAAACATGTAGTCTCTGTGTTTTGGGGTGAGGTTTTTTGCATATCTCTTCTATTTTTTTAAAACAAAAAAATAGAGAGCTATGTATGAGATGAGTTGTAAGTACTTGTGTCTTTTGACATTTTTTTTTATTTTATATTTATTGAGTCAATGATCAAAACTTTTCTGCTAAAAGAAAAGTATCTGTGGAAACCAGAAAATGTGGCCCTTTTTTTGTGTCATGACTTAACTTTGTAATGGCCTTTTAAGAACTATATGTAATGCAAGACCCACCTTTACTTTGTGATATTTATTTTGTGGAGTATAATTTTATAAGGTATTTTGTTCTAAAGCAAATTCTTGTCAACAAGACTTTTGCGTAAAAATAGTAATAACAACCCATTGTGTCTCAGTCAAATTGATTTTTCTGATGAGAACCTTGAAGAAAGTTGTTATTATTTTTTAATCCATCAGACAGTCACTACATGAGAATAAACCATTCAATGCTATGGTTTTAGTTTATTTTATGTCTCTTTTTCATGGCACTACAGTTTGTTCATTCTCCACCAAAGAACAATCAGTCGATCAAAATTTATTAGCTAGTGTTGACCTATCTGGATCTAGTTAAAAACTGTGGTCTCCTATGTTGGCTATTTAGTGAAATTTTCTATGTAGCTGACCAGAAATACTGTTATGTTTGAGAATTTGCATCTAATTTAGTGTTCCCCTAAATTTAAGGGCTTAAGAATAAGTTTTGGGCTTCCTGTCTTGCTATTAAAGGAGAATGAAGGTCCTGTTTAATTTATTAAAGAAGATGGACTCGCTTTATTGTTAGAGCAGTAGTATTTTATGTAAAAGCCAAGGAAGGATGTTCATTTATAAGGCAACTTTTCCCAGAATTTAAATTGGTGGTAACAGATAATGGACAGTTAAAGTGTGGTGTTAGTCACCACTTAACATCATGAGCTATGGCTGAAGTAGGTGAACACCTCTGAGTGCACTGTTAAATGATCATTGGAATAGATGATGGAAGAAACACATAGTCTGATTGGACTCTACAGATATCAAGTTATGTCTAAATTTTACATTTAGTTTAAAATAATATGGCAATCCTACAAGTGAATGATTAACAAATAATTTGATATGACTCCATGTTTTACAAATGAAAAACAGGAAAAACTGAAAAATATTTGACCTATCCATCAGCGAATTAAATAGTCTTTGTATTTTTTTTGACTTCTATTGGCTGATTTAGGATGATTTAAAATCTGCTCTGTTTTCAGACTAAGCGTAGTTTTGTCCTTAGAAATAACTAAGAACATGTAATTAGTTCTTCACAAGGAGACTAAATAGACAAACTATATTAATAGTATGTAGTAGATATGTTTACTGTCTTGTAATTAGGGATCCCTAGCTGAAAACACTATTAAACATTGTCACTAATTGAAACATTCTGTCTGTGAGTCTGATAAGGGCTATATCTGGCTCTCCCACCCATCAGATGGTACTGGAAATGCTTACCAGAAGATGCAGTATTTAGCTGTCTAGATATTTTGTTCAACAGTTCAATGAAGCCCTTAAAATGTGGTTAAATGTATCAAAACCACCATGATTAGCTGTGTTCCTCCAGCCTCTTTAATTAATCAACTAACATTAAGAGTGGAGAATGAGATAGTATAGGGCAGCATGTCTTGCACTTATTTGCAACTATTATTATCCAAATCAACAGTGTGAAAGTCATTATGCTTTGTCAAATTTCTTACCAGAACTTCCTGGTCAGCCTTTGCATTAGAGACCAGTGAAATCAGTGGGAGAGTCCTTAAAGCTGCACGTTTTCCAAAACCACTATTGAAATTTCCCATGGAGCATAGTTTCCTCCATTTTTTCTAATAGGCAGAGCTATCATGTCTTATTGACTCAATACAAATATTTCTGAAGTAGAATAGTATTTAGTGAAATGGCCCTTATTTCTAGAAATAAATTATTTAATCTGGTCTTAATCTGATGTATGACACTAGGTGACTCTGTAGCTTAGTGGTGTATCTTATAAAAACTGCCTTTATGCTCTCACAGTGCTGCTTTTTCTTTCTTAAAAAAAGGGGGGGAAAAGGCTATCATGCAAGTGAAATCCTGAAAAATATTTCTGGAAGTAATTACAACTTTGGATGTTGTTCTTCACACATAAACAGGAGAATTCTCAGCTCATAATGACCTTTATATCAGACGATAGATACCTCAAGCCAAGACTGAGTTCTGTCCTCAAAGAATAATTGTATTAAAATTATCTATTGAAATTAAGAAAGAATAGGAAAGATAAAAAAGCAATTTGTTTTTATTCTAAAATAGCCCCTAAAATGAAATGGACACACTGATTACTTCTCAAAAACATTTGCTAAAAGCTGAATACCTTGCAGTTTTGCCTTTTTGCCTGCCATAGGTCCCTATAGATCTCCAGTTGGATCTCTGTGTTCCCAAAGCTTGCATCTTTCTTTTATTATTAAGGATCTATAGCGCAATTAAACTTCATCAATATTTGCAGTAAAGGACCCTGGGAGAATCTCCCATTGAACAGTCTTGCATTTCTAACTTCTTTCTGTTCTTTGTATCCATTTTTCACTCATAAGCACACATAGAGCTCCTTCTTCTAACATATCAGCTGTTAAATCTGACATCATCATTGTCATTACCTAAAAAAATGTAAATATAAAAGTATAAAGTTCATCTGCATGCAAATTAACCAGATTACTATATGAAGCCTGATTTTGTTGACACTATTCAAAAGAAAAATCTCTTTTCTTTTAGGTAGATAAATGCACATACTGTAAATGTGTAATACTGTACAATGCAATGTTAAGTATAAAAGGAAGAACTAATGACTAACTTTATAGTTACGTGGTAGTGAAGATACACTTTCTCCTGCAATATAAGCAAAATTAAGCTATTCACATCCCACAGTAGGTGCATATTCTGATGTACACCCACATTTCCCTTAAGTGGCCTAATGTGATCACTTCGCACATTAGCAGTGACCAGCAGACACCTTTTGGTGTCACGTAATAATGGAGGAAGAAGCAGGAAGGAGGCTCGAGCAACTCCTCCATCCCCTGCTCCCGTCAGAGTTTCTCACAAAGGAGTTCAGCTTTCATGAAGGCTCAAGTCGATGCCTTGAACCAGCACAGCAAGGTCCATCCTGGCAGTCTGCAATTTGGTCGTTCCTGTAATCTGTGCAATGCCCAGGGACAGCACCTGCATGATCTGAACATATGGAAAAATATCACAATAAATAAACATGAAGCCTTAATAAAAACGTGAACTGAGTTCCAAAAAGTTTGGATGCTTGGTTTATGTTATTAAGTTTTTGTCCCTAATTATATTTCTTATAATATCTCTTTAGTATGAGGCATCACAGGAAGTTTGACAAGATATTTGTTTACTCAAGACTTCAGACCTCTGCCTGCACCAGCGAGAACCAAGCAAAGTCAGAAGTTTAAAAATTTTATGGTTCCTATCCTAACCAAATGAGCCTTTCAAACTTCATTCTTGAAGACTAGCTAAACAAAAGCTAGGGAGAGGAAGAAAAATGATCAAAAGTAAGCAGAATGCCTAAAAAATTTTTCTTACTTCTTAAAGCCAGCAGGACCAATCATATTCACACAGTGAGGCCTCAGTTCCAAGTCAGAGATACTTTTTAAAGACAAGATTCAATGTTAGAGGATGAAACACACCATACTCAACTCACTCTTGACCCAGCTGCAGTTGTGAATAAAGTTACTGATAGAGGATCCACAGCCTGTTTTCCAGCTTGTAATTTGTTGGTGAATATCCTAGAACACTTGCAAAGCTGTTGATTCTTTGGGGTGTTTTCACTCTATTATAAGTATTTTTGCTAACAGCATGACTCTCACTCTATCTGTAGCCTGCAAAACCTCCGGACTCAGACACATCTCGTGGCAACAGGGTCCAAGGTAACTGCATTAAGAATATAACAACCCTTCCTAATTATTTCTAAAAGTGTTCCATTGTAACTGAATCCTAGCTAGTTTTTGTGATAAGAGAGATTAAATACCAGGATCAAAGTTACAATCTGAATACAATGAATTATTTTATATACTTCTCCTGTGGCTGCCCTTATATATATAACCCCTTTTAGTAAATTGTATCAGTAAACCCCTAACTGGTGTAAAAATTGCTAGCTCTTTACAAAACTACTGTACTTTGTAAGTATGAACAGCTATGAATTTGTGAAGAAAGTAATATATAGATAATATGGCAGCCTAACTCCAAAATCCACTGGCACTAAATGGTTTTATAGCAGTGACAAGACACTAGATGGTAGATTGAAAGAGTATATATTGCTCTGCTCTCCCTCAGTTGTCAGTTAATTTTAAGAAATGGTTAGTGAAGGTTCATAAACCAGAAGAAAAATAACTTTGGAAAAGAAAGAAAAAAGTTTTTGCTCTGTTTTGTTTTATATGTATGGTGGAATTACTAAAACTTTTTAAATGTCCTGAAATAACCATGAAAGAACATGTCAGAGTTCTTCTGGCAATAGTTCAGAAATGTGAAAGTATTGTCATCCTGACATTCACCTCTGATAAACATTCTATGGACATTAAATCAAAATCAGTATAAAAGTGTTCCATGTGACAGGATAGCCTTTGTCAAGTGGGCTGACCTGTAATGAAAAAAAGTCAATCCTCTTCCCCCTTTTTTTTTAACTGAAAAAAAATATAGCAGCAATAATATGGGTAAAAGGCTCAATAAAATCTGTCAGAATTGATTTCTGGTGACACATAATGTCTGGCAATCTAAAGCGTTATTTTGCCAACTGTTTAATCTGCACTACAAGTAAAAGTGTTCCATATGCATAACTTCCCATTTCAGTGATGATCCTGTTTAAAGATTTGTTCCAGCAGCATTTATTTAATGACCTTTATAAAGAATTTTCTCATTCTTCTGTGGGTTATATTTAAACTGGGGAATAATAAAAATAAAGTGTACAATGGGAGAAAAAAATCTCCATTCCCCATTACTTTTTTTTCAAAAATATAATTACTTCTTAGGCAGCATTGATGAGGAAGCCTGGGAATACATGCATTCCAATGTTAGAAATAATAATAAACCAATGGTCGTTACTTACATCCTTATAATGTCAAATCATATGTTTTTTCCCAGATAATACCTGTGAAGAAATCTCACACACACTGCAATATCCACAGCTATGGATCCCTTACTTTATTGATTTAAATATCCTTTTGCTTCTCCCTCCTCAACAGGAAGTATGAGGTCATTGCTATAGCTCAAACACATGTCTTGATAGAGCACTATTCAAACCAGATATACACCATACTTTATATCATATTTTGAATTATTTATCTGTCATGGGAAATAACAGAAGAGGAAGGAGTTAGCTGGGTGCTTGAAATGAATGTGGCAAAAGCATTAACGTGCAGGTCCAGATGCACAAAATCAGATGTCGAGTCCTGGTACAAAGAGTCACAGTCAGCAATGGCAGTAGAGCTCTTGGTAATACCAGCAGAGTAAAGAGGCTCATAAATCTGGAGAAAGGCTATCACATCCTATAAACTAGGTATAGGTGAAACAGAGTACTAATTTCCAATGGGCTGGGGAGGACAGCTGCCTGAAATGTGTTTAAAACTGATATGTGCATGCAACCCTGCTATTCAAAAACTTCCATATATAGTACTGAGGAGAAGGTTAATCAAGAGTGCTGTATGGCTTAAGGAAATGCATAGGGTGGCTGACTGATTTGATTCATATGGCCCTGTGACAAAATTCTTTCCTGGAGATCCATAATGTCTGGATTCTTAATTATCTCGTCTTGTGTGTGTGTGTGTGTGTGTGTGTGTGTGTGTGTGTATTAAAAAAAAATGGCCAATAAAATGTCAGCTGAGAAACACACTGTTCATTCCTTTCAGGTTTATTTTAAACCTATTGCACTTAGGCTCCAGCTAAATCAATTTTTCATGAATATCTACCCTAGTAGATTACACCTCAAGCCAGTTCAGATCTCCAGAGATTTTTTTTAAAAAAAAGGGATTTATCAAGTAACAAGTAACACCTCAGGAAAAAGAAACAGGGTTTTTAATTGCTTTGTGCGCTCCATAATTGAAGGCAGGCACCTTCTTGAGGCACTCACTGCCAGGAGGAGTGTGACTCCACTTGGCCCTGCCTAATTAATCCTGTGATACAAACCTTCTGGCTTCAATTTTCACATTTCTGTCTCTTTTTAGAAGTGATAATAAAACTAAAAATTTATGTTGGTTACTGTATGACTATAACGGTGCCAGCAGAACACAAATAAAACCATATGGATGAAAGAGACCTTGTCTCCCCATCCCTGGCTTCTCTGTTTCATGAGGTGTACAGGGACACACTTTGTGCTAACAAGAAAAGGTAGAGAAAGATTCAGTAGCAGGAAGGAAGTGCAGGTCAACTGATTCTTGTGATAGTTTGCTCTGCTCAGATGACTCACTGAAGCATATGTCTTATTTGTTTATTGACGAGATCTCAAAATAGAAGTACACACTCTGGAAGCTCAACTGAGCTGGCTACAAATCACAAAACTGCACAACAGCTCTTAATGAAAGACAAATTGTGCAGCTTAGCTTTTAAAAAGCAGTCAAGGCTGTTTGTGCAGATGCCTTCAATCTTAATAGCTTACATACTGTGACCTGTGCACACTCCCTACCAGTGCCTACTGAAAATTATAGACCATCTTTATTTTCCATGGAATGTAAGGATCCCACTATTATTATTATTACTAACATTATGAGGCAAGGATTTAATTCTTGGCCACCGAGAAATTGTTTGTACATTCACACAGACAGACATGTGGCAGTTATAATACAGCAGGAAAATTCTGCTTTCCGTAAAATTGTGTCTATTTTCATTGCATGATATAGAAAGTGGACCTAGACCTTACTATATTAAAGTGGGAGGGTTTTATCTTGTCAAGTGAACTAGAGGAATATTATCCCAATAGAGCTGTTGCTCTTATTTGGAAGTTATTGATAATGAGTACATTGCTGGGCACACTCGATTCATCCTACTCTTAAGACCCAACAATACAGTACTTTCAAATTCCTTTATGCAGTTGAGCACAGTAGGATTGTACCATGGACTTAATCATTTTTATCAAGAAGTGTACTGGAAGAAGAGGAGAAAAACAAAATCATCTTAATTTTGCTGCTATGTTGTTCTCGTTTCCCCACCATAACACAGTAGTAAGATGAGACCAGTGTGGCACCTTGCTTAAGACAGGACTCTTTTACCTCCTCCTTCATTCCATCCTTGCTACAACTCTGATCATGGCTTATTATTTTTTTAGGTAAGTTAAATCCAGTGTGCCACCTTTCCTTACAGGAGAGATATTGGTGACACATGTTTGTAAAATGTCACTTCTCTAGGGATATTATTTTAAAGTAATATGTTTTAGGGTAACAAAATGCCTCAACTTTGTGATGGTGTGTAAACTGTCTGCCACACAAGAGCTGGGAGGATCAGTGGGACTGGAAAAATAGGGTAATTTTGCTGCCAAACTCTAACAAATTGCCACTGAGCATCTACAAACTAGGTTTTTTTCAGCTTCACACTTGAATACATTGGGACAAAAATTCTCTATGGATGACAAAAACCATAGCCTTTTGCAATTCCTCAGAAACTTTCAAGTGCCTTTTCCAAGACAAGGTGATGTCAAATTTTCTCTGAATGCTTTTAAGAATTTGTCCTTGTCTCTGTAAACCCTGTTTTTGGAAATGGCATTACTATTACAGCTGAAATTTTCATTCACAAGCCTGAGCATGGAAAGCTCAATCCAAACACTTGTAAGCAAATGTAAGAAGAAACCTATAGCACCAAGCACAAAGCATATGAGACACAGCTGTCTAATATGAGACTATACAAGAAAGACTAGATCAGAAGTAGAAAGAGAGGCGATTACCCCATATTCAGCGGCTATGACTGGGCAGATCTTTCAAGGGAACAACTGCTGAACTATTCCACCAGTATGTTTTAGAGAAGAGATAGGGTTTGTTTTGTCAAATGTTTCAGGGGTGGAGATGAAGAGATGGGTAGACTGTGAGTTTCAGTGGGAGGGGAGGAATCCTGTATCAGTATGAATATGCAAAAAAAGGGGTGAATAAAATGAAAAAAATTCTTATGACTTTAATAGAGGATGTTCTAGAGAAAAAGCTTATATATATTAACTCATGTGTCTCCTACTTTAAGAGAATACAGATGATTTAACCTCTTTTTCAATAACAACTCTGAAGCCAATATACTGTGTTCTATCAAATTTTCATGGCTTTTGTACATAACCGGTTGATGATCTCTATGTAGCAGACAGACCAGGTCTGTGCCTTTAGCTTCCTTTTCCTTTTTCTTTTTTTTTTAAACAAAGTATCAGAAGTGTTTCTTTTTAACTGACAGTAATTCTATGTAAAAATGTATGTGCCATCTGATTTGCAGATTAGTCCCTGTGAATGGGGCTGCCCTGCAGTGGTCCTTCCTCTGCATCCTGCTGAGGGAGATACATTGAGTTTATTAAGCTACAGGTACTGCCTATGTTATCTCATGGTGAGAACCACCTCCCTTTTCACTCCTGTCTTCTTATCCCCATCCCCAGGCCTCCTTCAGCTCTGACATTTATTGCTAGAAACAGAGCTGTCATAATAGGTTATGCAAGATCTTCAGGTGTCTCCTGGGATTAAAGAAAAAAAATAATTCTTGGACTCAGACTATCTAAGCAGCTCCAAAAAAATGCCAGTTTTGTTTCTAATTACAGCAGCACGTGCAGGAAGTAGGGGACAGTTGCCCCTTTGTTCAGTTCTTGAGGTGGCAGGATTAGGCCAATACACAGTTTCTGAATGGAGACTGATGCTCAGTCTCCAAGGCTGTCTTTCACAGCCTTCTCAAGAATAATGTACATTCTTTGTAGGCAGTGTCCCACAAATAATTGCACAGAGAAGTGGGCTAAGCCTGGTTTTCTTGTTCACTGTACTGTCTGGTCTCCAACACTTTGTCTAAACTGCTCTTTTAATGGAAAACTCGGGAATTTTTTTTAAGCCAAAAATTACATAGTTCAATCTGCATCTACCATGAGGAATTATACTATTTCTAAACAAAATGTGTGTGTTTTCAATTTTTTTATATTTTTCCAAACAATTCCATTTCCAGGGTCTCTATTTACATAGGCATGTGGGATTTTATATGTCTCTGGTCAACAGCAGATTTGTTACCACAAATCCATGAGATAAATTTTCGGTCTTCAAAAAGCATCTCAGCTAAGTCCTCTCTTAGCTCTCAGTAAGTTCTGCTGTGGGTAGACCCTGAAGCATCACAATAGGGGTTAAACAGAAGAAAGCAGTGGCTTCCCAGCCCAGCAGCCCAGATAAATCAGAAAAATGGGTCAATTAATCTAGGGTGGAAGGGAATCAGATCCTCTTGAAAAAAATGCCTATTGATACAAGTCTTGTCAGCTGAAGACTAACAATTTCTCCAGTAATGTTGGTGTGAATGGGTGAAAGGAAGATGTAAAAGAATTATAAAGAACATTCAGTATTGCCTTTTAGTCCTGGATTTTCACAGAATCATCAAGGTTGGAAAAGACCTTGAAGATCATCTAGTCCAACCATTAACCTAACACTGACCGTTCTCAACTACACCATATCCCTAAGCACTATGTCAACCTGACTCCTAAACACCTCCAGGCATGGGGACTCCACCACCTCCCTGGGCAGCCCATTCTAACACCTAACAACCCGTTCTGTTAAGAAATACTTCCTAATATCCAGTCTAAACCTTCCCTGGCGCAACTTGAGGCCATTCCCTCTTGTCCTATCACTTGTTACTTCATTGAAGAGACTCATCCCCAGTTCTCTGAAACCTCCTTTCAGGTAGCTGTAGAGGGCGATGAGGTCTCCCCTCAGCCTCCTCTTCTCCAGACTAAACAACCCCAGTTCCCTCAGCCGCTCCTCATACAACATGTGCTCCAGACCCTTCACCAGCTTCGTTGCCCTTCTTTGGACACACTCGAGTAATTCCATGTCCTTTTTGTAGTGAGGGGCCCAAAACTGAACACAGTAATTGAGGTGCGGCCTCACCAGTGCCGAGTACAGGGGTAAGATCACTTCCCTGTCCCTGCTGGCCACGCTATTTCTCATACAGGCCAGGATACCATTGGCCTTCTTGGCCACCTGGGCACACTGCTGGCTCATGTTCAGCTGTCTGTCAATCAACACCCCCAGGTCCCTCTCTGACTGGCAGCTCTCCTGTCACTCCTCCCCAAGCCTGTAGCGCTGCTGGGGGTTGTTGTGGCCGAAGTGCAGCACCCGGCATTTGGCCTTATTGAAACTCCTACAGTTGGCCTTAGCCCATCGCTCCAGCCTGTCCAGATCTCTCTGCAGAGCCTCCCTACCCTCGAGCAGATCAACGCTCCCACCCAACTTGGTGTCATCTGCAAACTTACTGAGGGTGCACTCAATCCCCTCGTCTAGATCATCAATAAAGATGTCAAACAGGATTGGCCCCAAAACCGAGCCCTGAGGGACACCACTTGTGACCGGCCACCAACCGGATTTAACTCTGTTCACCACAACTCTTTGGGCCCGGACATCCAGACAGTTTTTCACCCAGCGAAGCGTGTGCCCATCCAAGCCTCAAGCAGCCAGTTTCACCAGGAGAATGCTGTGGGAAACGGTGTCAAAGGCTTTACTAAAGTCAAGGTAAACAACATCCACAGCCTTTCCCTCATCCAATAAGCAGGTCGCCCTGTCGTAGAAGGAGATCAGGTTTGTCAAGCAGGACCTACCTTTCATAAACCCATGCTGACTGGGCCTGATCATCTGGTTGTCCCGCACGTGTTGTATGATGGTACTCAGGATAAGCTGCTCCATCGGCTTCCGGGGCACCGAAGTCAAGCTGACAGGCCTGTAATTCCCAGATCATCCTTCCGACCCTTCTTATATATGGGCATCACATTGGCCAATTTCCAATCTGTCGGGACCTCCCCAGCCAGCCAGAACTGCTGGTAAATGATGGAAAGCAGCTTTTTGAATCCATCCTTTTTGCACTTGGATTATATGATATATCTGAACTATTTCTATACCACTCTTTGAATGACTAGACTCTATGTAACATTGTATTTCAAGCTAGGTCTGATATCCCATTCCAGTTACACTTGTTTAATATTCTCTCAAAGTCTTTCCTTTTACGCCATTTAGTAATATGTCTAACCTGGGAGGGGAGGGGAGGGGGAAGAACGGGGTTGTCCTGAAGTAAAAATAAGAAGTACAAAACAACACCTAGCCTACAATTGACTTTTTCCATGTGGGTATTTAAAATTTTCATGAACATAGTTTTTCTTTTCTATTAATCTAATTTAAATAACTGAACTGTTTTAGAGGCTGTGATATATACACACTTAAATGTCTCTCAAAAGTGTCATTGTTTCAGTAAACAGTTAAGGAAGTTATATTATGTCATATTAATAAAATCTAATGTGGATACCATTCCAAAGAAAAACTACACTCATATAAACTTAAAATTCAAGACACATATAGTAAGTTATAACAAAATGTCTTACAGAAATAATGTAAATAGCCTAGGATCAAATGTAATGAATCTGGGAAATCAGAACAGAGGTTAAACTTCAATGTAATCTCATTACATTAAAATATGAAATCATACTGATTATCTCAGCCCTGTTAATGTTGCTATGCAGTGACACACATGCAGTAAATATGATTATAATGAAACCATTTACGGTTTTTGTTCTCCTACAGGATTAAGCAAAAAAAGAAAGAGCTATTCTCTTTGCACTGCTCCATCCCTGCCCCCAAATAAAATGCTTTCAAAGTTTATACAGTTCTGGGCAGGTTGAACATATGTAGATTATAAAGTGTTGCAGGGATCCACAGATGTTTTACAAATTATAGTCCCAAATTGTGACCCAGTTTGCATGGCTATACAGGATAGGAGGGAGAATAAAGGAATAAAAAGCTCCTTTATTACTAATACCCAGGGGAGCTGTAAGGGGCGAATAAAAAGAATAACCACAATAGGGAATCTTGCACTGCGTGACCTAGTTGCACCAGCGTGTAAGAACTCAGGCACTGAAAGGGAAAACCAGGAGACTCATTGTATCTTTGAGCCACAATTTGCCTCTCCGTTTACTTTAAGGCAATGCAAAAATATGCTTGGTTTTGTTCAGGGCTCAAGAGCAGTCAAAACCCGGCAGCAATTATTTCTGTGAAAAGTGTTTGATTTCTATGAGTAGTATTTGTATTTCTTTGAAAGACTAAGTTAATACCGGTGTGTTATCCTTCATAATTAAGTACAATGGTTTTGGTGGTGTCATGTCTTCAACAATTAAGCCCAATATATAAATTTCATTCTTTTCCATGTAGTAGTCGGAAGAGATTGGATCCACTTCCTGCCATGTTTTTCTCTTTTATTGCAAACAGTTCCAGTTTCGGCAGAGGTTTAGCTTTGCAGATGAACAAATTACTTCCATCACGTTGAAATGCAGCTAACTCAAGCTAAAATGCAGACTTGTGAGCACACTATATATCAGATTATGTACAGAGCAAGCTATAGAATAAATTACCAAAAAAAATTACTAGTTTTTATTGGCTACGTAAAGGAGGAATAGTATTCTCGAGATGTATAATACAACCCTTCTTTTAAGCAGAACACTTAGCTAAAGTTAGGTGCCTAAGAGTTGTGGTATACACAGTCAAAAATGGTGATAAAGTGATTTTGCAAAAAAAAAAGGTACTTTTTTTTTTCCCTAACCATAACAGGAATCAGACCCAGATCATTTAGATGATGATACTTAATCCTTAATCTTTTTCTTTTACTTTTTCTCATGTCCATGTTCTCTGTGTTCTACCAACAATATTTTCCTTCTCTCAGGGAGGGGGGACAGTGGTCTGTATCTGTTGTGCTCTTTTCCACCTCACTTAAATATGCAGAGATTTAATCATGCAATACCCACTGAAAACTATCTGTAACTACTGTTCAAATTCTTCAGTGATGTTAGGAGCATTTACTTTTTTTTTTTTTGATTGTGAAAGGTCTCTTGGTTTGGCTGGAAGTTTCCTTTGTTTCAGCTGTCTGGTTCCTCTAAGGACCACAGTGGCCTCTTATAAGTTTCTGGATGTTACTGGTGCTGAGACCCACCAATTTCCATTATATTTAACTCAACATCTAACAATATACAGAATGTTTAAAAAGTTATCCTGAGATAAAGCACAAGTTCTTATTAATTTTACATCATTCTGCACCCACTGTATTGTTTCATGTAATCATGAATGTCATCATTTCTTAGCACTAATGCTTTTCATTTGGACTGCCACTAACAACAGCTTTTAAATTTCCACTGGATTCAGTGGAATTTTACATGCTTCAGTGTTTGTGGAAACAGCACCCTACACTGTAACCCATTTGGTGTTCAAGCAGGCTTTCTCATATGATGTTCTTGTATTGTGAGTATTGTAATGGTTGCTCCAATCCTGTTGGGACTTCTAAATGAACTGTAAGGCATACTATAATAATAGATAATAATGTAGTGACTATCATAAAATCACAGCATTCCTCAGGCGAAACACTAAGTCAGTCAAAGCAGAAAATATCTGACCCGCATCCAAACTTTAGCTGTGTTTCTGAATTTCTGGTTAGAAGACATAATATATTAATGCCCTGCAACTTGCACAGGGCTCACTTTAAAATTTATATTAAGTAGATTGTTACATTATGGTAATGTACTAAATTACCTAAAGCAAAGTAATACAATGATTAACCGACCATAAACATTGGTTTATGGTCAGTTTATAAAGTATTACAAAGATTAACATTATGCATTTTCATAACAGAAGAAAATTGCAGGATGAAATATCTTTGGATTGACTTGGTGCTATTAAGAATAATAAAATAGTGGTATAACTCACAACAGTCTCAAGTTACAGCTTGCAAGTAAACTTTGTTTTAAATCATCTTTGAAAACGGCAGAGATATTCATCGTTTTAAAAAATGCCCAAAGCTTTCCAAGCATAGAATAATGGTTTCCAGTATATGTTTTCTAATATATAATGTATTACCTTTTTTTCCCCCACTCTTCTTTATTCAACATATCATGTCAGATTCTGACCTGGCATAGCTGTTCTGATATCAGAAGCATTTTACCACCTCATCCAAGACAAATTTGGGTCTCTTTTTATCAGATTATAATACTTGTCTTAAAAAACTAGACACAATCAAAGTTCAATGCTTTATGAGTTAGACTAATTTAATCATGCATGGGTAAAAACGCTGTTCACCTGTTGTTCAAGGGTTTCATCTGTCTGTGAGTTTAACCCTAGGCAAACTAGATTTTTTAGGGGGCAGAGACCAAAGGTGCATGAAAGTGAGGGAACATGGGGTGGGGAATGAGGCATGGGACAGGGCAACAGGGAAGGTTCTTGACCATTGAGAAAGCAGGACCATTCCAGGCCTATCTCAAATGCATGTATATTAATATATGCTGCTCAGGGAGCAGTAATGTCTGTATGTAGTCACTGATTTACAATGTCATAGGAATTACAGAGATGTGGGGGAACACCTTAAAGCTGCAATAGCTTAATAGAGACTCCTTAGGAAAGACAGGGAAATGAGAAGCAGCAGAATACGGAAAAGGCTAAGGAGCTCGGTGCTTTCTTTACCTTAGCCTTTGGTGTCAAGGTCTGCTCTCAGACTCCACACAGCAACATGCTTATAGCAAAGCTAGCAGCAAAGTACTATCCAAAGCAGAGAATGTACAAGTTAGGGCTTACTTAAATGTGCAGACATATGCAGGAGTTTAAGATCAGAAAGGACACGTAAGGGTACTCAGAAAGATGGTAGTTGTCTGGTATCTTTGAAAAGTTGTGGCAAGGCCCACAGAAAAGGTCCCTGATTACTGAAAAAACATTCTTCCCATGATTAAAAGAAAATAAGAAGGATGATCTGAGGAACTACAGGCTGACCAGTCTCATTTCAATCCCAAGCAAAATTAGGCAGCAAGTGTTTCTGGAATCTGTGAAGGAGAAGATGATTTGGAGAACTCAGCACAAATTTATCAAGGAATGGATCAATATGAACCTCCTCAAAATTCTACAAAGATAAATGCCAAGTCCTGCATCTGATATACAACAATACAGTCTGGGGGCCAACTGGCTAGAAAGGCCAGTTTGCAAAAGCAGACCTGGGTGTTCTGGTAGACAACACGTTGAACACAAGTCAGATGAGCTCCTTGCAGTGAGGAAGGCTCGCTGCAAATTGGGCTGCACTAACCCAAGCATGGCTGAGCAGTTTGAGGCCCAGCCCTTATGAAGTCATGTCCATAGACCAGTTTTGGGCTTTCTAATGCAAAAGAGATACTCACAAACTGGAGAAAGTCCAGAGGACAGTAACCATGATTTAGAGGGGGCTGCAAGGAAAAGCTGAGGATGTTTGCAGCATCCCTCAAGGGGAGTTATAGAAAATGCAGAGACAGATACTTTGCATGGATGCACAGTGAAAGGAAAGAAGCAACAGTCACAATTTGCAGAAGGAAAGCTGCAATTGGACTTAAGGAGAAAAAAATGCACAATGAGAATGATCAAGCCCTGGAACAGGTTGTCTGAGAACTGTGGGAAACTGTCCTTGGAGATTTTTCAAAACTTGGTTGGACAAGTCCCTGGGCGACAAGATCCAGTTTGAGATTAACCCTGATCCAAGCAGAAGGCGGGACCAGATGGCCTCCAAAATCTCCCTATAACCTAAATTTTTATATGATCCTATGATTCTCCTTCTGTGTTCCCTCAGCCTTAAAAAATGCAGTTGGCTAACACTGCATTAAGATTCCAATATTCTAAAGGTTAAAACCAGAAGTAATATTCATATTACTTCAATATAATAAACCTTAACTTTTAGAGAACCTTTCAAAACTCAGAAAATTAACGTTAAAGCCTCCTTTCTTCCTTTTCATCTCTTAACAACAGGTTTCTGAAATGCTGAAGTGAACTCAGCTCACTTTCAGGTTTTTCTGTGTAATTATGAGGTCTAGAAATATACTTCATTTCTGAATAAAAGTTAAGTACTACAGGATCAGGGACTTTCAGAAAAGAATCAGTTATCACAATACACATGATAAATTTTCAAGAACTAGTAAATGAAATTTCTTATCTTTTTTATAATTTTTATTTTCACTCTTCTTTTTCTTGCTTGTAAAGTTTAGAGACTACAAAATTTTACAGTTTGTGTGATATTTAATTGTCATCACCATTATCATTCCTGCTTTTAATATATTATGGCTTTTAATTAACTTTGTAATACATATATTTGTTAACTTCTATAGAAGTTCCACTTATTTGTTATTAGTAAGTTATTCTAAACTCTATATACACATCAAAGACATTAATAATACGGCTTGGTTTAGGTTGGAATGCATTTTCCTGAATTTCTTGAGTAGAAGAGCTGCTTTTATTTGTGAAGAGGAAATAGACTATGCTCCATTATAAAACCAAGGAATTAAGACAATAGCATTGTTTCCATCTATATTGTGAATAGAGGGACTTCCTCGGGCATTAATTTTACAAAAGTATTATCCAAATGAAAGAAAGACTTGGTGCATAGATATATGAAAAAAATGGAATAAGGAAATACCAGACAGCACAACAGAAGCAATGACACTATAGTCTTGAGAAAATAAGAGTATAGAAGCTTTTGGCTTTTGGGACTGACTTGAAACAAATTCTCAGTAAGGATCAAAAATATTTTCTTTCCACTTGGTTCTTCTTATGCACAGGGAATCAGGATTATATACAGACTAAACAAGGTTGCATCATGTTTACCTAACTCCTAACAAAAGAGGCAACATTACAAGCCATAATTTTGATGTAACCTTTTGTCAATATTACACACATTTATAAGTCCAGTAGTAGAAAGTTGTAAAGTGGTCACAATTTTAGATACACATAACTTGTGTAACAGCCCCTAGTTATTTGTGGCATTTGAATTTATGAAAGCACCTACTGATCAGTTCTTAACCTGTAGCCTTAGGGTAATGTTTGCCCATTCAGTTGAACTTTTTTTGTTGTCTGTTTGGTTTTGAACCCAGTAAGAAATCATTCTAAAAAACTCCTTGATTTCAAAGTTTAAAGAAATGAACTGTAGGGTTCCCGAAAGGTGCCTGGTGGGGTACACACACATCTCTGAGCAATGTAGTGAGGAGGGTCAAACTATCTGATTCAGAAAATATGGGGCCCCCACAAGTATGCAGTGTAGTAGTTTTTTCAAGTAGAGTTAACCTCGCTTAAGTCTGCCCTCTAAAGTTTGTAACCCACCAGAGAGGTGGCATGCAGACGGTGATTCATCTCATACTAAGTGAAGTATCTAATACCTCTCTTTAAGGTTACTCCTTTGGGTAGCTCATTCCTGCTGTAAATCCCCCTCCTAGTGCTGTCAAGTGATGTGATGAACAGGCCAGTCAACTGACTCAGACTGAAACAGGTTGACTTTAATCCAGATCAGTTCCCTGATGTAACCCACAGTTAAATTCAGCAACATGAAAGAGAGGATGTCAAAACACTGAAAACAAGAAGCCAGAGTGTGGTAGAAGGGCTGCCTCTCTTAATGATACAAGCTTGGGTGGCTTCAATCCTTTATAAAATTTTTGCCTAAAATAGTTTAGGAAAATCTCCCTCTGTTTTCCTCCATGACTATCTATACAAATATCTATACAGTTAGGTTATATTGATGCTTAAGGGCTACAGTGCTAAAATTGGGTGGCAAGAATCAAAAGACCCTTTGAGTACTGGAAAATTTCTCATTGACTGATACGTTGAGAGAGAGAACTGATGTTTTTGTCTGCCCCATAAACATGGATAAACATGGTAACTGAGAGACATCTTGAAGTTGCTGCATTTATTACTACAGTTGATTCCTAAACATCAAAATATTATACTATATTTATATACACATTTGAAAATAGCACATGTGTTATTTATTCATTAGGGAATAACATATGAACAGCATCACCTGGTGACAACTGTAAAAAAAAAAATCCAACATGCAGCCTTCTCCTGTCAGAATAGTTTTGGCTGGCAGCATCCCTCTCTCTTTCCACTCACACTGACACTTTCAGGAAGGAATGGAAGATGTGCTTGGCCATTGGGGCATTTCAAATATTCTTACCCAAACTTTGTTATCCAGCAATGGTTTGCCCAGAGGCACTTGGAAATGCTTATTCATTAATACAAGTAATAACATTCTCCAGCTCTTCTCAAGAGCTCACTACTTTCCAGACCATTCCCATCAAATGCTCTACCTTGATACATAATCATTAAAATAACTGTCAGGAATGTTTATGATGCCCTAATTTGACCCATTTCATATTTCATTCCTGATTACTAAATTATAGGGTAAATTTGTCCCTAAAAGACTTAAGGCAAAAGCTGCACACAGTGCCCAGAAACAGGACAGCTGTAAGTAAAGACCAGAATCCACAGAGAATATAAGGTAAGATGACTGGTTTTAAGGTGTAAGAACAATTACATGGATGACAGACAGCTGGCATCAGCACAGTGGACATACTTGGGCACAAGCACCAAAAGCAGAAAGAAGTGGGATTGCTAAAACCAAGGATTTAGCAACCGGTATCCCAGTTTAAAGTTGGCACAAGAGAAAGTAAGAAGGAATATTCTAAAGGAAGGTTCTGTCTGAGAGAGAGAATAAAAAATACATCAAGGAGAGACTTCTATCTATAAGTGCCTCTGTCCTAATACAAGAAAGTAGATCTTGCCATTGGTGAGTGCAGAGTATGAGCAGGTTTGGATGGGTGTGGGAGGGAGTTATTTGCTTTCAAATTAAAAGTTATAAAGTTTATGCTGACTATTTTCCCCACCTCTGACTGCCTCATCTATAGGCATGAGTGGGTGTCTGAAGGGCTGCACTCACTATATTTCATTTCACTTGAGTGGAACATATTTCCACGGCACAAAAATGTTAGGCACAGATATCTCACTGGCACCAGAGAAATAAATCCAGGAATAACAGAATTTTCAGGATCTGGAAGTGATTCAAACTGAAATTATTCTAACAATTGATAAGATGTATATCTGAGGTTCCTGAGTACAGTGGAGTTATCGTGAAGTTTTAAATTTCAGCCTCCTGGATCTTTCATAAGAAGGCTAAAATCTTTTCCATGCATTATCTAAAAGACTTAAATATAACCAGAAAGGGATTTTATTGCAAAAATAGATGTCATCACAAGTTTTTGAGGACTATTGCCTGTTTAAATTGGTCTTTAAAAGGAAAAAGATTGAACCAAGATTTTTGCCAGAATAATAGAATGGTATCTGGTTTATGCATGTCCTACCTACAAAACATGGTAATGTGTTGTCTCTTGTTTTGCTGCCATGAACATGGACTGGTGGTTTCTCTTTGCAGATCTCTAGTTTTAAAACAAGTTCATCATTTATTCATTTAGATTAGTTTAGAAAATAGCCTTGTGTAGTTACAGCATACACCATTAAGCATTGGGGAGCCTTGATAAAGCTGAAAAAAATATTTTAAGCTTTCTTTCTGGCTTAAACTTCAAAGGTGTCACACCACTGGCTCTGAAAATTTTCTGGCAACAGGTTGACACATGCGTAGAGGTTCATTCTCTGGGGCACACCAGAGAAGCTTATTAGTTAGCCCCAACAAGACTTATTATTTTTATGTACTAAAATTATACGCTTTCTTAGACAGGTTATTACTTCTGCAAGCACTGCTGTACTGAATTCTGAATTGCCACCATACAGAATATTGCCACAACAAAAGTGGGAGCATAACCAGCAAATACTTTATGCTTTGCTCAGTGGCATTTCATGTTGACTTGTTAAGGTGTGAGTTTCACATATTTTCTCAGTGACTAGGAAAAAAATCTTCTCTACCTAACACTTATTTTGCAGAAGGTACTTAAAAACAGATATATTACAGCCACTTTTTGGGTAGCATGAAGGATAGCTACAAAGACGACAGAGCCAAACTCTTCTGTCAGATGACCAAACAAGGAGAAATGGCCACTGAGTGCCACTTCAGAGGTTAGGCTGTGCAGAAAATTTTAAACTAATGGCACAAGAACTCTTTGGTTTTCACTGTCTGTTGCTCAAAGGAGAAGATTATGACCCGTATTTAGAAAAATACTGCCTCATTCCCTCCAAATGCACTAAAGTCTTAAATTCTGAATAATGATGTTTTATCCACTGAAATGAAGAAAGGTCAATACTAAGAATGTTTATACTTATCTTACTTAAGAGTTTCACAGGTATTGCCTGCGGTTTAGATTAATAAATGCTATTTTATATTTTATGTGTTATGTTAGGAAAAATGTCAGCAAGTAGAATATGGCACAATCAGACATGATATAAGCAGACACTAGACTGAGGACACTGGAGTGCCTGGGTGAGTATTGCCTGGAAAGCTTTCATTTACATAATAACATTTACAGAGAATTTGTGTGTGGAACTGTAGGTACCCACAGGCTTCCTAGTAACACCAGGTTAATGTCTCATTGTAAATTTCCTTCTTTTTTTTTTTTTTTTTTTTTTTCCAGGATTAGCTCAGTTATGGTTTTGCCTAGCCAAGTCTTAGACTCCAGTCTCCTCTGCTTTCCTGAAAAAGGGTTGGAGCTATGCTAATATACTAAATTTCAATGAAATTTAAGGGCAGGACGAGATCACAGGCAGATACACAGAGACAAGGTGACTGCATATCTCATCTTTCCTTAACATCATATCCTTGAAAATTGATTTGACTCCATATCAACATGGTTACAAAATAAAACTGTCATTCTTGACCCCAAAAAGGGACTGTTATACTGAATGTTCTAGATAAATATAACTAAATACACAGGCTGTATCTTACTTATCTCAGATAAGGGGAGGCAGGGCATATAACAAGAAATGTTCACAAAAGTCAGCTGAGTCTAATGAAGCTGGCATATGGCTGGCATAAAACAATGCACTAACACTATTCCTCCTCTGTGCAATCAATGCAAAGGAGTACCACCAACACACAGGGGTAACCATGACTCATTTCTTTCTCTCTTAACCTCTTCTCTACACATACATATCTCCTTGGTCATTTTGTTCTTGCTCTGCACTCAAAATCCCTCACTGCTGAATGCAGTGTAGCTGGGTACTGTGTTTGTATCAAGGGCTGGCATTTTCTCATGGTTGTCAGGGCAGTCTGGGATTCCATGATTTTCATACCTTTCTGACAAATAGCCATGACTTGTGACATTCTGGAGTCCTACATGAGAGCCAGTGGACTGGGTGCATGGAGTGAACCTAATTGCACAAAGTGGAACAAATGTAGTTAAGAGCTGTAAAGTTGAGCTAGGCACTGTTTGGGAGGTTAATAGAGAGCAGGAGCTCAGACTGACAAAGGAGCCCAGTAGACTTGAGCTGAAGGGCTGCACATGATTGCACACAGTGGAACAAATTTCATTACAATCCTCACGATCAACATTTTTAAAAGCTTAGGGAAATGGGTCAAGTTCACAAGGATAATTTGGTTGCTACAAAAACACACTGATGACGTTTGACACTTTTTATGCCATCAGAGTATTTTTATGCCATTAAAGTCCCAGCTTTGCTATGACATAATTGTCCAGGTTCACTCAAGTGTTTACCAAAGCATCTAATTAGACAGACTAATGACTGACTCTATTCTGGCAGTTTCAACATTCAAAAATTGCTTTCTGGGGCCAGCAGATATAGTAGAGGGGGAAAAAAGCCTTTCTTTTGGATGTAATGAAGGAATTAGTAATGGTTTTGAAAGACAAGCCTGCAATCAAACATTCCCCATTGGTTTTGAGATGAAAAAAGGGGAAGATGAAACTCAAATATGAGATATAGGTATATATATGTGTGTGTGCACATGCATGTATACATATCTATATCTTTGTATAAATGGATGCTTCTTTGCTGATTATTTTCCTTTTCCATTGGTTTCTACTGAGATATAAAAGGCTAGGCCAAGTGAAGCTGAAGTCTTTTGATTCAGATTCCAAAGTTTTCTTTTCTCCTCTTAATAAATATATTTTTGTCATTTAAGTGCAACTACCCTGTGACTTCACTCTTTCAGAGGCTGACTAATCAAGAAAATGCCCTGGTTTATGGAACATGAAGGAGCTCAGAATATCTTATCTTGCACATCTCAGTTGGTTTGGCACTACTGACAGTGATTAAAAAAAATCATAATTGATAAAATAGATACAGGTCAAAACCCCAAATAATTATACTAATGCAGGCTATTTCTTTTCCATTTAAAAACCTTTCTCCAAGCTTTGGTCTGAGGTAAATGACACTTAAAGCATATGGACTTGGTGGTATTGAAGGATGACAGGCAGGGAAGATTTTCCCTGAATATGCCATAGACTTATAGTAAACAGAATTAGTATATTCCTCTGAAATTATTTATCTAATCATTTCTCATGTCACTTCAATTTTCTTAAGTATGGTAATATGTTATTGTTTATGCAACTTTTCAATAAAATAAAACAATAAAATGTCTCATCTGCTTAAACACACATATGCAGAGATTTGGTGAAAATACTTCCAGCAGTTGCTAAGAGTGGAACTTTGAAACTTACATGTGTGTAATATGCTACCACTTCTAGTAGGCACAGAAATTTAATTACCCCATTTTACAGATGCAGAGCTGAGGTACCAACCTCAGGTTGGCAACTGGTTACTATCATGACTAACTGTATTAAAATCAATGACATTAGTTGTGTATGAAAGTGCTCACCAAACTGAATAAAAGATTTCACAATCTGACCCTAGGAGACAAAGTGGTTTGCCCAAGGTCTATAGCCTGGGACTCAGGAAACCACTTAAGCATGTCCTTAATTTGTAGCACATATTTAAGTGGTTTTGTGCAGCAGAAATAAATAGAGAATCATTAATAGAGTTTAAGTCTATCTCCCAAGTGCTAGGTAATTTCCTTAATCCTAAGGCCACCCTGTCTACATGTGATAAATGTTGACGGAATTGAGTATGTCTTATGTCTACATATTTGTTGATCTTTGTTTTGTTTCATTTTACAAAGCTAACTGCAAGGGGATGAATCCTAAATGCATCTCACTTTTTATGGAAGGATATCATGGCTGAAGTACAAAAAGAAAGAAGACACAAAGTAGGACACAGAAAGCCCTAAAACTGAGAAGATGAAAAGATTGTTCTTATCCCAGCAGCATAATTCATAACCAGGCCTGTCATCTTTGTTAATACTGTTATGTGTGGTTCCTACAAGAAACTAGTAATGCAGCAGGTATCATCAATTTCTTGAAATGTATTCATAAACCACATCTGTAATTCAGTATATTTTTTTGTAGCTCCAGCAATAACGTTTGTCAGAATTGTTCTTCTATAGGCAAAGCAGTCTTCGAGCATGAAATATGCTGTTTCAGGAAAAACAGTCGAGAAGAGTTTCAGAACATACACAGCCTGTTTGATGTATGTGAACCAAGAATGGGACATCTTCTCTTCTGCAAACACTTGGCTCCATATTGATCAACCCACATTTTCACTTATATATAGACCAATCTATAAGTATAGTCTATAACCCAGTTCCCCAGGAGTATAACTGGTATGGGATGAGGAGCTTTGTGAGAGGTAAAGAAGGAGGCATGCTGTGTCAGTGATAACACCTGAAGGATCAAGCACTGTTGTGAACACCGAATCTATGCATCCAATGGCCAGATTCTGCTTTAGAGATTCTTGGGGTACATAAATGTTTGATCTAATAGCATTTTAAAATTTGTTTTCTTATAATGCCATGTTTGCCTAATCTTATGCTAAAAGATTTTAGGATTTATGAAGAAGCATTCACTTGTTATTCAAGGTGAATGATACTTTGATCAACATATCCTGGAGACTAAGAAACACAGTAGAGGTTGTCCCCAGCGAGCTGGTTGCTGCTCTTTGAAGGTGTATTGGAGAAAAACTACAGACTAAAAAGCAGCTACTGGAATATAAAGGTTATGTTGCAAGCCCTTAGCTCTGGGAAAGTTAGCCCTCACCAGCAAATCTACTATACTGTACAGGTCAGAGTCCTTGTTGAACTGAGGTGCTAGCAAAGCAACCCTTGGGGGCCTGGCAAAACTGTCACATGTCTCATAGTAAAAAAAGGATCTGGGATATATAATAATAGAAAAAAAAAAAAAAAAAACAAAAAAAAACCCAAACCAAAAAAAAACCCACCCAAAAAACCCCACAACTTCATGTACTTTATTCTCCAATTCATTAAGCTCCTTCTCATTGCTTTATACTTGTATCAGAGACAGCGCACTTAAGCCTGAGTTTTTCCAATAGAAAGTGTGGCTGGGACATTGGAGAGTTTTAGTGGTTAAGAGAACTTCCAAGAGCTTCACAGAGACTATAGTGGGTCTTTTGCATGCACCTTAAGCAAGTGATGACTAACAAATGCTACCGCCACCACACTGTATTCACAGAACTGGGGATGGAAATTTTGCTCCAAGAGGAGAGGTACAAGAGAAAGAACTCACACTGGAGTCAGCTCAGCTGTACTCTTCCTTCTAGTAACGTAAATATACAGGAATTTATCTTAGTGACATAAAGAGTAACAGACCAGGGACCAACCATGCAGGATTGTTCTGTGACTGGAATTGCTTCAGAAAGTTACAATTCACTCCCTGGACCGCTGTGTCTGCGATGCATAGCCAGGATCCAGAGTCATGGTATCTTATTTCTTAACAAAAGACAGGGATGGCTCCCACAGACAGTGAAATTGTTTGCTGTTATCCTGTCCTCTTTATATTATCCAAGTAAGAAGCTACTTCAATAATGGGCTCCATCCATCTATCCCTTTCCAGTAGAATTTGTGAATAACTTAATGACCCAGTCTGCACACTACATGTAAAACCTTCCTTATGGTGTAGTCTACTACAAACAACAAATTATCATAACACTTCTCCAAAAAACAGATATTCATGCCCAGAAGACATTCTTTCATCCATTCTTTGGGGACAGAGACACTTGGATAATGTATATGTCTTGTGTGCACTTCTCTCCCTAAATGTAGCAGCTGGAATGAAACCGTCTTTGTAGGTAAAGTTGATGTTTTAATTTTTTTACCCTGAAGGACAATATATAATGTAACTTTTCAATTTTCATTAACTGTGGCACAGGTTGCTATAGGCTAAGCTCTCAGCTATGAATAAAAGTAAAGCAATGAAACTCTGCAGAGGAACGTTTCAGTTAAATGCTATCCTTGGTGTTTTGTGGCAATGCTAAGCTTGGATGGGCTACAGTAATTATGTCTCTCTCCAGCTGTTCTAATAGTAAATTCACCAGGAAGATGTCCTTTTTTCCCCCTGTTCTCAATCTCATGTCCTGAGGTAGCTAGAATGCTGGTGTATGTTATTTGAAAATGTAAAAGGATCAGAATTAATAGATTTAAGAGAAATGGGATGATACTCAGAAAGAAAAGCTAAAGCTGAATATATGGGATGGGAAAGGAATAATTCCAAACGATAGAATTAGAATAACCTCTGGAGACATTGTTACTTTGGTGAGTTAACATTGGTAGCTCAAATACTAGAGAACATACTGAATATATTAGGCAAGACAGACTGTCTTTTCTGCCCCAGACTTGAATATTGGTGCTTGTGTTGAATTGGTTTCTGAGCCTGTCCCTGAATAATGTACTAGTCACAGGCTTGGCTACATCACCTTTCAAAATTAAGTAGGTAACACTGTCTTCCGTCAAAGTCTTGTTAAAAGCTAGCATAAACTTTCTAATTACTGGAAAGCTGATATGAAATATTACCAAATCAGAAAAAATCTTAATACATATGATTATGATGTCATCTAATAACTACTGTGCTTGCTCTTTGGGTCCGTTGATTATACAATAAGGAGCTTTATTAAGAAGCATAGTGTGCTTAGGAAAATGAAGACCATGGTTTCCATCCAGCCTCCTGAACACTAATTTTATGTATATCAGACAAATTTCATAGGCTCAGATCTTTCTGTCTTTAGGCAAGTTTTCAAGATAACAATTGTTGTCACATATTTTGCTGATGCAATATTTCATAGTTTTTGTTTGCAAACCAGTTCTCAAAAATGTAGCTAGATCTTAGGGAACATCAGTGTTTGTGTCTTGTAGGAACACAGAGAAACAAGGTTTGTTTCCCTATTTCTGTTTCCTCCTTAATAAACAAAACTGGGAGAAGGGGAAGTCCCTCTTAAAACACAAAAGAATTTTCAGAACAGACCTTCAGTATAGAGAAATTAGTTCTTATAATCAGAGAACTGATGTTTAGGCAATATTGTATACTATAACCTCTCTTTACTGTTTATGTTAACAAAACACATGTATGATATAGCAAGTATAACTTTGCTTTTTCTTTGTCAAGCTATTGCACTGTGTCTTACATGGAAAGTAAAAAGGAAATTATGCAGTTCATACTCATCCAATCTGGCCCAAATAATCATAACATATTCAACACAGAGATTTATAGAGGATCTGCCTTTCCTATGATGTAACTAACATGAATTTATTTTTTCTTTATTCCTTTGGATTTTTAAGTATTTTCTTCCCTAATGCTTTGAGACATCTCTGTGCTGACAGGGAAACTAACCTGTAAGCTTTGATCAGTGATCAAAATGATAACATAAATTGAACATATCTTTAAAGCATAAACAATAGATATATTTAATGCTAAAATATATCTACAAACTTACCATCACATACATAAGCCTTTTCCTAGGCTTCAGAGATTTCAAATATAATGTTCAATGGTGATATACCCTGATCAAGACAGAAGGCACCATTTTCTCCCTTTTCAGCCCAATGTCAGTCTAAACTGTGTATACTTGCTGACTTGCTATTGCAGGGCTACATTTGGAGTGAGTTGAACTCCCAATTATTGTTCTTATTATCACAATCTGCCTCGAAGTGCTCAGACTCACACATCACCTTGTCCATGAGAATGCTCAGTGCTAGTCCTGCCAGTCCACAGCAAAGGTAAGGTGAGATAACTATAGTTTAAATCTTTTCCAGATAATCTTCTCCTGCTCATGTCTGAAAGAAAGGTCCTGTTGAGCCCTTAGTGTTACAGCAGTCCAAAGCCCTTTGCCTCCTCTGGGTTATGAGTCTTCACTGGAAGGGCTGGAATTGCCATTCATGCCTGCTGAAGGGTACCCAGCTAGCACTGATTTACTTCAAGGCTTTCAAAAAGCATGTTAAAATTTGCCTGCTGAATGTTTAGCTTCTTTTCTTGTTGAAAAGCAGAAGCTGTAATCATAAATAATAGTACCTTAGTGGCCTTACTAACAGTTGCATAGAACACTTAATAATAAAATAATATTTCAAACTATAAATACTAAATCAAGATGCAAACAGATTGTCTTATACCTCAATATAAATTGCAGATACAATACCACCTAAAATTCAAGCTGAGATTTAAGATGATTCCCAGATACTTAAATTCCAAGACATAATTTAATAAGGGTTTAGCTAAAGTACTAATGTTTAATTGCTCCTTACAAGAGCTCTTTCAACAGAAGACTTGATTATGCCTAAACCAGGCCAGAATGATATTAAAATCATGCTGCAGAGCAATATAAATTTGACCTATCACTGATGCAGTTCCATAAAGAATGGCACCATCTTCACAGTTAGCCATTTATTTATATTTTGTGCAAACTGGATAGCTATTGAAAAAGTCTGCAAGGAAATAAGCTCTCAGAAAAAGCAGCTGATATACTGAAAGCCTCTGAATTTGTTTAATCAATGTATTTCTTTTGTAATTAGATAACATGAAACTGAGAAACCTTAAATATCTGTTAAAACATAGTCTCTTTTAACAAAACTGTAACATTCAGTTATATTTTGGTATATTCAAGCTGGGGCAAGACAGTAATCACAGTCAGCAAAAAGCAGGACCTCAGGGGATCTCAGGAGGTCATGGAGGACCTTCCACTCCCTTGGAGAGGGAAGCACTCTACCTTCATCATTCCCAAAGGGTGAGCATTAACCCACTACCACTGCATCCCCAGGAAACCTGTGTGCACTTACTGGACACTTAGAAAAACCTGTTTAAACTAAGTCTTTCTTGTTGAAATTTAAACCTACCTCTTGTCTAGTCCTCCCTAAGGATAAATTATTTTCTTCTCTGAATGAATTTGAAAATTTTTGTCATGGTCCCCTTCTCCCCAGACTTCTGTAGACTGAAGAACTCCATTTTTTAACTCTTTCATTCCCAACTTCTAACTGGCTTGTCTGGACTTATTTGGACTCCCTCTCATTTGAATCCTATTGTCTGAAACTGTACATGGGTAAAGCTGAAGCTCTGTCAGTTTCAGCCATGGTGGAGAGTTCACTTTGCATGTTTTGTGTATCACGGACAACTCAACATACAGTTTAGTGTATTATTTTCCTTTTTTCAACAGAATGATACTGTTGACTAATGCCAAGTTTATTGTTCCCAGACCTTTTTCTGAACTACTGCTGAACAAGTTCCTCATCCTCTGTTTGCACAGTTGATTATTTTTGCCCAAGGGCAATACTTGGCAGTTGTTTCTGATTAATTTCTTATGTTTTGCTTTTTCAAGTTGCTTCTCTGTTTGCCAAGATCATTTTGGTTTCTAACCCTGTACTTCAGTACACTTACTGCTACACATCGTGGTATCATGAGCAAAGGTCAAAAGTAAGCCCTGCTCCTTTATCCAGGCCATTAATGAAAACACTGAACACATTCATAACCAAGACAGACCTTTGAGGAACCAATTTGTTACATATCTTCATAACCTTTGATGACTACTCTCTTGGTGTATTTTATCACTCAGTTTTACAACTATTCTCTAGTAATTAAATCAAGATTATGATCTCTTGTTTAAATAATATACAAGACAGTGTCAAAAAACCTTACCAAAGTTATCTACTGCTATTCTCTCTTTGTGTAGTCCATTACAACAATGGAGAATATAGGAATTCTAAAAAAAATATTTGAAGATCTTACGAAATATCACAAGTCAAATATTTATAATATGCAACTGTCTCTTTTTCTCCATCCCCCATGTTCCTGTCTATTTTACAAGGCAATTTCACTTTTTTTTTTTTAATTTTTTTTTTAAAATATTGCTGCTGCCTTAAAGCTATAAAATTTCTTCTATAGCACAACAGGTCAGGAAGAGGCCTAAGTAGGGTGTGGTTTTCCCTGGTCCATGAGAGCAGATTTCACAGAATGACTGAACTCAGTGGCTAGGGAAATACACAAGTGATATAAGCAGGAGATACCAAGTGTATTTAAGATTGTTCTCTAATACTATGCTGCATAGAGCCCTTTTGGATTTTCCAGGGCTAAAGGACCTTGCTGATATACAGGACATCACAAATGGTCCATAAGAAAACTAATTTATTCAGGTGTCAATCCACTTCCTTAGCCTGCTCCCATTGGCCTTTCCAGTCATGAGCAATTAGGATCCTTAGGCTTTCTGGTCATAAAATGAGGACCTTTTCACACCATGACCCCCACTTTGTCTTGAAAGTGAATAACTGGGACAGGTTATGAAACCGGAGGCTATTATGTGTTTATGCACACAACCGGCTACATGTCTGCCAGAGGATGGATGAAGGAATCTATCACCCAGTCAAGCGATGAGATGGAGACTACAAAGTACAGCTTGCAAAGACTTCTAGATACAAAGCATCTTTCATTCCCCTCCTCTCATGGAAAAGAGATTGTTTTCCCAGGTGTGGAAGGCAATGAAGAGGACAGGATAAGAGCGGCCCCATGAGGATCCACATGCTTTAGAAAGGGACAAAACTCAAGGACGCTAATAGAATACCCTTAGGAAGTTTCCCTTTCAGGCAGTGGATAAGACTTGTTTTTTTCTACTAGTTGACTAGTATTTTTCAGAGGCTCATTCAGCTTTTCTTCTGCCTTGTATCTTAGTGAGCTCATAGTTTGAGAGAGAAGTTCCCTTACAGACAAGAGGCTAGACTCAGTTATTTTCACCATTAGACCGGAGACAAAGTCATGCTTTTGAACTGGCTTCCAAATCCTAATCCAAACATCAAGGTATTTCCTCAGGTATATCAAGGTATATCCCATTACTAACCCTTTGGAATCAAGGTAAGAACCTGAAATCTTAATCAACATCCACACACTATGCAAAGGGCCCAAATGACACAAGTAATCATTCCATACTGGAATTCTGCCTAAGGAGAAGTTTGGGGCTCCACAAAGAAGAGCTCTACACAAGGTTTCCCAGGTGTGGTAGGTAAAAAAAATTGAATATAAGATTTTGAAATTACTATTTAACTCTGCTGTGTAATGCTACAGTAAAAAAAGAAAAAAAATGGGATGGGCAATATCTCCCAGCTTGGGAAGTTGTTTAATAACTTTCCAGTTTATTATAAATATTAAGAAAATTATCAAATAAAATGGACTTTTTCCTTAGACGGGTATCACTTGGAGGAATACCTGCAGACAAGCAGACTGTGACTTCTGACCTGAATCCAGCAGCAAATCAGCAAGTCCATAAAGATGAACCTGGACACACCCAGTCTGAAAACAAGATCAAAGTCAGGGCTGGAGAGTTAGCTTCTTAATTAAGGTAATTTAAATAAAAATAATGAAGACGGAAGTCACATTTCTGTAAAAGCAATTTGGCAGAAGGGCTAGACCTCCACTTTATAGTACTTCAGTTGAAAAAGGAAGATGCTATTAGTTGCTTTCTTTGTTAAGTGTTTGAATTAAAACCTTGGTGCCACTCGTTTACTATTTGCCAGTAGCGCTGAGTGAGTAATTCTCTGCCTGTAATTTCTTTGACTAAATTAACCTCTTTTTCTTCTCATGGAATATCCATCAGCAGATCATGGTTTTCTCATTTAAATGTCCTCAACAAATATATCTGAATTTTTACCTTGCAAACTGATTGCAAATATTTTAAATTCAAGCTGCATCTCTTATTTAGGATTGGTAAATCAGGTCACACTGTTTCATCTCTCTGACTGAACAAGTGTGAGAAACACTACTTCCCGTGCACACAGTTGTGTGTTCCCCCTGAAAATCAGTCTTCCATAAATGTTCATGTGAAACAAAATTTGCATTATTGCTTTTTAGAAACCTTTCTGCTAAAAGTAAAACCCAAATGATTGTTTTTTCAAGTAAATATGAATGGGATCTGTGTGACTATGGGCAAAGAGAATTTGTTTAAGAGATTTAATTATTACTTGTGAACATTTTTTGTAATATTCATGTCACTTTTGTTTATAGACAAAGAATGAATTAGATTAAAACTGCCTTCAATCCATATAACACCTTACAACAGACAGAAAAGGAACAAAATAACAAAAAGTTAAAAAAAAAATATGTCCAGTATTCAAAGGGGGGGATGCTGAATCATATAGCAAATTTGGCAAAAGCAGAAAAACAGAAAAATTCAATCTTTCTTTTGTGCACCATTTATCAAAAACTGCACTTTAACAAGCCAGGAATAAGCTCCAATCTACAGGTTTTGTTTTCTTTCCACAGAGCAACAGGATTCTGGTTAGGGGGTTTCCTTGTGGACCATAATTGCTATGCTGTTTGCAAATGTTGATATAATTTGGAAGTGTAAAATTATTCTCACATGATGGTTCCATGGTTTCAGCTAGTCCACAGTTGAATGGAGAACAAGCAAAAAGAATAAAAGAATATTCCCAAATGTGGTCGTTTACTTTTACAGGGGCTTAATTATTATAAACATAAGCATGCATTTTCTCTCTTAGTATTTTGATAATTTGGAAAAACAAATAGATATTCTGTGAGAGCAATGAGGAGGAAAAGAGTGATTATATCAGATAGTGAATAGCATCATGGAAAAGCTCATAAATAAATAAAATAAGCACGAACACACACAAGGCAGTTGTCCTACTTCCAAGCTTCTTACATGTCTCCTCTTTACAAGCCCTCTCTTCCCCTCCTGACCTAGGTCAGCTCCTTCTCTTACCTTTAAATCAGCCATTGCCTAGCCGTCTGACAGACCAGCCTAACCAAGACTGTAAGTAAGTGCAGGCTAACTCGTGCCTCAGTGGCTTGCCCCGTGTTTTGGACTCTGTCCCGCAATTGCCCAGGTTATATGCTGTTTCCTGCAGACCTCTTCCCCCACAGCCCCCGAGGGGCTGTGGCACACACACCCATGTCCTCAGAGCCAGAGGCATGGTCCTGCCTATGGACCAGCAACTGCCAAGTGGTTCGGTTAATCCATGAGTCTGTGTATACTGAGCATCCTTACATCTCTCCCTTATAGCCACAGGGAGAGATAGCCACTCCAGTAATTGTGCTAGGCACATAAAATCCATATAGGATATGTACGTTTCGAGATGAGTCATAAGGAACATTCAGTTTGCTCTACCAAAATACTGACCTGACACAGACTCCCAAGGTAAAATAGTATGCACCAAGGGTATGCATTTCAGAATTTTTCACACTGAATTCCATGGGGCCAAAAAATACTCCAGTAAAGAATTATAGTTTTTAATTATTTTTTAGGGACAAAATCTGCCCCATCCCTCAGACACCAGCAATCTCTGACTTCCTGATGCCATTCAGGCTCTGTGCAGCTTAAGCCACCCATCTAGGCACAGATCATTGCATGACCTTTATCTTTCGATATTTTTATTAAAATCTTTGCTACTTAGCTGTTAGCACCTACTATATTTCAAAACTGTCCCATTCTGAATTCCCAGTTCCAGAAGCATCAACACAGATATTGAACAAAACCCAACAGCAAATCAGTTATCTAAATTTAAGTACTTAAATGAGTGCATTCCCAGAGGGGCTTGGAAGTGCATATAGATTAATAACTTTAAAAATAAATAAAGAGGGGTTTTGCAAGTTATCTTAATAGCGCAGCTTTGTTTCTAAAAAAACCCATGAAATCACAGGTTTCTATCTGCCTATAATGTTAAAAAATTACCCATGGAAATGCAAATAAAACCACAGAAAGTCACAATGGAAACATTTTTTTTATATATCAGCATCTCTGGCTTTCACATGTTTTTGCATAATGATAGGGCTAATATAACATAACAAATCCTAAACTGTTTTCACAAGGAGTGGAAAAAAGATGTGTAAAAGTATGCTCTGTCTTGCTTCCTTCTGTTCACAATGTATCTAAATACAACAAATGGTGTTCTTGCTCTTTCTGTCTGTTTCTCAATCTGTTTGGAAAGTAGCCATCATTCTGCAGCCAACCATAATATTTGACACTTCCTGACATCATGAAAGCCACCATCTGTCTATCATTGAAGCCCTGTACTTTTTAAAGACTGCTTGGCCTGATCTTTAATGAAGCTTCACTGTGAATGCACGGAGCAGTTTAGATAGAAAACTGGGGACGTCTGACAAAAGGAATCTGTGCAAAATCACGTTTTAGTTAGATTCAGCCACAAAACAAAAAGAAATATCAAGACCTTCTTGCAGTCAGCAAAGAAAAAGTTCAGTTCGCTTTCAATTAGTCCAAGGTCCAAATTCGTTGAGGAAAGTTTGAAGGATGAAACTGAATTCAGAAAAAAAGATGAAACTCAAATTAAGCAGAAAGTGTTTTTACTTCCTTCACCTAACTACTGTTTTGAAAGATGAATAGACACGCTTCCAGTGTTTATAAGAAGTATAAAGTATAGAATACACTATTCATTGGAAATTATAATGAGATTTCGTATTTAGGAATTATAACTATTTTCAAACATCCAGAAAGCAGGTTTTCAATGGTTTTGGCTCAATATATAAATTTTCAAGACTCTTAAGAACGAAAAAGGTAGAAATCTTGGTCTATTTTGTAAATATATCCTAGAAGGAAAGCATAAGCTTTTTTGCCCAAGACATATCTTTAACAGGGATATGTATACCCTGTGATATTTTAAGGTATGTGTTGCTACCACGATTTTTGCACAAAGCAGTGACTCAACAGCTCTACTTGGTTCACTTAGAACAGATTTCGATGCAAACCTTTAGAAACCTGACTTAGAAAATCATGACCTTTGAATACACCCATGCTCCATTTCCTTCATCTACAAATTAATTCAAGTGTCTCCTCACGGCTACAGAGGCAGAACACTACTTGCAGCCTCCTACTATACTCCTACCGGGCTACAGCTCCAACAGACATATAAACCAATTGATGGATGGAGAGCCAGGACCCTCATCCCCTTTGGCTACCACCTCTCCTTTCCTTCTCCTCCAGTACTGAGAATGGAGATGAAGCATTTCCTGTGCTTTTCTCAGTGCGACGTCGTTAAATGCGGCTGGCTCTTCATCAGACAATTCAGGTCAGGAGAGAGCCCTGTGCACAGGCTGTGCTGCTGGCTGTGCAGGGGCCGAGCATCCTGCAACTCACAACCAACCTCACAGAGTGACAGTGAAGGAGCAGCATTTAACTGGCCAGGAAGCTGCTTGAGGTCTCAGAATGAGCTTCTAGAAAAGAGCTGCTTTTCACCACTACTACCTCTGCAAAGTAGCACTGCTAAGGATGCAGTTAATGGGCATGAAGGCATGAAAGGGAAGTGCCTTTCTTGCTGACAATAGATGGCAATAACAATAATAATTATTTTCACTTAGGTAATTATCTCACAGCTATCTGTAATAATTCCCGACGCAAAAATTAAAGTGTAGTCCTGCATTTTGTGGTAAGAAAAATAAGGAGCCCCATGGTCTGAGTGCCTATCCAAATCCCATCTTCAGTCCTATGCCTCCTACTTTGTGCACCCTCCCATTCTACACCACAGTGCCTGGGAGTTGTCCCCCCATTCTCTGTCAACCTTATTCAGACTATGTTTCCTGCCCTCCTGTCATACTTTCCCAAGCCACAGCTCCAGGATTCAGTCTGCAGGGAGCAGCTGTTAGGTATGCCTTCAGGACATGATTGGGCAATAGGAAACAGCATCCAGGAAATCATTTACCAGTTTCAGGTGGAAAATATAGACTTTTCAGTATTTGGGGCCAATTTATGTATGGTATGTTGAATGCCCTGGAATCCCCCAAACCTGCAGACACAAGACCATTTGTATCTGAGGCAGGCTTTGCATAACAGCTTCTCTGTTGCTCATTTGTAGTATATGGCCACCAGGATTCTCTCTTTCACTCCCTCCCTTTCCTTCTGGTCTTTCCCCATCACCATGCCACCTGAGTATTTCACAGTCTTTCATTATAAATTACCCAAATAATATTCCATGAGACTGGAAGTGCTGTTGTCCCCACCTCTTTCTAATATACCCTGACAGCAGAGAGACAATTAACTTGCCCAGCACTATGTCAACTCTCAGTAGAGCAGGAAGCTGAGTCCAGCTTTCCCAAGTCCTAGGCTAACTTCCTTATCAGTAGTTCCCATTGAGTCTTCCTGTTCACATGAGTCTTACTCTTTATTGCTTTACCACTGTCTTCAAACTTACTGCTTTAAAAATCTTCTATAAATTTAATGATCAGTTTTTCCCAAAGGCATTTTTATCTTTTCACAGCTTTTTCTGCTACATATTTTTGGTTTATAAAAAATGGCAGCTTTTAAAAATAGTCTCTGGTTTGCCATACAAATATAGAGCAATGGAAGCTGATTTGGTTGATTGTAAGACTTCACTGAAAGCAGATGTGGAGCCAGTTTAGAGCACAACAGGCAGCAGAGTGATCACATGTTGTAAACTAAATATCATATGACACATAGGTGCAACCACACGGTGTGCAACAGTGATGGCTTTCTACTAGCCAGGATGAAATTGATGTAATCATAGTACCATTACATTCAGTACTATGGAAATTGCCTCTTTAAGCCCAAAATGGCATTCAAGGAACACCCTCAGGCACTCTATATGTAAGCCTGAGGACAGGACCATATACACCAGCTTCATCCAAATCCAGTACCCAGGGAACTTTCTGCCTATGTGCTGTATGCTGTAGAGCAGACTCAAAACTCAACCCGGATTTTTACCTTTCCCTTGTGAAACACACTGAGTTACTCAATAAATTAAGTGTAGCAGCATTTATCTATCACTGAAATACAAAAGAGGAAAGTAACAGTCATTTGTACTGTCTCTTCATGTTAGAAAAAGGAGAGTGAAGAATAACAATCTCTAGCTGATATTGCAAAGCGATAACAAAATGGACTTTGTCCTGGGCACTTCTTTCTCTCTTTGGGAATGTTGCTGGATTCCAAATTAGCAGCACTGATCCAGGCCTCTGTTTTGGATAGCCCCCAATGACACCAAATTCAAAACGATCCATATCTTCTCTCATTACTGGGTAAGAGAGAAGGGTGCCATCTACTGCAAATACCAGCATCAGACACTTTCAAAGATCATGGCTCTAGACTAGGGGTAGCGAAGTGCTGGTAAAAAAGGGCAGGTCTGCAATCCAACAAAAAGAGACAGGTGAAGAGGACCTAGAAATAACAAAGGTAAATGCGACTGTGTAAGAAAGCAAATAAGTCACCCAACCACACACATAATAAGCACCCTCATCCTCTGTATATGTTTCATTCTATCACTCAGCAAACCAATATTTAGTTGTTGCTAGGTTTCACTTACAACCAAAAGTGAGATGTGATGTTGTATAGTACTTCCATTTACTATGGAGTTAAGAGTAATGTATTTAAATATGGGCATTACGGCTTTTAGAACAGTAAGCTGTATGGGAAAATGATGCATATTGGTTAAATAAAGAATAAATTATTTGGAGCAACTGTTCTGGTTGGAAGAAATTTTTTTCAGTGTTGATTACAAACTCTCAGTTTGTTTTGTGTGCCCAAAACCAGGGCAGGCTAATCAGTATCAGTCAAAGACTATTTTGTGCCAAAAATTATGAGGACTAACAAAGTTAGTCATGGCCATGAACAGATAGGATAAATACAATATATATTTTGGTTATGCCCTTGACCACCAAGTTATTCAGATTTATTCTCTCTTACAATAAAAAAAAAAAAAAAAAAAGAAAAAGAAAAAGAAGAAAGTCAAGCAACCCTTGTTGCAAGTAAGGGTTGAAAGGCTGATGTATTCAGCTTTTAAATCTGGATGCCATGAAAAATTATTGTCAGACAGTAATGGATGCCAGTCCTTCATTTTTAAGGAATTTTGAAGAAAACTCAGAATATAGCTCTGCTGAAATAATGCTGCATACCAGCAGTGATAGCAAACCTTCTTCTGTAAAGATCTACATCCTCAGTCTACTACCAGATGCAGCACAGGACTTTTCTGCTGTCATATTATTCAGATGAAATGAATAATTATAGAGCTGGATTGGATAGAAAGTCAGGAGATCTGCTTTAAATCCTACAGCTGCCACCTATTTCTGCATGGCCATGTGCTGAATGCTCAAAATCTCCATGCCTTGTCTTCCATTGTCTTAGATGGGAATGCTGATATTGCTTTTTCACTCTTTGATAATCTTGTTTCCTTAGAACATAAAACCCTCACAGCAAAGACTGCTTCTCCTGTATCAATTCAATGCTTGCATTCTTGGTAGGGTATGTTACACACAGTTGTTAAGATAAATGTGTTCCAGTCCCTAAGTCAGCACTGCATCTATCATAACAATCTAGGAAATCTTAGCTACTTGAGAAGATTAATTTGAATGGCCTATGAGAAAGGTTAAAATGACAGCACAGTGACTTGGACTGGTCCTTTCAGGTGTAAATGTGCTGTCTTTAATGTCTGTCACTACATCTCTCATTAGGTGTTGAAAAGGTCTGTAACATGAAAAGATGCACCTGGCACCATCTTCATTTATACTTAAGGTTTTCAGCTCTAGAACTCTTTCCTGAGTAAATTGTAAACTAGGAGGGAAGGACAGTAAAGGAAGAAAGGAAGAAAGGAGGACTTATTGAAAGTTAAATTACTTCATGCTAATGTCTAAGTTCCTTCTGGAGTTCATCCAGTCACAAACTATTGCTCTTCAATTCAATCCTGCAGTTCTACTTCACTGTGGTTAGACAGTGGATCAATTTGTATGCTCCTTCTGTCCATTGTCTGTTTTTCTTCCTTTCTCTAGGTAATTATGCATCTTAAAAGACTCTTCTTCTATTACCTCCATAGAATGGACTTAAAAAATGATTGACCTGATGCACAAAAGCAAAAATTGTAAGGAAATGCTGCAGATAACACAGCTATGTTCATTTTGCCCACATATTCAGTGGGATCTGGAGATGCTGCCAGCCTGGTTCTTCAAAGGATCAGGCCCATAAAATGCTCAGTAGTTTGTATTTACGCAACAGAAGTTACATCCTGAGCTAGCTAATCTACCATATTCCCCATGGAGACATCCCAGCATCAGCTATGTCTGCTATCTCTATTCCTGTTTAAAGGTGTCAGCCTAAATTCAAGCAGCTGTCAGCTACCTAGTGGGCTTGGCTCTTTTCTAGTAGTTAATTGTGCAGACACCATTGATTGGGGGTATAGGCCAGTTGCGCAGTCTCTGCTTTGCAGGAAAATGAAGAGGAAGAAAGAGAGGAAAATAAACCCATTCATTATATATAAGCCAGACATAACAAATATAACCTCAAAGCTATTTGTAAAATTAGCTAAGCATACATGCTTAATGTGCAGATTATTTTCCATATCTTGATCGTGCTATGGCCAAGATAGGCAGCAGAAACAGAAATGAGATGTAAGCAGTTTCTTTTCAAACTTGTTTCTGATTCCAGTTAGTTTATTTTATAAATAATGTTCTGAGGAGACCAAAAACCTTTCAGAGAAAATCAGATTCATAAAATTTGATGGCCAGAGGGAGCATTAGTCTGACCTCTGTAAATCACAGGCCATTACGTTTCATCCAGTTAACCCTGTATTGAGCTCAATAACGTGTGTTAATGTCTGATCACGGCAACTATTCCAAAAACACATCTAGTCATTTTCTGAACTGGAAAATGGAAAGCATACAACATAATTAGCAGAGAATGAGAAGAAATCTAGACTTGTTCCTGAAACTTTCTGAACAGAATTAAGCAAGATATTAAAAGATTGTAAAATTTTTCCCTGATGGTGTAGATGTGTGAGACATAGCCTCCTTTTCTATATCACAAGTGAAAGACTCCTATCTGGAGATAAAGGATCCCTCATTCTCTTTGCTGAAGTTGTAACCGGAGTATCTTTACAGACTGGCCATTTGGGGTTCTGCTTTCATGTTCTGGCATAAATTTGAGTGAAGACTTAAGCTAAGACTTAAGGTACTGGAGTTTAAAGGATGTTGTTCTGCTAATGTGCAGTGCAAACTTTTCAACATTTATTCTAAAAGCCATACCACAGAAACAAGCTCTTTTTTTTTCTTTACCTACTGTAAAATCAGTATGTACAAACATGTGTGTGTCTGTGTGCAAATTAAATCCTAACTTGAAATGCTCAGCCTGAAGAATCGTAACATTTCTTGCATTCATTGTGAAAGGTGTAACATATACATATGACAAAAATTCATTGTAAAATAGGTTTTAAAATAATAACTTGCATCAACAGTGCGATACTGAGAAAGACCTACACTCCCTCAGATTTCAGAAGTGACACACATGTCTGACACAAGACATGGACATGACAGCATGTACCTGGGCCCTGGCAGGCATGTTCCTGCAAAGCATTGGGCACCCGTTCGGCAGTCACTGACCCTCTGTGGGATATCACTCTTCCCTCAGCAGTGACTGGGTAGTCAAACACACATGACCCACTTTAGGGACTTCGATCCAATAATACTGATCTGGATGACAACATGAAGAACTATTTACCAACCTCAGCAACATGATTCATCTAACTCTGCCTCCCCTCACTTTTACCGGTGCTGACTTTCTTACTTTTTCTTCTCCAGGGCCCCTTAACATGTTAAGTTGTGATGGCAATGCCTCCAGTAGAACCTTAGCCTGTGTGATTTCCTACTGCCATCACCCACATTTCACACAGAAGGGTGTTTCTGATACAAGTTTATCAATATCCAGATGTCTAATATCAGAGCATGGTATTTGCTTACATCTAGAAAGATTCAGAAAGCTTTGGATGTCCAAAAAATTTTAGTAACAAAAATTTCCTGTCCTTAAAAGCTGACTAAGCCAAAAGAAAAAGGTGAAACAAGCTTAAGGGATCTGAGGATCATATTCCGCCCCCATCCCAGTTCTTTTTTATTTCTCCCAGAAAGGAATATGGGCATTTGTTTTGGTACACACAGCCTTTTTGCAAATCTGACTGATTGCATATTGAGCTTTGTGTGCAACCACTTTGATTTGAAAGAAACTGCATTTTCCAAAATAAAGCAAGGAGAGCTGAGAAGGGAGAGACACAGCTGTATGAAGCTCCATGTACCAGCAGTGGGTGTGGTGGGTACCCCCCCTCCAGATACTCGTTCCTTGGCTTTTATGATTTCAGCAGTTTCCTAATTGTTTCTTTTTAAAAGTAAGGGCAACTTTGGGGGAGTTTCTACCTTATGGTTGCTGACTCTGCCTAGCAACATTTTTAAGAAATTTTTTTTCTGTCTGGAATTTTGTCTATGAATCATTTCAGAGACCATATTTCTGGTGATACTTGCTGTAAGGCAGAATTAGCAAAATGTTGCCTGGCGCAGACAATGTTTGAACTAGGTTGTGGCATCAGAAAGGACACCCACAAAGAAAGCATCATGTATTGTATGCTCTAAACTATCCTTTTAAATCTATAGGCAATTGGCACCTAGGCCTCTTGAGAATGGCATCCCACCTTTGCAGTGGGCACAGTGCCATCCTAACAGATGGGCATGAGTGTTGGCATGCTGAGAATCAGTATGTGCATCACGTTTGAGTACAATAGGTCAGCTTCTTATGCAAGTATGTGGGAGCGAATGTGTCTGTGCTGAGCTTCTGTGCCAATGGTTAAAGGAATATACCATCATTAAGCTAGCTGAAGGAGAAGATTAATTTTTTTAAATTAAGCCATGTTACCTATAGCTACCTGCGAACACCATTTCTTCTGCAATGCTGTGATTCCTGGATCACTAATAGAGGTATAATACACATATGTATACATACATATATACAACCCAGCAAGGGAGACACCATCTTGTTTCAACAAAGATGCATTTTTGCCATATTTGGTCTCTCTGCTGAATGGCTCATCTAGGTACAAAAGCCAGATTCGTAGAAGCCAGCATATAATTTCAGCTGAATAGATCCCTAAGAGCACTACAGTATTTGGCATGAAATTTGCAATGGAGCCCTTGAAGGGGCTTTCCCATCCTGGAACGAACAGAGGTTAATTTTGATTCAGTAACAAAAAAATGCACCTTGCTGACATAACAGAACAGACCTTTTCAGTCTCCTTCTTCCAATCACATGTGGAAAGTAACTGATAATAGTAGGTACACTTTCTACACTATCTTCTACCAAAATGGTCAAAAAGCTTTTCAAGCAATATGGAGGCTCAGGGCATTTGGGCTGAATAGATTGTCTTCTCACAACCTCTTTCAGTATAAAATGTGGGTAGCAAGTAAGATTGTCAACGTCAGTCAATGGCTTCTCTAGCAGAGGGCATACACTAACAGCAAGCCAGCAGCATTTAGTTCTCTAGAGAGATGATGACCACTCAGACTTATTGATGTTCTTTGGCCTTATGCATTTGAAACTGCATTACAAGGTGCATTGTAATTCATCAAATTTCTTCCCCATGTCACTGAATATTCTGTTTGTGCTTTCAAAATGCCACTCCTATTGGAAAAGTAGACAGTTTAGTCCAAACTGAATGTTACTCCTGTTGACATCAATTTTAAGTAGAGGTATTGAAGAAATTTCTTTCTGGATGGTGGAAAAAAAAACCCTATTTTTTTACCTCATGTGTAATAGCAGCATGATATTTTTAAATTAACTTTATGACACAGTCATGAAGAATAATTCTGAAACTTTTTCACTACATTTCTAGTTATTCTTCAGAAAATGAGAGACTGAATATAATGAATAAGTGAGCAATGGATGTGGAAGAACTGGAGTCATATTTCAGGCCTTACCACACTTGAAATTATTTGAATTATTGAAAATAATAATAATAATCAGCTGAAATCAGATAACTGCAGAGGAAGGATTCAAGTCTATGTCCAACATCTGAGCCACCAGATTCTGAGTTCTGTGAATACAGACCTGTTCCCTGAAGGGAGCTATTTTAATGAAAATCATAAAAATATTTTAGGTTGGGAAGAAGTATATTCTGGATTAAAGCCAATAATAATCAAGTCTCATAACAGCATGGCAATTACATTTTGCATAGGTAAATCAGTTGTTCCCATATCGTCAAAAGATTACTGAACTTTAATGGTGTGATTTTCAAATCTACCTATGAGAGTTCAGTAGACTACCTAAGTTGTTATCACCTTACTTCTGAAAATCTCCACTATATCCTAGCTAGCAGCCTAGCCCTACAACACAGTTACCAACAATAACTAAGTAGGGCAAGAAATGACTAGCCCTACCATATCTGCTTAGGGCACCAGGAAACACAGTTCCTAAGTGGCCTCTAATATGTCTCATAAGAAAGTGAAGAAGAAAGCATGAGAGACTAGTCAACATTAACCCTACACTTGCTCATCTCTATGATCTAATAATTTCATTAATAAAAGCTGGAGAGGGATTCACAGGGAAGGAGATGAAGTTTCTGAGTACATCATGTCTGCGTTTAATGGCAGGGAAATAATTATATAAAAGAAGAAGCAGCAACTACAATTTAAAAAAACTTTAACATTTCAATTACTGTTTATAATAATATTATGTATATAATGTGCATATAATTTATAACAATATATGATATAATGTAATTACATAATAATATAATGTATATTACTATATAATATAATGCTAACTTGTAACAAATGTTCTGTATTATAACTTGTAAAATTAACAAATTCTTTGTGATTCAAAACCATACTATAACATTGAAACTTCAAATACTTGCTGAGAAGCTGAGAAGAAAATGTCTTTTTGTGTGTTAATTATGCAGTGGGCAGATTAGCAGAATGAAAATTAACAAGCTTTTACTGTATCATTTACTTAAGTCTTTGTATTTCAGACTTTATTCAAGTGAAGAGCTCCATCTGGCCCTTATAGTTTTAGTAGCGCTAACCATGCAATAACTGTTTCTTCATTTAAAAAAAAAAAAAGTAACAGAGTTAGAAGTACTACTACATTGTATGATATCATTGGTTTGCCCTTAGGCCTTCAAAAGATGACTGAATCTTAATTCATTTTCAAATAATTAAAATTGTTATTACAATGATATTTTTTAATGTATCTGCACTAGTTCAATGCACAGCTTGAGTTGTTTATTTCTCTTTTTTTAATATCTTCCCAATGCCTTTGCAAATAACTGTTTTGTTACTTACAATAACCTAATAGAGCAAGAGATGACTAGTTCTACCTTGTCTGTTTGGTACAGTAAGAAACATGACTCTATGTGGCATCCTATGTCTTGAGAAAGGAGAAGAGAGGAAGATAAATTCATATGGCTGGATCTTTCCCTTACAAATGATGGTAGAGTCTGGAAAAATGGGAGCAGTTCTGACAAACATTACTTCCTTAGTGCCCACAACAGGATGGTGGAGGAAAACATCTTGCTGAGGTGAGAAGACACCTTACCTTTTTCTTGTCTTCTGGGAAAAGAGGTTGGAGAGGTAATCTCAGATGTTTTGGACCACAGTTCTCATCTCTGTTGTTCCTCTGCCACTGTCATGCCTAAAACAGACACATTTGTTAAACATTTTGAAAATTGTTAGAAAGGTGGATCTTACACCTAGAAAGACATTGTGCAACAGAACTGCTTATTGTACAGGATAACAATGAAGAGGACCCTGGAGCTTCTGAGTCAGGAAGAAGCATCCTCAAAGATGACCATGACTGTGGTACACTCTCCATAACCAGAAAGAAGAATACATCCCTGCATCAGTTTCTTATTCATCATTTTATTTTATTATTTTGCAAAGAACCTCTGGATTGAGTGAGCCAGGCCTTTTTTGCTGTCATTGGTAATGAAAAGAAAGATAAGAAAATAAAACCATTTTTGAAATTTTAACAATGATAGATGGGTTTTCTTTATTTTCACAAAGAAAACTGTTATTGCTACTTCATGTATTAGCCTAAGTTATAGAATATCTCTTCCACATCTGCTTAGGAAACATGTAAATCAAGTTCCTATGTTAAGCATCATAACAGTCAACTTCAATTATGCTTATCGTTCTTTGAGAGTTTTCTACCCTCCATCCTTCCCCAGAACTGAACACCTTTCCTGCTAGGCAGTCCTCCAAAGATTTGAAACAGTTGGGACAGTGACAGAATAGTAGAATGCATTATCAGAAAATATAACTGACTTCATTAGTAAATTATTAAGTTAGTTAATATATTTGTATCTATGGCTTTTTTTTTTTTTTTTTTGCTCAATAAAGGTGATATCATACAACCTTCAGTTAAGCACATGACACTGCCAATGTTTTTTGCCATACTAAGTTCTGTAGATGCTAAAATTAATTGCACCCCAGGGCTATTATGTTATGCATGAATAGGCACCCAAATGAATGACTGTGTTTGAGAGAGAAAGAAAAGATTTAGATGTATTCCTAATGATTCCTGCCAGTAACATGATAACTGACATGATACCCAATTACAGGATTCCTAATCAAGGATATCAAAGAGTCAGCATTTTTTGTCTGTCAAGGTTTTCTTACATTTTCTGCTTCTGAAATTTCTTCCAGGGTAAAAAAGATTCTGTTTCAAAGTATTTTTTGTAAGAGTAGCTGGGCCAGCATCACAAAAGGTGATCTAAAATTTGAATTTTTTAATCAGAAACGTTATTACAAAAATAGTCATTCATGATTCATCTTATCTGCTGTTCAAGACTGTTGTTAACTCTGTGGAGGATTCCACAATTAAGCATCTTGTGCTGCAAATATCAGACTGATATAGAGATATCTTTACATAGTTTAAGGCAATCTGCCTCAAGCACTAGATAAACTAGACAAGGTAAATTAGTCTCATCCTATTATGGGCTACACAATTTCCAGCAGCAAGATGAATTATTCTAGGGCTTAGCTTTCTAGACCCCACCTGAAATGTAGAGGTAGCTTCAGGTTTAACACCAAGTGATGCTCAAGACCACAATAATAAACAAAATGTAGGCATCCCACTGGCTAAGAAGATGACCCCTCACCCCAGGAGGGTAAGCCAGAGCATATATGTGGGTGCCCAGTTCCCTGTATCATTTCTGAAGACAGGCAGGTGGTTTACAAGACAGGGGACTATGCTCCTGCAAACTCAGTATGGAACCAAAATCTGGGTGCAAGAGTATGGCTCAAACTTTCTAAGTTTAATTTCTGAACCTTTCAAGATCAAGAGGACAGGCCCCTCTGTATTACAGCAGACCTCAGAAATGTCCTTCTGGTTAATACAAAATTACTGAGAATTCCGTCCCTTCTCATAGCACAGCACATCTTTTTCATAACAGTCCTACCTATAAATCCATGAAATTACGTTGAGTTCCCTCAGCAGTCTTTGAGGGGTTCAGGTGTACATCTTCACCTCTAGAAGGAAGACTCCATGCAGAACAGAAGAGTCTCAAAGGTGTCAGGACCCCCCAGAGCAGCTGTACTGCCCCACTCTGGGCCAGGCAGTCCTTCAGCACCTGAAGGGCTGGACAAGCAGCCCAGCTCTGCAGGGCAGTGGTAGTCATTGGCGGTCTCTGACGGTGCCTATCGAAGCAGAAGACCAAGGCTTGCTCTCGCAGTCTGATACCATTTGTCTGTTTGTTTGTTATTCACCCAGACCATTGAATGTAACAAGGCATAAACAGTCCAGTGAACACAGATCAAAATCCAGATCTTACACGCACCATGCCGGTGTCCTTAATCAATAAGCTAAAGATTTGCTGTCCCACTTATCTGTTTTCATTCTGGCCATCAGAGTTAAGCAGTGATGGAAAGTAGACTCTCTGACTCCCTCTTTTGAATTCAGATATCTACATTTTATCAGACAAAGTGGCCTTGTCTGTACAAATGGCATTAACTGTCCCTGTTCATTGGGAGCTATGACTTCTATATACGTCAATTATGCAAACTAGCATGCCTGAAAACTCAGTCTGGCTGGTGGGGGCTTCTAGGAGACCTGATTGGTTTCAGGGGCAGGTGAGAGCAATTCTAACTTCCAAGTGCAAGATCATTTTTATGGAGTTAGGGATGAAAATTGGCTGGGATTTTGTAGTTAATGCTCCTACTTCTATGAAAAGTATCATGGGATTTATTCAAGTGACCAAATCTGTTTTATTTTATATGTGTGTATATATATATATATATATATATACACACACACACACACATTGCCTAAAGGAAAATATTCCTTCTCCAGTATCTTTACAGTATTTTATTTATGGTTTCCTCATAAATACATTAACTTTATAATAAAGACTGGTATACAAAGAAGTGAGGGAAGCAAACTGAACTACGCTGTATTATAGGCCTGATTTAGATCTCATCCAATAAGTATGTATTAGAACTAACTCCTTGGAAGTCCAGGAAGTCACACTGGCATAAAACTGGTGCAAGGCCTCTGGCTGGAGATTTCTTGCACATGAAATTACAGTCTTGGTCCTCTGCATGGTTTACATAAGTGCTGTGTATTAAGGAGAGGTCAGAAATTTATGAAGTCGGTGACTGCCATGCAAAAAGTTCAGTTGTCAGGGTAAGAACAACATGACACTGTCTAATAATAAAGCTAATAGTTCCCTGTATCCTAATGTCCTCTTCCTGAGCCCTTTGAAAAGAGTCATATTTTATCAGATCCAAGATAATTAATAAATCAAAGTGAAGATAGACAGCATGACCCAGGGCAGGAATTTGTTGCTACTATTCATATTATTGCTAGTGCTAGGTGCCTCTAATCTTGCAGCTGGAGTCCTTAGTTAGATGTCTAACCTTTCAGAGCCATTTAGGTGAAAAATTAGGCATCTCCAAAAGATGGTCCCAAAAAAATCACACTGTGAAGGGAAGCTTCCTAAGGAGCTGGGAATCTCCTACGTCTAGCTAATCGGAAATGCCAATAATGTCTGCAATCCCTTCTCTCCTCTGGAATTTCCATTCCCAAGTCTGGGCTGTGAGCAGACAGACACTCCCTTTCTACTCAGGACCTCAGCCCCAAATCCTCTCCTGAGGGAAGCTTTAGCAATTGCTGTTTGAGCAGACCTCATTGTTTTATTTCAAAAATAAATCCAAAAGAGGAACCACATGTAATAGTTTAGCGGTTAGAGGCACTCCCCTAGGAGAGTGAAGGGGGACCATGCCCTCCTCAGCCTGAGGGATCATCAAATTAGCAGCTCCAGGAGCTGCTCCAGCCACCGAACCTGAGGGGTGCCTGCTTCGTCCTGCCCCCCTCAATGCCATGCACAGCTGAGCAGCATGCAGCCGAGGGCAAAGCAAACACTGCTTTTACAGCCAAGGCCAAACAGCAGACTGTTTAATCTGACTCTAACCAGCAAAGTGGTGACTGTCCATGATTTGTGCTACCTTCATGTTTTGACTTCCTCAGAAGAATTTATAATACAAAATCCTACCTGTTATGCTGCAGCAAGGATCCCTGTAAATATATTTCTTATAACAACAGTCAAACCCAATTCATCCAGTAGCACTATGAAGGAAAACATGGAAATATTAACATCTCCAAAACTGACAGATAACATCTGAACAGTAGCGCCTAGCTGCTGCTAATCATTGTTACTCTGTTAATAACATCTTCTTTCTAATATTGACCATTCTTTTTACTTGCCAAAATTATTTTTGTCCTTCAACCTTTTTAACTTTTGTAAGAATTCTTTTAAGGTGCATCAGTATCTGAAATACTTCTCATACGATGCTGAAAAAGAGAGGACCAATAATGACCCACTTGTTGTAAAACAATTGGCATTTTTTTTCAGCAATAGACTAAATGAACTGAAATAGCTAGGAAAGTAAATCTCACTGGTTGTGAATAACAGCATCTAGTGGCTTGCAATTAAATTTATATTAGTACTTCTTAAAAAAAAATAATCTTTTTATTTATGTGCTGTATATCTGAGCACTCCAAAGACTGATCTAACTACATTTCATCACGTTCTCTATATTCATTCACTGTGCATTATGTCACATCAAAGGTCAGAATAACTTTTTTCCCTACTCAAGAACAGTAGATTCTAATATCAAATATCTGTTCAAAGAAAAAGCAGATAATTAGTGGATAGGATAAGCAGAAGATTTCATCTCCAGAGAATTCACTCCTCACAGATCTCTAATTAAACCAGAAGAAATTGCATGATGTGCATATGCTGTTAAGCGTTAGCACAAGCAAACCTTGAAGAGGGCTGGTACAAAGTGATATAGGATACTTTATTTGCTTCTTTCTCAACAGTTCATGCAGACAAGACCTCTACTTTCACTTCAGCTGCTAATCAGCTTGTCAAGTAACAGGATGTTTTTTTGTTGGCATTATTAGTAATTATTTGCATTACCTTCATACTTAGGAGACCTATTTACAAACTGAAGCTATGCTACTCCTGCCAAAAAAGCAAGCTCTCCTTCAGCGAGTTTATAATTTAAGGACATGTCTATACTGTACATGAGACTACTGCTCGTGATCATTTAAAGTTATTTCAGGTATTATCTCTCTATTCTGCAGCTAGCTTTGTAAATATTATGGAGACGTACCTGAAGTGTATGCTAAGAGACAACAGATACATACAGACATATGGGGGAATACAAGGAAAAAGAGACAACATTGGTCACTAAGATTGACGGGGGTCAAAGCACATTTACATCATAATTGTTGTCAGCTCTTTGCTAAGATTTATGGCTCCAAAGAAAAGGTTTTTAAGGAGGGAGTGAAAGAAGGATGATAAAGTAGCTGTGTATATAGTTACAGGGAGCTTTTCCCCAGCATGAAGAGCAGAGGGAGAGAAAGCACAAAGGTGATTAAAGATACAAGAAGCTAACAGTGAAGACTCAGGTGTGAATAGTGAGGATATGGAGGGGTGGACACAGGCTCTGGGGAAACTTAAAGGTGAAGGAAAGCAGTGCAGACCTCACACAACAAACATGGAAAAAAATGAAGAGAAAGGACAAATATGATCCTTTAAAGGACTGAAGAAATAAGTTAAGAAAATGACTGTAACAGCACTTTACATGAGACCAGACTTCATTGTCAACTTTGGACTAAAACATGCTGTCATTAAAGTCTTAGATGACCAGTGCTGGGTATGCAAGTGTGAGTGGGCAGCAGGCAGAGATATTTAACTGCTACTTGTCTAGGGAAGCTGAACTTTCCTACAGAATGTCACTGTTTGTGGTTATTAAATATCCACAGAAGTTAGATTCACAGTGACCTTAAAGTTATATTACGCCAGTGGCCAAAGCTAATTCTACAGACTGAAGAGTGAGACTGGCAGCTCTAGAAGATAATTCATCTTCTTCTCTAAGAGAGCTGATGTGAATCTCTTTTCTACTAATAGACACAATCAAAATCTTTCTAAGCACGTTTTCAAATGACTGTGTTGAGTTACATTTTTTTTATTTCATTTTTTTATGCACTGTCTCTGTTACATCCAGGCTTCCTGTCTCTTCCTGTTCTCTAAAGGTTATGAAGTTAATTTATCAAAGTGGTTTTAAACATGAAGTGGTAATGAATATTTACACACGCTATGTCTCTCTTTGATGAGATAAAATGTGAGGATTTATTAAACAATTTTCCAATTAAAGATAGTCTGCAAAGAAGAAAAAATACATCATTGGACAGAGTACAGAGCACGCGTGGAGATGTTAAAAGTTTATGAATTTAGAGAGTATTGACCTCCAATAATACACTATTCCTGAAAAATCCAGCACTATTTTTTCAGATACTATTAACTTTTGATATGACTTGCCCTTTCTGTGAGTCTTAGTGGGTTTGTATCCTGTGATGCAAATTTCTTAGGAAACTTCCAGCTGAACATCTGTTGTAACCTGTGGATGGTTTTTCACATGAAAATGTACTTTCTTGCTGATCTAGAAAGTATAGCATGCAACAGGAAGACAAGTAGAAAAATGGTATTACTTTACCTGTGTTTGAGAGGAAGGGTGTTTTCTTGTGGTGGTGGTGGTGGTGGTTATGTATAGAGATGTCAAGAGCTGAGTAAACAGTTTACATGCAAAACAACTTGTTTTACTGGCCATACAAAATCTGGGAAATGGTACTGTGAAGTCCTACATTATATCTGTTTTATACTGAACAAAATACTTATGTACACATAAATATATAGGACTCTTGGGTCATTCCATTTCTTATAAGGTAACTTGAGTAATGTCAGTATTCCTGAAAACCAGTGGGCAAGTTCACAGAACCACTGTGAAATTGAAGAATTTACCCAATCCTTTTCTTCTGTTATTGCATGTATCATAAATATGAAGGGTCTGTCATTTCCAGTTTACTATAATATTCAGCTCAGCTGCTGGTAGGAACAGTGAAATGAAAAGTCCATGTTCCTCTCTTTGAACTTCAAATTACACTCATGTTCAAGAAATTTTTTAAATTATACAACTACCAGTTTTAGCCATATCTAAAGCATTTTTGTAACTTTAACAAATGGTGAAAAAATGATTTATTTTTGTCCTCTTTCATATCTAACACTATTCTTATTACTAAGAGGGCTGCAAGTACTAGTTCACATTCCTGAACCATTAAAATAAATCAGGTAATTACAGTGCAAATTAGTTATTTTTCAAACATCACTAAGAAATACATACAAGGGCGAAAAGGCACCTGTATGTTTTAATCCTTGAAAAAAGACACCCACCTACTATTCAAATACAATAAGCAGTAAGTATAATCAGACTAGCTTCAAATACTCCAATTTATCTATAGGCATGTTAAGCAACAAAGCATGTTACCTCATATAGTAGTCTTCTTGCTGCTAGGCAAGCTACCACCCAGATGTGAAGGCATAAGAATATACCTAGCTGAGAAGTTATTAGGCATTGCCAATGTATTGCACACTACTGCTTTCCCCCAGTAAAGCAGTATTATACTTTTTATACTTCAATATCAATTTCAAGATATGCTGTGACTTCTGAAAAGATTATATGATATGACAAAAAAGAAGTCAAGATCAACTGCCTTACAAATGGAGCAAGAATTTTCTTCAGCAAAAAGAACACCATCCAATCAGGATTTTTCTAAAATCTACAGGTTGGGGTTTTTTTCTTTTTTTTTTCACCTGCCTGTTTTCAGTCAGGAAAGGCAAAATCTCAGTGTCAGCTTCACACATTCTGTCTGAAGATGATGAAAATGAAACTAGTTATTAGCTTGTGATAAAGTAAATATATCTTGACAAATAAGATCTTTTGTCAGCTGTGTATAAAAGCTTTGAATGATATATATTCACAACTGGGCTTGAATCTAGATGCACTTTTCTCCTTAAACACAGGTGGTAGAGCACAAAATGAGGTTATAATTTTCAAGGGGTAATTTATAGCAGAACAAACAACTGATGTTATTTCACCTTCCAAAATATGAGGGTGATGTGGGACATTTACTTAATCTGGTCAAAAGAAGCAAGTAAAATTCTTTCTACTGTTCTTGTCAATGAGAAGCCAGTCTCTAACCTCTGTTTGTATTAGTGTAGCTATTAATGCATAGATTCTAGCATGATTTTCTGCATTCATAAATCTCATGTTGAGCAGGATTGATCCTTGCAGTAGTTTGTATAAAAGAAAATATATGTTAAACTGTGATTCAGTATCGTTCTGATGTTTCAGACCAAACACGTCAGTCTGGTGAAATCTCAACTAGGGCTTATAGACTGGTATGTAGTGATAGAGATTGCTAGCATTTTGTATCAGGCAACAGTCTGAAATCTGTTACATGACAGCTTTTCAGCTGAGGGATAATTTCAGGTTGCATCTATCATTGCAAGTTTCTACAGTATATTTAAGAGGCAGATGGGCAACATCTATTTCAATGATATGTGGGCCTCAAAGTGTTTCACTGCCACTTTCTTTAATAAACTGCCTTTAATACATTAATACACTTACAAAATAATAAATATAAATATTATTTAACATTATTAATGCTAATTAAATAATGAAGTCATAAACAGGTATAATAGTAAAAATGTGATTAATGCAGAGTATAGCTACTGATAAGTACTTTGTAGTCTTTCATAAATATTAAACAAATGTGAATCATAACACATTTTAGCAAAAGAAATTGGCAAGTAAATTCAAGAAGGGATTGCCTGCAACTTTACTCACTTCTGGCATTTTGGAAATTATCTCTACTAATTATGTCACAATCTCTCAGATTCTCCATGGAGATCCTAGTTGGCAGCAGAAAGATAAATATGTACCAGATAATATAAGTCTAAATTAAAACCACTGTCATTGTAATTGAAGGAAATGTGAACATAGGCAAATTCAGCTCCCTGAAATTTAGAGCCATCACCTATTCAAGTCAATGGGTCAGCATTAATTTTAATTTAGGCTTGTATTGCAATAGATAATGAAATTTTAAAAAGCAGCAGAGGAAAAGATTACATAGTTAAAGTTTTAAATCCAAACATATATATATACATCAAGTCCAATATCACACCATCCCAGGTCCCCTTCCCAACTCTGTCCATGTTCTGTTGGAAGCATATACTCACTTTCTCCTGCCTCCAGTGCCAGTACCCTGACAACTGGCTGGTCTTTGTACATAGTCTGTCCCCAGATGAGTCTGCACCCCAGTTCAGGCCAGTCCATAGCAATTGCTGACATGACATGTTTCCAGGAGGTCCTGAACAGAAGCTGACATCCCACAGCACCTTGAAGGACCTGAAGGATAACCTCTTTTTCACCCTCAGGACTACTTTTTGCACTTACAGGCTCCTGTTCAGCTTCACACATCCCTTCCACTCTAAGAGAAAAAAGTAGCAATCAGTTCATTTAACCTTAAATTGATTGATTGTGAGACTAGCTGTTGAAAAACATTAACAGCTGTAACCATCACTATGTTGTTCAGAAAATCCTTCTCACATCTGAAAAAGGATATGAGCAGGATCAATTAAAAACTTGGCCCCAACTGAACAAGACCAATGTTGCTTGGTGAACCTATGTGCACAAATGTGGGGTGTCCATTTCTTAACCAACAACAAGGATCCTTAGCCAGCCTAAAGATGGCATTATGTACAAAGGACAGGAATAAGGCCCCAGTTACCTTGGCAGAGCACTATTTTGCCCCTGATTTCTAGCTCTGCCACAAACCTCCAGTGGGCGTGTGGACAACTTCACAACCCAAGCTCTATCTCAGTAGCCTGCTTTTAGACCAGAGGCTGTACTTCTTGTATCTGAAGGAGTAAATAATTTGCAGCCATCCTATAGCTGTAGGAGAGCCAGATTAGATAGACAGCCCTCGTTTACTTTTCAGAGCAAAATTAATTAGCCAGGATGCAACTTGAAGGTATTGCAGCTGGACTGATCCTAATTTTTTGTTTAGAGGTAGCTCAGTTTTCTCTACATTGTGATTTATATTCACAGATATTGCTGCAGTGAAAAATATCAGACCTACTCTCCTGCTAACAGCTTATCTCTGTCTGGCTATTAGTTTTTTTCCAGCATACATGACACTCACATGTTTACACTGGTTCAGAGAGGACTGAGCCCCAAGCAGCAACAGTGAAGTCAAATCACAGAATCACAGAATCATCTAGGTTGGAAGGGACCTTGAAGATCATCTAGTCCAATCGTTAACCTAGCACTGACAGATCCCAACTACACCGTATCCCTACCCAATGAGTTCAATGGAAATATCATTGTTTAAGTCAGTGAATGTAGGGTCAGACTCTATTACATTCAAATAACCAATTAACAGTCAAAAAATAAACTGACAGATGTTCCTGAAGGCTTCATGGAGAAGAATGAGAAGGAAGTATCTCTTACAGCTCAATTATCAAAGGTTAAAAGCTTAGGACACCTGATTGCAGGACTTCTAAGCCTCATTGATCTAGGCCATATCTGCACATTAAGCAATGGGAGAGAAATCTTTTAACTGATCATCCCAATTAGACATGAAGTATAGAGCTGAGCCAGCTGGGCCTTGAGCTCTGCCCAGGCTGAAAATCAGAAGTCATGTCTAACTTAACTGGTTTTTCGCCTACTGCGTTTTACTTTCATATTCTGTGTTTATCCCTATCTGCCAAAAGTTTTAGCTCCTCTGCACACTAACAGCCAGATCTTAACATCAGTCATTCCAAACTCAGACAATGCAAAATCAATTTTGCTTCCAACATTTGCCAAGCCCATAGACTCTTTGTGTCAGCTTTTTAAGACATCTGACTTTTTTCCCCATTGCCCTGTTTGCAACAGTGAGGGGCTCAGCATTTTTTTAGGCAGGATTTTTTTTTTATTTGTGCTAGCACAACATCTTTGATGCAGACATCTTCAAATGTTTTACAGCCATGTAGTTACCTTATTTCATGATAGGGGAATTTGTATATTTGTCTATCTGTATAGCTACATTTATACACATGATATATAATCCATACAGCACATAAATGCACATGCACATATGAAAAATAATACAAATATTAGTATACCTCTGTATTATATGATTATACAACTCTATATGTGGATGCCAGCCAGACATATGTAAACCTTCAAGGAAGTTATGAAGCAAGATAAATGCATGGTTGTAAAACATATGAACATTTCTGAGTCAAAGATCCTGTATATACAAAATCATCATCATTGTCCCTATTCATATCTGGAAAACTATAGCACATAGTAACTTTCTCAAGATCATTCATCAAATCATGAACACAATTGGGAATAGGCAAGCCTAGCCATGAGATACACTTTATTTTCAGTGCTGTATACTGAGAGACAGAGGGCATTGGAGAGGGTACTGATATACCAGTGTCAAACAAGTCTGTTCCTTTCTTTCCCTGATTTCCTCATTTTTTGGCAGAAGCACTTTTTTTTGAACTATATTCCCCTTGTAATATAGTGCCTCAAAACAAGCATGTTGGAAGTTAAAGTGCAGGAAGATCAATGAAGCTTTTTAAATGGTTTCTAAAAATGTGATAAATCTTTCTTCTAGTTTCTTCTATAATAAGCACAATGTTTAGCAAAGTAGTTAAAGCAATTCTGGGCTCCTGTAAATCTGACTTAAGCTGTTCTAGCATTAATATGGAGAAGAACATTAAAGAATTAGAAGCATATGTCTTAGCAACTTTGACTCTGTAGTTGAACTGTACTCAACCAATAAGCATATTCTAAGGCACTCAAGTTATTTCTTTTTTGTCTGATTAAACAGCAGTTAAGAAAACATATATTTAAAACAGTTGTAGCCTGTGATTTGTAATCAATGTTTAGTAAGGTAGTATAGAGATTTCTAACGGCAAGTCAGGTACACATAATGCTTTCTTAACGGCATGTTAGTGCACATTAAAAAAAAAAAGTGTTGTCATAGGTTGGCAGCTAGGGATTCACCAATCTTCTGCATTATCTGCACTTCACTATATTAGTACCACAGTTTTGAAGCTGTTTCAGCTATCTTTGGGTTGCTGCATGCACAGACGCTATTAAATACAGTTAAACACTGCTTCGCAGTCTATATCACATGGTCTCCATAACATCAAATCACCTAAGTAGTATGAATTGGTTAACATATTTTATGACTGAGCCGCGTTAATGAATATTAAATGTATTTTAATAAAATTTAAAAAACCCATCTCAACATGTTAGATTTAGTAGGTAACTGTTGGAAAACTAAAACACTCTTCTGTGCTTGAAAACATAGTCATCTGCTTGTTTGTTATTGTGTGAATATGAATATTCTGATTAAACTGGTGTAGCTGTTGCTCTCTGCTACTCAGTGTTTTCGGAGCTTGAGAACAGATGGTGCACCACCTGACTCTGCACACTCTAATGTAAGATTCATTGTGCTTCACAGGAAATCAAAGATCAAGCAACATTGCAGAAGGTGAAGCAGCACCTCAGCAACCAGCAACACAGTATGATACAGTCAGTGGTGTAGCAAGAAAGTAGGGAGACAGAGAGAGAATAGAAGCCAGAAAAACTTAGCTTGGTTTCTGCAGTTTATTTTGCTTTCTTCTTTCTCTTTTATTTTCTTCTTTTTCTCTCTCTCTCTTTTTTTTTTTTTTTTTTTTTTTAGCTCAAGTCTATTCTCTATTCTCTGGCAAAGGATCAGCTTGTCCAAAGAAGAGACTTTAATCCTTAGGCTGTCAAAAGTTCAGACCTGCCAATCAAAATCTGAATGTTTAGAAGCAAGAGAGTTTTTTGATTTGCTTGTTTGCTTCAATTTCACTGTAACAAATGCCTGTTTGCAACATTAACAGCTTTACAAATATTTAAATATTCATTCAAAAGTTCAGATGGTTTTATAGCTGTAAAGATTTACAGTTATTAGTCACCTGTCTCTCCACTTGGTAGCCACTCACAGTATGTTACCCATCCTTCCCTCCCTTTACCCTGACTTTCTCTGCCTGGACAGCACACTTAGGCCTGGGCCAGTCCTTTAAGGAAATCCAAAGTTCACAGATACATTGTTACATGCAAAAAGGCCAACCCTTTCCCCTAGCCCTAGGCTGTATGAAACTAACAGGGGGAATTAAGTACTGAATTGAAGGGCTTTCTTTTAAAACACTTACCATCTCTAAATCTTTTGGATGAAAGCTGAAGATCTTGTATTGGGCACCTCCACTGATGTCAAATGATACAATTTCAAGTAAAACTGAGTGTCATCCTCACACACCTTACATACAAATATTCAGGAACTAAAAACACCACAGCTGGCATTTTCAGGTACCCAGTACAGCACCATGCAGAACACAGAGCATCTTTCACATCACTCATAAGAGGCAGGTAACTGTCTGAAAGGATCATACGCAACTTTCTCGTTACTCAAATGGCAGAATTTGCATAACTCTCTATCCTTAAAATATATATGCCCCTCCCCTTACATCTAGGTCTGACCTGAATCTAAATGAAATCAATAGGAAAACTGCTTTATGTCCAGTTTGAAGTTCACCAGAACAGACCTTGCAGCAAATGAATTCAAAGTGAGGTGGCATATAAATGCCTTTGAGGATCTGGCCAAGAAGACTAGCAGGTCAGAAAAATTATCAAAGGCATCAAGAAATACAAAAAAGGTGGTGTTATTACAGAACTCTGACACTATAGAGCAGATCAGATCTAGGTGTAAAACTACAGCAACAGACTGGAGCAGCCATGACTACACTGCCTCTTTTGCTTATGCAAAGTCACAAGAAATCCAGGCTTGTACTTGCCATTTAGAAAGAGTTTGATGTATATGGGTTGTGACTTCTGGAGGGGAGTTATCCCCAAGGAGCACAAGTCCCCACCCTATCCTTTTATTTCTCCAGAAACATCACAAGCAGCTAGTCCAGTTTTCCATAGCCTATCTTGTTAGCTTTCCCCTTTGGCCCTTCTGTGAGGAGAGTCCTGAACCTTGCCATCTCCTCATCCTTGGCACAACCAAGGAAGGAAGTAAATACTAATTTTGTTTATGAAGGCTTCAGACAGGACTACCTAAGACCTATGATGTCTGGACACTGGTATGAAGAAGTGCATAGCTACAGGAGAAAAAAGATTGTCTCATAGAGAGGAAATGCATGTGAAGCTCAGTTCATTGCAGTATCACACAAACAGAAATTAGGTTAATCTTCTTAAAGACAGTTCAGCATCACAGAAGACAAAGAATACAAAACAGCACATCATGTGTTGTACCAGTGTTTCACTGTGGTGCATAGAGAAATTTACTCCTCCTATGGCATTAACTTTAGAAACAGCCTGATTACCCCTACACATATGCTTTCCAGTTGCATGTATCAGCTTTACTGCATACTCCTCTTTTACATTTCTAACAGCCCCTATATTTACAGGAACGATGCATAACATGGTGTTTTTCCTCCAGCTATAGGAGTGCAGCACTTGTGCAGGATTGAGCACAACTCATTCACTGTCAGCTTCAGTTCACTGCATGTAGGTTGTACCTGAGGAGGTTACAATGGTATAGCTAGAGAGATTAGTGTAATTATTCTACCTGTTTTCCTTGTATGAATAAGGTAGTACACAGTCCCCTTGGTCAGGCACACAGTGAACAATAGCTTGGATGATTAAGCCTCAGGATTTATAAAGTATCTGGTGATACAGGGGGATGCAAAGACAGTTGTGCTATCAGTATGTTAATCATAATAAGAAATGCCATTGGTTTCATTGGTTCAAAATGGCCCCTTTACCCCTAAGCATAATAATAATAGTGGAAGTTATAAATTTTATTTTTGTTATAAGTTTTTGGATGAAATCTTCACATACAAGACGCAGCTTAAAGCAAATACTTATTTGCAGATGGATTATTGCTCTTTGACATACAGTAACTGAAACAATATTTTTTTGCTGCAAAGACAGCAGGCTTGACAGTCTGCATGTAGAATCAATTTGATATTACCAGTATACATTACTTTACTGTAAGCTTTTTTTCCTTCCTTTTTTTTTTTTTTTTTTTTACTTCAGGCAATTATAGTGTAAGCTTTTCAAGTAATACTTCACAAATCACTGCCCATGTAGGGCTCTACATTGAGAAGTGATGTGGTTGAAATATTGATGTTTCTATGAAAAAATAACAGGTGGGAAAAACAATTTGGAATATACATGGCACAAGAGAAGAGAGATGTAAATTTCTTCTGATAAAATCCAGAACAGCTGAAACAGCAAATTCAACAATCACTTCAATCTAATTCATTTTTATATTCTTACAATGTTTACTCACTTACATTAATAACATAATTCGTTACTTCTGAAGTCACTGCAGTAACTTAGTTTGACTCTTGTAGCTGAGCATGACATGGAATGAGAGAAGATACTTTAGCTTCAATTTGTCCATGATTTATGAAGAAAAATACGTAACCTCTTACAAAACAAACCTAAGGGTATTAACCAAAGATGATAGTAAGCTTGGATAAGAAAGACCTAGATATCAATATGATTGCCATTGTCATACTGTGTTCTACCTTACCCTGCAATTGTAATAGACTACTTTTAAAATTCAGTAAAGATACTTGAATATTTGCCTTGCTTAGGTGTCAGAGACACTTTGTGGACTGAGAGAGGAATCAGTTCTTCATCAACACATACCAGGATGAGAATAATCTGTACTTCATCTTTTTCCATAGTATTTCAGTTCTCCCTGTTACATCAAATGTATGGGTCTGTTAAGTCATACCCAAATACAAACTACCACAGTCCTGTCTCCCCCTCATCTCTGCCCTGGCCCTATAGTTTTACTCCCTTCTTCCCACCTATACAGGTGTTTCTGTGATCTGACAGTGAGCTAGTTCATGGAGCTGAGCCAGCAGAAAATCACTTTCTTTTTAAAGTCTGGGAGAGAGATAGGCAGGCCTGTGGCCTTGGCTTGATATAAACTGCTGTGAAACAACTACGTGAGTGATGGGGTAAATACATACTCACTCCAAAGCTTTTGAGTCTACTTGTGAGTTCCCAGTTATTCATTGTACATGTTAGTGTACAGCCTGCTGCTTCATTGACAGATATAAAGGGGAATGGGAGGAGCACTTTCAGAAACTCAAAAGTTAAATTTAAAATTTAATTTTTTTAATTAATTTTTGTTCTTGGAAATATTCAAAAGCTGTCTGAACACGATCCTGGGCAGCTGGCTCGAGGTGGTTCCACTTGGGCAGGAGGGTTGAACCAAATGACCTCTGGAGGTCCTTTCCAACCTTAGCCACTCTGATTCTGTGAAAATTACCCATACTCTGATATTGTTCTGTTTTCCAAATGTGGTGCTCATAGCACCTTGTTTCATTCCAGCTGTACATCTGAGCTCATGTCTGTTGGGATGTCTTACAAATCAGTACATGCTCTTTAACTAGGGTCATTAAAATCCTAGGGGTACAGTATCTTAAAGATTGAGTCATTGGTCTTGAACTACTTCTTAGAAGCCACAGAATTTAGAAAGTTACTTTATAAGCCTGCACTGTTCATCACCAACCTCAGCTTTCAAGGGGAAATTAATTTGGTTTTCCTCTTTTACTTTTTTTTTTTTTAAATAATAAATATATTATAATAAAACATTTATTATCACTGCAAAGCAATTTGCACATATCAGCTTTGAAATGAATACAGAGAGGACTGGACTTGCCCGGAAGAAGCCGTGCAGTTGTCACAAGTAGGACTATGTATTCAGTCCAGAGTGGTCCTTCCACATCACCTTTCTTTGTATACATAGAAAAGCTGAAGTACAGGGTTAATAGATTTCACTTTTTAAAAATCTAAACTGTACACTGACAATAAGATAAAAAACCCGATATAACTAAAGTGGTTCTTTCTTGCCACAGGCACACAATAAATATTTCATCTAACCTTGGTGCCAGAGAACTGACTTTCTTTGGTTATACATTTCTTTCTGAAGGCACCTCTGTATAGCATGAAGCTATCAAACTAATGAAGAACTTACAATAAGGGGATTTCAAAAGTTTTAGTAAGGAATAGTATCTGGTTCTCCTAATCTAAAAATATTATGTCCTCTCTAGAACAACATGATTAAAACCCAGTATAAGGATAAGTGGATCAAAAAATGGACTTTCTGCATTTCCCAGAGTCTTCAAAAAATGAAATTTCTTTGGAAAAGCAATGTGAAAATTAATCTCTAAATTACCTCTCTGGGGTAAAAAAAGCATTATAGGAGTCACATCTATCTTTTTATCAAATAATTTGCAGGGACACAGCTTGATCAGCCTCTTCCCTATAAAGACTTCCACTTGCCCTCTTTCTTCACATTATATTATCTTCTCTGGCCTCCCAACTGCCAACTAGTAACTGCTTTTCTTCCACTTTCCCTGGTCTACCCACCTGTCCTGCATAACTTACCCAGATATCCTATCTTCTTTCATACATAACTCATCATTCACACCCTATTTGTCTTTCTCAGACAAATATTATCTCACTCCAAATATTTGTCTTTCACTCTATCAAGACCAAATAGCCTTTCTGTTATCCTGGCCAAACCCAGACAACAACAGTAACACACCACTACTCTCATTCACAGACTGGGCTGAGCCCTGTAGGTCTCCACCCCTGCTTCATGTCACCATCCAGGTTAGCTCTGTAGTCCATACCAGATCTGCTCTTGTCAGGTATTAACAGCTTTTTGTAGCCATTGCTTCTTCCTTCCCAAAACACCAACCAAAGAGAGGACACACATCTTCAAGACTGCTTTTACATCAATCTCCCAAGAGATTTGGTGCCACCTAGGCATTATTAGTGAGCAGCAATCTCTACCTCCTTGGAGGAAGCTGGGATCCTGAGCACTCCTGATTATGATATCTTTGTGTTGGTGTTCATATCAAAATGTCAAATGAGTGCAACCATGTTGCAGGTACTAGATGGGGCATATCCATCATTCATGGCTCACATAGTCTTTATTGCTTGAACTAGGACAGAGAAAGATGAGGATTTTAGAAGACTGTTCTGTGCATTTTATTTATTTATTTATTTATTCATTTTGCAGACAGTACTGTCTCTCGTCCACATTTTCCCTCCCAGGAAGAAATTATGGTAATTGAATACAGGGGCTGTCTGCCAGCAACAAGCAGACCAACGCTTCAGGAGCCACTGGAAAATACCTGATGTAGCTACATACAAATGTATACAGATTGTGGCCTCAGAACTAAAAGACAATAAACATGGAGGAGCTGTCAGTTTCTCTCACTCAAGATTTCTTGACAGACAGCTTGGAAGCTCTGTCTTTGTGAAGGTGGGGAGAGTGAGTGGCTGAATTTTATCCAAATAATATTAACAGCAATTGCTGTACCAAAAAAGTAAATAAATTAATACCTTTACGTCCTTGAGAAAGGGGGCTTCTTCAGGATATATCCAGATGTTAGGCTCTTGCTCCAGCTTCTTCTCTTTCTGACATGTTAACAGCTTTTGCAACTTCCTATTACTCAAGAACAAAATTTTTCAACAAAAACTTCTGCATCATGAACTCCAAAACATGGCAGTAGTATGAGCCTGACTTGCGTTCAGATTTCAGACAGATTGTTTGAGCTATAGAGAATGGATATTATAACACAAGCTTATAGGTCATGGCAACTTGTTGGTGTTGCTGTTATTTTATAAGTAATTTTCATACTGTCCTTGAAAGTTACAAACAGAAAATACTAACGAAGAAGACATTTTGCTGGAAGCTTTTGTGTTTTGAAAATCATGATTTAAGCCTTGACTTTTCTTGTTATGTTCTCACTCTATTCTCAGAGCAGAGTGGTGACTTGCCAACTTTGCTTCTTGGAGAATAATGAAGTAAAGCAGCTGAACATCAGAAACAGAGCTCATGATGAGCTTGTCATTTGAGTTTAACAGCAGGGGCCCTGCACTTGGTAATCATTACTACTGCCTAATCTACTGCATGTTTTCTTAGTCAGTAGAGATTAGAGCAATGGTGCTTCAGACGTCTATTGGGAATAGAGCTAAAAAGGAATCATGAAAATTATGTGTAAAAATAAGAATGTATAATATACACATGTTAATATTTCTTTGCTGAATATTGTTGGCCTAGTAAAAATGCTGCTTGCTGCTATGCTGGAGTCCCACCTTTGGGAGTTAACTGTGGACTTTAACAACAAAACATAGAGACTATGGGCTTTTGAGGCTTCTATAAATTTAGAAACTCATTGAGAACACTTGTCCACACAGGGGGAAGTTTTCTAAGTTACGTGCTTGGGATTAGGCTGCATGATTGCCAACAATGTTAATGGGAGTTATTCTTGCCTCTGAAAATATCAGCCTAACTCTGTAATAAAGTAATTTCCTCCACTATTGGTTTAAGCACTTCATGCCAAATTTCTGACCTCAGTTACTTATTTGAAATCCAAGGTTGTTTTTTGGATTGGGCTGTAATGAATCAGTGCCTGCAGGCAAGAGAAACAATTGCTCAATAAAATTCAGAGACAATCAGCACGTCTAGGACTAATATTGTCTGCTTCTAATACATGTTTTTGTACCACTATACTCCACGAATAAACCACCAGTAGGGGACATTACATGCATTATAAATAGAAAGCCTGGGAAATAACTTCACAGACAAAAAAAAGAAGTATCAGCTGAGGAAACTGTCAGATGAATTAATCCAACGGTTAATTAAGGTTAGTTTCTGGCCCTTCTCCTTGGGACTGGCGCAACGTACAAGAAGGAGGCTAAAATGACAAATGTCGGTTTTGCATTCCAGAAAGTCCAGTATCTCTTGGGACACTGTGGCTTACCACTGCATTGAAGTGAACCAGACACTGGCCCACCACAGCAATCCATATGGACTGTGGGAGGCCGTTTTGCTGGTTTAGAAAATGTTCACTAAGATGCAATGGCTCTGATAGACCAGGAAGAAAAGGTTTTAAGAGCTAAGTAGGAGTGGGGAAATGCTGTATAGGCAATAGACATATGTCAACATTTATCATGGTTCCAATCTGGAGTGACAACTTCAAACAGAACTACTCATACAGTTGCCACATCTCTCACAACAGTATAGTGCAAAAAACTTTCTTTCATGGTACTAGAGGTGAAGCAATTTGTTTCTGATCATTTCAGCATCAAACTTAATTTCATTATGAGACTTCATTATAGCGAGTAGAAGTGAATCTGGCAGACATTTTTTTCTTTCATGAAACTGAAAGACATCTAGCTTGATTACGTCTCACAGAGCCATGTGATACTGTGATACTGTTCCACTCTTTTTGGATTTCCAAAGATGCTATAAGCAGCTGTGATAAGTGGAATTCCACTTTCCAACAAGGACAAGACAATACTCCAAACCACTCAGACCATGTAAAAGTGAGTTGCTTGCACTATCATTCCCATAAAGCTAAAACAGAAACTGCTATTTAATATTAAGCTTATCTGAAAATAAATTAACTTGATTTAATTTAACAAAATAAAATTTTGTTAAGAGATTATAAGAGTTATCATACCATAATGATATATGCAGTTTTGATTCTTTTTCCTTCTCTAAAAAAATACTCTTCTTTTTTTTTGTAACATCTGCATTTTTCAACAGAATTAACATGTTAATAGAAAATAGCATGACTAGATCTACTTTAAATGCTATAAACACTTTGGGTTTGCATAGTGCTGAGCATCTTGGCTTTGGTCCAGTAAAGCACATAAGTATATTTAACTTTAAACACAAGAACAATCCAGCATGTATACCACACCTGCATAGTTCGCAATTTGTTGTGGTCTCAAGCTGACCCTTTCCCACTAGCGGAAACACACTCAGTGGGCCACCACACATCCCGGTCTTCTGATTATTTACACCAAAGCAATCTGTTGGAGTCCCAGATGCTCTGTTATTGCCTGTATATCAGTATTTCTTTACAAAGAAAACAAGGGACCACACCTGCATCCCATCCCAACACCTAGTCAGAAGTATGTTGACTAAGGGAAATGTTTGGGAAGGAGTGCATTTTGCATCTCAGAGAACATTCACTCCATAGCATAACACATCTACAACATAAAGAAATTTTATAACCATCTGAAGTATGGCTTTGTGGTAAACTACACTAGCATAGGTGTCCTTTTTGGTTAGGAAAAGCAATGACAGAGATTGCCACTGCTGCGGTTCAGTGTATACTGACAAAGGTCACCCAGGTGTTCCTGCAAAGGTCAGGAGGGGAAAAAAAAAGAGGGGAAAAATAAAAGACAAGACTGTCTTATTTATAATGCCACAACCAATACTCCCAGGTAAGAGTAACACAGCGGCAATGGAAGAGACAGAGATGGGCTTTTAGGCAATGCAGCAGATACACTGCAGCCACTAGTTCCATTGCAGTGCTGGATTATCACTATTTTTAAAGTGCTGCTTCACTTCCAGTAATCTTTTGCAGCAGAGACATATTCAGAAAAAGTTCATTTTTCCCAGCAAAGTGATTTTCAGTCTTTCAGTGTGTGAGTGTGTGTGTCCTCTTCATCTTGCTTTCCAAACCTAGAAGACCAAGAAAACCATTGAGGGTCAGATGAGGAGGCATAGATGTGTACACTTAAGAGAAGAAATAGTTAAAGGTGTCGTGTGGATTGTAGATCAGACAGGAGAGATTGTTGTAGCGTTCACAGTGGCTGGAGATGTAAAGAAGGTCCTGTATTTATTATGCTGTTCAGCAAAATGTCAATTTGAGAAAATTAAAGAATTGGCAAGAATTAGAGTTAGTAGCAAGTTAGCAATACTAAATTTGTCTGCTGGGAAATTTGCCTTCTGTCAGTTTCCCAACTAAAAACTGTGAAAATACAAGTTGACTAGATTGAGCGAAGAAGAACTATCATTTCCAAAGGGGGATGTTGCCTTATATCTGCTGATGAAAAACTAGATCTTTGGTCTTCAGTCTTTTTACAGTATGTTATTTATGGTGTTCTCTCATGTCAGTCCTTTTATCTCATCAGGTTTCACATGAATTATTCACTGAAGCTCTGGCTATATGATTTGATTGCTCTTCTAGAATGTATGTTAAATTTAGTTATGCTGCACTTTTCTTAGTGAAGCCTTATTACTGAAACTCACAGTTTAGCAGGATACAATCCCCTCCTCCCACCTTCCAACTGTGGTTTTTGTTGTGGATTTTTTTTTTTAACAGAATGCCAACAGCATAGTGCTAGACAGATCCTCCATTTATACTCTGAGGCTGCATTTTCATCTAGGTTTTCACCTCTTAGAAAGGTCTTGAATGTCGTGAACTGTGTTCTATTCCAGTATATTTCTTGTAGGATGCCAGCTGCTTTCCTGGCACTAAGCATGAACATCGCTGCTAAATTATGCTCTCTAACACTGTTTCTGACATCTTGAATGCAATCTTTAGAACCCTGACCCCCTGTCTGAATTGAAAGGCATGTTGTGGATTATTCCTGTTCTGGCCCATTCTTTTTCACTTTCACTTGTATTGTGTTAGATAACTGAACTAATTGCTGTGACTCAAAAATGTCACAACTTTGCATGTAGGGGCTTGCTATCTTCCTCCCAGACAACTGACATCTTGAATAATGACATATCAGCAAGGTTTTGAAACAAGGATAATTTAAAAATATTCTTTCTAACAGTGAAGCAAGAATGTTCTTTGGAAGATACCTCTTCTATTGTCTGCCTAATGAAAATTTTATGTTGGCATATAAAGCTTGTGTATATCTTACTGCCAACCTTATCAGGACTGCAAGACAAGGCCTGAAAAATCTGCCCTGTGAAATCAGAAGAGGCTTTTTGCATAACCACCCATTGAAATGAGTGAAATGAGGGTGGTCAATAAATCCTTTTTGTGTAGCTACTGATTTAGTCAAGTGTCCTCACCTCTGAGATTAGCTGTGTTCTGTATACCCATATTCTCTATGCAGGCATAGCTTTGAGCTCCCCTTTCTACCTGAGCAGTGTGTAGACCATGGCTTTTTACAACACCCTCAGATGGGAGTCACTTGGAAGAGTACAGAATATGACATAGAATGGAACTGAGTGATTCATATTAATTGCATAAACTCTTCAACATTTTGATGAGGTTTGAGTGGAAATGTTTAGACTGTCCAAGACTAGCATTATGAAGAAACATATAATGTTCATATCAGGAATGCCACCTGCAACTAACTTTCTTTTAAATGATTTAATACAACTTTCTTTTGTTTATAATTCCAGTTTGAAATCAAGAACATCTACAACCCCAAGCATCAATGCTCTTCAATATCTAATTTCACAGTTTTCTTAACACATATCTCATGTTATTTATTATAGTCAGTGTCATCCCAACACCTTTGTCTATTCTTGCTACATTTTAAATGGTTTAGCTGGCAAGCCATCAATCATAAATCATGAGACATATTTTAACTTCAACTAAGATCAGTTTAGAAAGAAAACAAGTCTTGTATGGCCTAATTGAGTACATTACTCACATCTATATGTGATAAATGCCTGTTCTGGAAAAGAAAACTCTTTTTTTCAGAGTTTTGGCATATATCTATAGACAGAAACAAAATTTTCAGTTTCTTTATGACCTGGAGCAACACAGTTATTGATAAATCCAAAGATTTTAATGTGAGAAAGCTTCTTCAGAGCTAAGTTTCAGTGTTTAGAAATATATCCGTTGTTTCATTAAACACAAACATTATTTTCCAGTTATATTTCAGTCACTAGGAGGAAAGATACAGTTTTAGGAATAACTGAATTTCCTCTTCTAGGAACATAAAGAAGCCAGTATCAACATTTTTATTTACTCAGTGTATTCTAAAGCTTCCCTCCTGTAAATTATCATATACAGACTGGTTCTTCAATTGTTCTTCTCTGACTCACTTCTGATCCTATACAAAAGCAAAGCTATTTTTAAAATATGAACCCATATGTGAATTGATCATGTGTTTTTCTCTGCCTAGTGTTAAAGAACAACATTACAGCAATAACAATCTCACAATAGAAAATCATGAAAAAATAAAACATTCAGTTTTATAGTGCAAAGCAAGCAAGTATTTCAGAAAGACAGCAATCATTTCTATAATGC